>NC_051861.1:103078782-103708782 GCF_015732765.1 Culex quinquefasciatus
CTGTTTCCACCATCCTTCTCATTGCAGTTACTTGATTAAAAACTTTAATTACCACGTTCTTTCCAACCCTACTCTAAGCTTCCTCGCATACTCCCATCCAAAGAAACTGCTAGTTGCATTCCCGGAATACTTCCTCCGATTATTGCTTCCCAACGAAATGACCTAGTTGGGGGGGGTAGAGATGAAAATGGATCCCAATTACAGCCTGAGGTGGATGATAATTGCTGACAATTTTGTTCTCTGCCTTGTTTGGCGAAATGAATTTCCTCCCCCAACTCCTTGCCAAGTAACTTAATCAATGTGCTCTGCACTGCACTCTGGTTCACTCTGGTTGGAACATTTTCAATTTAGTTTTATTGGATCTCGGAATTAGCTGCGGTGCCGGGCGCGTGCTTCGGGTTAAACTACTCTCATTATTAGACTAATTAGGTGGAAAGTGGCAACGGATTTCGTAATAAGAGATCTTAATTTCACCTCTGGTCGAAATTGGAAACGCAAATTTGAATCGGAACTTCAAATTATTGATTTCAAGCTGGGGACGACTGCGTAATTGGCGAAATCCAGCGAACCAGCAAATATGGCGGCGGAGGTCCTCCCCCAAAAAGTGGAAATCGGACGTCACATCCGGTTCGGAAATGACTCCATCAAAAATGAGTGCAGGTTGGATTTGCAATTGGTTGCGCCTATCGCACCATATTCAATTATGACAGCTTGCTGCACGGAGAGAAGTGGATTTGTAAGATTTTTTTTTTAAATTGTGTTGCTCAGTTAGTCATGGTTCCTTTGAAAACTAACCCGAAAAGTGATTTGCCCTTTATAAATCGTAAAAATTTGCCCTTTGCAAATCGCTTTACAGTGAGATTTTTTTAATTTTATTTTTTGAATTTTAAAACGCATTTCTCCGTGCATTCTCCCGCTTAAATCCTGTCACAGCGATATCAGAGCTGGGCCAATGACTGAACGGAACGTGATACCGGACTAATCCTGGTACCAAGCCCCTCTCCTCCCCCCATCAATTCCCGCAACTTATTCGGAATTGAGTGCATCCGCACGGGTCGGGTATTGATTTTAATACCGGCACTCGCGTGCGCTACAAACACACACGTGGCCGTTGATTCCGTGGAAAACATCAATCCCGATCACACAACGACAGGTGGACAGAGTATGATCCAATTTACGTGGGTTGCAATCGGGATGAGTCATTGGTGAAAACGGAAAT
Organism: Culex quinquefasciatus; assembly: GCF_015732765.1. Classification (NCBI taxonomy): domain Eukaryota; kingdom Metazoa; phylum Arthropoda; class Insecta; order Diptera; family Culicidae; genus Culex; species Culex quinquefasciatus. Next base: position 103,080,002 of record NC_051861.1, read on the forward strand.
GAACTTTTTTTTGTCTTATCCAGAATTAAAAAAATAATTTAATTGTTCCTCTTAAATGATGATTGACTCAATTTTTTTTTTTTTTTTTTGTAAAAACGTTTATTTAGATCATTTTGTTTAAATGTACATGTTTTTGTAGTTTTTCAAGAACTCTTTAACAAACTAAACTAACTGCGAAATCTAGTGATGCTAGAGTAAAAGAACAATCTGGATCTAACACAAAATTTATATAGAAAATAAAAAGCTTTAGCGCCCTGCTTTTACTATTAGCCTCAATATTGTTGAGCTCTGGTATCAAAAACAAATTGAAACTAACTCTTCGATTCAAAATTGCTCCTAATTTTGATTGAATGAAGTTCCAGAGATGTCTCACTCGAGTACACTTCGCGAATTTGTGCTCCAGATCTTCCACGGCACCGAGACAATGTTGACACGTTCCACTGTCCAGTCTGTTCTGTCGGAACAGCAATTCAGCGTGTGGTATTTTCCGGTTGACCAGCAAATAGAAAGAAGTCTTCTCCGCAGATGTGAGTACTCTGTTCCTGATGTTGCGCCAGACTGACCTCCACGCTACAGCCGGGTGCTCGTTCATGATTTTTGGTGTGGTTAGTGTTCTCCTGAAGTACCCGTGGAGTTCTGTTGCCGTTGGTTGTCCAATCAGCCGTTGCGGTAAGTATGGCAGTTCTCGAGCTATGGATTTCAGACACGGGTACAGCGCCGGAATCCCACTAAGGTTTGGTGGGTTGTCCAGCTGACTCACGAAGGAAGCTGCGAATGGCGTTTCGCTAGATCCTCTGATAAAGCGGTTTAGAATCAAAGCTTTGCTTTTCATCTTTGGCACGTGCAGGTTTAGTCCTCCCTCTGCTACCGGGAGAGCTAGCTGGTCAATGGATACCCGAGTCGGATATCTTCCCCAGATAAACTGGCCAATCTGGGACGTGACTTTGGCTATGCAAGCGTTTGGCATGCTAAGCACTGATGCCATATACCACAACTTAGACGTCACAAACAAATTCAAAAGAGTGACCTTTTGATGGATGGAGAGATCACGTGGCTTGAAAAGCCACATGAGGTAGGACGTCTTCCGGATGGTTTCTCTCCAGTTCTCCTCGATCGTTCGTTTCAGCGAGTTGAAGTAGATAACTCCCAAGATCTTCACAGAGTCGCAAACCGTCGTCCATCCCGCTCCTGTTGAATTCTCCCGCTGCGGTCCAATGTTCACTGCAGTTGTTTTCGCTATGTTCAGCCTGGCCCCCGAGCACAGTCCGAAGTCGTCGAAAGCCCGCCTGACTTCAGCCAGCTTCGTTTCGTCCACCAAAATGATGGAAATGTCATCCGCGTAGGCCACCACTAGTTCTTTGGGATGGTTACAAATAGCAAGAAGTTTCTCGAGGAGAGGATGAAGGAAAACGACAAAGAGCAGCATGCTAAGAGGATCACCTTGGCGCACGGACCTCTGAATGGGAAATTGAGCGGAGAGATTCCCATTGATGATTATCCGTGATCGGGCGGAGCTCATCAGCCTACCAATCAAAGCCACCAGATTTTCGTTGATGCGCATGCTGCGCAACACGCTTAGCAGGTACGTATGGTCAACCCGGTCGAACGCATGGTCCAGATCGAACGAGATTAGCTTCCCAGTTTTTCGCTTACAGTTCAACTCCACAACCCTGTCCTTTATCGCATGAACAGCCTCGAAGATATCGCGTCTTGCGTTGGAGCACTTCTGACACGAGTTGAGGATTCGATTCTCGTTTATTATTCGTTCCAGTCGCACCTTCAGAATGCGCGCCAGCAGTTTGTAGTCGTAGTTCAGCAGGGTAATGGGCCTGTACGCTTTGATGGTTTCCAGGTTCGTTTTCTTCTTGCTCAAGACCACTACACCGTCCAGGAACTGTTCGGGGAAACCTCCCCGCAGCGCCTCGTTCAGGATCAGGTTGAGCTGTCGATGAATAATGTTGAACGCCTTGACATAAAACTCCTTCGGGATGCCATCACATCCTGGGGACTTCCGGGAAGCACTCGTCTGGATAGCAGTGAAGATTTCTTCCGTTGTAATTTCTTCCATCGCACGGTTGTTTGCCTCCGAGTTCGGGTCCACTAGTCGATTACTCGGAAAGTCCCGGTTCAGTTGAACATCTTCAGCACTGTACAGCTGGCGGAAATAGTCAAAGATGTGATCTTCGACTTCCGCTGAGTCTTCCAGAAGTCTTCCTTGGTGTTTGATAGAAGAGATTGTGCTGTTCTTCTTGCGACCGGCCCGGTCACCTAGCTGGAATGTCGACAGCTTTTCGTCGCCCAGAAACTTGTCGTTCAGGCGCTCGAAGGCTTTCGAGAAATTATTTTGTAGCAGAAGCATCTTTCCTTTTATACGGTTGATTTCGGGAACCATCGCTGGATTGTTGGTCAAGTTGTCGTAGGCTGCTCGGAGTTGTCCATACAGTAGTTCATTCGCAACGTTGAACCGGCGGAAAACTTCGTTTGTCTTCCAGCGGAAGAAGCTCTTTATTCTGGGTTTGGCACAGCGAATCCACCACTCGATCCAGCTGTTGAAGTTCTGCTTCTCTCGTAGCCAGCGATTCCATTTGAGCTCGAATTCCTCGAGGTTCTCTTCAGTCAACACATGCGCACGCATCGACCAGAAACCATTTCCGGTCGGTCGTCCTTGATCGGGAAGACAGCACCGCACTTTGAACGCCTTGTGGTCCGTGAACGACGTCACGAGGTACTCCGCCGTGCGCAAGCCCGGTACAAATGCACCGGAAACGTACAATCGGTCAAGCCGGGAGGAGCAGTTCGGCCTGATGAAACTGTACGCGATCTGATTAGCTTTCAGAACTTCCCACGCGTCTTTAAGTCCCAGGTTGCTGGTTAGGTTTTTAAGGGCGCAAGGTAGCCGAAAATGGCTCCCAAATTATTTTTTCACTAACATGCTAATTTCTCGAAAACTACAACACCTATCAATCTAATTTATAGTTTGTTCTCTTGGGGGATGTCTAACGAAGATTTTCCGCCACGATTGAGATTGATAAGTTGAATATGGTGTTCTCATATGTTACCAAAACTTAGCATTTTATAAAATTTTGTGGATTTGACGAACTTCTGGTAAAGCGTGGAGGCACAATGCCATACAGAGAGCCCAAATCAAGTACAAGCAAGCTTCGCAAGTCAATTCCCTCTGGAACGGCGTTTAGTTTCATTAGATTTGAGGCTTAGTATGGTAATTAGAAGCAATTTTCTAAATAAATATTTTCAATATTTTCAAACCATTCGACATCATGCAACACGCGTGCAACACGCGCGTGGCATACATACGTTGTACGCTACAACAACAACAAAGCAAGCAAGCAGCAAGCAAGCAGCCGTGCAGACAGCAATAGGGTATTCACTGTAACCAATTTATGAATGGTAACTTTTACAAACATCTTATTCATTTTACTAATTAGTTTTGTTCGTTTTTTTAGTTTTATGAAATTTGTGTACAATCGATTACGATTTTATATTTCATTTTTCGTTGAAATCTGCTCAATTCATCATCGATTCTTTCCCAAATTTGATTAGATTTTATTGCTGTGCGTATAAAACAAAAAAGTTCAATATTGTATTTCAATAAAGCATCAGAACTCAAATCAATATTTTGTAAAAGAAGTCATCGGTTTGAGTATTACTCTATTTCCTTTCTGCGGGGCGTCTACCACGTTTGTTTTTGCTGCGCATGATAGTAGTTGTGCTGGGCCAAACGGGCATGAAGCGTGGTGGTAGTGAAGTGTGCTTGCTTGTTGTGTTGCAAACGGATGCGGGATGATGCATGCATTTCATAACTTTTAAGATTCTCAAAACATTAAATATGTTTAGAAAACCAGTTGAAGTCTTTAGTATACGGAAATGACCTTTACATAAACTATTTGCTTCTCGTACAAAAAATATTAAGAGTTATCTTGAAAATGTTTGCAATAAGTTTTGCAATAATTTGTTTTATTGAACAATTTTTTTATAAAATTTTCCAAGAAATTAGGATATATCTACAGAACAAATTGTCTGATCGATGAGTTGTCTAGGGACAAAATGAAGATGCCTAAATCAAGAAATTTTATAAAAGTGTATTAGGCTGATGTAAATATTATTTAGAAGTTTATGTCCCTCGACACAAGTAAAGATCGCAAAGGGGCCCAGTCACGAAATTCTAGCAGAGTTCTAGCATAGTTCTCACAGAGCTGGAAATTCTTACAGCATTCAAGCATAAATGTTCCACGATTCTAGCATGATTCTGGTAGAACCAGCTTTACTAAAATATTTCGTGACTGGGGAGAGGGGAAGTAGAATAAAAAGTAATATTTCAAGCCACGATTTCAAAATATAAAAGAATAAAATAATAATAATTCGCTGGCCCCTAATTTTTTTAAAACATTTTTGAAGGAAAGCGTAATAAACTCTGAAAAAATTGCTTCAGACCTATTTGATTTCATATTGTTATTGGCTGCTTTGATGATAATTTCGAGCATCCCCCCCCCCCCCAAACATTATACCTCTGTACAAAATCGACATCCAAAATCTTTTGAGTAAAAGTTGTTTTGATGTATTTTTCAAAATAAAAAAAAAAATAATAAAATTAAGAAAAACAGAATGTTTCAAGAAATCTACTTTCAGACAAGAAGTTGATTTATTGATTGAAAAATTATATATTTTTTAATGCATTCATAATTTTTCAGCGGGATTTTTTTACTAAATGTTGTTTCACGCTATGGACGTTTTGATGAAGTTTATTCGTCCGAAATAATAATTTGGAGCCTAACGATTTCATCGAATGATAAAAAATACAGAAGACTTATTGGAAAAATTGCATCATCGATTAAATTTATCAAAAATAATTTTAAAATGTATTTCTGTCAGCGTTAGAATATTTTCAAACATAAGCAGATAAAAACAATTTGGATTTTTTTTCGCTTTTCCTTTCCATTTATTTTTAACAAAAGCAAGTCTTTATTTGTTTAAAAATTTAGTTTATGAGCGGTTCCCTACGATTTCGCAAATCGACTTTTCTTTTTTTTTTATTTGGATGAAACCCTATGTCAAAAGAAGCAATTTTGCATCATTCGTTTTTCATGCCAATCTCCATACAATTTTGGGGGCTGGTCATACAAAAGGGTATTTAAATGTAAGAAATTCTGTATCTTGAGAAGAGATTTTCTGATCGATTTGGTGTCTTCGGCAAAGTTGTAGGTTATGATTAGGACTTTTCAGAAAAATCGAGTTTTTTTTATTCAATTTTTTATCACAAAAAGTAAAATTCCCAAAATACGTATTTTTTTAAATATTTTTTAAAAGTTTTAGGGGACTAAAAAAGACAATTTCTAAGCCATAGTGCGTGATGGTGCAAAAATCAGGTTTTGAAGATATATTTTTTTTAAATATCGAAAACCTGGACAAAATAATTATTAAAAATCATTTTTAAAGCAAAATCAAATTGGCAATCCAAAAGTACTTTAGGGTAAAGTAGTCATCAATGAGACATTCATTGAGAATTGAAAAGTACTTTTCGGTTGCAAATTTGATAATTCAATAATTAATTAATTATAAATATTTTTTCCATAACCTGTTTTTGCACCATCACGCACTATGGCTCAGAAGATCTCTTTTAAAGTCCCCGAAAACATATAAAAAAATCGAAAATTAAAAAATACGTATTTTGGAAATTTTGCTTTTAGTGATAATCATAACCTACAACTTTCCCGAAGACAACAAATCGATAAAAACTCCTTCTCAAGATATAAATTTACACACCCATTTTGTATGACCAGCTCCCAAAACTGTATGGAGACTTGCATGGATAAAGTTTCATCTAAATAAAAAAACTGAGGAATCGTAGAGAACTACTCTTATACATATTTTTGCGTTCATGCATTTTTGAACGGTGAGAAACTCGTGAAATATAGCAAAAGTATATCTTAAAAAATCATGTGAGTTTTTGCAAACGAGCAGCCTTCGCATAAATGTCCCCTAATCAAAAACAGCAAGCTGAAAAATGCAAGGCAACTTTGTCCCACACAAAAGGCTACGTGTTAAGTTTTCGCGAAAAAACTGGATTTCCTCCGGTTTTCTAGAACACAGCATATTTTAGTTTCTTTTTTTATTTTTAAACAAGCTGCATCAATCACGCAAAATTGATGAAAATGCATATGGGACAATTATGTGTTTTTCAATTTGAAAAAATCTATGAAGTTTTGCATTTTTTCAAAAAACAGAGCAATAGTAGCTATTCAGCTACGTGTTGTAAGCTTGGGGTTTAAAAAAATAAACGATTAATATTTAAAAGTTTATACAATATTACCTACTTGACCAAGATGCCTAGCTCATATTGACGTTCTTCCTCCCCACTCTTCGACATTCTGATAGCCGTGCACTATGGGGTTTCAGGCGGCCATAAATCGAAAAACCGACATACTCTAATTATTTTTTTGGTATTTTTTTTCGAAAATAAACATTCTAACTAAGAAAAATCCGGAGTTTGAAAGTTGTATGTTCAATATTCACTGAATTGCAGACCTTCAAAGGCGAAAATGGTAAGAAAAAACATGTTTTTTTGACAAAAAAAATTATTATTTTTCATAGTTGTACTGTGTAGCTGTTTATGTATTTTTTCCTGCATCATTATAAATATTCAGAAAGGTAATTGATTCAACTTTTCAATAACATTTTACAAAACACACTTTTATAGGCTAAAAAAATAATAAAAATACAAAAAGATGGATTTTTATTCAAAATTTAGTTTTTTCAACTTTGTTAATGGAGTACTTTTTTTGTGTGCATTTGTGCGATCTGAAAATTTTGCAGCTTAAAATTTGAACCATGTCCTAACTTGTCTCCAAATTTCAAAGTGCACTTATGTGCACTTTTTGAGTTATGCCATTTTGAACATTTTGATTCATGCAAGAAAATTAATGATTTCGCGTATACGCTTGGTTAAAATCACATTATTTACCTGCGGAGGCAGAAATGACGTACCTGCTATGAATGTTTTGAAATTGATTTGATATTCATGACTTTGTTGGTACCGTAAACTGGGGTGACTTTGATAGCCCGGGGTGACTTTGATAGGTTTTTCAAATGCCCGTCAAATTAATATTTAAACATTTTTGAGAATTTTGAGTATGTAAGCATTAAGGGAAAGCTTATTATCGAACATATATGCAAAAATGTGACTGTTACATTGGATGTATCAAAAATAGTGGCCAAATCAAATTTCTATCAATGTCACCCCGGGCTATCAAAGTCACCCCAGTTTACGGTACTTAGGTACGTTTAATAAAATTAGAAATTCCTATTCTAAGTATTTTACAGAAACGATTCGTCGAATATTCATGTCAGTTCGTTGTTGTGTTCTTTTGAAAGTATGGATAACACTACTCGACAAAACAAAACTTGTGTCAAGGGATTAACGATATCTCATCCGTTCCTGAGAGAAAAGGCATCCCCGAATCCGATGCAATCGACAGAATTTGATTTTATGTCCACGCGGACTGATGCGAATCTGGTAAATTTTTTAACATGAAAAATCGAACAATTTTAAAAAAACCATGCGTCTCCTCCCAATTATATGAGCCATCTACAAGAATATGGAAGCGCCTGGTGCATAGCCATTTCCTTTAAGCACAACGGAAACAACCAATACAAATGTATAAAAAAGTTGTCAAGTTCTCGGGGGGTCCACATTTTTTTGTACGATTATAAAGAATAAATATTAAAAGTTTAAAATTAATTTATTTAAAAAACATATTTTTTGATTTATTTGTTTACTAAAATTATATGTATCTCAAAGGTCTATGGGTACTTCGGGATGTCCACGGTCATCCAAGGACTCCCTGGAGTTAAGATCTACGAATCTACCGCCGTAACAAGCAAGAGGTCGTCGGATTTTGACCCCGGATCTTGTGCGTATAGCATCAGTGCATATGGTAGACTACTATATGAATGTGTTGGGATGTCCATGGTCATCCAAGGACTCCCTGGAGTTAAGATCTACGAGTCTACCGCCGTAACAAGCAAGAGGTCGTCGGATTTTGACCCCGGATCTTGTGCGTATAGCATCAGTGCATATGGTAGACTACTATATGAATGTGTTGGGATGTCCATGGTCATCCAAGGACTCCCTGGAGTTAAGATCTACGAGTCTACCGCCGTAACAAGCAAGAGGTCGTCGGATTTTGACCCCGGATCATGCGTATAGCATCAGTGGATATGGTAGACTACTGTATGAATGTGTTGGGATGTTCATGGGCATCCGAGGACTCCCTGGAGTTAAGATCTACGAGTCTACCGCCGTAACAAGCAAGAGGTCGTCGGATTTTGACCCCGGATCATGTGCGTATAGCATCAGTGGATATGGTAGAGTACTATATGAATGTGTTGGGATGTTCATGGTCATCCAAGGACTCCCTGGAGTTAAGATCTACGAGTCTACCGCCGTAACAAGCAAGAGGTCGTCGGATTTTGACCCCGGATCTTGTGCGTATAGCATCAGTGGATATGGTAGACTACAATATGAATGTGTTGGAATGTCCATGGTCACCCAAGTCCCTGGAGTTAAGATCTACGAGTCTATCGCCGTATCAAGCAAGAGGTCGTCTTATTTTGACCCCGGATCTTGTGCGTATATCCTTGCTTACCACTTAAGCCAAACGGCGACCTATTGTTTGTTAAGGCGGTAGACTCGTAGACTCCAGGGACTCCTTGGATGACCATGGACATCCCAACACATTCATATAGTAGTCTACCATATGCACTGATGCTATACACACATGATCCGGGGTCAAAATCCGACGACCTCTTGCTTGTTACGGCGGTAGACTCGTAGATCTTAACTCCAGGGAGTCATTGGATGACCATGAACATCCCAACACATTCATATAGTAGTCTACCATATGCACTGATGCTATACGCACATGATCCGGGCTCAAAATCTGACGACCTCTTGCTTGTTACGGTGGTAGACTCGTAGATCTTAACTCCAGGGAGTCCTTGGATGACCATGAACATCCCAACACATTCATACAGTAGTCTACCATATCCACTGATGCTATACGCACATGATCCGGGGTCAAAATCCGACGACCTCTTGCTTGTTACGGCGGTAGACTCGTAGATCTTAACTCCAGGGAGTCCTCGGATGACCATGAACATCCCAACACATTCATATAGTAGTCTACCATATGCACTGATGCTATACGCACAAGATCCGGGGTCAAAATAAGACGACCTCTTGTTTGATACGGAGGTAGACTCGTAGATCTTAACTCCAGGGAGTCCTTGGATGACCATGGACATCCCAACACATTCATATAGTAGTCTACCATATCCACTGATGCTATACGCACATGATCCGGGGTCAAAATCCGACGACCTCTTGCTTGTTACGGCGGTAGACTCGTAGATCTTAACTCCAGGGAGTCCTCGGATGCCCATGAACATCCCAACACATTCATACAGTAGTCTACCATATCCACTGATGCTATACGCACATGATCCGGGGTCAAAATCCGACGACCTCTTGCTTGTTACGGCGGTAGACTCGAAGATCTTAACTCCAGGGAGTCCATGGATGACCATGGACATCCCAACACATTCATATAGTACTCTACCATATCCACTGATGCTATACGCACATGATCCGGGGTCAAAATCCGACGACCTCTTGCTTGTTACGGCGGTAGACTCGTAGATCTTAACTCCAGGGAGTCCTCGGATGCCCATGAACATCCCAACACATTCATACAGTAGTCTACCATATCCACTGATGCTATACGCACATGATCCGGGGTCAAAATAAGAAGACCTCTTGCTTGTTACGGCGGTAGACTCGTAGATCTTAACTCCAGGGAGTCCATGGATGACCATGGACATCCCAACACATTCATATAGTACTCTACCATATCCACTGATGCTATACGCACATGATCCGGGGTCAAAATCCGACGACCTCTTGCTTGTTACGGCGGTAGACTCGTAGATCTTAACTCCAGGGAGTCCTTGGATGACCATGGACATCCCAACACATTCATATAGTAGTCTACCATATGCACTGATGCTATACGCACAAGATCCGGGGTCAAAATCCGACGACCTCTTGCTTGTTACGGCGGTAGACTCGTAGATCTTAACTCCAGGAGTCCTTGGATGACCATGAACATCCCAACACATTCATACAGTAGTCTACCATATGCACTGATGCTATACACACAAGATCCGGGGTCAAAATAAGACGACCTCTTGCTTGCTACGGCGGTAGACTCGTAGATCTTAACACCAGGGAGTCCTCGGATGACCATGGACATCCCAACACATTCATACAGTAGTCTACCATATCCACTGATGCTATACGCACATGATCCGGGGTCAAAATAAGAAGACCTCTTGCTTGTTACGGCGGTAGACTCGTAGATCTTAACTCCAGGGAGTCCTTGGATGACCATGGACATCCCGAAGTACCCATAGACCTTTGAGATACATAAAATTTTAGTAAACAAATAAATCAAAAAATATGTTTTTTAAATAAATTAATTTTAAACTTTTAATATTTATTCTTTATAATCGTACAAAAAAATGTGGACCCCCCGAGAACTTGACAACTTTTTTATACATTTGTATTGGTTGTTTCCGTTGTGCTTAAAGGGAATGGCTATGCACCAGGCGCTTCCATATTCTTGTAGATGGCTCATATAATTGGGAGGAGACGCATGGTTTTTTTTAAATTGTTCGATTTTTCATGTTAAAAAATTTACCAGATTCGCATCAGTCCGCGTGGACATAAAATCAAATTCTGTCGATTGCATCGGATTCGGGGATGCCTTTTCTCTCAGGAACGGATGAGATATCGTCAATCCCTTGACACAAGTTTTGTTTTGTCGAGTAGTGTAATAATACCGTAGTGTCCCTGTACAATATAACGAAGCACTATTCTGAAAACGTGAGAACTGCTTTCGAGTATATTTGTAAGAATTATAACATTGCAGAACCATCACATGATCAACTCAGGGAAAAACCACAGATGAAAAACTACGCATGTTGTTCTGTAGCTTCAAAACGAGGAATACAAAATCCCATAGAAGAAGTTCATATTTTAAGTAATCTAAAGACAATCGGTTACATAGTGATTTTGATTTAGAAGAATTTATCGTGGAAAACGTGAATTTTGCAAGTGGATCAACCAAAAACGTGGACGAGAATCCATACAATGTTCCATAAAATAAACCGTCTAAAATTCTAAAACACCGCAAAAATCTAATTTTAATTGGAGGGGATGGGGGGTCTTCAAAGAGAGGTGGATTTAAACTCAAGAAAAAGGAGGGAGATTGAACGTAAATCAGAAACTTTAACATAGCATAAACCGCCATTCCGTGCATCAAATAGACAGAGCAAGAATATTAAAATTCACCACTTTAATGCATGTGGCCTCAAATATATGAAAAAATCGAAAATTAAACTTTTTTTTTGGAAAAATATCAAAATTCATTTGTTTTCATTATACTTAGTACAAACAACACAAAAAAGTCACAAAAAAGCAAAAAAATATTTTTGGCCGCTCGCTTATATGGAAATACCCCATAGTGCCGTGTGGGCTAAGGCGCAGTCCTCTTTTTGTGTGCTGTGTGGTTTGAATCCTGTCGGTTGCATTTTGACTCCATTTAGTATTTGACTATCTTCCAGACATCATTTTAAATTGAGTGATTTGGAAACCTTTCAAGTGAGACCAATTGATAACTTCTCGAGAGAAGGTATATATTTATAGGATTAAATTTGGCATGTTAAGCTCTTTTTGAGGGAAATGAGATTCAAAAAAAAAAAATAAAAATTGGTGAGTGTTTTACACTTTCCTGATTTTGAAGCGTATGGACAAAACAATACAAGTAACAACTGGAAGTTTGTTTGATTATTTTAACTAAATGATTTTAACAGTTATTAACAATATTATTCTTTGCTGCTCACGAAACCAAGAAAGTAATATATAAATATATTTATTTGCTTCAAAATTTAAAGAGTCTAAGCCAAAAATATTTGGAACATCGCTTTTTAAAGTTTTCAAGTTATTCAAATTTGATTAAAAAGAGGGAAAATGATCTGAACACCTTTTTTAAAATCCCCTGTACATTTTTTTTTAAATGAAACCAACTACTTAACTAATAAATTAACTTTTCTGCTCGAAAAGAAACAATTATTGAGCAATTCTCTGAGATTACGGTCATTCGATTTTTTTTTGTATTTTTTAATCCGGCTGAAACTTTTTTGGTGCTTTCGGATGCCCAAAAAAGCCATTTTGCATCATTAGTTTGTCCATATTATTTTTCATACAAATTTGGCAGCTGTCCATACAAAAATGATAGCTGAAAGTTCAAAAATCTGTATCTTTTGAGGGAATTTTTTGATCGATTTGGTGTCTTCGGAAAAGTTTTAGATATGGATATGGACTATACTGAAAAAATATGATACACGGTAAAAAAAATTATGGTGATTTTTAATTTCACTTTTTGTCACTAAAACTTGATTTGCAGAAAAACACTATTTTTTATTTTTTTATTTTCTAATACGTTTTAGGGGACATCAAATGCCAACTTTTCAGAAATTTCCAGGTTGTGCAAAAAATCTTTGACCGAGTTATGGATTTTTGAATCAATACTGATTTAAAAAAAAATCGAAATATTGGTCGCAAAAATTTTTAACTCCCTTTTTTGATGTAAAATCAAATTTGCAATCAAAAAGTACTCCAGTGAAATTTTGATAAAGTGCACCGTTTTCATGTTATAGTAATTTTTATGTAATTTTTTTGAAGATCTTTTTTTTAAATTAGTGCACATGTTTGCCCACTTTTGAAAAAAAAAATCGAAGAGCTGAGAAAATTTTCAATATTTTGCTTTTTTGAACTTTGTTGAAACGATCTTTAGTTGCTGAGATATTGCCATACAAAGATTTAAAAACAAGAAAATTGATGTTTTCTAAGTCTCACCCAAACAATCCACAATTTTCTAATGTCTATATCTCAGCAACTAATGCTCCAATTTTCAATGTTAAAATGTGAAACATTCGTAAAATTTTCCGATCTGTTCGAAAATATTGTTTTAATTTTTTTTCAAATCAAGACTATTATTTTAAAAGGGCCAAACATACAATATTACGCCCTTTTGAAATGTTAGTCTTGATTTGAAAAAAAATGAAAATTTAGTTTTCGAAAAGATCGGAAAATTTCACGAATGTTTCACATTTTAACATTGAAAATCGGAGTATTAGTTGCTGAGATGTCGACATTAGAAAATGGTGGGTCACTCAAACAGAGGGAGACTTAGAAAACATCAATTTTCCTGTTTTTAAATTTTGTATGGCAACATCTCAACAACTAAGGGTCGTATCAAAAAGTTCAAATAATCAAAAATTCGTAACTCGGTCTAAGATTTTTTGCCCATTCTGGAAATTTTCTGAAAAGTTGGCATTTGATGTACTCTAAAACATATCAGAAAAAAAAATTAAAATAGTGTTTTTTGCAACCCAAATTTTAGTGACAAAAAGTGAAACTAAAAATCAGCAAAAAAATTACCATGCATCATTTTTTCAGTGTAGTCCTTATCCATACCTAAAACTTTGCCGAAGACACCAAATCGATTAAAAAAATTCCGTCAAAAGATACAGATTTTTGAACTTTCAGCTATCATTTTTGTATGAAGAGCTGCCAAATTTGTATGGAAAATAAAATGGGCAAATTAATGATGCAAAATGGATTCTTTGGGCATACCGAACCCACCAAAAATGTTTCAGCCAACAACAGAACAATACATTTGTTATAGCTGAAATCTGTGAATATAAAAAAATTAACAAAAACAAAATGGAAACAATCAAAATTCATTTTTCTGTGTTGATTTTTTGGTTTTAGCTTATTTCAACATATTTTGAATATAAGTGAAATAACTAAGTGCAAAATGCATGTTGCATGTTTCTTGGATTTTTTAAAGTAAAGTTTTAATCCCTAGATATTACAGAGTTACAGAGCATTTTACAAATCTCATTGATTTACATTTTTTAAATCGCGGCTTGAAATTCAAATTCTTATTATTATTTTGCCATCCCTAATTTGGATCTTTGCCAAACAGGAAAATATATTTTACCTCCACATGAACAAAACAATATTATTTTCTTTCAAATTTATCGAGGAGCATAAACTTTTGGTATAATAGGGGACCTCATACAACACTGTGAGCCTCAAGAAACAAGCATTTTCGATCATTACCCTCTGAACGGCGATCTTTTTACATGATTGGAAACCTAGCATAACGATTAGATGTATTAAAACAATAATATAAGTCAATGTTTTCAAATCACCCAGCATTTTGTAGCATGCGCGTATGCTCAAAGTTCGTGTTGGTTTGTCTAATCTAATCTAATCTAATCTAACACAAACGCAGCCAGTCCGATGAAAGCATGCTGGAAAGTCTTGTGATTAGATTACGCCCCAAGCACTTTTCTTGTCATTATTAATAATTGCAGTACATCCGAGAACACCCGAAAATGTATTGCAAAAATTAAAGCGGCCAGCCCTACTACGTTGTGTTTACCGCAGAGAGGATTCTGAGAACGGATCACATTTCACAGAACCTACAGGGGAGGAAGGATGCGTGGACATACCGTACCAAACGCTCCTGTTTACAGTTTCATTTGTGTTTTGTATGATGTGTTAAGTGTAAAATATAGTGTGGTTATATAGTCAAATAAATATAATAATGCAATATAATGATCATTTAATAAAATCCCTTCACCTATATATAATAACCAAGCACCCCAGCACACAAACAGCGGCACAAAAGAAATGAAAATGAGCATGCAAAAACAAGACAGCGCGTCCCCGTGGTCAGCGCACTAATCGCTCAAAGTTCGTGTTGGTTTGTGCAACAAAACACATTGTTGTGTGTGTTTTGATGCACGCAGCAGCACAAACAAACTATAGCAAGGATCCACGCCGAGAGCGATAGGGTAATGTTACTTATGTTTCTCATATAACAAACATTCATTTTCTAAGAGTTTGTTTTTCATTTAATGGGCTTTAAAATTTGCTGGAATAAACAAAAACAATTTTACATTATGCTAGTTGTAAAATCATATAATACAAGATATTGAACAATATATTTCGAGATTTTTTGCTATACAAATTTTAGCCTAATATTTTACAATTACTTTCCCAACAATAACAAATATTTTGTAAATATATCTTCTTGTTGAAATAAAATAAATCAACTCTACATAGTTCACTTATATAACAATTACCCTATGAATCTCTTTGTGGCATCAACAAGCGTGCTGTCGCTGCTGTGCTGCGCAGCGTATGATAGTATTTGTGTTGTATCAAGCGAGCATGATAGTATACCTCCGGTGGTTGGTCACTATTTTGTTTGACACTTTTTAGAATGTTTTTTTGGACTAAGTCAAATAAAACTAAAAAGTAACGAACTGTCACTTTTTACACGGAACTCACCATTATTATCAAACCATACTTTTTTCAGTTAAAAAGAGTGTCAAACTAAAAAGTGTAAATTTAAGTGACAAAAAATGTTGTCAAACCGTCGTAATTTGAATGTAGTTATTTGTATTTGCTTGTTTTATTGCAACCGTTTACCGAATTGCGATCTTGCATATTAATCAACGTTAGTTTTTATTTGATTTCAAATATTTATCGATATGCGAACATTTACTACTGAGTTCCCAAAATCGTGAAAAAGCGTTCATGAAAATGGGAACCTCGAACAAAGTGTTCAAATCACATGGTACGATTTTGAAAAACGTGCCGTGAAATTTGAACACTTTGTTCGTGGTTCCCATTTTCATGAACGCTTGTTCACGATATCCTACACTAGAAATTAAAAAATCAACTAAAAAGAAACTGAATTAGTTCATTAGTTTATCAGTTGATTAGGGAGCGTTCTTTTATTACGTAACGCATTTATTTTGCTTTTTTACCCTCTTTATGTGAAACATTCTCATCACATTTATTTTCATTTGATTTTTTCCATGTTTAAATCATCAAGAAATTACTTTATCCAAAATTTCCTTATGGATAATTCTCCGCCAACTCACAAACTTTGTCCTAAGGGGTCCCTCCGCCACGAGATATCGAAAAATGTAGCTCTTATTCGTGATCAGGAACAAAAATTATCCCTTAGATCAAAGTTTCACGCAAATCGAAGAGGGGTCGATTCAACTTTTCCGATTTCGTGTGAGTTGACGAAAAATTACCCCTATACAAGTGCCTTTTCTGGCTGGCCATGATGCAGACTTCCAAAATTATTTCAAAAATATCAAATAAATAAATAAATTGTTCGCTCTACAGCATGGTCTTAGAATTCTTTTTGCAAGATTCCTACTGAAACTGGGTGTCCGAAGGCTTGAATCTGTGAGTCGATCCAAACGACTTCTAAACCTGGACCCCTGGGTTAGGCCGCGACCTACATTTACTCCCCATCTGACGGAAGGCGTGATCAGACAAATCTCTTCTCGAAAAATGCAACTGAGCCGACTAGGATCAAACCCAGGCTATCTGGGTGAGAAGCAACCACGCTTACCACTACACCACCGAACTCGAAATCGTTGTCAGAATTTCACTTTGCAGAATCGAATCAATTTGGTTTATCTGATTATTGGTAATCTGTAATGATGGCCAATATGGCATTAGTAGAATATTGAGAATTTATAATTAGTTACCAATAAACTGAACTCAAACCAAATAACCTAAATGTCGAGTAATAAAGTACGGGCTGTTTTTGAAAATGTCTGGTGAAATTATTTGAAAAAAAAGTATTCAAATTTTGATCTCATTATCTTACTGATTGTATTGATAATTAGTAACAAATGTAATAAGCATTTTTGTATAATGAAAATTGTTTTCAATCATTGTAGGAAACAATTTTAGCTAAAAGCATGGGAAATGTGAATGTGCTGTTTATGTATTCGTAACATCATTACGTCAATCAAAATGTTGCGCAACATGTTCAAAAATGTAGCACGGAAGAAGAACAACACAACTTCCCGGCCTACCTTGGGTCCTTAAGCGCCAAGCTGTGGTTGCTGGTACCAGTTGCGTCCTTCGAAGCAATCACGCAGTTGAAGTCACCGCCAAGAATGCAGTGGTCTGAGCAGTTTTGGAGGAAAAGGGGAAGCGTATTGTTGAACAGGCGTTCACGGGATGCGGCGTTCACGGTCCCGGAGGGGGCGTATACGTTGCAAATGGTCACCATGCTTCGCAGGGTAACGGCAATGATACGCGTGTCGAGGCTGCGTCGAACGTTCGAGAAATGGATGTGCGATTTCAAAGCTATTGCTGTTCCTCTCCTACTGTCGTCCACGTTCGTTAAAACGTTGAACCCTGGGAGAGCTAGGTTTGGGTTTTCAACTTCTTGAAGCAGTATAATGTCAAGGTCAGTTGAGCGAATAAAGGTTTTCAGGGATTGGATCTTGTTGTCGTTCGAAATGGCATTAATATTTATGGTGGCGATGTTATAGGAGCAAGACAGATTCATTGCAGTGGGAGCCGCAGGGTGCTAGGTGACTAAACTTTTGACTTTTTTGGACGACCCGGTCGTCGCTTCTTCTTCACCGCAGTGAACTCACTAGAGCGCGTACTTCCATCGCTCTCAGTTCCAGAGATGGAACTCAACGAGTGCGTCTTCTTGAGGTCAGGATGAGGGATAGGGACAGGGATAGGTGCAGGGAATTCGAAAGGACTCACCGACTCACAGCTAGCGAGGTCCGACACGGCCGGCATTTCTGCGTCCTCTTCCTCACACGGCAGCTTCGTGTGCGGAGTGTTGAGTTCCTCACACGGCAGCTTCGGGTGCGGAGTGTTGAGTTCTGCAGCATCGTCGGCAGCAGACGGGCTTTCGGTCTCCATTTCTTCGGTTTCTTTGTTGTCTCCTTCAGCAGCAGGTGCAGCAGGGGGGAGTGGAATGAGTAACATGTCGCTTGTGCTGGCGAGCTCAGACTCGTTAGGGCGATCGATCAACGCACCACCTTCGATGGCGGTCGCAACTGATCCAGCTGAGACCTCTGTCTCGCTTGCGAGGGTGTTCGAAACCTCGGACGACGTGCCGCCTCCGCTAGCTTCAGAGCCAGCTGAGTGTTCGGCAACGTCCGTCGAGCCGCTTGTGTGAACAGACGATGTACCGTCTCCGCTGATGTTAAGCGATCCATCAGCTGAGTGTCCGGTAGCGCTCGTTGCCGCTCCGCTCTGAGGGGCGTTGGGTGCCGTGCCCGTGCTCTCGGATCTTATCGGTCGTTGCGGGATGACCGGACCGAGGATGGTGCCACTGAACTCTGGCAGCAATGTGTTGGTGTCAGGGGCAACACCGTTCAGCACACTAGCGTAGCTAGTTGAGGTTGATCCGCTCGCACTTTTCAGGCGGGCGCTGAGATCGGCTTTTTGACCGAGAAGTTTTTTGTTCTCCACGCACGACATACCAATGTGTTGGGTAAGCGTGCAGTGCCTACAGGTCATCGGCTGCCCTCTGAAGGAGATTAGTGTGCTCTCTCCTAGAATCGTTGCGAACGATTTAATATGGCGGCGAAGGATCATCTTCGCCACCCGGATGCCTGATGACATGCCACGGAGAGCCCTCTCCCCATGACACCTCGCGAATGCTGAGCACGTCGCCAAAATGGCGCAGGAACGCAACAATGTCGTCGTTCGTGACGTTTTCAGAGAGGTCATGGATCTTTACCTCCACTCCCCCGTCCTCCATCACCAAGCGCACCGTGACCTTGGTCTTGTTGATCTCCATCACGTGTTTGCCATTGTGCATAGCAACGGTGTCTTGCGCCACCTTCAGCTCACTACACTTCACATGTACGCAATTCTGCGCATGATTCACCTGGAACCTTTTCACTTGGCCAACGGCCAGTCCTAGTTTCACTAGCACAAACTTCTGCAGTTCCTCAATGGACGGTCGTTTCGGAAAGTTCGAAAGGTCCACCTTGAAGGTGTTTTCACGCGATCTCACTTGAGCCATTGTTGCGAGTTCGGATGTAATCCGGATCGCAAATTAAAACCGGTCGTCAGTTGAAAACTGACGCTTAAACACGCGAAATCTGCACCAGCAAGTGGTGCAGATGGCCGACACACGCGATAACCCAAAGCGCGCAGAAGAGCTCCGATGCACACGTCTTATTGCGTCGAGAGCCTGACGCAAACTAATTGAAAATCAAGCCAAATTATTTCGACTCTTTTACGATTTTATAAAATTTTTGGAATCATTAACTTGCATGTTTCAGTGAAGCTGATGCACTCAATGTATGGTTGTTTGCACTGGAAGCCGGTTTCCGATGCAAGGGTTACAATGTTTCCACCAGCTGGAACGACATGGAATGTTTCCGAAGAATTCTGCTGGCTATGGTTTGTTTTGACATGGCTGAGGATGATGTTGGTATTTTGAATTACAACAACGAGTTTTATTGGTAATTTTTAAATGGGAGATTTCACATTGTTTTGATTTCATTTGGGTCTTTTTTTTTACTGACTTATCGTACTAAGTGATTTGCCTTGTTGGAAAAATAAATTTGAGAATTTAAGAAAATGTATTTTAATAAAACAATTCATCACATCGCAATTTATAAACATTTCAACGTTGTTAGCCAAATTAAATTCTATTTTGTTGTTGTCGGTAACTAACCATAAAACATATTTACATAAACAAAATTTCTGCTTCCGCAACTTCATTCTTGTTAGTTTTGGGAATGTTATCCATTGTTGTATGAATCTTTTTAGTTTAGATTTTTTGCACCGACTTAGCTATATTTTTATTTGCCATAAGGTATCTTTAATAATTAATAAAAAAACTATAAATTAACACATTTTTTTTTTATTTTTACACTTTTTCGTGGAATGCCAGGCGGTGTTTTTTTTTATTTTTAAAGAATATGTTCGTCTGTTACTAGCTAATCAAGTGATTTGCTTTCAAAAATTGTTTTCAAAGAACCTTCACGATACAGTAGAGTGATTGGAGTTGGTTACACTGACCTACAAATTCAAAAAATCATAAAAGAGAAAAAAACATAATAGAAAAAATAGAAATTTGGTAAAGCATTAAATTGATACTTTAAAAAATCTATTTTTGAACCACATGTCTGGAATAAGTAGAACATAAGAAAAATATAAGTGTTTATGAATTCACTGAAATTTTAAAAATGTTGACGGTAGAATAAATTTATTTTTTCAGTATTTTGAAAATATGACGTGAAAGGTCGATGGACAACAACATTTAATAAAATTTGTACTAGTTTGAATACCTATTTAAATTCTTTTGCTATGTTGAGAGACATAAAAAATAATTACTAAAGTTATTAAAACTTCATTCAGTGGCATCGTATTGTTGAAAAATATTCCACTAAAATGATATCTAAAATATCAAAAGTTGAAGTGTAAATGGATAAAAAGTTGCAAATTTTCTTTTCAATGTTAAATACAGTCCAGACTCGATTATCTGAAGCAGTTGTTTTGGGACTTCGAAACACAAACAAAAAAATGTATTTTTTTATTTTTTTAACTTTTAACATCAAATCGAGATCTGAGACTCCATTTTAGCAAAATTTAAAAGGTTGATGGTTACTAAACTAAAAAATGCATTTTAAGTTTTTCATCACCGCCATTTTGGCCGCCGGAATTTAATAAAAAAAATACATTCAAAAAATACTATCCAAATGAAACATTCAAGTGAATAAGGATCAAAATAAACAATCTCTCTTTTAAAATAACTGACATGACATTTTTCCATCAATGAATTTACCCATAAAATTAATTATAAAAACCGAAAAAAACTGATTGGTACTGAAATCATAAATAACTAAATGATAATTTTAGATAAAAAATAATAATTTCCCATCTTAAGCCCTAAATATGTAAATGTTAGTGGGAGGGGAGTCGATTGGGACATTTTTGCGATCAGTGTTATTCAAAATCAAAATTTCAGCAAGAAAAAAAAACTACAGCCTCGGTTTTTGTAAACCCTTCAAATCGAATCATGATAAAACCAAAATGAGTAAACCCTTTTCAACTTCCTTTATTGATATTTGATTGAGTTTTGACTTGTCTTATTTGCATTTCAAGAAGAAAAATATATCTGTTAGACCATACATCCAATTGAAATGTGGTCAAAGACAAACTTATGAGAAATTGGACGAGCTTTCTGGTAAAAATATTTTCGTGACAGAAGAATCAAGTCTGTCACATAGAAATTGCCAAAAACCATCAAAAAACCTATTTTTTTCAACATTTTTTTTAAACCCGCTGTATTTTCCCAAGGATTGGACTTAGGACAATGGTCAATATGGAGACTTTTATGTAAAATTGTCTGGAGAATCGACTCTCGTGTACTTAAGAAAAAAAAAGTTCCAGTGAATGATTTTTGTATTTTTTTTAGGTGAGTTGCTCCATCCTGCATTTTTCGTGAGTCTTTTGGTAACATCTTAGGCTATTTTCACAAAAAATTTGAACGAAAAAAATCGTGGGCTTACCTTCAAATTTGACTTTTTAACTTAAAAATCAATAAATCTCATAAATGTGGAGCGTTTTTTTCTTTCAGTGTATTTTTTTCCGGAAAACCCGTCAAATTTCCTACAAGTTTGTCTTTGACCACTTTTTGATACGATGCAACGGCTTCGAGCTACAGCAATATTTAAATTACGAAACACAAAAATATTTAAAACACTTACGTCCTTCTCAAATGTCATTATCGAGTGTAACTGGCTCCATATACACAAAAATGGCTTATATATACCTAGGGTAACATGTCTACAAAGTTTCATTGAAATTGGAGAGGGTCGGGTACAACCGATTCCCTTTGTTGACATTGAATTACTCTTAAAAAAAATTTAACAAAAATAATAATTGGTAAATTTTCTTATAAATTTGATATTGATTATTTGGCCCTTTTGAAATGTTAGTTTGGATTCCAAAATTTTCAAAAATGCGAAACTTTCCAATAGATCAGAAAAAAGGCCAAAAGTTGCGATAACCCTACTAAATGATTTGCATAAAAAAATATTGATATTTGTACTGATAAAGTTGTATTTTTTTTACGATAAATAATCAAACCATCTTTGGGCCTATATTGAAAGCTTTCAAATATTAGTTCAAAATAAGTTCAACATTCTATCAGTGACCGATTCCGTTGGTTATAATAAAAATGTTAAAATTATGATAATTGATATAACAAAACAATATTTTACACTAAACATAACCTTACATAGCACACATCTGGAGCGTTTGGTACGGTATGTCCACGCATCCTTCCTCCTCTATAGATTTTGGTAAATGTGATCCGTTCTCAGAATCCTCTCTGTGGTAAACACAACGCAGTAGGGCTGGCCGCTCTTTTTTAGGACGTAATCCGGCTGAAACTCTTTTACTTTTTTTGAAACACTTTACTTTTCGATTAAAAATTGGATTTCACGTTAAAAAATTAGGTTGAAAATTTTTTGTCACCAATATTTCGATTTTTTGAAAAAAAAAGTCGGTATTGATTTCAAAATTCATAACTCGGTAAAAGATTTTTTGTCCGTTCTGGAAATTTCTGAAAAGTCGGCATTTGATACCCTCTAAAACATATCAAAAAATAAAAATAAAAAAGCATTTTTTTGCAAATCAAGTTTTAGTGACAAAAAGCGAAATTGAACTTCACCAAATTTTTGTCTACGGTGTATAATTTTTTCAGTGTAGTCCTTATCCATACCCGAACGGACGGTAATAACTAAATTCATGCCATTTCAATAACAAATACTGTTAAAATAACAGAAAGTGTTATGGAATAATCTTGAAAAATCCATTTTTGCATAAGAATTGAATAACAGTTTATGTTATCATAACAAAAATGTTATTGGTCTGATATTGATTGACAGCAAAAACAACTTGAGAATAACATTTTTTGTTATGGAAGAATAACTCCAAACGTTATTGGGATAATCGGATTAGTTGTTAAAATAACTAAAAATAATAACAAAGATTTGTTCGAAAAATAACGTAAAATGTTATTAGTCTGTTATTACAATAACAATCCCCGGGCAGAAAGTTACATCTTCCTGAAAACTTGTCATGTTCGCAAAAACACAAACATGTCAAGTACATGTTAACTTCCAGTTAAGAGTTAATCAAACATAAACGCGAACATAATTTACTCTACGCATATCAAAAAATTATCAACTTAAGTTCGTGTTGGAAACTTCAAATTATCATGCTATGGTGCGGAAAAATATCATCCATAAACATAAAATTATCCCGACCAGTTCATTTTTTTCCTGGAAAGATATGGGGCGAAAAATATCATACAAAAACATAAACGTATCATAACAAGTTGTGATGTTTCCAGATATTTTTTTTCTGTAATAATTTGGTTGCTTTAGAAAGCGTAATACACAGTAAGAAGATATAAGTTTCATATAGACTGTTTTTCAATTGTATTTTAATAAAACAAATAAATTTAATGATATAATGTGATTTTCTAGTAAAATTTATTTTTATTGAATAAGCCTAAAATTAAAAACTATAGCAAACAATCTGCTGGAAGACTTAACATAATGACAATCTAAATTTTTAAAAATATTTGTATACAGTCATCCCTCAATTAGGAACAGTTCACAGATCGGCCAATATTCAAAAAATCATAGAAAATCGATAACTGAACCTTCATTTGAAAGCTGTTTTTGCGATCTTTCGAATGCTGTATCGAACAACTGCAAATTTAATCGTTTTATATCAAGTTTTTGAAGAAAAACTTCGACCCTTGAAATCTACAAATTCGGAACACTTTTTTCTAACGATGTAAACAATCTTTTTTATCGCTCCAGGGGTACATATTTTTATAAAAATAATGACTTCACATTCTGAAACCAGTAAAACTCATGCTTAGTAATGTTTTATGAATGGTCTGCTAACTTTTTTTTGTGAAAATATCAGTTAAATTCAGGTGTTCCACAATTGTGGGAGGCACAATAACATCCCACAATTATGGAACAGGCAATTTGGAAGCAGCGATTTGCTGCTCTGAATAAAATAGTCTCGAAATGCAGTTTTTTGTTTTAAAAGTACTACTTATATTAATGAAATAGCAAAAGAATGTCCAAATAAAGGTCCTAAAAATAGTAGGGTACACAGAAAAGATGCATTTGGCATGCTTTTGACAAATTATCACAAAAGTGTTCCGAATTTGTGGGTGTTCCGAATATGTGGGATGACTGTATCATTTGCCGTATAATTCGAATTAATTCAAAGTTTAGTGTGAATAAGTAAGGCTGGTACAAATTACATTTAAAGTTTTAGTCACTCCCCTTCAAAGTTGGCCCGAAATATCAGGGGCAATAAGAAATTACATCCAAAATTGCATACTACTAACAATATTAAAACAAATCAAACTTTTTGTAAAGCCAAGTCAAAGAAAAAGCTTCGAAAATATGTACAATTGAACTAAACAAATCAATAATGCACTTATTTATTTGCATTGGCCGCTGAAAATTTTCCTGAAATTCTAGCAAACCTATTTGAAAGTGTAGAAATTTGTAAATATTGTCAAGGCGGAAGCGTTACAACTGGGCTACGTGGCTCGGTCTTATACAAACATTTAAATTTATAAAATTCCCAAACAACAAAAAATAAACAAAAATATGGTCTTTAGAGGAAAGAAACTAAAAAATATATGCAATCCTTTTCAATAAATAATTTATTTTAAGAATTTTATATCAATCTGTCAAAAGTCAATAATGTGTATTCAAAATCAGCATAAATAACAGAATGAAAAACTAAACTTTGCTAAACAAACATTGAAATGTTTGAAAGAATTTCTAAACTGAAGTGATAGGTTCACTTTGAAATAATAATTCTCGTACATACCTTGTTAATCCTCTTCAAATGCATCCAGAGAGCATATGATTGCAGCACAATCCATTTTTGCAGCTGATTGGTCAAACTAAACAAAATACTAGAAGCCGAATGTCCAGAAAATGCCCTTTGGTAGATCTGTAAGAGAAAATAAAACACAAAGCATCAATTCTCAAACAAAATTTATGGAATAATTAAAAATTCAATAGTAAACAAAGAAAAAGAAAATAAGCAATACTCATCTGAGTTTTAAAAATCGTCGAAAAATATTTGTCGGGTTTCAGGTGGACTCATCTTCCTCCGTGAAACTGCTTTCGAGCCACCTCCTCCGGAATCACCAAAGGAAGGTTCATCCTTCTATCGCTGACACTCCAAAACGATAGAAACAATGTCACAGTTTCACGTCCAGTCCCCAATCACCACCATGAACGCAGAAACGTAAACAATCACACGCACACTCGCGAAAGCACACGGATCAAATACGGTTTCCCACAAATCGCGATTCTGATGACGCGACGATAAAAACCAAAACAAATCGACACTGCTGTTTTCCTCCACCGAAAACTGTCAAATTCGCCAAAATCATTCCGGCGTTGATCCACGTCTTAACAGCACCGGCAGGAGGAGGAGGAGGAGGAACAATGACCTGCCGCATGTAAGCAGGAGGATTTCGCTAACATAACTTCTCCACAGAGCCACAGAAACATCAACTTTCACATAAATTACAACATTTCGCAACTCTCACATAAAACGACACCAACGAACGCACATTCCCACGGCCAAAATACGTACTTACAACCCGCGGCGATTCGCGGGCTGTTGTTAATCAGTGAAAACTAATGCACCAAAAACGTAAACAAACCCTTGTCCCTTGTCCTGGCGAATCCGCCAAAATCCTTTCCTCGTTAATCCACAGCAGCCCCCCGCCACAAAAACACAAACAATCACTTAACCACAACATATCACGGCTCCCAAATGCCACGGAACGAACGAACACACACTCCCTCGGCCATAGAACGTACTCACAACCCGCGGCGATTCGCGGATTACAATTTATCCGCCAAAAACTACTGCGCGAAAACGTACACAAACCAACCCGCCACGAACGCAAAAGCTGTCTGTCTGCCGATTGCCGATTCCTGTCACGACATGTCGCGCGCGTTGCGTGCGAGCAGTGAACGAAAGAAGAGAAAAAAGAGAGAGTGAGCGAGCGCGTGGGCTCGTTTTTGCGCTTTGCGATGAAATTTTATATGCGGTAAAATACTTTTTAATGTGACTAGTTTAACTAGTGCATTTAAAGTAAATTAAAGTGAAAAAAAAAATCAATAAAAATATCCACTAACAAAACTGTCATTTTAGCTAAGTCCCGCTTGAAAAAATTAACTTTATAAATCATCTCATAATCCAGGGTTTTAAAAAATATTCTAAGTGTAGGAAAAGTGAAATTTTGTCAAGGAGTGAAAATTTTACTAAGTCCAACAAAAACAAGATAAAACTAGAAAATATCATCTCATGATGAAGAGGTCGAAATTTTTTCTAAGTCCCAAAATAAATTGGCTTTCGAAATTCTGCTAAGTCCAGCAAAAACAAGATAAAACAAAATAACATCATCTCATGATAAAGAGGTCAATTTTTTTTCTAAGTCCCAAAATAATTCGGTTTTCGATTTTTTTCTAAGTCCGGTAATATCATGAGAAAATGAAAATTTAACAACTGATGATAAAAGGTCTACAAACATAGAAAGGAACATAGATTTCGGCGCGCATTTTAAGAGTTTTTGGAACAAATATCAAACATGCCATGATATCAAAAACAACTCAAGTTATTTTTTTGTTCGTCCCATGATGCGACTTTCTGCCCGGGCCCGATCAGAAAATTACATCTTACGGTAAACTTGTCATGTTGCCAAAAACATGAAGATGACATGTTTCCAGAACGCTTGACTTAAGAGATGTAGAAACATAAAATGTAACATGAGTTACTCTACGAAACATCAAAAAAATATCAAACCAAGTTGACATTTGGAACTTTAAAATATCATGTCATGGTACCGAAAAATATCATCCAGGAACATGAAATAATCATGGCCAATTCTGCTTTTTCCTGAAAAAATTGGTGCGAAAAAATATCATCCAGAAACATAAAAAAATCAAGAAAGGTTCAGGTTTTTGCCTGAAAAAAACTGTTCGTAAAAGTATCATCCAGAAACATTTTGTATCATGAAAAGTAGTTATTTGTGAAGAAATCTTACAAATCCATAATTCGCAACTTCCCATGATACATTTTTATTTTCAGATGGTATTTTTCGAAAGAAAACTTATAAGGGCTTATTTTTTAAGTAAAAGTGCATCGCGCTATCTGAACTGAGTACACCCTTACCAAAAATCATGATTTTCTGAGTTCAATATCGCACTTTCCATACGATTAACCATTTTTATGGTTGTAGTACCTGGACTCAAAAAATCGTATGAAAAGTGGGATATTGAACTCAGAAAATCATTATTTTTGGTAAGGGTGTAAGCCCAATGCACTGTTTACAAAAAAATAGTCAGAAGAAGTTTTTTATTATGTCAAAAACTGTCATCTGAATACATAAAAGAACTATGAAAACAAGTGATATATTGGTGTTTCAGAAAATGTATAGATGTACTAGAGTCTAACTTATTTACATAAAATTGATTGTTTTGTTTGATTTGGGGTTAACATTAATAAGCATGGGTTTATGGTATGATTGAAGATGATTTTGCAAAACGAAAGTATGACTGAATACGAATGAAAAAAGCGTTAATCATACAGCTGGTGTGAAATGCTAAATTGCATATTTTTAGTTTCCTTTTTATTTTTGCCAATAAATAATTCTAGATTACTTTTTCAAAACCACCAATGCGCCATGGATTTCCTATTAACATAGGACCTTTTTAAAAAGTAAGCGAGAATTACAATTTGCAAGAAGTTTTTCTAAATAGTAGTTTTAAGTTAATATCTCAAAAATTAACACCATGAATGTTTTCAATTAAGACCCATTATCTTTAAAAAAACGGGAATTGACATGTATTGAATATCCAATTGATAAAAAGTGATATGTTCACATAACAATATTTTTTAACATACCTTGTAAATGATCTCTAAATCCATCCAATCAATTCCCTATGATGAATACTATGATATGATGATGGTTGTCCAGAAATTGCTGTCCTGTGAAAGAGAAGAGAACACAAAGTATCAATTCTAAAATGAAAGTGTAAATCATTTTTGTAAAGATACTCCGCCTTTACAATAATTATTAAATGTAATTTCTACAAAATGAAAGCAAACAATACTTATTTGAATAAAAACGAGAATTCCGTTGTCGAAATGACCGGATTTGTCCAATGCAAATGATGGCTACCGGAACGATGGAGGCCCCAAAATCTTCCGGTGGAAGATGGTGCTGCTAAATAGGTAGGACCCGCCCCGCTGGAGACAGTTACAAAACGCAGCTGCTTATTAGATTGCACCGTTTTGCCTCGTCCTCCTTCAGAGGCTGAAAATAAAAAAAATATTTGAACCGGGCTTTTGACGGAGGGGACAAGCTGCAGCAGAACAAAAACATTGGGGGCTGTGATAAATAAATAATACCTTGCGACTGCAAAGCTCCTCTTCCGTGAGATGCATCTGTCAACAGGCAAAACCAGCACCGTCTGCCACAGGAAGAATCTGGAGATTGTAGAGCTTCCGTAAAGCTGAATGATGGTGGCCATACCGGCAACGAGGATTCCTCTTCTGACTTCTTCTGTGACAGGTGCAAAAGTCGATCGCGAAAAAACCTCCTCCAAATTCTTTTGCAAACCACATCCCCCACATAAACAAACTAATACACACGCAATTACCGACATAATACACATAAACAAAAACAGCACAGCCTGCCGGGTTCACTCCGCACCGAATTGAAGCCTCAGTTTCCATCGGTGGCCAACTCTGGCGGTGGTGAATCTACTTAGTTTTCCTTCTTCTAATGCACCAAAATGGTGACGCAAAAACACACAAGATTCTCGTTATTTTCAGCGGTAAAACGACAACCTCCACTTTCCCCCTCACTCACTACACATAAACAAACACAAATACATACGACTATCGACACATAATGCACCAAAAATGCACTTTTTCCCGATTTACGAAACAAAAAACCACAGCACCGGTTTGTTTTGATTCCTGTTTTGACATTTCGCCGTGTGTGCGAGTGTAAGCAGCAAGTGGGAGAAAAGCGAAAAGAGAGAGAGAGCGTGCACGCACAGTGAAAGCGTACTGTGAAAAAACATTGCGTATAAATTGAATTAATTATTAACATTGATATTTAAATTGAATCGATTTATGTATTGAGTTTTTGCCATGCCAAACTCAGTAACAATGTGTATTTTTTATGGGACACCAGTCATATCTATTTTTTGAAGGTTTTTGTTAATAACTTTCAATCAATCTGTTATTAAAATAATGTACTGAAAGTCAACAATATTTTTAAATGTAAAAAAATAATTAAAGAGGTTCATTAAATATTTAAATAAAATTTCACTTTATTTGATATTGCAAGTTACATAAATCATCAGTTTTTCAATGTAATATAAAAAACTTTTTGTTGGAAAAAGTTACATTGACTTTAACATAAACTACTTCTAAAAAAATCAATTTATAAACTTAAAAACGATTCATGCCCAAATTCTTTAAAACACTGAAATAATAAAAGCAAATCAAATATTGAAGAAAGATGATGTTCTTTCTTCAGTTGAATTATTCGCTCAAAACCAAAATCTTTCTTTGAATTAAGTTTTTAAAGGTACTCCTCATCTCAGCTTAGGACAACTACTATACCAATATAATACGGCAACAACGTTAAATAAAAAAAATCTCTTCACGAGAACGTCTTTAAAAAAATATTTAAACAATAATTCGCACAAAATATTTTAGTGACTTCCCAGAAAAAGATTTTCGAAGCCATCTGTGATCAATATATCTTGGTGAAAATTCAATTAATATAAAATTCATGACTACATTGATTTGATTTGAAAAAAATATATTCGCAAAATTTACAAAATGAAGTTCGAACAGTGATAGGTTCACCTTAAAATAATATTTTTCGTACATACCTGGTTAATCCTCTTCCAATCCATCCAACCAAAGCATGATTGCATCGCAGCTAATTTGTCTAATTAAACAAAATGCCAGATGCTGAATGTCCCGAAACATGTCCAGGTTGTGGTCCTGTTGAAGAAAACAAAACACAAAGTATCAATTCTCAAACAGAATGTCCAGGGTTTTTTTATCAAATAATCCAACATGATATTATAAAAAAAATAGAAAAGGAAAGCAAATAATACTTATCTGAGTCAAAAAATCGTTGAAATACTTCTTCCTACTAAGTATTTAGAAGCAGCATGTACCATCGATTCAGATAGACTCCACTCTCCACCTTCACCGGGAAACTGCTCGCGAGTCGCCCAATAGATTACCTCCTCCGAAATAACCAGAGAAAGGTTCTTCCTTCTGTCACGGACACCCCTTAAAGGATAGAAGCAATGTCACATTGTCACGTCCCTGCCCCTGCCACACACTCACAATAATCAATTAAAAACGTAAACAAACCCCAAAGCACAGTCACATGAACAATCGCAGGCCGCAGCCAGCACCAACGCGGATTTGTCAGTTTTTCTCTCGCTCACCCCCTCCGGAAACACCAAGAAAGTTTCATCCAGTTGTAATCACCCGTTCACCAAGAATACGTCAAACGTAAACAAACACACACGCACACAATCGCGAATTCGCGAAAACAATGTTCCCCCACAAATCAGGATTCCAATCACGCGACACCAAAACCAAAACAAACTTAACCAGCGGTGTTTTCCTTCACCGAGAACTCCCGTGTCCTGTCAAATCCACCGAAATCGTTCCGGCGTTGATCCGTGTCAAGACAGCACCTGCAGGAGGAGGAGGAGGAGGAAGGAGGCCAAGTGACATTAAGGGCAAGAGGATTCCTCTTCTGGGGCAGCTGCTTGGCCTGAACATTCCTTGCATCCGCCAACACTGAGCAGAACTTTTTCTTCGCCCCCAGCAGCCAAAACAGAAGCAATCACTTAACCACAATATATCGCGGCTCCCGAACGCCACGGAACGAACGAACACACACTCCCTCGGCCATAGAACGTACTCACAACCCGCGGCGATTCGCGGATTACAATTTATCCGCGGAAAACTACTGCGCGAAAACGTAAACAAACCAGCCCGCCACGAACGCAAAAGCTGTCTGTCTGCCGATTGCCGATTCCTGTCACGACATGTCTCGCGCGTTGCGTGCGAGCAGTGAACGAAAGAAGAGAGAAGAGAGAGAGAGCGAGCGCGTGGGCTCATTTTTGTGCTTTGCGATGAAATTTTATGTGCGTTAAAATACTTTTTAATGTGATTAGTTTAACTAGTGTACAGTATGTAAAAAAAGTATTTACACCCCTTGAGCACTATGCACATTTTGTGATGAAACATGTAAAAAATTTAAAGTTTGACAGGAACCTAGTACTACGTTTTGTTCAGAAACTCATGCCAAACATTTTGCTACAAAAAGCTCATGAAAAGATGATTTCTATAAAAAGTTATATAACAAATACTATTACGAAAATAAAAAAGGTGCAAAAAAAGTTTGTACACCTTTCGAAAAATTAACATAAATAATGTTATTTGTAGACAAATCACCATAAATCCAGTCTCCCAACTCCAAATAGGCATCCTTGACTGATTAAAAAATAATTTGGATTGAATATAAAGTTTACTAACTACTTAGTATAAAAGTTTATATAACTCTGGAAATTCTATATAAAACTTATCTTAACTTAATTTTGCAAACTTTTAATTCAAATAAATGTCAATATATTACCATAGAATTGCTAAATAAACATTTTGGAGTGAGTATAACACCGTTTTGGGGATATTTGTATCGATAGAATAGATTTTTCGTAAACCCGGAATTACGTCGTAGGAAAATCCGCCGGCATCTGAACCGGTCCTCAATTCACAAGTCAACCTATGTGGCATCAGAAAGGGCATAAAATTTCCGATCTTTTGATACCCATACATCCAGGTTTTCTATAAAACCCACGTTTTTAAATACCTAAGCAAAAACGTTGTTATGGTTTCGTTTGAGCAACCTGCCAAAAATGTATGGAATTTCGTAACTTTTGTTCTCGTGGATCAAACTTACTTTTTGCCCAGGTATTTAAAAACGTAGGTTTTAAAGAAAACCTAGATGTATGGGTATCAAAAGATCGGAAATTTTATGCCCTTTCCGATTCCACATAGGTTGACTTGTGAATCGTGGACCGGTTCGGATGCCGGCGGATTTTCCTACGACGTAATTCCGGGTTGGTACGAAATTCCAACGAAAAATCTATTCTATCGATACAAAAACCCTCAAAACGGTGTTATACCCACTCCAAAATGTTTATTTAGCAATTCTATGGTAATATATTGACATTTAGTTGAATTAATAGTTTGCAAAATTAAGTTTAGATAAGTTTTATATAGAATTTCCAGAGTTATATAAACTTTTATACTAAGTAGTTAGTAAACTTTATATTCAATCCAAATTATTTTTTTAATCAGTCAAGGATGCCTATTTGGAGTTGGGAGACTGGATTTATGGTGATTTGTCAACAAATAACATTATTTATGTTAATTTTCGAAAGGTGTACAAACTTTTTTGCACCTTTTATTTTCGTAATAGTATTTGTTATATAACTTTATAGAAATCATCTTTCATGAGCTTTTGTAGCAAAATGTGTGGCATGAGTTTCTGAACAAAACGTAGTACTAGGTTCCTGTCAAACTTTAAATTTTTTACATGTTTCATCACAAAATGTGCATAGTGCCCAAGGGGTGTAAATACTTTTTTTACATACTGTATTTAAAGTAAATTAAAGTGAAAAAAAACTCACTAAAAATTTCCATTAACAAAAGTGGCATTTTGCGGAGGAGTGAAAATTTTGCTAAGTCCAACGAAAACATGATGGAAAATAATTGTTTCATCTCATGATTGACAGGTTGGTTTTTTTTCTAAGTCCCAAAATAATTGGACATTCGAAATTTTGCTAAGTCCAGCGAAAACAAGATAAAACTAGAAAATATCATCTCATGATGGAGAGGTCGATTTTTTTTCTAAGTCCCAAAATAATTTGGCTTTCGAAATTTTTCTAAGTCCAGCGAAAACTTGATCAAACATCAAAATATCATCTCATGATAGACGGGTCGAATTTTTTTCAAAGTCCCAAATAAATAAATTTTCGAAATTCTGCTAAGTCCAAAAATATCAAATAGAAACGAAAATAAAACATTTGGTGATACACTGTCTAGAAACATAAAAAGTATCATGAATTTCTGGGGCCAATTTTTTAGTTTTTGGAACAAACAAAAATCATGCCATGTTCACAAAAACAGTCCATGATATTTTTAAGTTCATCCTAAGATGCGCCCGGGCAGAAAGTTACATCTTCCTGCAAACTTGTCATGTTCGCAAAAACACAAACATGTCAAGTACCTGTTGACTTCCAGTTAAGAGTTAATCAAACATAAACGCGAACATAATTTACTCTACGCATATCAAAAAATTATCAACTTAAGTTCGTGTTGGAAACTTCAAATTATCATGCTATGGTGCGGAAAAATATCATCCATAAACATAAAATTATCCCGACCAGTTCATTTTTTTCCTGGAAAAATATGGGGCGAAAAATATCATACAAAAACATAAAAGTATCATAACAAGTTGTGATGTTTCCAGATATTTTTTTTCTGTAATAATTTTGTTGCTTTAGAAAGCGTAATACACAGTAAGAAGATATAAGTTTCATATAGACTGTTTTTCAATTGTATTTTAATAAAACAATATAATGTGATGTGATTTTCTAGTAAAATTTATTTTCATTAAATAAGCCTGAAATTAAAAAACTATAGCAAACAATCTGCTGCAAGACTAAACATAATGACAATCTTAATTTTTTTTTTAATATTTGTATACAGTCATCCCTCATATTAGGAACAGTTTACAGATCGACCAATATTCAAAAAATCATAGAAAATCGATAATTGAACATAATGATTCGCTTTTACCTTCATTTGACAGCTGTTTTGCGATCTTTCGAATGCTGTATCGAACAACTGCAAATTTTATCGTTTTATATCAAGTTTTGAAGAAAAACTTCGACCCTTGAAATCTACAAATTCGGAACACTTTTTCTAACGATGTAAACAATCTTTTTATCGCTCCAGGGGTACATATTTTTATAAAAATAATGACTTCACATTCGGAAACCAGTAAAACTCATGCTTAGTAATGTTTTATGAATGGTCTGCTAACTTTTTTGTGAAAATATCAGTTAAATTCAGGTGTTCCACAATTGTGGGAGGCACAATAACATCCCACAATTATGGAACAGGCAATTTGGAAGCAGCGATTTGCTGCTCTGAATAAAATAGTCTCGAAATGCAGTTTTTGTTTTAAAAGTACTGCTTATATTAATGAAATAGCAAAAGAATGTCCAAATAAAGGTCCTAAAAATACAGAAAAGATGCATTTGGCATGCTTTTGACAAATTATCACAAAAGTGTTCCGAATATGTGGAATGACTGTATCATTTGCCGTATAATTCGAATTAATTCAAAGTTTAGTGTGAATAAGTAAGGCTGGTAAAAATTTTATTTAAAGTTTTTGTCACTCCTCCCTTCGAAGTTTGCCCGAAAATCAGGGGGCAACAAAAAATTACATCCAAAATTGCATACTACTAACAATATTAAAACAAATCAAACTTTTTGTAAAGCCAAGTCAAAGAAAAAGCTTCGAAAATCTGTTCAATTGAACTAAACAAATCAATAATGCACTAATTTATTTGCATTGGCCGCTGAAAATTTTCCTGAAATTCTAGCAAACCTATTTGAAAGTGTAGAAATTTGTAAATATTGTCAAGGCGGAAGCGTTACAACTGGGCAACGTGGCTCGGTCTTATACAAACATTTAAATTTATAAAATTCCCAAACAAAAAAAAAAATAAACAAAAATATGGTCTTTAGAGGAAAGAATCAAAAAAATATATGCAATCCTTATCAATAAATAATTTATTTTCAGAATTTTATATCAATCTGTCAAAAGTCAATAATGTGTATTCAAAATCAGCATAAATAACAAAATGAAAAACTGAACTTTGCTAAACAAACATTGAAATGTTTGAAAGAATTTCTAAACTGAAGTGATAGGTTCACTTTGAAATAATAATTCTCGTACATACCTTGTTAATCCTCATCCAATCCATCCAGAGAGCATATGATTGCAGCACAATCCATTTTTGCAGCTGATTGGTCAAAGTAAACAAAATTCTAGAAGCCGAATGTCCAGAAAATGCCCGTTAGTAGATCTGTAAGAGAAAATAAAACACAAAGCATCAATTCTCAAACAAAATTTATGGAATAATTAAAAATTCAATAGTAAACAAAGAAAAAGAAAACAAGCAATACTTATCTGAGTTTTTAAAATCGTCGAAAAATATTTGTCGGTTGACTAGTAGTACCAACATATGTAGCCACTTCAGGTGGACTCATCTTCCTCCGTGAAACTGCTTGCGAGCCACACAATTTAATCATCTCCTCCGGAATCACAAGAGGAAGGTTCAGAAACATAAACAATCACACGCACACTCGCGAAAACACACGGACCAAATACGGTTCCTCCACAAATCGCGATTCTGATGACACGACGACAAAAACCAAAACAAATCGAAACTGCTGTTTTCCTCCACCGAGAACTGTCAAATTCGCCAAAATCATTCCGACGTTGATCCGCGTCTTGATAGCATCTGCTGGAGGAGGAGGAGGATGACCAGCGACATGCAGGCAGGAGGATTTCGATTCTGCGAACTGCGGCTTTGTCATGCTCGCGCTAACGTAACTTTTTCTTCTCCAACGAGCCACCAAAACATCAACTTTCACATAAATAACAACATTTCGCAAATCTCACATAAAATGACACCAACGAACGCACATTCCCACGGCCAAAATACGCACTTACAACCCGCGGCGATTCGTGGACTGTTGTTAATCAGTGGAAAACTACTGCACCAAAAACGTAAACAAACCCTTGTCCCTTGTCCTGGCGAATCCGCCAAAATCCTTTCCACGTTAATCCACAGCAGCATCTTGGGCAAGGGAATTACTTTTCTGGTGCAGCGGCTTGGAAACTTTCCTTGCACCCGTCAACACGGAGCGAAACTTTTTCTTCGCCCCCCAGCCACAATAACACAAACAATCACTTAAACACAACATATCACGGCTCTCGAACGCCACGGAACGGACGAACATACACTCCCTCGGCCACAGAACGTACTCATAACCCGCGGCGATTCGCGGACTACAATTTATCCGTGGAAAACTACTGCGCGAAAACGTAAACAAACCAGCCCGCCACGAACGCAAAAGCTGTCTGTCTGCCGATTGCCGATTCCTGTCACGACATGCCGCGCGCGTTGCGTGCGAGCATGAACGAAAGAAGAGAGAAAAGAGAGAGTGAGCGAGCGCGTGGGCTCATTTTTGCGCTTTGCGATGAAATTTTATATGCAGTAAAATTCTTTTTAATGTGATTAGTTTAACTAGTGTATTTAAAGTAAATTAAAGTGGAAAAAAGTCAATAAAAATGTCCATTAACAAAACTGCTATTTTAGCTAAGTCCGGCTTGAAAAAAATTTAACCTTGTAAATCATCTCATAATCCCGGGTTTTCAAAAATATTCTAAGTGTAGGAAAAGTGAAATTTTGTCGAGGAGTGAAAATTTTGCTAAGTCCAACAAAAACAAGATAAAACTAGAAAATATCATCTCATGATAAAGAGGTCGAATTTTTTTCTAAGTCCCAAAATAATTTGGCTTTCGAAATTCTGCTAAGTCCAGCAAAAACAAGATAAAACAAAATAATATCATCTCATGATAAAGATTTCGAAATTTTTTCTAAGTCCCAAAATAATATGGCTTTTGAAATTTTGCTAAGTCCAGTGAAAACATGATAAATCTCATGATAAAGAGGTCAATTTTTTTTTTCTAAGTCCCAAAATAATTCGGCTTTCGATTTTTTTCTAAGTCCGGTAATATCATGAGAAAATGAAAATTTATCAACTGATGATAAAAGGTCTACAAACATAGAAAGGAACATAGATTTCGGCGCGCATTTTAAGAGTTTTTGGAACAAATATCAAACATGCCATGATATCAAAAACAACTCAAGTTATTTTTTTGTTCGTCCCATGATGCGACTTTCTGCCCGGGGACCCGGGATCAGTTGATAAATTTTCATTTTCTCATGATATTACCGGACTTAGAAAAAAATCGAAAGCCGAATTATTTTGGGACTTAGAAAAAAAATTGACCTCTTTATCATGAGATGATATTATTTTGTTTTATCATGTTTTCACTGGACTTAGCAAAATTTCGAAAGCCAAATTATTTTGGGACTTAGAAAAAAATTCGAAATCTTTATCATGAGATGATATTATTTTGTTTTATCTTGTTTTTGCTGGACTTAGCAGAATTTCGAAAGTCAAATTATTTTGGGACTTAGAAAAAATTTCGACCTCTTTATCATGAGATGATATTTTCTAGTTTTATCTTGTTTTTGTTGGACTTAGCAAAATTTTCACTCCTCGACAAAATTTCACTTTTCCGACACTTAGAATATTTTTGAAAACCCTGGATTATGAGATGATTTATAAAGTTATTTTTTTTTCAAGCGGGACTTAGCTAAAATGGCAGTTTTGTTAATGGACATTTTTATTGTGTTTTTTTACTTTAATTTACTTTAAATACACTAGTTAAACTAATCACATTAAAAAGTATTTTACCGCATATAAAATTTCATCGCAAAGCGCAAAAATGAGCCCACGCGCTCGCTTACTCTCTTTTCTCTCTTTTTCGTTCACTGCTCGCACGCAACGCGAGAGACATGTCGTGACAGGAATCGGCAATCGGCAGACAGACAGCTTTTGCGTTCGTGACGGGCTGGTTTGTTTACGTTTTCGCGCAGTAGTTTTCGGCGGATGAATTATAGTCCGCGAATCGCCGCGGGTTGTGAGTACGTTCTGTGACCGAGGGAGTGTGTGTTCGTTCGTTCCGTGGCGTTCGGGAGCCGTGATATGTTGTGGTTAAGTGATTGTTTGTGTTTTTGTGGCTGGGGCGAAGAAAAAGTTTCGCTCCGTGTTGACGGGTGCAAGGAAAGTTTCGGCCAAGCCGCTGCCCCAGAAAAGTAATCCTCTTGCTCAAGATGCTGCTGTGGATTAACGAGGAAAGGATTTTGGCGGTACACCAGGACAAGGACAAGGGTTTGTTTACGTTTTTGGTGCATTAGTTTTCCACTGATTAACAACAGCCTGCGAATCGCCGCGGGTTGTAAGTGCGTATTTTGGCCGTGGGAATGTGCGTTCGTTGGTGTCGTTTTATGTGAGAGTTGCGAATTGTTGTTATTTATGTGAAAGTTGGTGTTTTTGTGGCTCTATGAAAAAAAAAATTACGTTAGCTAAATCCTCCTGCCTACATGCGGCAGGTCATTGTTCCTCCTCCTCCTCCTCCTGCCGCTGCTGTTAAGACGTGGATTAACGCCGGAATGATTTTGGCGAATTTGACAGTTTTCGGTGGAGGAAAACAGCAGTGTCGATTTGTTTTGGTTTTTGTCGTCGGGTCATCAAAATCGCGATTTGTGGGGAAACCGTATTTGATCTGTGTGTTTTCGCGAGTGTGCGTGTGATTGTTTACGTTTCTGCATCATGGTGGTGATTGGGGACTGGACGTGACACTGTGATATTGTTTCTATCGTTTTGGAGTGTCAGCGACAGAAGGATGAACCTTCCTCTTGTGATTCCGGAGGAGGTGATTCAATTGAGTGGCTCGAAAGCAGTTTCACGGAGGAGGATGAGTCCACCTGAAGCGACTACAGATGTTGGTTCTACTAGTCAAGCCGACAAATATTTTTCGACGATTTTTAAAATTCAGATAAGTATTGCTTGTTTTCTTTTTCTTTGTTTACTATTGAATTTTTAATTATTCCATAAATTTTGTTTGAGAATTGATGCTTTGTGTTTTATTTTCTCTTACAGATCTACTAACGGGCATTTTCTGGACATTCGGCTTCTAGAATTTTGTTTACTTTGACCAATCAGCTGCAAAAATGGATTGTGCTGCAATCATATGCTCTCTGGATGGATTGGAAGAGGATTAACAAGGTATGTACGAAAATTATTATTTCAAAGTGAACCTATCACTTCAGTTTAGAAATTCTTTCAAACATTTCAATGTTTGTTTAGCAAAGTTCAGTTTTTCATTCTGTTATTTATGCTGATTTTGAATACACATTATTGACTTTTGACAGATTGATATAAAATTCTTAAAATACATTATTTATTGATAAGGATTGCATATATTTTTTAGTTTCTTTCCTTTAAAGACCATATTTTTGTTTATTTTTTTTGTTTGGGAATTTTATAAATTTAAATGTTTGTATAAGACCGAGCCACGTTGCCCAGTTGTAACGCTTCCGCCTTGACAATATTTACAAATTTCTACACTTTCAAATAGGTTTGCTAGAATTTCAGGAAAATTTTCAGCGGCCAATGCAAATAAATTAGTGCATTATTGATTTGTTTAGTTCAATTGTACAGATTTTTCTTGACTTGGCTTTACAAAAAGTTTGATTTGTTTTAATATTGTTAGTAGTATGCAATTTTGGATGTTATTTTTTGTTGCCCCCTGATTTTTCGGGCAAACTTCCAAGGGAGTGACAAAACTTTAAATAAAATGTGTACCGTAAACTGGGGTGACTTTGATAGCCTGGGGTGACATTGATAGAAATTTGATTTGGCCACTAATTTTGATACATCCAATGTAACAGTCTCATTTATGCATATATGTTCGATAATAAGCTATCCATTGATGCTTACATACTCAAAATTCTCAAAAATGTTTAGATATTAATTTGACGAGCATTTGAAAAACCTATCAAAGTCACCCCGGGCTATCAAAGTCACCCCAGTTTACGGTACCAGCCTTACTTATTCACACTAAACTTTGAATTAATTCGAATTATACGGCAAATGATATGTATACAGCAATTCCCCACGAAATCAGCATGATTCGAAAAAAGTTCTCGATCGGGCTCAAAATTTTTGTGGGGATCCTTGGCCGAAATAATTCGACCCGTATTTTTTGTTTGGCCATTAGGGTGACCTACGCCGTGTTAGGGTGGTTCGAAAATGGCAATTTTCGTCGATTTTCGCAAAACCACTTTTTCAAAAATCATATCTCCGCGCCATTTCATCCGATTTTAGCTGTCCTAGACGCAAATGAAAGGTGATTAGTTTGGCTATTTGGGAAAAATAGTAAGAAGTTTCAAAATCTAGCTCAACATTTGAAAAGGTTGAATGAAAACATAAAATGCTGTTTTGAAGGTCTCGGGACCAAAGAGCCTATGTCTGAAAATATTTTTATCAGATTCCTCAGAAAATTTCACATAACATATCAAAAATGGTGCAGTTATGTTTTCGATACACTGAGATACGAATTTTTGAAAATAAAAACTGGGGTTTTCGACGCGCCACGCGCAAAATGGGAAAATGACGAAAACGGGAAAAATCAACTTTTTCACTAAAACTGCGATACCTTAAAAATTTCAGCGATGACCTATACATGTTAAAATACCAAAATTTTCGTAATTAAAAGATGCAACTTTTGGTCCCATGGTTTTCGTGGGGAGTTGCTGTATACAAATATTTAAAAAAATTTAGATTGTCATTATGTTTAGTCTTCCAGCCGATTGTTTGCTAGAGTTTTTAATTTTAGGCTTATTTAATAAAAATAAATTTTACTAAAAAATCATATTATATCATTAAATTAATTTGTTTTATTGAAATACAATTGAAAAACAGTCTATATGAAACTTATATTTTCTTACTGTGTATTACGCTTTCTAAAGCAACCAAATTATTACAGAAAAAAAACTATCTGGAAACATCACAACTTGTTATGATACTTTTATGTTTTTGTATG
Source organism: Culex quinquefasciatus (assembly GCF_015732765.1). Taxonomy (NCBI): domain Eukaryota; kingdom Metazoa; phylum Arthropoda; class Insecta; order Diptera; family Culicidae; genus Culex; species Culex quinquefasciatus. The sequence goes on from NC_051861.1 coordinate 103,120,966, forward strand.
ATATTTTTCGCCCAATATTTTTCCAGGAAAAAAAACTGGTCGGGATAATTTTATGTTTATGGATGATATTTTTCCGCACCATAGCATGATAATTTGAAGTTTCCAACACGAACTTAAGTTGATAATTTTTTGATATGCGTAGAGTAAAATATGTTCGCGTTTATGTTTGATTAACTCTTAACTGGAAGTTAACAGGTACTTGACATGTTTGTGTTTTTGCGAACATGACAAGTTTTCAGGAAGATGTAACTTTCTGCCCGGGGAGTTTATTTGACCAACAATGCCACATCAAGTTGAGTTTATAGTAGCAAACAACTGAAATCTTCCAAAAATCATATCAAGTTCATAAAGTAGATTTTGATCCCAAAAATAATTTTATTGGTTTTTAATGCACCCCGCCTTCCTCCTCTTCCCTTCTTCCTCTTCACAAATATGAGTAATATTGCAGGAATATACGCACTTACCTCAAAACAAGATTTTTCAAAGTTGAAAAATTATTTTACTTTAAAAACTCATTAAAAAATTGTGGAGAAAGCGTTGAATTGCCAAAATGTCACAATAATTTTCCAAATCACGAAAAATCCAAAGTCTCTATATTTCATTTTTTTTAAATTAAAAATAAAAGTTTATGAAAATATTCCTAAAATTGCATAAGTCCAAAAATCCACAGTAAAATTTCAAAAAACCTGGTAATGTTTCTTATCAAAATAATTTTTCAAAATGTTAAAAAATATTCAACTGGCTGAGAGCAAAAATTTCGCAAAGTCCTGAAAATCTAATAAATTCTACCAACAATCTTGTCGTGATACGGATCCCGTAAATTTTCTAAGTGCCGTAACGATTTTTGTAGGGGGTATATCAATAATTATTAAAAACCAACTTTCGAATTTCAAAATTTCAATGAGGACGTTTTGTTAGGGACATTATTTTAGGAACAAACTGATGTTTTTGTAAAAATCGGACAAAAATTTCCTGTAATTTCGTCGATTTTTCCGAAATTTTGGTTCAAAGCAAAAATAAACATCAAAATAATTTATCATGTTTCCAAACTCCCAAAAATTTTCTAAGTCCCAAAAAAATGCTTTTTCTATAAAAGTAAAGAATTGAAAAATATACGCAAAAATGTCAAAGTCCAGCATAAATAAAATCAAACTTTAAAATATCAGCTCATGAACATTATTCTATGTGTCGGAAATTGAAAATTATGTCAGTGACTGCAAATTTTGCTAAGTCCAGTATAAATTTGAAATAATGTCAAAATAATCATTTCATGATGTTCGGGTAAAATTTTGGAAAAAATAAAATTTTCGAAATTTTTGCTAAGTCTAAAAAAACTACCACTAAGAGCTCAATATCAACTGTAGATAATGCAGTATGATCATGGAATATACTTTCCATGATACGCAGTCGGTTTCAAAAGTCGTCATAACTCGAGGAGTTTACAACAAGATGCAAATAAACAAGCCAAGATAGTTCGAAGTTATATCCACCAACTCACTTTCCGCCCGGGATCCAATAACAAAAAAATCATAACGGCGAATGACAAATCTTGTCATAAATAGCACAAAATGTTATTGGCCTAGTATTTTCAAATAACAAAGAATGTTATTCGCAAGTTATTTCCGTCTGCTCGGGACCTACAACTTTGCTGGAGAAACCAAATCGATCAAAAAGTTCCTTCAGATACAGATTTTTGAATATTCAAATATCATTTTTGTATGGACAGCTGCCCAATTTGTATGGAAAATTATATGAACGAACTAATGATGCAAAATGGCTTCTTTGGGCATACCGAAAGCACCAGAAATGTTTCAGCCGGATTAAAAAATACAAAAATTAAAGTTAAATAAAAAAGACCGATTTTGTAGAGAACTGCTCATGCTTTTGAAAACTTATGCAGTTTTTCCAGAAAACAATTTGCAATGATTGTATGAAAACTAAAAAAAAAATCAGCCAAATAAAAACAATATCATTTAATAAAATTCTGTCAAAACCACAAAGTCAAATTTCCCCACGGCATCCCACGCTTAACGGTCCGCACTATTAACAATAATTGGTGCGCCCTCGAGGGTGGCAAAAGCGCCATCACGTTAAACAATCACCATTATCACCCCGTAAAAGCACACGAACGGGGGGATCATCTCACCTTCACGACAGCAAGAAGTGTGTCGACGGGGGAAACTTTCAGCAGGAAGCCCGGAAAAAGCACTGCCCGAGCGAATCTCATTATGGCGTGCTTTCGTTAGACAAAAAGTGCACTTTTTTTCCGTCGTCGTCGGAATGACACCTCCGCCAAGAAAATGCTTACTTGTTTGCTGCGCGTGTTCGTACCTTGAGCAAACCTTGGAAAAACTAGATGACATTAATCCATTATTGTCATCTTCCGGACCCGATCAGACGGTAATAACTAAATTCATGCCATTTCAACAACATATACTGTTAAAATAACAGAATTGGTTATGGATTCTTCTTGAAAAATCCATTTTTACATAAGGGTTAAATAACAGTTTATGTTATCATAACAAAATTTGTTATTGGTCTGATGTTGGTTGAAAGCCAAAACAACTTTGGAATAACATTTTTTGTTATGGAAGAATACCGCCAACTGTTATTGGGATGATCGGATTAGTTGTTAAAATAACAAAAAATAATAACAACGATTTGTTCGAAGAATAACTTAAAATGTTATAAGTCTGTTATTTAAATAACAGTCTAATAACAAAAAAAATCATAGCGACGAATAACAAATCTTGATATAAATAACATAAAATGTTATTGGTCTAATATTTTTAAATATCAAAAAATGTTATTCCCAAGTTATTTCCGTCTGCTCGGGGATGGCCGACCTGGCCTGCCTGCGAGGAATGGAAAAGAATCTCCTCCGCGAGGATATTAGCTGGGGCAAAGTTTTCCTTTTTTTATTTTTTCGTCGTGGAAAATCCACCCCCTTTTTAGAGAGCGTTTTACGACTTGCGAGAAAATTCATCGCGCGCGTCCGTAATCTGCGTCAAAGTTTTTTTTTCCACGGAAGAAAATGTGAGCAAAAAGTTACTTCTTCTTCGCTGGGTTTTTTTCTACTTGAGGGAAGATGATGGCAAAATTAAATTATGTCGAAGCGAGGGTAAGCAAGTGGGCAGTCGGCCGATTATGAGCCGATGACGTCATTGTGAGCTTAACTCTTCTTGGGAAAGGTTAGAGAAGGAGGTGGTCGTAACGGCAGATGATGATGTGACACCTTAATGGCTGCCAGTCAAAGGATTGCTAGCTCATGAGCTGCGTCAATTGTGGAGGCGATTTTGAGGCATTATGAGGTGGAAAACTTTTGAAATCAAAAATTGTACCCTTGAATTCTCAATTCAAGCATACGCAGGTTTCACTGCAAAGTTTAAATTTCTGATAATTGATTGAACAAATGAAAAAGGACAATTGTTTGCCATTATTCCTATTACTTTCCTATCAATAGCATCATTTCTTAAATTCCATCAGAATCAACAAAGCCAAATCTGGCGCGTTCTGGCATCTACAAAGAAAACCAACTTTGAAAACCATCTCGTTTTCAATAGTTTCCCACAAAATGTACCCCCCACCCAAACACGCCAGGAAAACTCAACGACTAATGTAATGAAATATAATTTAATTAATATTTCCACTCTCCGCGTAAGCCGAGCTGCGGCGACGCTCAGTGTGCAAGTTTCTTTGTGTTTTTGCAAGCTGTTTGAGAAATGAAAGGAATTTTAGGGGAAGCTGGTCGACATTTTAAAAGCTCCCCTCCCTTAAAGCATCCAAACGATGCACTTTCCCCCTAAACTAATTTTCCCTGGCCCAAAAGCATGCTGAGAAGGGAGGAAAATTGCATGGCATTGCGGATTTCCGATTGCCTCCCATCGCCCCCGAAGGCTTTACGTTCTGGCAGACCAAGAGTGTGAGCGTGTGGTGTCGGCAAACGAAACAGGAAAGTTTTCTCGTAAATTTTCTTTTCAATGCACACACACACACCCACAGCCTCCGTTGTAAAATATCCACTTGCAGCAGCATTGTTTGTAATAACTGCCCGTTTCAATTTGTCACCAGCCGGGTAAATTGATTTCTGCAGCGTTGCGTGCATTTTGGAGTTGTTTCGCAGATGTCAAAAGTTTTTAATTGATTTCCGTGTTAAACTCACCATTTGAGAGCCATTCTCTTCGAAATCGGTCTTTTGTTCTTAATTTTAATTTTTGTATTTTTTAATCCGACTGAAACTTTTTTGGTGCCTTCGGTAGCCCAAAGAAGCCATTTTGCATCATTATTTTGTCCATATAATTTTCCATACAAATTTGGCAGCTGGCCATACAAAAATGATGTTTGAAAATTCAAAAATCTGTATCTTTTGAAGAAATTTCTTGGTCTGTTTGGTGTCTTCGGCAAAATTGTAGGTATGAAAATGGACAACACTGAAAAAACACGTTAAAAAAATGGGGGATTTTTTATTAAACTTTTTGTCACTGAAACTCGATTTGCAACAAAAACACTATTTTTATTTTTTTTTAATTTTTTGATATCTTTTAGAGGACATCAAATGCCAACTTTTCAGAAATTTCCCGAATGGGCAAAAAATCTTTGACCGAATTATGATTTTTTTAATCAATACCGATTTCGTAAAAAAATCAAAATAGGGTAGAGGACCCAGTTTTCGCCCTGCTCCAGTTTTCGCCCACCTACTGGATTTAATCTGTATCTAGCAAACTCATACCGTTTTTTGGTTGAATTTATTATGCAGGTTTACATATTCATTCATTTCTAGTACTAATTGAAACTTTCCTAATGAATTTCTATTGTTTATTAAGTTTTTATAAGCTTTTCAAAAAAAGCCTTACTGCAGCCGCCATATTTTTGTCAATTTATACTGCAGCGGGTAATAATGTTAATGAGGGAAAACAACTCATTTTGTCCGAAAATAATGTGAATGAATAATTCATTAGTTCACTGTATGCCTGAATTTCATGAAAATCTAGTGATTTACCTGTTTTAAACGTTTACCAAAGGTTATTTCAATAAAATAAAGTGGGCGATTTCTGGGGTCATGAAAAACATTCGATCAATTTTCGACCAGGGCGAAATCTAGTATTGTGTTTTAAGATTTTATCTAAAACCAGTTTTCGTTTACCATAAAAACTTTTCTAATCGCAGCGAAATGTGCTTGAAAATATATTTGGAACATTCTTGATTATTTTTAAAGGTTAAATAATCATTTTAATTACTTTCATTCATAAGGGGTTTAGGTTCAAATGTCGTAAAAGTTTACTGGTTCATAGGAGAACAAATTAAGCAGAGGATGGAGAAGTAGTTACACATCTGCTTTAATATTTTTATTAAGAGGGACTCGATGTTTTATATGGAGTTATTTCGGAAGCAAATTACCCATAGGATTAAAGCTCCCCTAACAAAATCAACAACAACATGAAGCTAATTGTAACTGTGTGCCCTTATCTTGGTTGAACAGGGACACATGAGTTCTATCAAAAATTAGTCATATTTTTTTAGTGAGAGTGAGAACATGTTTTGGTTTTAGTTATAATAGACAGAGAATCTCAAAATAAGTAGGATATCTGAAAAAAAACTCCTAGGATTTTTTGAACCTCAATTTATAATATGTATGACAAAATATGTGCACAACAATAAAATTAAGCTTCGGGAACATGTTGTGTATCAATAGGAGACCATATTTGCTTAGCTTTGTGTCATAATTTCATTTGATTTCTTGATTTTTGTCGTGGGCGAAAACTGGTTCCAAGGGTGGGCGAAAATTGGATTTAGGGGGGCGAAAATAGGTTCTTCAGAGCACTTTATTAAAACGCAAAATTTTATCAAAAATGAACATGTAAATGATAAAAACCTTGTGGAAACTTAAAATCAAATAGTTTATCAACGTTCTACAACAAATAGATCCAAAAACCATAAATTGTCATTAAATTCTCATCAAATTTCCTAGATTGCCACTATAAAGTGGGCGATTTCTGGGTCCTCTACCCTACTACTCGCAAAAAAATTTCAATCTAATATTGAACTATTGAATGTTTGGCCCTTTTGAAATGTTAGTCTTGATTCAAGAAAATTGAAAATATTTTTTTCGAAAAGATATCGAAATTAAAAAATGGTAGATTGTTTGGGTAAGAATAAGAAAACATCTATTTTCCTGTGTCTAAATCTTTGCAATATCTCAGCAACAAAGGGTAGTATCAACAAAGTTCAGAAAAGCAAAATATAAAAAATTTTCACAGCTTTTAAAAAATAGTTTTTGATTGCAAATTTAATTTTACATTGAGAAATGAAGTTGAAAAATGTTTGCGACCAATATTTCGATTTTTTTCAAAACATCAGTAGCGATTCAGAAATTTACAACTCGGTCAAAGATTTTTTGCCCGTTCTGGAAATTTGTGAAAAGTTGAAATTTGATGTCCTCTAAAACATATCAAAAATGTAAATATATATTAGGGTGGGTACGGAATTTGAAAAGTTCTCAGATCAAGTTCTTGTGTGGTTCCCCTTGTATGGCATACCCATAGGGACTCTCACGCCAAATTTCAGCTCATTTGGTTGAAAACTGGCTTGTCTCAAGCGAGTTCAAGTTTACATGGGATTTACTATGGGAAATTTTGAATTTTCGTTCATTCGCTCTTACAGGCCTGGGGAAAACATGTAGAAACTTCTAGGATGGCCAGAAATGAGCGGAATCGTCTGGAGAACAACTTTCCCTAAGAGACCAGGTCGATTCGTTCAACCCCCATCGAGCTCAACGGCAATACATCCGGGGTTTTCGGAACCAACGGTTTTACCCAGAAAGCATCAAATTTTCCTTAGCATGCTATGAATGCTTGATGAACAACGCGACGCCACATGTCAAACAGCTACCACGTGGACTAGCATCGCCTATGAAAAATGACTTTTTATTACTTTTTGAACTATAGCATTATCATTTATGGTGATCCTGTTACTATTTAGCTGTATTCTAAATCTCCAAATAAGAAAAAAAAACTGTTATGGTGCAAATTTTACAATCACGTGGTAGCTGTTTGACATGTGGCGTCGCGTTGTTCATCAAGCATTCATAGCATGCTAAGGAAAATTTGATGCTTTCTGGGAAAACCGTTGGTTCCGAAAACCCCGGATGTATTGCCGTTGAGCTCGATGGGGTTGAACGAATCGACCTGGTCTCTTAGGGAAAGTTGTTCTCCAGACGATTCCGCTCATTTCTGGCCATCCTAGAAGTTTCTACATGTTTTCCCCAGGCCTGTAAGAGCGAATGAACGAAAATTCAAAATTTCCCATAGTAAATCCCATGTAAACTTGAACTCGCTTGAGACAAGCCTTAGACTTAGGCCGTTACAAATATTTATAGTTTATGCTCCGCCTCCCCTTCAAAGTTGGTCCGAAAAATCAGGGGGCAAAAAAATATTATGGTTAGAGTCGAGGGACATAAACATCAAAAAATATTTGCAACGGCCTTATCATATTATCAAAAAAAAAATACTAAGAGGAAGCTTGAAAATTCAACATACCTGGGTATAAACCAAATTTTCAGTTTTTGCTTTTTGAGTGTTTTTGAAACTGCCTTGAGTTAGGGGTATTAAAATACACCCAAAAAGCAAAAACGTAAAATTTGGTTTATTGGACCTTTTAAAAAAACTTCAGGTTGGTTTTAGTCAATTTTAGAAATAAATAAAATATTATCGTCCGTTATCGTCGGTAAATTATCGCCGATAGAATTATCGGAATAACGATAACGATAGATTATGATTTAAAATGTATCAAACCAAGAAGCTTCAAAATGTCTTTTCAAACGAATTTCCGCTGGTTAAGGCTGCACGTGCCCTTGCACCTTTGCTCGGGAGCCGGTTAGTAAATTGAGTTACAAACGTTCAACGCAGTGACATTTTCCCTCCCACAGACGACTGCAGAAGAAAGCCAGCCATCCAGCCTGCACAAATAAGGAAAAGCGTTGAATTGTTCCTTCCGGTGAGGGGTTGAATGAAATTATTACCTGGGAGCTTGCACTTTTGCACTTTTCCTTATTCTTCTTTTTTTGTGCCATAAATATCCTGCAAACTTGAGATGAATGACTTTTGCACGTGGGTTCACGGTGTGGGTGGGCGTTTTAAATTAGATTGTTTCGGTTTGCTGCAGGGGAGAATTTATTTTCAATTTGATGTGCTCACTCTAGGTGTTGAATGCAACTCGTCTGGAAAGGTGGAAAAATATAGATCATTGGAGATTTTGAAAAGTTGATTCTATCTTATCAAAGGCAATTTTGCCTTTAATACATTCAATCTGAGCCCGACAATGAATGTCATTTTAATTAATTAGCCTCACATTTCCATCATCTCAGGCCTCCATTGTATCCAAATCCCATTACTTACAAGGAAAATTACCAAAAGCACAAACAACACCTCGTACGACCCAATTATCCCAGCGACAACCCAAGTGGAAGCCTCGACAAATGGTGCGACGGTGCCTTAACATCTTTGCTCATTCCCGACCCGTCATCAGTGTCAAAATTTGTCCCTCCAACTTCCATTCCCCTCTCTCAAGACCACTTTTGATGATGATTAATTAAGGACTCCTTCTCTTGCTCTGTCTACCTGCAGAATGTATCACACGTCGTCGTCCTCGTCGTCGTCTTCACCACCACTACCATTAGCAACCGCAACAACAACAACAATATCATCAACAAACAATACGACAACAACAACAACAGGGACAACATATGCTGCCACGTTGCCACGACCCTCCTCCGGTGGCCACCACGGCCTTCGCCATCACCAGCCGCCGCCGCCACAACTCCAGCATCATGTTCTCCACCAGCAGCACCACTACAACGGTGGACCCTCGTACGGGCCGCGGACTCAGCCGCATCAACTTCGGCAGTCCTCGTCCTCCACGTCGCTGGCAACACTGGCCGATGCGCCGCACAGACTGAAGAAGAGCCACAATCAAAACAGCAACAGCAACGCCATCATCAACAACAACAACAATCCACAGTCGTCGTCGCGGCCGGTCGTGTACCAGTCGAGCTCACAACTACAACCGCAGCCCAAGGCCGGGCCGAGACCCAGTTACGGTGCCTATACGAATAACACTTTACCGCGGGGGCCTTATCTTCAGTATAAGTATAACAATATTAGCAGTATTCCGAGCAGCGACAATAACAATGCCCAGCAACAGCAGCAGCAGCAACACGAGCAGCAACACGAGCACCAATCGAAGCAGATCGAGGCACTGCGCAACGAATTCCTAGAGCTGGCGGCCGCCCAACAACATCGGCAGCAACTTCAACAACAGCAACAATCCGGCAACGGCGTTGCCGCGGACCGCGACTCGCTTCGGAGCACCAAGTCCGGCACGTCAACCGCTTCCTCGACGGCCACGGCGGCCACCGCGATTGTGGGCTCCCTCGGGACCTACCAGCATCATCAACAACAACACCACCACCATCAACCGCAACAGCAGCATCAACAGTTTCACCAGCAACAAAATCAACAAGGCTGTGCTAGTGTTAGTAATAGTAATAGTGTTCATAGCAATAGCAAGCGGCATCACCACTACAGCAGCACCAGCAACATCAACGTCATCAACCATCAACAACAACATTATCAGCAGTCGCAGCAGGCGGCGGCGACGGCGGTGCAGCAACAGGGAAGTCTGGATCGGCGTGGTGGAGGAGGAGGAGGGAGTGGTCGCAGCGCGACCAGTGGATACTGTTTGAACTACGTGACGCTTGCGGACGTGGTTGCACTGAAGCGGATCAGTCAGCACGAGGGGTGGGCCGTGCTGTGCCAGTCGGTGCAGGCGTTGCAGGATCTGTTTTTGGCGGGTGAGTTTAATATTGGATTGTTTACATTTTAAGGTTTTGACAAGGCGTCAAAGTGGCAGAGTTGAGGCGGGAATCTTCAAAATTACTCATTTTTTGTCCGAAGTGGATCATTCAGAAATGACTAAATTGGTCATGTATCAGATTTGAATAAATTTTACACCTTTTAATCCATTTGGTCATTCGATTTTTTTTATTCGACATTTTATTCTATTCAACTTATAGGTCATTCGACCTCTTGTCCATTCGGCCATTTACCATTTCCACATTCGATTCATTCTTCAAAAAAGGCCATGCACCCTCCCCTTAATGGTGAAGAGAAAATTGCTTGTAGAAATCATTGAATGTCCAAAATTTGACCTTTTGACCATTCGACCATTTGTTCATTCAAAAAAGTTTGTCATTTGACCATTTTATAACTCGTTTTTTTTCTATTCATCTTTTAAGTCATTCGACCCTTGATCTATTTGGTCATTGGATTTATTGTCAATTTTACCTTCTGGTCATTTCTGGAGTCCAATAAACCAAATTTGCACATTTTGCTTTTTGGGTGTTTTTTAATACCCCTGACTCAAGGCGGTTTTAAAAACACCGAAAAGCAAAAACAGGAAATCGGTTAATTGGACCTTTTTTTAAAAAAAAAAAACTACAGATTTTACCATTTATTCATTCGATAATCTGTTTATTTTAACCAAAATTTTATTTACCCATTTTACTATTCTATCTTTTTGTTTCTTCGACTTTTTGGTCGTTCTTTATTTTGTTCATTTGATCATTCGACCTTTTTGTTGATTCTATTTTTGATTCTTTTGTCCACTTTACACTTTTTTTTCTTTTCGACCATTGGTCCATTAGGCCTTTTGTTCATTTCATCTTTTGGCAAACATGACTAGCTCTTATGTTTACTTTAGTTTATTTTTCTCGAGTTAAATATTCAACTTTTTCAAAGTTTGTTTGAAAATCTAAGTGGCGAAATCCAGACAGATTGTTTGTACAGTATTTCATTTTTGAAAAGATGAAATAAGTTGAATAAATTAAAAGAATATAATAAATAAAAAACAAAAGTTAAAAATTAAGAACCGGAAAACCCAACTAACCGAACAAATCAAAGAATCAAAAGTACCTAAATATAACCAAAAAACCACAAAAAAAAAATGAAACAAAAAACAAGAAAACTAATCATAAAAAAAAAACAAAAAAATTAAGTAAAAATTAAAAAAGTCGGGATGCTAAAAAACATTACTTACCAGAAAAAAATCAAGAAAAACCAAGAACTAACACAACATTTTTGGAAATCTCACCACCGCCAACCCCCTTTAAGTGTCCACGTGGTTTATGGATGGTCCCTAAACAAAAAAAAAAAACAAATAAAAACAAAAGATCAAAAAATAAAACAAAAAAAACAAAACCAAATAACCAAAAATAGGAAAAAAAACAACAAATAACAAAAAAACAGATAATGAAAAGAAATTCAAACCAAAAACAAAAACCAAAAAAGCAAACCAAAAAACCTAAAAAAAAAATACTTAAATTACAATAAAACCAAAAAAACCTATAAAAAAAAACCAAAAAATAAAAGTAAATCAAATTAAAAAAAATAAAATAAAAATCTAACAACGAACATGAAGTTACAAAAAAAAACAACTAACCAAAAGATATGAAACCAAACAACGAAAAATAAACAAATAATCTTAATATTTAAATAAACTAAAATAAAAAAAGAACGAAGTAAAAGCGAAATCCTTAAAAAAATTAAGAAACCAACCAAAATATTTAAGCCAAAACCTGAATAAAAAAAAACAAAAAACCAAGAAACCAAAAATAATTACAAAACCAAAAACTCAAAAACAAAAACCAATAACACATAACAAAAAAAAACATAAAAAAGCTTAAGAATACTGGAATGAAAAAACGTAAATTCAAAAACAAAAATCAAGAAACCGAAAAAGCAAATGTAAAAAAGATACCGAAAAATTAAAAAAAATAACAAACAAAGAATTTTTTACCCAAAAAAATTAACCAAAAAATAACAAAAAATTCTAATACAAAAATTTAAAGCAAATCATAAATATTAAAATATTTATCTTGAAAACAAAGTTACCGGTTGTTCCAGATAAAACAAAAAAAAAAACTAAAACCAAATAACCAAAATTCCAACAAAAAAAACCTAACCCAAATACAAAAAAAACATAACTGAATAACCAAACCCAAAAAACAACAAACCAAAACAATAGAAGTAAATAAAATAAAAAAACTAAACATAACAAAATCCCGAAAATTAAATACCGAAGAATCCAACAACGAACATAAAGTTACAAAAAAAAACAAATCACCAAAACCAAAAACTAAATCTGAAATAACAACAAGAAAAAAACCAAATAGAAAAACTGAAATAAAAAAAAAACCTAAATAAAAGGAAAAACCAAAAATCCGAAAAAGAAGAAACCTTAAAGTACAATCAACCAAAACTCAAAAAAAAACAACAAATAATTGAAAAAAACTTAAACATCAAAGAAGACAAAGAAAAAATACAAAAAAAATAAAAATTAACCAAGAAACTATAAAACTAAAGTAAAAAAAAAATTAACAAAGGAATCGAAAAATAAAAAAAAAAACAAAGAAATATAAACCCAAAGACAATAAACCACAAATTCACAAAAACCCATAAAATATAAATTAAAAAAAAAATCATAAAATAAAAAAAAACTAAAACTGGCAAAAACCACAAAAAACGATTTTTTTTGACGTTATTAAAATATTTATCTTCAAAACAAAATTGACGATTGTCAACCAATCAACCAAAAAGGCAAAAAAGAAAAACAAAAAATCTAAACCAAAACTGTCAAAAAAAGAAACAAAAATTAAATAACAACAAAATCAAACAACCAAAAACCTAAAAACTAACAAACTAAAAATAAAAAATAAAGCAAAATAAAAAAACTAAAAATAGAAAAACTAAAAATAAAAAAAAAACACACAAAAATCATCTTTTTAAAAAAATCTTAAATCGAACATAAAGTTACAAAAAAAAACAACCGAAAAAACCTACCAACACAAAAAACTAAAATCCAAATAACAACAAGAAAACAAAAAACCAAATAAAAAAACTAAAATAAAAAAAGGACAAAATAACAAGAAAAACTTAAAATCCGGAATCTTTATGTAGAAACCGCCAAAAAACCAAATAACAAGAAATAATTGAAAAAAAATCTTAAAAATCAAAGAAAACAAAGAAAAATACAAAAAAATAAATCAAGAAAAAAAGAAACCAAAAAATATAAAAAAACAAAGAAATATAAACACTAAAACAATAAACCACAAAATCACAAAAACCCATAAAACATAAATAAAAAAATCATAAAAAACTAAAACAGGCAAAAAAAACACAAAAAACGATTTTTTTGACGTCATTAAAATATTAAGCTTCAAAACAAAATTACTGCTTGTTCCTGAAAAAAAAAGAAAAAAAAAAACAAAAACAAATACCAATCAACCAAAAAGGCAAAAAAGAAAAACAAAAAACCAAAATACAAAAAAAGAAACAAACATTAAATAACAACAAAATCAAGCAACCAAAACCCCAAAAACTAACAAACTAACAAAACAAAAAATAAAACAAAATAAAAAAAAACTAAAAATTAAAAAAAAAAAAACACACAAATATTATCATATACCAAAAAATCAAAAATCGAACATAATGTTACAAAAAAAAACAACCGAAAAACCTACCAGCACTAAAAACTAAGAACCAAATAACAACAAGAAAACAAAAAAAAACTAAAATAAAAATAGGACAAAATAAAAACAAAAACTGAAAATCCGGAAAAAAAATAAATAAATAGCCAAAAAACCAAATAACAAGAAATAATTGAAAAAAAATCTAAAAAATCAAAGAAAACAAAGAAAAATACAAAAAAAATAAATCAAGAAAAAAAGAAACCAAAAAATATAAAAAAAAAACAAAGAAATATAAACACTCAAACAATAAACCCGAAAATCACAAAATCCCATGAAACATAAATAAAAAAAAATCATAAAAAACTAAAACAGGCAAAAAAACACAAAAAACGATTTTTTTGACGTCATTAAAATATTAAGCTTCAAAACAAAATTACTGGTTGTTCCTGAAAAAAAAAAAGAAAAAAAAACAAAAACAAATACCAATCAACCAAAAAGGCAAAAAAGAAAAACAAAAAACAAAAATACAAAAAAAGAAACAAACATTAAATAACAACAAAATCAAGCAACCAAAACCCCAAAAACTAACAAACTAACAAAACTAAAAACAAAAAAAAAACAAAATAAAAAACAAAATAAAAAAAGAACTAAAAATAAAAAAAAAACACACAAATATTATCATATACCAAAAAATCAAAAATCGAACATAATGTTACAAAAAAAAAAACAGCCGAAAAACCTACCAGCACAAAAAACTAAGAACCAAATAACAACAAGAAAACAAAAAAAATAGGACAAAATAAAAAGAAAAACTGAAAATCCGGAACCTTAAAGTACAAATAGCCAAAAAACCAAATAACAACAAATAATTGAAAAAAATCTTGAAAATCAAAGAAAACAAAGAAAAATACAAAAAAAAAATAAATCAAGAAAAACAGAAACCGAAAAAAACAAAGAAATATAAACACTAAAACAATAAACCCGAAAATCACAAAATCCCATAAAACAAAAATTAAAAAAAATCATAAAAATAACAAAAAAAACTAAAAAAGCATTTTTAGATGCATTTACAGAGGTCAAGCAACACTTCAAACATCGAAGAAGTTTCCAGATATTTACTTTACAACTTATTTTTAGTTTCTGCACCAAGCAAGAACACGTCAAACAAAATGGTCGAGCGACAATTCAAACAATGAGTGAAATTTGACCGATATTTACTCTAAGACTGTTTGCAAGTGACTTTGACAAGATCCTGTCAAACCATGTTCCGGATACCGGTTCCGATGGGGTTACTCAAAATAGGCAAGCGACAATTCAAACATCGTGGAATTAGCCAGATATTACTTTTCACCGGATTTCCAATGACCTTGAAAAGATCCTGCCAGGACGTGGCAACTCCGGATGTTCCGGTTCCGACGGGGTCATTCCTTAGAACCACTCGAAATGGTCAAGCGACACCTTGAACATCGTGGAATTGGGCAGATATTTAATCTACAACCGATTTCAAGTGATCACGACAAGATCCTATCTAAATATGGCTGTTCTGGATGTTACGGATACGATATTAATTGAACTCGTCAAGTTCCTGTCAAAATTTGGCCTCCCGTATGGAATTAATAAACTTCGCAAGAATCTCTTTTTCCAAAATATCCCCTGCTAAATTTGAAACCCAAGGGCTAAAACAATCTTCAAAGTAACTTTCACAATTTTCCAGACTCGAAACTCATTTTCCACAACAAGAAATTCTTTCTTCGCTCCAAACTCTTCTGGCAGCAAAAATCTTCACCCAAATCATGCTTGCTTCTCCTTCACCCTCATCCACGTCGCAAAACTCGTTCTCGGAACGGAAATTTAATTGTCCCTTTTTTCGGCCGCAGAGCGACGAGACAGGGCGGCCATTCCCGAAGGTGTCAAGTGTCGATTGACCTTTTCACACCGCACGTGCGCGCGCCTGTAAAAACGGACACACACTTTTCATTGCCGGTGGAAAAATCGTTCTGGGGAAATTAATTTACCTTCATTTTATTCGGGCTTTAAATTATGGTGGAAATTTGATTTTTTTTCCTTTCTCGAAAAAAATACTTCAAAGAGTGCAGAATGAGGCATGCCGAAAAAAAGCAGGAGAAAAATGGCAAGAATTTTGTTCACCTTCATGACAGGGTAATAAAACTCAATGGGATTATTTTCCACCAGCGTCGTCTTGCTGTGTGCCGAGCACCCTGGGTGTAATTTTTCGACATCATAACACAACAAAAAGAAACCGCGAGGCGAAAGTGAATCCCTGGGAAATTCACGTGGGTGGTTTTTATTTAACTTTTGTTTTTTTTTTGGGTTTTAGGGTAAGTTGACCTATGTTTGACCAAAGGAATGTTGATTTTAAATTGAAATGGAATTCAAATTTCAAAAGCAAAATTTAAAAAAAGTAAAAAATAGTCAAAAATGCAACCAACAACCTTAAACCACACTGTTGTGCGAATTCCTGAGAGCTGTGAGGGTTTTGTCACCGCCACATACTAAATAGACCTGTTATTGAAAGTTATAGGGGCGAAAGAAGTATTTTAGCGCGGCGCTGACACTTCTTGTTTGCTCAACCCCCCGGCCCAGAATGGTGTTTTTGGGCATCATTTTTCCAGGGGGGCTCTCGGACCTGATGTTGGCAGTCTGCGACACAAAGATCTGTCTGTCTGTTTGCAGAGGAGATTTTGGGCTAAAAATAAGCAATTTCTCGTGAGGTCGGCATGGATCGTGATTTATTTTCAGGTTTACTTAGGTACTGCTGGAATATTAAAGACAGAATGAGGTGATTAATTTTAAAGCTGTTTTGCTTTAATTTTCCTGCAAAAAAAAAAAAAACAAAACTCTTAAGATAACTTGTTAAATAGTGACTAGGATGAGTCAGAAAATAACGCTCTGAGCATAGACTGTTATATTTTTCAACTCCATGAAGTTGGATATGTCGCATGATAGGGTATCTTGCATATTTCGGAAGTGTACACATTTTTTAATGCAAAACTGAATTTGTAATCGAAAACTACTTTACAGATTTTTTGATAAAGAGCTCCGTTTTCAAGATATAGCCACCGAAAGTTTGATTTTAGCGAAATATTTGCAGTTTCTCGATTTTTAAAAATAGTGACCATGAGTGACCATTTCTAGAAACATTTTTTTTAAAAGTTCATAAAATTTGCTGTAAAATTGTCTAAGAGACATTAAAGATTGGACCTCTGGTTGCTGAAAAACACGAAAATTGAAGTTTTCTAAGTCTCACCAAAACAACTCACCATTTTCTAATGTCGATATCTCAGCAACTAATGGTCAGATTTTCAATGTTAAAACATGGAACATTCGTGAAATTTTCCGATCTTTTCGAAAAAATATTATGAAAATTTTTAAATCAAGACTTACATTTTAAAATGGCCAAACTTTGAATATTACGCCTTTTTAAAATGTTAGTCTTGATTTAAAAAATTTCAAAACATTTTTCTTCGAAGAGATCGGAAAATTTTACGAATGTTTCATGTTTTAACAATGAAAATCGGACCATTAGTTACTGAGATATCGTCAATAGAAAATGGTGGGTTATTTTGGTGAGACTTAGAAAACTCCAATTTTCGTGTTTCTTTTTCTTAAAGCGGCTCTATCTCAACAACCCGAGATCCAATCTTCAATGTCTCTTTGACAATTTTATAGCAAATTTTCTGAACTTTTCAAAAAAAATATTTTTAGAAATGGTCACTCATGGTCACTATTTTTAAAAATTGTAAAACTGCAAATATTTCGCTAAAATCAAACTTTCCGTGGCTATATCTAGAAAACAGAGCCCTTTATCTAAAAATCTGTAAAGTACTTTTCGATTGCAAATTCAATTTTGCATTAAAAAGTAATGTCAAACTTGTTTTTGCATAAAACTTCGATTTTTTCCAAAAATCACTGTTTTTTTTCAAAAAATTCATAACTTGGCGGCAGATTGTTTGACCATGTTTCTCTATGGCTCAAAAGTTGCGGATTTTTGTGTGTGTGTGTGTGCAACCAACCAAACGGGACCACGCGGTCGCTTCTTACAAATTGAGTTGTTTCCATGTATTTTTTAGATCTACATTCTATACATGCAAATAACTCGCATAGGCATTTGGAAGGTGTTAGCTCTGCCGAGCTTCGGTGACCCATTTCTACGCTGGCTAGCCGAGCGCGAGGTCCCTCAGCTTTTATCGACAAGCCCCGCCCTGAAGAACGTTTGCACCAATCGGGTTCAAACGTTATTTAGAACTTCCGAACCCTTGTCAAATGGACAAGGACCCAGCGCGTATATAGTTTGATAGTAACAGTATTCCTAATTCCAGACGTCGCTCACCAAGCCGTGATGGCCTAGTGGTTAGCATTTTTGCTTACCAATCCAAAGGACGGGGGATCGAACCCCGACTCGGGCGACTTTGATTTTTCGTTCATGTTCAGAGTTTCAAGATTAATATTTCCTATACTTTCTCGTTGGGAGCAGATGGGAATCGAACCCAGGACCATTCGCTTAGAAAGCGAACACCGTAACCAGTCAGCCACGGCCACTCCTTAAAGAAAGGGTATTAGTTGTGTGTGTGTGTGTGTGTGCAACCAACCAAACGGGACCACGCGGTCGCTTCTTACAAATTGAGTTGTTTCCATGTATTTTTAGATCTACATTTTATACATGCAAATAACTCGCATAGGCATTTGGAAGGTGTTAGCTCTGCCGAGCTTCGGTGACCCATTTCTACGCTGGCTAGCCGAGCGCGAGGTACTTCAGCTTTGTCGACAAGCCCCGCCCTGAAGAACGTTTGGACCAATCGGATTCAAACGTTATTTAGAACTTCCGAACCCTTGTCAAATGGACAAGGACCCAGCGCGTATATAGTTGATGGTGGTAACAGTCTTCCTAATTCCAGTCATAGCTCACCAAGTCTCGCTGGCCTAGTGGTTAGTATTTTTGCTTACCAATCCAATGGACGGGGAATCGAACCCCGACTCGAGCGACTTTGATTTTTCGTACATGTTCAGAGTTTCTAGATTTATATTTCCTATACTTTCTCGTTGGGAGCAGATGGGAATCGAACCCAGGACCATTCGCATACAAAGCGAACACCGTGACCAGTAAGCCACGGCCGCTCCTTCAAAAGTTGCGGATTTTTGTCCCCTAAAACATATAAAAAAATCTCGAAAATAAAAAAATACATATTTTGGGAAATTAAAAAAAAGTGGATTAAAAAATCTGCAATTTTTTTTTCCGTGTACCTATTTTTTTCTCAAAAGTTCTCAACAATACCTACAACTTTGCCGAAGACACCAAATTGATCATAAAATTCACTGAAAAGTTACAGCTGTTTGAATATTTACATACCATTTTTGTATGGACAGCAGCCAAAATTGTATGGAGACTTGTATGGGTGAACCAATGACGCTAAATAGCTTATTTGGTCATGTTTATGTTTATGTTTATTGCAAAAAATATCATTTGACTACTTATGGTCTATATGATTCGGCTTATAAAAACTAGCGACGACACCGACACATATACATTAAAACTGACTAGAATACCAGAGTCGAGCACGTTGTTGAAACATGGAAGTGGAAATGTTAGGACGATAGAGTTGAGAAAAAACATTAAAACGACTACACATAAATCGAATCGGCTCATGTTGTCCATAGTTGGTGTTGCGACGTGCGAGCTGCAGGTATGGACGTTGGCGGAGCGGCCTTTCGGGAGCGTAAACTTGGATCTGCGCTAGGATCCAGGGACTGTCGATTTCGCCAGCCAGCACTTTGGCAACGAACGATGCTTGTGAGATGTGCCGCCTTTTTTCAAGTGTGTCCAACCGCAGGATTCGGCAACGTTCCTCGTACGGACTCCAACCAGCAGGATTGTGCGCACGGCGAAGGGCAAGTCGAGTAAATTTTCTTTGGACTGATTCGATCTTGGCTGTCCAAGTGCTTTGGTATGGACACCAGACAACAGAGCAGAACTCGAGGATGGATCTTACCAGCGCGCAGTACAGGGAGCGCAGACATGCAACATCCCGGAAGTCCTCAGCGATCCTGAAGATGAATCCCAGCTGACGGTTGGCTCTGGACACGATGTCATGGCGATGGCTGGTGAAACTGAGTTTGCAGTCCAGAGTAACTCCAAGATCTCGTACTTGGGTCACCCGCGCCAGTGTGCTTCCCGCGATGGCGTAGTCAAAGATCACAGGCTTCAGTTTTCGATGGAAAGAGATGGCGTTGCATTTGTCAATGCTGATCGTCAGGAAGTTACGCAAGCACCACTCGTTGAAACGATCCAGCTGTCTCTGCAGAGTTGAACAGTCCAAAACGCTCCTTACAACTGTGAATATTTTCACGTCATCTGCGTAGAACAGCCGACATCCTCCGGCTAGCAGCAGTGCCAATTCATTGACGAACAGGATAAACAGTAGGGGCCCTAAGTTACTGCCTTGGGGAACGCCAGACAGACTGGTGAATATGTCCGATTCAGAGTTCCCAATCCTGACACGCATAACCCGGTCAGTGAGGTAGGACTTCAACCAGCGAATGAGATTAGCAGAAACTCCAAGTACTTCCAGTCGTTTCAGAAGAACTCCGTGATCGACTCGATCGAAAGCAGCCTTGAGGTCTGTATACACAGCGTCGACTTGCGCTCCGGCATCCATTTCCTGAAGGCAATGAGACACGAATTGGGCCAGATTCGTGGCAACCGAACGTTTCGGAATAAATCCATGCTGGTCTGTGGAGATGTAGTGTTTACAGCTCTCAAACAGGACACTGTTTATGAGGATTTCAAAACCTTGGAGCAGGCCGAGAGGGAGGTGATTCCACGATAGTTCTTGATGCTACTTTTGGCACCCTTTTGTGGACTGGAAACATAAAAGAGCGTTTCCACTTAGCCGGGAAGGTACTTTGACATAAAGAAAGGTTGAAGAGGATAGAAAGAGGCAATAGGAGAACATCTGAACAACGTTTGATGACAGAGGAAGGAATGCCGTCGGGGCCGGCCGAGTAGGACAGTTTGAGTTTGTCAATAGCGGCAGTAACTTGGCCATTCCCAACCTCCGTAAAGGAACATTCGAATGCGTTGGCTGGAGTATTCCGTGTTGCCGCCATGATTTCCGCCTCCGAAGCAGGTCTAGAGTTGAACGCGTCCTTAAAGTGGGCTGCAAAAAGCGCGCATTTTTCCTCGGGAGTAGTAGCAGCAACATCGTTCAGGTACAACGTAGGTGGCAGGCCGTCCGTTTTTCTTTTCGAGTTTACAAACGACCAGAAATTTTTCGGATTTTTCCGGAGATCGTGCTGCGTCCTAATAACATATCGCCTGTACAGAGTACGGTTGCACCCTCTGTAACGTTTGCTAGCGAGCTTGAATCTGGTCTGGAAGAAGGGTGAACGATGATTGCAGAAATCTTGGAGAGCCGCGGCTTTGAGCTGCTTGAGTCTTCGTAAAGTGGCGTTAGACCAAGGTGGCTTCTGAGAAGGCCTTCGCCGGGGAACGTGTACAGCAAAAATGTTGTTCAAAACAGTTTGAAAAGAATCAACGGCAGCATCGATGCTCGAAGAAGTCTCCAAAAAACTCCAGTCGACATAGCTCAGCTCCTCTTTGATCGCTGCATAGTTGGCTTTCCGGAAGTTGAAGGGTTGCTGGATTGCGGATGGTGGTTCGGTTGTAACTGTAGGTGCGGGAACATCGACGACCATTTCCAGTGCAGGATGGGTGATGTCGAGTGGTACCAGCGGTTCAACAGCTTCAAAGACAGCGCATTTGGGAAGCACAACGTCGTTCACCAGGACAAGGTCGAGACAGTTGTTGTAGACGTTGATACAGGAGTTGAGCTGAGTAAGCCCGTGCAGGTTAAAACCATCGATTAGGTAACTGCTGGCAAGTGGCATACTGGACAGCACCGGGTCGATCTCAAGTCCACCTTCTTCCGAGGGAATCCATTTTAGGCCAGGTTGATTGTAGTCGCCGAATTGAATGAACGAATCGTTCAGATCAAGGCTGGAAATGACACTGCCAATTGAGTCTAAGTGGGACTTAATTAGGTCAATGTTGCGATTCATTCCCGGGGGAAAATAGAACACGCCTATGCAAACGCGTTGTGAAGCGCCTACGGATAACCTAACCCAGAGTTGCTCCAAAGTCATAGGGAAGGCCCCCACAAAGTTTAAGTCAAATAAAAAAAATACCGAAAATGAAAATGGTCGAAATCGGCCGATTTCGTAGAGAGTTGCTCTTGTACAAACGTTCTTCAGGACGGGGCTTGTCGATTAAAGCTAAGGTACCTAGCGCTCGGCTATCCATTGACTATTTAGTTAATATCCCGAGAACTCATGGGGTTTAAAAAATATGTTTCTCGTTTTTCGGGAAATTCAAAACGCGTGAAAATTAGACGCCCTAGATGTGTAATTTTCCACATTTCTCCTGTAATGCCACATTTTCAGTCAAAGTTGAGGTAAAATTACATCGTAATTGAGGTATTAATGAACCTTCAAAAATTGCACCATTCAAATTTCTTGAATCTTGAAACTCGTGCAGTGAGTTCTATCAGTGAGTGAGCAATATCGCAGCATTAGTTCGATTTCAACAATTTGTTTCATTTCTTGCATCTAGCAAAATATCCATCAATCTTACACGTGCCTTACACGTGTTTGTAAAAAAAATAACGCCCAAACCGAATGCCACGTCTACGATGACTGATGAGTTGACATTAATCCGAATCGAAACATCCGGAAAGGGTTCTAGTTCTCGAGTTAAGATTTAGAAAAAAAATATTGCTTTTTAAGTTTTTACACAAAAGTTTTAATATCCCATTTCCAAAAACTAATTTATTTTGACATTGTTGATAGTTTCCATTTCTTCTTACAAAACATTCCCTATTTCACAGACAAACCGGTGTTGATATCCTTTAAACCAGGAGCTCAAACTAAAATCTCCAAAGATTCACTTCTGTTTGTCTATGTCGGAACTTCTATTCCAATAACTACTCTGAACAAAAAAAAATCTGCAATGATCTCTCTGTTTTGCAATCAGCAAAGAAGTAATCACTTTTCATTCGCGAGTATCGCGCGCATTTCTCCGATGACGAGCATGACGCAAAGCTCGCAGCACAGATGGAAAACTTTTCCACTTTTCCCTTGCAATGATGACCTACTTCTGTCATCGTTTTCCAGTTGTCTTGGCGAAGAGAGAGAGCGGGGAAAAAAAGCGAACTGAAACACAACCGTCAGAGACAATACCAATTCCAGATATTCAAGAGAACGCTCTCTTCCAACCTGTCAGCAACTGTATTATCCTTTTTTTTTTCGTCCCTCCTCGTGACTCTCCCCACCAAACGGGTTATTACCAGCCCATAAAGTCATCTTTTTTAACAACTCCTGGAGGATAAGCCACCGCGAAACATGGCGGTTTCGGCTACAAATGGAACCATGTCAGCGCGGTGAAGAGGTACTCGTCATGTTGGAACTCTTACGACCCTTGAAAAGGAGCAGGGAAATGGGTGGAAAAGAATTCTGAGAAGGGAAAATTATCATTCCCACAAGGGTGACTACTGTTTGAGGGAATGGTTTCTTTTTCTGGTTCGGAACCTTTGCAGGGTGGCAACAAGTGCTGAAAAAATCGAGTTGAAAACTCATTTTTTTTGCAATTGACGAAACCACCCTTTCAAGAAAAAAAAAATCCAAAACAGTACACAGTTAAAAAATGTGTAAATTTGGAATGTGTAATTTTGGATGGTTTAATATTACCTCTTTTATGATGTAATTTTACCTCAATATAGACTGTAAAAGCGGCATTACACCAGAATAGTGGTAAAATTACACATTTTTAGAGGTAAAATTACACTTTGTTTCCCAGATGTACACAGAAAAAAATAATGTAAATTTGGAAGCTTTAATTTTGGAAAGTTGAATATTACCTCTTTTATGATGTAATTTTACCTCAAATAAGACTGAAAAAGTGACATTACAACAGAAAAGTGGTAAAATTACACATTTCCAGAGGTAAAATTACACCTTTTTTCTGACATAAAAGATGTACCCCTTCCCAGATGTAATATTACCATGATTTTTTTTTCATAATATTACCATATTTTTTCTGTTTTAAGTACTTTTTTTAGTAGTACTTTTTGATACAAGTATTGAAAACTTAAACTTTTCAGCACTCAAATGCTTGAGTCATTTTTTGCAATTTTTTAACCAGGCTACCACCCTGTTCGAACCCGCACAAAGTTGGCTGAGCTTCCATCTTCTTCTTTTTTCGAGGTTAGGGTTAAGAAAGAAAGCATTGTGTCCCACATTGTCACCAGCTGGAGTCCTCATTTTTTCTTTTCCTATAGTGTAACACACACATCAGTCAAAGTGGCGCGGTGTGTCATTCGGTTTGGGTCGGAATTGTGGTGACATTTTCCCTTTTGTTTTAACACTTTTCTTAGCCAGAGGAAAATGCTACTATAGTGTAAATACCCTCGGTGGTGACGTGAGAAATGGAGCGCACGCCGCCGTGACACGGAAAACGGAAATGTGTCGCACGTGTGTGGGTGTGTGTTATTAAAATTTGTCATGTGGAACTGTGGTGCTGACACGTGATCAGCTGGTGCACTTCTGAGAAGATAGTGTGGCATTTGTCGGAATGGATTTATGATTGTGGTTGGATTTTTTCTTTGATTCATTTTTAACTGTTAAAATTGAAAAAAAAATCCTAATAATTCCTTCCCAATATATGGTATTTTTTGTCATAGACAATCGCAAACAATTTTCAACTTCATTTTTTGATGTAAAATCAAATTTGCAATCAAAAAGTACTTAAGTGAAATTTTGATAAAGTTCACCGTTTTCAAGTTAAATCCATTTTAAAATGACTTTTTAAATAAGTGTACATGTTTGCTTACTTTTTAATTTTTTTTTTTGAAAAGCTTAGAAAATTCTCTATATTTTGCTTCTTCGGGGGTTTTTTTTTACTTAGAAAACATCAATTTTCCTGCATTTAAACCATTGCATGGCAATATCTCAGCAACTAAGGGTCGTATCAACAAAGTTCAAAAATGCAAAATATAGAAAATTTTCTCAGCTTTTCAAAAATATTTTTTTTCAAAAGTGGGCAAACATGCGCACTTATTTTAAAAAATAAAAAACTGCGAATATTTTCAAAAAAGTCACCTAAAAATGGATTTAACTTGAAAACGGTGCACTTTATCAAAATTTTACTTAAGTACTTTTTTATTGCAAATTTGATTTTACATCGAAAAATGAAGTTGACAAATTTTTGCGACCAATTTTTCGATTGTTTGAATACATCAGTATTGATTCAAAAAATCATAACTCGCTCTAAGATTTTTTGCACAACCTGGAAATTTCTGAAAAGTTGGCATTTTATGTCCTCTTAAACATAACAAAAAAATAAAAAATAGTGTTTTTTTTTGCAAATCAAGTTTTAGTGACAAAAAGTTAAATAAAAAACCACTAAAAAATTTTTTTCCGTGTATCCTTTATTTCCAGTGTAGTCCATATCCATTCCTACAACTTTGCCCAAGACACCAAATCGATCAAAAAATTCCTTCAAAAGATACAGATTTTTGAATTTTCATACATCATTTTTGTATGGCCAGCTGCCAAATTTGTATGGAAAATTATATGGATAAACTAATGATGCAAAATGGCTTCTTTGGGCATACCGAAGGCGCCAAAAAAGTTTCATTCGGATTAAAAAATACAAAAAAAAATCGAATGACCGAAATCTGAGAGAACTACTCAACTACAGTTTGAAGGATTCTTTTTTAATTGTGCAGCTAATAAAAATTAATTAGTGTAAACAAAAGTTTTCCCAGAGAGTGTGCCAATTAAATTTTCAGCCACAATTACCGATACGAAAAAAGTACAAACCGCTCCCTCTCATTTTAAATCATTTGCAAAATCAGTGGAATCAGTTCCAGTTGCCTGCCGTTGATGGTGAATTATTATCCGCGTCCAGCTAACGAAAAACAAAAAAATATCCCGAAAGAGTCTGAGTGGCAAAAAGCTTTTCTGTCAACACAGTAAAAAAAAAGTTGGAAAACGAACGGTTGAATAAAATTGATGGTGTAATTTTACATCTTTTTCGTGTAATTTTACTTAAATTAATTTAAAAAATCTTAGTAATAGATAAAAACTTTAAACGCTTTTGTAAAAATTGTGCCCAAAGTTTGATTTTCGATCAAATACTGCTGAAATTCTGAGCTTTTTCACCATGATATTTAACTTATTTAAATTGCAAAAAATTACATACAAAAGAGGTAAAATTAATCTTACACAGAATTGCAATGTGTAAATTTACTCGAAACGAAAATTATGAATCACATGTAAATTCGCATCACACGTAAAGTCATGTTTTTACGTATAATTTGTTGTAAATTTACATCACATTGCATTTAAATTTAACTGATTAACGACGTGCAAAAGTGTTACATCATTAATGATGTAACTTTTAGATTGTTTTTTTTTTTTGTTATTTCAAAATTTCAACGTGTTAACTGTGTATACTTCATTTTCCCTGCCCGAATTTCGTGCGAGGGGGAAAGTTTCCAGAATTTCACGCACCCAAGCTTCGTTAATATTTGCCACGAGGGCGACGATGACGACGACGATAAAGTGGGTGTTGACTAAAACAAAACTTTTTTTTTCCCTCCGTGCATACTGAAATTATAACCATGTTTAGGTCCCTGCGGGAGCTGATGTTTTTAACTTTTCCTGTTATGGAACTGTTATTGGAAATTGGATCAAGTAAAAGAGGTTAAAAATCATGTAAGAGATTTTCACTATTAATGTTTAGTCAACATAAATCAATAACCTTAACATTTAAAAAATCATGGTAATAATTCATCAGTGAATATTGACAGATTTTGAATACGAAACAAAATATTAGGCACCTCTAAGATTGCGTAAATTTACATCTTTTTATGTGTAGTTTTACCTATTTCGTATAAATTGAGATTAAATGACATAAAAAAGGGATATTATTCAGTCATTTTTTTTAACAATTCACAAAAAATTTTATATTGTGTATTTGAAAAAAAAACAATAGATAGTTAAAATTTTAAAATTGTTTACTTAAAAAAAACTAAAATCAAATTGTTTTTGAATCTTAGATAGCTAATTTAGATGCTATGCAATCCAAGATTTCCGGGTCTTTCGATTCCTTACACTATAGCGCACCTCTGTGCAAAAAATGAAAACATTCGCTGATGTAGTTTTTGAGATACAGCCCTTCTAAGATGTTACATCCGATTTTCAATAAGAAAACCAAAACAATCTATTCAATTTTAGCATTGCAAAGAATATGCAATTCGAGATAATGATGAATTTCGTTTCATAAGACTGCCAAGTATCTCTGAGCCAAGTTTCAGAAGGTTTGCTGATGTAGTTCTCGAGATACAGCCATTTTAAAATGTTATTTCCGACTTTTTTTTTTAATCTATAAAAACTATAAAATTTCAGCACTTTAAAGAATATGCAATTCGAGATAATGATGAATTTTTCTTCATAAGACTGCCAAGCATCTTTAGGCCAAGTTTCAGAAGGTTTGCTGA
Source organism: Culex quinquefasciatus (assembly GCF_015732765.1). Classification (NCBI taxonomy): domain Eukaryota; kingdom Metazoa; phylum Arthropoda; class Insecta; order Diptera; family Culicidae; genus Culex; species Culex quinquefasciatus. The sequence continues at coordinate 103,148,062 of NC_051861.1, forward strand.
TGAAGTTCTCGAGATACAGCCATTTTAAAATGTTATTTTCGACTTTCTCTAAGAAACTCTTAGAAAAAGTCGGAAATAACATTTTAAAATGGTTGTATCTCGAGAACTACATCAGCAAACCTTCTGAAACTTGGTCCAAAGATACTTGACAGTCATTTGAAGCAAAAAACATCATTATCTCGAATTGCATATTCTTCGAAATGCTAAAGTTGAATAGATTGGATAGATTGTTTTGGTTTTCTTATTGAAAATCGGATGTTAAAAGGGCTGTATCTCAAAAACTACATCAGCGAATGTTTTCATTTTTTGCTCAGAGGTGCGCTATAGTGTAAGGAATCGATAGACTGCAAAATCTCGGATTGCATTTTTTTTTTCATAATAACGGTATTTTGAGCACCGTGATAAATAATCGTAACTAGCTCAGATGCCCCATAACTGGCAACACTGCATAGCTTCAACAGTTTTATCTTTAATTTTGTTTGTGTTGGTAGTGCATTGCAGTCAGCCCTGTGTGGGTGGGTGTTGCCGCGTCAACAAGTCACATCGAGTTCTCTGGAAGGTCTCAGAAGCGGGACTTAAGGTTATGCAAATTTGCGCGCTAATTAAAGTGCGGTGTAAATGCGATGCTGCTGGCTGTGTTTGTGTTTATTGTGTACGGCGACGTTCGTGGATGTATTAGTATGCATGTCCGGAAGTCTTGGCAAACAGACCGTTTTATTAGCTTCTTCGACAAGCCGGAGGACGAGTGCTTGAAGTGGGATGAACTTGTTGACTTTTAAAGAAGACTTGTTTTATTAACAACTTTTTGAGTTTGAAATTTTATATTTTTTGAGGTCGAGGTCGTATTGCCAAATTTAATTTTGAGTAACATTTTGTTTCAATAATTGGAGTATTATAAAACAATTATAAAACACATAGAAACTAACAAACAATTGAATTGATAAAACCATAAAATGGGTTCAACCTCCAGAAGAATCCAACATAAACCCGTCAAGTCGTTACAAATATTCGTGTCCATCGCTTTTCCCGACCATCTGGAGCAACCTTTTCCGGAGCTCCATCAAGTCATTCCGGAGTTCGTCCCCCGGACTTGCACTGAATGGGAGCCGCCCTAGAGGCAACAGCGAAAAGAAAATGGTCAAGAATATTTTTAATCAGGAAATTCCTGCCAAAACAGATTTGCGTCCGATGATGTGTTGCCGCTGCACCACGACCAACTGTGAACTTTTTCTTCTCCTCCTGAAAAAGCGCTGAGAAGGGACTGCTGTGAGTTCCGAACTAGAGTAGATTGGACAGTTTCTCGGACATCTGGCAGCAGTGGCCGACGTTGTTGCAAGATGTTGCCTCCCTCTCTCTCTCGCAGGGCAGTGTGGAAAAGTAATTTGAAAAATATTTCCCTGCCCAAAAAGGAAGCGCCTGGGCTGGAATGTGTCACATAAAGTGCCTCACCGGAATTACGATTGGGCCCTTAATCTGTTTACGACAAATATGCTGGTAATTTGACTTATTCTTTGCTGCGGCCAAGAATTTGTTTTCTTTTTTTTGCGAAATCAGCATTCCACAAATCGCGCGCAATTTCGCGTAAAAGTTTCGGTTTGTTTTCGGGGTTTCGGCCAATTAAAGTTGAACTGGGCTAGTTAAAAGTTCGACTAGGAAATTCCTGTCCGAGGAAATCCATGTCTTGGCCACAACTTTACACAATTTAAATGGAAGGAGAAGATTCCAGCAAGTGGTCTCTGGGTTGGATGGGGTAAGTAAATTCAGCCCAAGTTTCGATCCCGCGGCAGCTTGTTTATCCAATTAGCTTAAATGGAGTTGAGAGATTGACTTACGCTCTGTTCTCAAGATTGCGAGCTAAAGCACTTCCGCGGACAATCTCCGTCAATTCGAAATTTGGCCTTCTCAGAAGGCTGCAAATTATTGATTGGAGAAAAATTTAAGAAAAACATAGCAAATTTGCAGAATTCTAAATGTTTCTTTTTCACTCCTGGATTTAATTTTTTGCATTTTTTCTAATTTTTAATTTCTCATAAAAATAGATGGAACAACCACAAAAATTTCATGATAACGACTTGATCACTTGACGACTTGACGACTTGACGACTTCACGACTTCACGACTTGGCGACTTGATGGCTTGATGATTTGACGATCTGACGACTTGAAAACTTGACGACTTGATGACTTGATTGTCAAATTGTCAAATTGTCAAATTGTCAAATTGTCAAATTGTCAAATTGTCAAATTGTCAAATTGTCAAATTGTCAAATTGTCAAATTGTCAAATTGTCAAATTGTCAAATTGTCAAATTGTCAAATTGTCAAATTGTCAAATTGTCAAATTGTCAAATTGTCAAATTGTCAAATTGTCAAATTGTCAAATTGTCAAATTGCCAACTTGTCAAATTGTCAAATTGTCAAATTGTCAAATTGTCAAATTGTCAAATTGTCAAATTGTCAAATTGTCAAATTGTCAAATTGTCAAATTGTCAAATTGTCAAATTGTCAAATTGTCAAATTGTCAAATTGTCAAATTGTCAAATTGTCAAATTGTCAAATTGTCAAATTGTCAAATTGTCAAATTGTCAAATTGTCAAATTGTCAAATTGTCAAATTGTCAAATTGTCAAATTGTCAAATTGTCAAATTGTCAAATTGTCAAATTGTCAAATTGTCAAATTGTCAAATTGTCAAATTGTCAAATTGTCAAATTGTCAAATTGTCAAATTGTCAAATTGTCAAATTGTCAAATTGTCAAATTGTCAAATTGTCAAATTGTCAAATTGTCAAATTGTCAAATTGTCAAATTGTCAAATTGTCAAATTGTCAAAATTGTCAAAATTGTCAAAATTGTCAAAATTGTCAAAATTGTCAAAATTGACAAAATTGTCAAAATTGACAAAATTGTCAAAATTGTAAAAATTGTCAAAATTGTCAAAATTGTCAAAATTGTCAAAATTGTAAAAATTTACAAAATTTTCAAAATTGTCAAAATTGTCAAAATTGTCAAAATTGTCAAAATTGTAAAAAATTTCAAAATTGTCTAATTTGTCAAATTTGACAAAATTGGCAAAAATGACAAAATTTACAAAATTTACAAGATTTACAAAATTTACAAAATTAACAAAATTTACAAAATTTACAAAATTTACAAAATGTACAAAATTTACAAAATTTACAAAATTTACAAAATTTACAAAATTTACAAAATTTACAAAATTTACAAAATTTACAAAATTTACAAAATTTACAAAATTTACAAAATTTACAAAATTTACAAAATTTACAAAATTTACAAAATTTACAATATTTACAAAATTTACAAAATTTACAAAATTTACAAAATTTACAAAATTTACAAAATTTACAAAATTTACAAAATTTACAAAATTTACAAAATTTACAAAATTTACAAAATTTACAAAATTTACAAAATTTACAAAATTTACAAAATTTACAAAATTTACAAAATTTTCAAAATTTACAAAATTTACAAAATTTACAAAATTTACAAAATTTACAAAATTTACAAAATTTACAAAATTTACAAAATTTACAAAATTTACAAAATTTACAAAATTTGCAAAATTTGCAAAATTTACAAAATTTACAAAATTTACAAAATTTACAAAATTTACAAAATTTACAAAATTTACAAAATTTACAAAATTTACAAAATTTACAAAATTTACAAAATTTACAAAATTTACAAAATTTACAAAATTTACAAAATTTACAAAATTTTCAAAATTAACAACTTTTAAAAAATTTACAAAATTTTAAAAAAATGTAAATATACCTACTAAGTTTACATTTTTTTCGGATATAGTCAAGCTTATTCATGAATTCTACAAGAGCAAAAAAGTGTAATTTTCAACAAAAAATGAATTTCAATTGGCTATAACTTGCAAATATTTCAGATATAAAGTTTAATGCAAGTAATTTTTTTATTTTTTTATTTTTTTATTTTTTTTTTTATTTTTTTATTTTTTTTTTTACTCAAACATTCACAAAATACCTTTTTTTCCAAAATTATGAAATTTTCATAATTCGCAATATGGGTATCAAACGAAACGAAATTGTGAATGCCTTTTCACTTGCATTAGAGTCTTTTAAATGAATTGCGAAAAATCACAAAATACTGTATAATTTTTAATACTCAAATTGTTACCAAACGACTCGATGTTTTGCATGTATTTTTCATATAAAGTACTAAAATTTTCAGAAAATTCAGTATTTTTTTGAATATACATGCTCAAATTCTTATTTGCAATTTTATTATTAAACGATTTGATGTTTTGGATGCATTTTCACTGATTTAGTGTTTTATTGATATTAAAATATGTTAGTTCATTAATAAAGTTTAATAATAATAAAATACTGAAATTTTCATTTAACCCCTTCAGGCCTGAATTTTTCTGAGCTGTGTTATTCTAAAATTTTGGTATCAGTAGTTAAATTTTTACATGACTAAACAGAAACAGGCAAAAAAAGTTACATTTTATTATTGGACGTTCTGGGTCCTCCAAAGTATCCTGGAATACAGATCTTGGAGTCTACCGCCGTAACAACAAGATTCTACCAAGTTTCCGATGATGGTTCATATTCAGTGATGTCCCTGGGACCCTTTGGCAACACTCTGACCATAATTCCCACCATAATCGTAAACCTTATAGAATCGTATTGTTACGGCGATAGACTCCAAGATCTGTATTCCAGGTCACTTTGGAGGACCCAGACCATCTCAAAAGTGATCCACATAGCTCAGAGTGTTGGCAAAGGGTCCCAGAGACATCACTGAATATGAACCATCATCGGAAACTTGGTAGAATCTTGTTGTTACGGCGGTAGACTCCAAGATCTGTATTCCAGGTCACTTTGGAGGACCCAGAATATCTCAGAAGTGATTCACATAGCTCTGAGTGTTGCCAAAGGATCCCAGAGACATCACTGAATATGAACCATATTCGGAAACTTGATAGAATCGTGTTGTTACGGTGGTAGACTCTAAGATCTGTATTCCAGGACACTTTGGAGGACCTAGATCATCCCAAAGGAGATCCAAAGCGATCGAAGTGGTGCTAAATGGTCGCGAGGTTGTAGCTGGTTATATCTAAACTTCATTTGCTTGGAAAAATCGTTTTTAGCTTGATTTTTATTCAAAAATTTCGGAAGATTCCAAATTCAAGGTTTTCAGGATGTTCTAGGTCGTCAAAAAGGCCATTAACAACCACTCAAACATTTTTTTCTAGGTAGAGAAACTCATAAATTACAACTTTGCTGAACAATGTTCTATGTTTTGAGCACTGTGTGATACAACCGAATTTCGGTATGGGTCATATATGACCCATCAGGCTCATAAAATATAAGTATTTTTTAAGAATATAACTATTTTTACTGAGAAATACTAAGCAATATCTACAACTTTGCCGAAGACACCAAATCGACCAGAAAATCCAGACTTAAGATACAGATTTTTGAATATTTTAAAAGCCTTTTTGTATGAACAGCTGCCAAAATTGTATGAAAACTTGTATGGACGATCTAAGGGAGAGTTCCAATATTAGTTAACGTAGGAGCGAGGAGAGTGGGTAGAATGCTGTTTTACGCTCCAAACATTAAAAATACTGAATAGAAATTTTGTTACTAGAGGGGAGGAGATGGCAAAAAATTCCAAATTTCCGTTACGTTATAAATAAATGCTCCCCGAAAAAACTCACCCGAAGATTAAAACAGGAGATTTGAGAGACGGGAAGTATTGATGTTTCACCTTTTTAAGAGGACAAGGGAAATTCTCCACAATATCTCCCAGTATTGTTTGCTCCGATTTGGAAAACCTCCAAGCTTCCTCATTAATAACTTTTTTTTTTATTTTTAATAGCATTTTAGAAAAATAATAAAAAATATCACCTTGTTTTATTCTTCAATTCCATCTTCTTTGAGCCCAAAACCCGAATCGAAACAAAATAAACTGTAACAAATAAATCGCAACGACTTTTCGCTGCACACTCCGTCAAACTTGTTCAGGATTTTTCCAAGAAAACCGCTGCGAGGAGAGAGAAAAACTTTCGTTTCCCCTTAGTTTGACAACAAAAGCTCCTCCACACACTCACAACAAAAAAGGTGGGGGAGTCCCCCCAACCAGAATGAATGGAGCTGAAAAACAGGAAAAACAGCTGCTCTCCGCGCGGCAGCAATGCCGCGAGCAACAGCTTTCAAACTTGACACGATTTTTTCTTCGCTTTTTCTTTTTGCGAGTGTATTCAGAAGAAACTTGGAAGTCGTCCGGCTTTTGTGCTTCCGGTGAGAGGGGTGAAGCAAATGTATGTATTTATTTACTTTTCTTCGCTGAAAATGAAGCCGAACCGCCGCGCTTGCGACAATTGTGTCTGTTGGGCGCACGAAAAGGATTCAAAGTCATTCACCGGAAATGGACGGGGGGAGGGGCTAAGGGGGTGGGGGGAAACTCCCCACGAATAGAGCATAGTTATTGGATTTCAGTTTTCCACTCGAGATCGAAAGTTCATTGTTCAAGAAGAAGAAGAAGAAGAGGAAAATCAACCTCCCACGGAATGAAGTGCTTCGCAAACAGATACCAGCACGGGGTTTTAAGTGCATCTTTCGCGACTGGAAAATGAGAAAAACTGATTCGAAAATAGGAGAGGGAGAAAAAAACTGCTAAAAAAAGAAGGATATTAATCGGTGACGGCGGCAAACTACCGCCTGATTGGGAAAGTTTTTCATCCTCTCGAAGTGGGTGGAAAAATGGAGGTGGAGAAATTTGTTTGCCAAGAAACCTCACACCAACATCGTCATCCAGCAGCGAAATGGCCAGTAAAGTGCGTAACGAGTTTTTCAAATTGTGCCTGACGTAGTTCCGTCAGTAATGTCGTCACGAAGGGCGAAACAACTCTGCTGCTGCTGTTTGCTCTGCTCGACGGCTTAAAATTTGCGTGTGCGATGAAGGCTAGACCTGACGGTGCGGGAGTTGGGAGGAGAAAGTAAATTTATTTAACTCGAAGCTTTTGCGCAACAAGTTGAGCGATGTCGTGATGAAATTTCTTTAACTTTTTTTTTATCAAATTTACATTTCTCAGCTCTTGAAGTTCAGGAGATGAAAAAAAAATGTGATTAAAAAATATAGTTTGTTATTTTTTAAAAGAAACTTTGTGTGTGCTTTTTTTTGACAAAAAAAGTCATTTTTTATAATAGGTTCGTCCATACAATTTTCGAAGCTATCCACGAAAAAAAGGCAAAAAAATATGCATCGTAATTATCGTCGATAAAAAATCTTACTCAAATTGATTAGTTCAACATGATTAGTCAAATTTTCAAAGCTTTCACGAAGTATATATTTTTGAAAATGAAGTGATTTCAAAGTATAAATAAGTAGTCAAAATTGTTCACAAAATACCGTATTTTTCCTAAAAAAAACACAGAAAGCGAATTTTTTATGTTTCTTTCATTTTATTCATGTTGATTTTGTAAATTACTTAATTTTTTTTAAAAATACCGTATTTTTTAAATAATCCATTTTTATAATTTGCTTTTTCACTTTTTTAGAGTAATTTTTTCGAATATACTAAAGTTTTCACAAATTACCGTATCGGTGTTTCGATTATCCGAAGGTTTTTATGGGATTTCATATAATCGAATCGCAAACAAAAACATTTTTTTTGTATTTTTCTGTTTTCTTACTTTTAACATCAAATTCGAGTTCTGTGACCCCATTTTAATCGAATTTGAATGGTTGAACGTCTAAAAAGTAAAAAACAATCATTTTAAAAATTCCATCATCGCCATTTTGACCGCCATCTTGGATTTTTAAATTCTAAACCACTTTAGAGTAGTTTAGAGGTAGTTTACTAAAGCTCAACAATAAAAAAAATCGAAATCGATTATCCGAAGTTTCGATCATCCAAAATGAAATTTTGCCAAGGCCTTCGGATAATCGAGTCTGGACTGTATGCATTATAGGTATCAAACAAAGGGAAGTTTTTGCATGTTTCATACAAACATTCAGATTGTGTATGCCTCATACACAATTTTACGTCGTTTGATACTCATAATGCATATTTAAAAAATTGAGTTTTCAAAACCTTTTGTGGAAAATTTACAAAAAAGCATACAAAATTTCCCTTCGTTTAAGGGGCAAAATAATATGCATCGTTACATACATGTGAATCGCCAAAAATGTCCGAGGTTGGTTTGAGCACACATTTAAACTATTTTTTAAATCTTTTTGGAGGGCATTAAAATATATATTTTGATCTATTATTAAAATAAATATGAAGACATTTGGATATACCTTTGCCGAGATATAACTATTTTAAGTTAGTAGTTTCAAAAAATGGGTGCCACGATATCTCAACACTGCTTTGATCAAATCGGCTCAAAATTTTGGTGAAGACTCGTTGAACCGGTCCTGTGTGCATGACGAAGGCCGATTTTCAAAAACTTAATTCTTAAAAAAGATAAAAATATTTTTATGTTTTTCATATAAAAATCGTCAGTTTTCGATTTTTGTATTTTTTTAAAAAGCAAAATTTCAAAATCTGACTTCGTCATGCACACGGAATATGTCTTGAGAGTCTTCACCCCAAATTTCAGCCAATTTGGTCTACCCCATCTCGAGATATCGTGGCACCCGTAAATCAACTCGGTGTTTAGAGAAAAACGTTTACAAAGTTTGACAGTTCGCTTTGCGCATGGCAAAATTATGAACTTAATTCGTCTCTTACTCAGTTCAGTCACGAAATATCTTCATGAAACTTTCAGGAGTGATTGAAAATCATCTTTTTAGTGAATTAAGTGAATTTTCTGTAATATGAAATTTTGTGATTTTCTACATGTATGTAACCCCTTAATACCCCTTATGCAAAATTTACGAAAATTTGAGTATTTTCGAAAAATATGGTATTTTGTGAAAAAAATTGTAATTTACATTTACTAAAAAACGCATGAATAAAGTGAAAAGGCATACACAATTTCGCTTCGTTTGATACCAATATTGCAATTTATGAAAATTTAAATAATTTGGAAAATATACAGTATTTTGTGAAAAAAGTAAACAAAATTTTGTTTCGTTTGATACCCTTATTGAATATTTTGAAAGTTTGGGTGTTTTCGAAAAAAATACGATAATTTGTGAAAATTGTAGCATTTTCCAGAAAATCTCTTATAAAGTGATAAAGCATACCAAATTTCAATTCGTTCAAAACCCATATTTTGAAAATTTGAATATTTTCAAAAAAAATACGATAATTTGTGTTTTTTTTTTTTAAACAAAAAACTTTTATCAATTGAAAAAGGATACAAAATTTCGCTTCGTTTGATACCCATATTGCATATTATGAATTTTTTAGTATTTTCGAAAAATACGATAATTTGTGAAAATTGTAGTATTTTCCAAAAAATCTCTTGTAAAGTGAAAAAGCATACCATATTTTGTTTCGTTTAATATCCTTATTGCATGTTTTGAAAATTTGAGTATTTAAAAAATATGGTACTTAGCGATTTTTTTGGCATTTTCAAAAAAAACTCTAATCAAGTGAAAAAGGATACAAAATTTCGTTTCGATTGGTACCCATATTGCATAATATGAAAGTTTGAGCATTTTCGAAAGCTTACGATAAGTTTTGAAAATTGTAGTATTTTCCTTATAAACCATACAAGCTTTTTAAACATATAGGTTTTATAATTTGATGATGATATTTATGACTTTTTGAATTTTATATTTTTTAAGCTGAATTCTTTTGAACATCTGGAGTTTTTTTGAAAAAAGGTCCAATAAACCAAATTTTCAGTTTTTGCTTTTTGGGTGTTTTTGAAACCGCTTTGAGTGGGTATTGGGTAATTTGTCTCAAGGGGTAACTTTTGTCCCTGATCACAAATTCGAGGTCCGTTTTTTGTTATCTCGTGACGGAGGGGCGGTACGACCCCTTCCATTTTTGAACATGCGAAAAAAGCGGGTTTTTTTCAATAATGTGCAGCCAGATGAAGGTAAAGAGATGAAAATTTGGTGTACTCAAAATTCCTAAAAAACGTATTTTTCATCGAAAAAAAAAACACCAAAAACGTTTTAAAAATTCTCCTATTTTCCGATACTTGATTTTAAAATAATTTGGAACATGTCATTTTAAGGGAAATTTAATTTTCTTTTCGAATCTACTAAAAAAGTGCCATTTTCCGTTACTCCGCTGTAATTTTTTTTGGAACATGCCTTTTTAAGGGAAATTTAGTGTTTTTTTTTTGAATCTACATTGACACCCAGGTAATTTTTTCATTTAGAACAAAATTTTTAATTTTAAAATTTCGTGTTTTTTTCTAACTTTGCAGGATTTTTTAGTGTGTAGCAATGTTCTACAAAGTTGTAAAGCAAACAATTTAAAAAATGTTATATTTAAACATAAGGGGTTTGCTTGTAACCATCACGAGTTATTTCCAAAGAGATGTTATCTGGCTCGAACTGCCAACATTCTCTTTTTCTTTATTTTTAAACCATCTTATAATTTAAAAATGCTCCCAGAAGGGTTTTCATTTTCCACTCGTTTAATCCTGCCTTTTTAAACAAAAAAATCCCCAGCTCGCAGTATAAGTAAAAAAAAACCGTAAAAAGAATAGCCCTTCTTGAAAAATAACCTTATAACCAGCGCCCTTTTTACTCCATAGTGCACCTCCTCCCTTCTGGAGAGAGAAAAAAGATGGCGGTCGAGTTAAATGCGTCGCGTATTGCTGCGATTTGTTTCCGCATTTTATTTGTGCGTAATGGTTCGGAACGCGTCTCAAATGTGATTAAATCGTCGCGGGAGATTGCTGTCTGTTGAGGAATAGTGAAGTTTTCCCAGGAGTGCTCCTTGAAAGTCGGGTTTCTACTTATTTTGTAGCAGAACGGGTGGATTTGGAAGTGGTTGCAGAGACGGCGTTCTGCCCTCCGGAGGAAGAGTTTCCATGTGTGTGTTGTATTCTTGGGGGTCTGCGTGAGTGTAGTAGTGATAGCACGGCCGAAATTAAAATAGCACATAACAGAGAGGATTGGTAGTGATGTTTTTTTCAGAATGAAAGAGTTTTTCAAGAGTCCGAAAATGCAATTATTTATAATACTGCGTCTTACGAGCGCCAAATGATTGATTTGTGGCTGAAGTTTGACTTCCGCAAAGGGTCATGGCTCGCTGTAGTTTACCGGGCGGGCAGAGAGAGTCCCTGTATCTACGAGTGTTTGTGTTTGTGAAAGAAAAGCAGAAGCAGTGCTCGTGTTTTTTTCTTCTCTCTTTTTCATTCGCTCTCCGCGCCGAGAAAGTTGCAGTACTAGATCAGGCTCAATCAAAAGTTAAAGCTGACGTTTGTGGTAGTGCCATTGTTTCGGAGGAATTGGCAGTATTGGCCGAAAAAAAAAGACCGACAAGTGAAAAAACTTTAGCTGCTGTTTTCGGGTAAAGAATCTTATCTTGAAGAAGCCAGAGCAAACTATTCAGCTGTTTTTGGCACAATGGCGTTTAATGCAAAAGTGATCATAACCGTATTGGTGCACGACGAACTCTGCCAATCAAGTGATATTTTTTTTTTGTTGGATTTATTTTAAAATTTAGTGATTTGTGTTGGTGGACCTATTTATTTTGCGAAAGATATCCATGTTCATAACTGTGCAAAAATGTGGTAAATCAAAATCTTATTTAGGCCTGAGGTGAAGAGTGGTTTTATCGCAAGAACACTGAAGTTGAACGAGAGCTAGAGGACGATGCGCCATCGTTTGGATTGGAATTTCAAAGAAAACGGGTGAGTTCGTTCTGAAATGGAGATAAAGGAGTGTTTTCATTTACAGTAAAGTGCCATCACCACACGCTCACGATTTGTCACAGGTTTTGTTGTCGTTGTTTTCGTTGCGTTTGTTTGTGTCCTAAGTTCGCAAATACTCTGTTTTGATTGTTTTGTGTTTGAAATACGTGTTTTACCCCTGTTCCGTTATAATATCTTGATTGAAAAGCGAATCGCGTCTTTAAAAAGTCCTTTCTATATCATCATAGATCGGAAGGCTGTTGGCGGTTATGTTATGTCGTTAAAACGTTGTTAATTAGAGGCGCGGTTGAATTATTAAGAGCAACTATTAATGTCCTTCCCATAGCTCCGCATCGCAGCACGTCTTATCCTTTTTATCTCTTATATGATCAAAATTTCATTTAAACATTTCATTATCAACAATTTTAATAATGCACCTGTTAATTAATGATAATGTTGGTTTTATCTTTCCGCAGCCGGCTGTCTAAGATCTAACCATTTTAGTATAAATCTTCAGCATATAATAGCATATACAGATCGCTGAAGCGTATGATCGGTTGTGCTGATAGGATATTACGGTCCTGTTCAGCAACGGAGAAGGACAACCATGGGTGCCCTCTCATGCTCTATTTTATGATGTATTTATTGCATATTATTTTCAGGTGTTTAGTGGCAGTTTTACAATTATTTATTTTTCAGCTTCCTGGAATCATCTTTAAGTTTATTGCCCATATGTATCATTCACTATATACTTCACTTTGATTTCCATTTCAGTCCTTACTTCATTCCTCTTCCATTATTATTCCATTCCTCGTACCATATATCATCAAACTAAATAAACTCATAACACGAACAAAGTGGAACCGGGGAGTTTAGACCACTCGCGCGTCCAAGTAGCCATCGCCATTTTGACATTGTTTTAGTCGTCGCGGGTGTGTGGTACCGATCATCTTAACCATCGTAATGGACTTATTTCCGGTGAAAAAATTCCAATCGTTATCCTCATTTCTATTCCAAATACAATCTAGTTTTGCTGCTTGATGTACGTCGCGATCTCGTTCGTTTACTTTTCTCGGTTGTCCTGATCGGTCGTTAGTTTGAGTATTTGCGTGTTTATCGGTGTAAGAGTAGGACCATCCGGTAATGTTTGTTGAGATAATTCGTTTGAGGTTTCAAGACACTCCTCCCCGTGATTATACAAATTCCCGCCTTATGTTTTAAGTATGGCCTGATAAATCATTCATATACGTAAATCATTTAGCATCAACTCGTGTTACCAGTGTTACGCGGAGTTTAATATCTTTCTAAATAATTAAACATAACATTGGTTCTATCTTTCCACAGCCGGCTGCCTAAGATATATACCATTTATATAACTCCATATCAAATAAACGGGAATTGTCTCAACAGCAGCATCCGATTGCTCGCCTTGAGAATAATATATAAACTATCTAATAAAAAAATATACGATTATTTGGGTCACATCATCATCTTCTATGATGAATCCTGACCATTACCCTTCCCTACTAACAAAATCCCAAGTAGAAGTAGTTTTCCGGCACACGCGGGGGGTGTGGATATCGTATAGAACCCACCCTTGGTAGCAGCCTGTGCTAACTAACATTCCCGTCCCGTTCCCTCGAGATCTACAAACTGACATGGCGGGCGCCGTTGGTGGCCAATGACTGTTACCTATTTGCACACATTCGTGTTTCAGCGACCTTGGTGTTTTATCTTTTCGGCGCATTCATGCATGCTGTTGATAAGGGAAACACCATTAGATAGTTGAAGCGTATGATTGTAGTGCTGATAGCATATAACGGTCCTGTTCAGCAACGGAGAAGGACAACCATGGGTGGTCTCTCATGCTCATGCTCATGCTCATGCTCATAGTGCACCTCCTCCCTTCTGCTGGTAATGATTTCCTGCCAGATTTTTCCTTCGTTAGCACCGATTAGTGTCCACGTTTTTACTTTTTTTCCCGGTCATCAGGTCGAAATTTCCCACCTGCGACCAACCACACTGCTAAGCTGCTTTTTTCCTGTTTTTCCAAGCAAACTGCGCCTGTTTTTTCGAACGAGAGCAAAAACTAGTGCGTCCATCCCGGGAATTCCCGGGACAAAATTCCCGGGATTTTTCCAAAACCGGGAATTCCCGAATCCCGGGATTTTTCATATTTTATCCCGGGAATTCCCGAAATTGAGAAAAAAACTAATTTTGGTTTGGGAACTCTGGTTAGGTATTTATACATCCTTGATACATGAACATTTGAATAATTAATAATCGATAATTATTATAAATCATTCAAAAATCGTACTCGATATATATCAGCACTAATTTGGCAAATTATGAAAAATTGTTGAAATTTTATTTTAGAAATTCAAAAATTTCCTAGCGCTATAAATATTTTCTATTTTATTTTACATTCTATTCAAAGACTGGGTATTAATTATTCTAAATTTGAAAAATTATCATATTTTACTATTTTTAACAAACACCGCCGCCTGGGGAAAATCAGGACAAAGATAACAAAGTAATACAGCTGCTTAAGCCATTTTTTGGAAATTTTTCGATTTTTCTCCTATGCCAGACTTTTGTCTTGACTTTCCCCAATTGGCAGTAGTGATTAAAAGATAATTTGTAAAATATGTTTTAAATGAAACATGAAATTCTTAATTTATCTAAAACATTAGATTATATATTATACAGTCGACTCTCTGGTTCTCAATATCCAAGGGACCGTCGAGGAAGAGAATCATCAGTTTACAGAACGATGCAAAATGAAGACTCGATTGAAATTTTCATTTCTTGATACCCAGCTATGGGAGAGAATCATGGCAACGTCCATCAAACAAAAACAAACTAATGTCAAACACCCTTCAAAGCTTCGTTTCGCCAAGAAAAATGTCTATGCAAGCCATGAGAAAATGAAATTATTGACAACCGGAAGAGATTTTTAAAGCAAACAGAATCCAAGGGACCGTCGAGGAAGAGATTCTTCAAGCAAGGGAAAATATCGAGGAATGAAGACAATTGAAGTATGCAGATTGAAGGGCCTGAAGAATTCATCGATAGATGGAGAATTATTGATATCGAGAAGATCGACCTACCAGAGAGTCGACTGTATACATTATCTGCTATCACTTTATCAGGTGTCGCTGCAGTTTTTATTAATTTAAAGAATTTTTAAAGCTTTTTCAAGTAATGTCAAATATTTAAAAATAAATAAAATATATTTTAAAGTGACTTATTTAATTTAAATCACATTGATTTATTTGATATGTTTCATTTAAAATCCAAAGCAAAACAAAGAACAAAACTAAAATCAATTTTAGATTTCTTTTAAGCTGTCTAAAAACTGCTGTCCTTGTTGAGATTGATGGTAGATTATTACCAACTAATAGTATTGAGCTAATTTTTTGATTTTTAGCATAAAAACAACAACTCATAAAACAAAAACATTGATTTTGGGACATTTTCAAAAATTTCCCGGGATCCCGGGAATTCCCGGGATTCTAAAAATATTTTTCCCGTTTCCCGGGAAATTCAAAACCCGGTAAAATTGGACGCCCTAGCAAAAACGGATTAAGGAGCGTAAGTTTGCTCGTGGAAAAATAGCGTTTATCCGTTTTTGCTTGAAATCAAGTTGTGTGTTTGTGTCGTATGTTTGCACTGCTGATTAAATTGAAATAATTTCAAATTTGAAGTGTCCACGCAAATGAAGACTGATGACAAAATGAATGCTCGCAAATTTTGTTTCCCATTGAAGAACGCAACTCGAGCGAATCATTTTCCGCATGATTACACGCCTCTTTCACGCCAATTCTAAAGATAGCCACTGAACTGTAATTTCAGAGCCAATTATTTTCCGAGCGTGACAACGCAAAAAAAAAAAACAAGAAACCACTCTTCAAATTCTAATAAAATGAAATAATTGATTGTTTCCCGTTTCTCCCGATTTCCCCCTCGCAGACACCCCATCGATCACCAAAGTCCGGCCGCTGATTTCGCCCACGGGGCTGCAAATTACGTCCCGGGGCCGGGTCGTGTTCAACATTGTGTCGGTCGGGCAGCCGCTCGAGTCGACGGAGCAGCAGCAGCAGCAGCAGGGCCAGGATGTTGGCTTTGCCAGCATGAAGAGCTACCTCTCGCCGGAGTACGTCAACTGTCTCGGCAAGAAGCTCAAGTACGGCGAGTCGGACGTGGAGAAGGTGAGTTGAGCAAGTTTTGATAAGGTTGCTAAATTATCAATAATTCCGGCGTCATTCATTATTTTCCATTTGATTTTTTGATCGATTTGGTGTCTTGGGCAAAGTTGTAGGTATGGATACGGACTACACTGGAAAAAAATAATACACGGTAAAAAAATTGGTGATTTTTTTATTTAACTTTTAATCACGAAAACTCGATTTACAAGAAAAAAACACTATTTTTAATTTTTTTATTTTTTCATATTTTGTAGAGGACATAAAATGCAAACTTTTCAGAAATTTCCAGGTTGTGCAAAAAATAATTGACCGAGTTATGATTTTTTTAATCAATAATAATTTTTTCAAAAATTCGAAATTTGGTCGCAAAAATTTTTCAACTTAATTTTTTGATGTGAAATCAAATTTGTAATCAAAAAGTACTTTAGTGAAATTTTTATAAAGTGCACCGTTTTCAAGTAAAATCCATATTTAAGTGACTTTTTTGAAAATAGTCGCAGTTTTTCATTTTTTTAAAATTAGTGCACATTTTTGCCCACTTTTGAAAAAAATATTTTTGAAGAGCTGAGCAAATTCTCTATATTTTGCTTCTTCGGACTTTGTTGATACGAGCTTTAGTTGCTGAGATATTGCAATGCAAAGGTTTAAAAACAGGAAAATTGATATTTTCTAAGTTTCACCCAAACAGCCCACCATTTTTCAATGTCGATATCTCAGCAACTAAAAATAGTGTTTTTTTGCAAATGAAGTTTTAGTGATAAAAAGTTAAATAAAAAAAAACAATTTTTTACCGTGTATTATTTTTTTCCAGTGTAGTCCGTATCCATACCTACAACTTTGCCGAAGACACCAAATCGATCAAAAAATTCCTTCAAAAGATACAGATTTTTGAATTTTCATACATCATTTTTATATGGCCAGTATGGAAAATTATATGGACAAACTAATGATACAAAATGGCTTCTTTGGGCATACCGAAGACACCAAAAAAGTTTCAGTCGGATTAAAAAAATACAAAAATTAAAATTGAAGAAAAAAGACCGCTTTCGTAGAGAATTGCTCTTATACAGTCCTGCCTCAGTTTAGCACCGCATATGGGGGATGCAAAACCGAGGCGTGCATAACCGAAGCACAGAGCTTATGGGATTTTGGTTATTTGGGAGACATTGGCTATAATCGAATGAAAAACCATGCAAACAGCACTTATAAAAAAAATCACAAAAATACCTATTTTTTCTGTGTTTTGAAAATGCAATTTTTTAATAAAAAAAATCTTAAAATATATGTTATTGCAAAATGGATATCAAATGATCGTGTTTTTGTCAAACATTTCAAATGTCATACAGTTTTCCGAAAAAAATACTCAAAATTTAGGGTTTTTGCAATATTGGTATCAAATGATCGATATTTTGTCAGACATTTAAAATGTAAAAAATACTAAAATTTTCACAAAACTACGTATTTTCGAAAAAACACTCAAAATTTCAGTAGGGTAACAAATGATTAGAATTTTTTCAAACATTTCGAATGTAATAAATTTTGAAACATTGAAATTTTGAGTATTTTGTTGAAAATACGTAGTTTTGGAAAATTTTAAGTATTTTATTTAAAAAATTGCTAATGTTTTCGCGATTTATTAAAATAACTTGATCATTGTTAAAAAAACATTTTTAAAATATTTATATCATCATAGTAAAAACTTTTTTTTTGCATTTTTTTCAGAAAAACATTGTTTTGTGAAAATTTGAGTATTTTCAAAAATATGTGTTGCAATTTTCGAAATTTATGAAAAAATCCCGATTTTTGGATATCCATACTGTTAAAAACTGAAATTTTAAGTGTTTTTTTCAAAAATAAGTAGTTTTGTGAAAATGTTGAGTCTTTTAAAAAAACTATACTATGTTCGAAATGTATGAAAAAAATCTCAATCATTTGATACCCATATTGAAAAAGCTGAATCTTTGAGTATTTTTTTTTTCGAAAATACGTAGTTTAGTGATTTTTTTTATTATTTTCAAAAAATATTGTTATTTCATTCCTAATTTAAGAAAAAAAACCGTTTATGGGATTCTCATATTGTGTAAAATCAATTTTGAGTATTTTTCAAAAAATACGTAGCTTTGTGAAAAAATCGAGTATTTTCAAAAATTTGTGTTATAATTTTCTAAATGTATGAAAAAATCCCGATCGTTTGATATCCATATGATTAAAACTAAAATTTTGAGTATTTTTTTCAAAAAAACGTAATTTTGTGAAATTTTTTAGTCTTTTCAAAAAAAATTTAAACATTCGAAATGTATGAAAAATCCGAGTCATTTGATATCCATATTGCAATACCAATAATTTCGAGTATTTTTTCAAGAAACATTGCATTTTCAAAATACAGGAAAAATACGTATTTTTGTGAAAATTTTCATGTAATTATAAGTCGACGTCGTCGTGCTATCTTGTCGCACCCGCCATTTTGACGTTCCGAGAAAAACGCGTTTTAATGTTTGACCTTGAATATACAAAAACGAGAGCACGCAATGTAAACAATAACAAACACGTTTTGTTTGGCTGACCATTCTGTGCATTGTCCCAAAGTTTGGTTGAAGTTGGTTGCTGGAGTCCCGAGTTATAATTACAAATGTTTATGGTAGTCTAGCTTGTACGTGCGACAAACGCATCCTGACTTTCCTGGCCTGAAATCCCTTTGGCCTTTTGTCGCACTTACATCAATTTTCATGGAGTGACAAGATAGCACGACAAGATTGAAACTACTTTCATATGTAAAGTGACAAAAATGCACGGAGTTTTTTCGGTTTTTGTTGAATATCTCAGGATTAAAATCGAAATTTGGGGATCTGTGAAGGTCAAAAGGTGAGGCTTTCTGAGCTGCACAAAATGGCGTTCTTAACTCAATTTGGCCCAAAATGCACGTACGACAAGTTAGCACGATGGCGACGAAGTGCAATCGATAGCTGACATCATCCCGATTCCAAAACACTATTATTTTTGATGTTAGTATGATTTTTCATACGATTATAGCTAATATCTCCCATATAACCGTGCTTAACCGAGGCAGCTGAATGAATTAAAAACGAGGCGTGCAAAACCAGTGCATGACTGTATTTCGATTCATTTTTTTTGCCCACTGATTTTTCGAACCACTTTTTAAGGGGGCGACATAAACTTTAAAAAAAATATTTGCAGCGGTCTTAAATGATTTCTAATACACAATATAGGACAATTTATACACTATAGGACAATTTATACAGTATTCATTTCATCGTTCTTTAAATTTCTTTAAATACATATTAAAGTTTATGAATAGTTAAACTTAGCTCCTTGATATGCTGAGATTTTTTTTTCTCTTCTGGAAAAATATTTGCAACAACCTTTATTTTCAGAATTTTGATTTTGCTTATTTCTTAAAAACTCCTGTTTTTTGCAAAAAAAAAATATTTTTTTATTTTTTTTATTATAATAAATTTTTTTATTTCCTGAACAGTTTAATGGCCAGTCACTAAGCAACTTTCAAAAGGCGTCGCTGGTCCTCGTCCGGTCCGGATTTACAAAAGACGATATTTTTTGAAAAATCAATGAAAAACTAAAATTGCAATATGGATATTGAACGACATTGAATTTGGCATACATTTTCGTTGAAATAAAATTATGCAATTCTCATATATTCACAGAGTACAGAATTTGTTTTTGAAAATATTTTTTTTAATTTGAAATAATAGCAACAAAGACGCAAAATTTCGTAAATTTTGCCATTAGTTTCACTTCAAAATTCACAGAATACCGTACTTTAAAAAAACCCAAGTTTTTACATTTGAAATAGGGTTATTGTTTTTAAATAATTGTTGTAACAAAATACTTTCATGACGATATTTCTTTGGAATTATTTCACCTTACCAATTCAAGTAAAATTAAATTGTATACACAATATAGCCTTTCTGGTACCATGTAGCAAAACATGAAAATTTTAATATTTTCAAATTAAATATTTTTTTTTGTAGAAATAAAAAAAACTCTAATTTAAAGAAAACCAATGCAAAATTATGCGTCGTTTGCAAATTTTAAATATATTAGTGTTTTCAAAAAATACGCTGTATTTTGAAAGTTTAAGTATTTAACATTCTCTTATTTAGTATAACTTTATGAAAACAATTGGCGACATTTGATATTCATTTGAAAATAATGAAAATTCGAGGATTTTGCTAAGAAACGGTAAACAATTTGTATTTTTTTGAATTAAAAAGCACTTTGTATTGCAAAATTATCGATTTTTGGTCATATTTTGGTTTTTCATGATAATTTTACATAGAAAGCCAAAATATGACCAAAAATCGTTTATTTTTTGACTTTTGGGCTCAATTCTGAAGGCAGATAAGGATTCTGCGAGTAAAATTACATGGAAAAACATATAGTCGGACAATTTTTGAATTTCGTTGGGGTGGTCTCATTAGAGCGTCCAATTTCCCGTCCCGGAAAAAAAAATCCCTTGAATTCGCGGGATTTCCCGAAAAATTATATTTATCGTTTCCCGGGAAATTTGTAAACTTCCCGGGAATTCTCCATTTTCCTTACTTTCTGGTTCCAATTTTTTGAAAATTTATAAGAAGAAATAATGAGAGAACCTAACTTCATTTTATTTATTTTAATGTACTATGCATTTTGAACTCATAAGAAAAAATCAGGTTCATTTCAGGTGTATTTCAGATAATATTTATTGTAAAACGGGGTAACAATGATAGGATTTCATTCTGTTTTTATATTTTTTTCCAACTTTTGTCTCAAGATAATTATTTTGTAAAACATGTACCGGAGTAGGCCACACAAGGTCCATGCACTTTTGTTGGAAAAAATGTTTTTTCAATCACAATCATTTAGGCTGCTGATAAATTTTTAAGAAAAAAATCAATGTGTAAATTTACTAAACTTAGTTTATAAGCTTTTTAACGCTAAACATATCAATTTTAGGTGAAATTGATAAATAGTCAAAATGTTGCTTTAAAATCGTTAAAATGAGTTTTGTTGATAAAATAAAGGTCTAGAACAAGTTATTAGCCCTGAAAAAACATAATTTCTGCATAATTAATTTTTTTGCTTTATGAGTCAACGTTATTCTTAAACATATTAACTTGAAATTGTAACAGAGACAAATTTTAAAACATTTTTATGGTCGAGAAGCATAGATTTTATTTACTGATTCAAAATTTGATATAAAAAATAATACTTCTCAAAAAAAAATTCAATTGATTTTTTTTTTATTTGGTAAGCAGCATAAAAAATAAGAAAATTTCAATATTTTTATAAAGTTGTTTGATTTTTAAAAGCAGTCAAGCCATTAATTGACCCCCACACTCAATTTGAACATTAAAGTTGTCAGGACCACTGGGTAATGGCATCACGGATATTAAAATTGGAAACTAAGTTATTTGCAATAAGGAATCCCTAAAAGCACTTGAAGATTTAATTAAGTGAATTTTATAACCTCGAGAGATTCAAACAGATTTGACCTGTTAGATTTAATTTATTAATTGGTGTAAATTTGACGATTTTTTTGTAACTGGAAGCATTCGATTAATTTCCAATTCTCGACATCAAAGCCCTCCTAACTCAATAGTGCAATTGCTCCATTTCACGCACTCAACCCACACCCACTTGACAAAACCCATCAAGTTTAATCCAATTGTTGGCAAAACATCCCCCTGCTCTGGCGAGGGCAGGCAGCTATATCACAAACTAGCAGGCAGGCAGCGTGACAATATTCCCTCTCCGTTCCACCCTGGGTGACACACAATTTGAATCGAAATCGGACAGACAGCTAGCAATTGCGCCAATCCCTCTCTCCATCTCTACCATTAACAGCGAGAGTTGTGTGCACGTTAAATTGAAACCAGATTGGCATTAACATTGTTAAGGATGCTTCTGAGTGTCTTGATGGGGCTGCCGTGCACAGTTTTCTGTTGTCTGTTTTGTGGTGAAGCAAACGAGAATTACGTCATGTCCTGGTTACGAAGGGAGCTCGGAGTTGGGAAAGGTGCAATGACTCTTTTGTTTGAAACGGAGCTTTTATTTAACTGTGATTAAATTTTATGTTACACAGTTTTGTTTGAAATATCACCAAATATTGAGGTTCGTCACTTGATGACTGCTCAAGTCATTCTTTGAAAAATTCCTTCTTGGTAAGTTTTAAGGCTATTTTTATCCGAATATTTGTGAAATTTAAAACAAACTCAAGAAAAAGTTACAAAAAAAAACATTTATCACTTTTTTATTAACTTGTTCATTTTAGTAACAAAATATTGAAGACTGAACGAAATTTTACAATTTCATTGATTATGGACAAGATTTAATCAAAATTTGAGGGTTCATGTCTTGAGGACCGCTCAAGTCTCCCTAACAAAAACAGCTTTCAATAGGCTTAAACGTTACTTATTAAAAATCAAAATTCACATTAAATAAAACTAACCTCAACCTTCTTCAACAGATGTGGATCTACTCGCTCGGAGTGACGCTGCAGAAGACGATTTCGTCCTTTTCCGTCAACTATCAACGCTTCGGTGGCAACCCGGTGGAAAACTTCGACCAGCAGCGCCGATCCGCCGAGCCGGAAACGGAGGACGGACTGACCGCACTGGACCACGTCATTCTGGCCATGTGCGAGGCCAACCTGTACAAGCGGGCCAGCTTGATGTTCCTGCTGGATGTGAGTACCTTAAATTTAGAACCTCAAATTAAATTTTGGTCAATTTAGCCGCAAATTTCGTAAAAATTAAATTTAAAGTCGAAAGCAGTTGCATCCCAGCTGGAAAACTGCTGGTCATCGGGGGTGCAATCCGAGTGCAACGAACCGTCCGGTAGAAAGAAAGAAAAGGCTTTCCGCTCCGGAAGTGCAACCCACTTGGGTCGTTGTGGTTTCACAGGGGGAGGCTTACACTTTGTTGCACCCTGGAGTTCTCTTTGTGAGGGTGAGTGTGTGTGTTTTTCGCTCTTTCTCTTTGTTTTAGGAAGTTGAAGCTTCCGACAAATGTAGCACTTGGAAAATTGATGTTAAACACAGAATCGCAAGAGTGGAAAATTTCAGGGAAAATTCTGAATTTTATACTTTTTGAATGCCTTCACAATTGAAACTTTCTCAAAAGTTTAATAAATTTTGAATTTTTTTGATTTTTTTAATAAACAGATTTTGCATGCTGTGTTAATCTGATAAAAATAAATGATTTAGAAGAAGCTTTTTTGAAAGCTTGGGAGCTTCCGGTAAATTTAAAAGCTCATTGAAAATATAGAACTGAACCGTATGCTTAAAAGCTTTCTTGAGCTTTAAAAGCATTTTTAACATTCAACAGCATTTAACAGCTTGAAACATTTTTTGAAAGCATGAAAGCTTTCTAGAAACTCGGAAACTTTGGGAAAACTTGAAAGCCTTTTGGAGGCTTGCAAGTATTCTGGAAGCCTTTCGAAAACTTTTTCGAAAATTATTTAAATTTTTAAATCTTGAAAGCCTTTTAAAATATCAAAAGTATTCTAAAAGCTTGAGAGCTTTCTGAATCCTACAAAACTTTCTCAAACCTTGCGAGTTTTCTGGAAGCTTTTAGGCTTTCTGAAAGATTATCAGAAAATGATCATAAGCTTTTGGTAAAACGGAATACACAACAAAGTATTCTGAAAGCCTTCTGAAACCCTTTACAAAATATTATTTAAAATCAAGAATTTTGACATCTATTTAAATTTTCAAAGCTTTCTGGATGGAATGGATCATGGAAGCTATTTGAAAAATAAAAGTATTCTAGAAGATTGGGAGCTTTCTGTAAGCTTCAGAGTCATCTGGAAGCTTGGAAGCCTTCTGAAAGCTTTTTAGAACATGCTTGAAACTTTCAGCAAGCTTGAAACAATTTTAAAACATGTGAGCTTTCTGGAAGCTCGGAAGCTTTTGAAAATCTGAAAGCACTCTGGTTTGAGAGACTCTAGAATCCTTTTAAAATCTTTTTTAGAAAATTCTTAAAATCGACACATTTTTTTGAACTATGAAAGCTCAAGAGCTTTCAGTACGCTTGAGAGCCCCCAGAAAAAAAATCTGGAAACTTGGAAGCTTATTGAAATGTATTTATATTTTATTTATATTTACATTTATAGTATTTAAATATTTATATTTTTGTAAATAAGTATTCAATGAACACTAGTTTGTTATCCGAAAGCTTTAAAGTTTCCTGGAAACTTAGAAGCTTATCAAAAAATTCTTCAAAATTTGAACAATCTTCAAATATGTCAAATACGAAAGCTTTCTTAAAGCTCGTTAGCTATGAAGTATTCTGGAAAGTATTTAAGGCAATGCTCAATATTTTCAGGAATATTGACACCATTTTGAATGTTGAAAGCTTTCTGGAAGCTGTGAAGTTTCCGGTGAACTTGAAAGACCTCTGAAAACTTTGACTTTTTCTGGAATTCCGGGAGCAATCTGGGTTCTACAATACAAATTCTAAAGCTTGGAAATCTTCCAGAAGCTTAGAATCCTTCAGAAGCTTATAAGAAAATGCTTAAAATTTCAGCAAGAATTAATCTACTTGAATACTTGAAAGCTTTCTGAAAAAATGTTTTTTTTCTTGTAGCTTTTAAGCTTTTTGGATTTTTCAGAGCTTTTAGTAAATTGAAATTCTTCTGGAAGCTTAAAAGCCTTCTGAAAGCTTTTCAAAAAATTAAAAACATTTTGAAACCCTAAAAAGCTTTCCACAAGATTGAAAGGATTCTCGTAAATCTTAAAAAAAGGCTCGAAAAAATAAAATTCCTTTTTAACATGTGAACTTTATAAAACTTTTCAAAAAACTTGAATTTTTCGAAAAAAAATTAACGCTTTAAAAATTCCTTAATTTCTTGGAAGCTTTGAAACTTTTCGATATCCTGAAAGTCGTCTTAACGCTTTTAGACTTTTGAAACCTCTCCAAAAGATTGGAAGTTTTCAGGAAGTTTAGACTTTAAAAATTGTACTGGATTTTATTGACTTCTTTAAATTTTCCTTGGTGTACAAAAGAAAATGAAAACCTTCCACAAAGTTACCAAAATGCTTCAAGTAACCGACCTTTAAACAAGCTTTTAACATTTGAAAACACCTGGAAGCTTTCTGAGGGTTTTAAGGATTTTATAAAACTATGAAGACGTTTTCTTCTCGAAGCTTAGAACTTTCAGGAAGCTAAAAAGCTTTCTAGAATCATAGAAGCTTTATGAAAGCTTAAAAACATTCCAAAAACAAAACAGCTTTCTGGAAGCTTAAAACTTGTCCAGGTGCATTTAAGCTTTTTAGTAGATTTTAATATGAAAGCTTATTATATTGCTCTGCCTGTGTGGATCAATCGGACCGGGCACTGGACTCACAATCCAGAGGTCGCCGGTTCGAATCCCGAGGCGGACGCAAAAAATTCTAAGTGTAAATATAGGTTTTCGGTGCCCTCTCCCCGTGCCATACCTTCACACTTAGGAGACCCGGGAGGCGGAGTCTTGTCGCAAAAAGAACGATACACGCCTGTGAATCCGTTGACGAAACCACAAGGTTTAAGAGAGCCACATTATAAGATGTTACGTCGATTTCGTTTCATTATATTGAAGAACGATCAAAATGATTTCTGAAATTTTCAAGCTTCTAGAGTTCTTCCTAGTTTCATTCATTCAAAAAGCTGCAAGCTTTCAAGAAGCTTCCAAACTATTGAAAGCTTTCCGTCACCTTTGAAGCTTGAAAGCTTTTTGGAAACTTTCTAAATGGTGGGAAGACTTCTTTTTTTCTTTTCTTTTCTAAGTTTTCTTTCTCAACAAAAGAAGTCTGGTCGTGAAAACTAATCAGAAAATATGTTTTTAAATTATGAAGCTTTAATGCTTAAAACTTTCTGGAAGCTTTGGTAACTGACAAACATCGGTTCTTATAACTTGTTTGAAGCTAAGTTAATGCTTGGAATCTTACATTTTATTGTTTAGTACTAAAAGAAAATGGTGACTATTGGTATCCAACAGGCGAAAATAAATTAAGTTTTAATTGAAATCACACCTAAAATCCACCCGCAGCGTAATGTTTCACCCTGTCAAACGCGGCAAAAATTTGTCCCGTAATTCACGGTTTTCCCCCCTCTTTCCTTCTCCCCTCCTCCATTCGAGGGCCGTTTGAACTGCACTCACCTTTATTCACAATTCTACAATACATAATCAATGATCCGATAACAGCAGCAGCTGCAGGGCCCACCCTTCGTCCTGGAAAGGAGGGTGATCAAGTGCTAAAGTGTGCAACGAATGGGAAATTGTGCAGTTTAGTTTGCTGTGCCCCGTTCGCGTTCAATATCCCATTTGTGGCAGCACTTTGGATTGTAGGGTCGATGGGTCATTTGTGGAGCATTTTCGAAAAGTTGATAGGTTTAATCTGGGCTAAATTTGGAGGTTCGTTACTTGTGGAAGAATCAAGTCTCTCGAAAAATATTGTAGATTTTATGCAAAAATTTATATTAGAAAATTATTTTAAATAGACCTTTTTTTGCGAAATTTTGAGGTTCGTCGTCTAAGGAACGCACAAGTCTCTGTTCGAAAAAATGTTCTTTTTAGATCGTAACTTTTCCGTTTTTGTCACAATTTGGCCCAACTACCCTACACTTTGAACTGGGGAGTTCCACCCTCCCCCACAACGACTGCCACAAACCATTAGAAAACCATTCTACAAGCGCACTCTTTCACGCTAATAGATTCTGACCATCATCGATTAGAGCGCGCGCACACAGGGGAAGTCCCCGGTCACATCCTATGTGTGTTTGCACGGGATTGTGCAGTTCAACACCGCATCTCGGAATCGGTAAAATTCCCAGCTGGACTTCACATATATGTGAGTGAAATGTGGGAGAGGGGAAAAAGTTTCCGTTCAATTGAAAGTTATTTATTATTTGAGAACAACGACAGCTTTTGAGCAGAGCAATCCGTTTGGAAAAGCGCACTCTGGGGCTGGATCAGGATCAGAAGCCGTGCAAATGGCGGAAAATGTGGGAAATGAGCGAGAATCTTGGCGAGAACGAGTTTGGATAGGGTGACCAGTTTTTTCTTCTTCAAATTCGAGTAATGGTTAAGGAAATAAGCAAAACTTTTGCAGCTTATAAAATTATGAAGTTTTTTAGAAATAATCATAAAATATCAAGCTATTTGATAGCGTAATTGTCTTAAACAAATTTGGAGCTTTCTTATAAAAAGAAAATCAAAGCACTGCAAAACAATTCTAGAAGGTTGGAATTTTGTAAAAGTTCTTCTTCTGTTAACTTGAAAAAATAAAGGTTTCCACAAACTTGATTGAAAGTTTTTTAAAAATATTTAGAAGTCAGCTTTTGTTGAAAATTTTGTAAACTGAAATGGCATGGAAATTTGAATGTTCTGTTAGAATTATATTTTAAAATAGACTTTCTAACCATAAAAGCTCTCTAGTAGCATTCTGGAGTTTTCAAATCATCTGAAAATTGGAGATTTGAACGCCTTCTGGAAATTTCAAACTCCCCACTATTCTACAGAAAATCTCAAGAAGTTTTATGGAAGCATGGTTGAAAGCTCTTTGAAAACTTTCTGGAAGCTTTCTGGGTGGTTAAAATTTCTGAATGTAAAAAGTTTGGAAGCTTTGCTTAAAGCTCGCATTGAGCTTTCTTGAACGTTGGAATCTTCTGAAGCTTTTTAGAAAGCTTTCTATAAGCTTACTTGGAAATCAAAACGAAACTTTTTAAAAGCTCAATAGGTGTTTTGTTAAAAGCTTTTAATAAATATTCTTGAAGGTTGAAGACTTCAGTTAAATACTCCTGATTTT
The DNA here is from genome assembly GCF_015732765.1 of Culex quinquefasciatus. NCBI lineage: Eukaryota > Metazoa > Arthropoda > Insecta > Diptera > Culicidae > Culex > Culex quinquefasciatus. Next base: position 103,175,845 of record NC_051861.1, read on the forward strand.
TTATAGGCTTCTGGGTGCTTGCAACTTTTTTGAAGCTTTATAAAGTTTGAATGGTTGTCTGAATGGTGAAACATTGGAAACTTCATGAAAGTTAAAATGTTCTGAATTTTTGGAAACATTCTGGAAGCTAGTTCCTTTTTTTTGGAAGCTTGAAAGCTCTCTAAAAGCTTACTTGAAAATCTATGAACTGTTTCAAAGCTTTTTCAAAATCTTTCTTATGAGTGGAAATGTTAAGAAAGTTTGATTGGAAGCTTTGCAATAAATTTAGCATCGTTTTAGGTGGCTTTCAAGCTCTAGTTTTGTAATTAAAAAGCTCTTTCGAAGCCCACTTGAAGATGTATATACTATTTTGAAACTTTATATTAGTTCTGTTTTAAGCTTTTTATAAACTTTCTTTAGAAAGCTCGGTTGGAAGCTTTGGGAAGCTTTCTTGATGGTTAACATCTTATGAGTTTAAACAGAGTTTTTGGATCCTAACAATAATAAAAAGCTTTCTGGAAGGTTGAAATTTCTAAAATGTTAAAAGATTGGAAGCTCTGGGAATGCTTGGTTTAAAGCTCTCAGAAGCTTTCAAGTTAGTGGAAATCTTCGGAATGTCTGAGAACCTTCTGGAAGCTTCATACAATCTAGAAGAGCTCTTTACAATCTAGAAAGCAAGATTGGATGCTCTGCGGGTAGCTTCAATTTTTTGAAAGCTTTCTGGAAGCTTCATGAAAGCTTAGTTAAAAGCTCTTTTGAAGCTTTTAAGGAAGTTGGAATCTTTTGAATATTAGGAAATCTCTGGAAGCTTCAAACGTTCTTAAAGTTTTTTTTTGAAGCTTTGAAGCTCTCTAGAAGCTTTCTTGAAGATCTATAAACTATTGCAAAGCTTTCTGAAATTTTTGTGTTAAGCTTTTAGAAATTTTTTAGGTTGTGGAAATCTTCTAAATTCTCTGTGTTAAGAGAAATTCTTGATATTTAAAAGTTTTAGGAAGCTTTTTGGAAGGAGAGAATCTTTCAAATTCATGTGAAAAAATTTGACGCAAAGCTTGATTGAAACTTGTTTGAAAGCTTCCATGAAGCCTAACAATTTAGAAGCTTTTTGGGAAAATTGGAAGCTTTTTTGTAGCTTGGAATCTTTGTTAAAGCCTACTTGATAATCTACAATCTTTTTAAAAGCTTTATTGAAATTGGTTAAAAGCTTCAGGAATTTTTTGAAGCTTTCTGGAAGCTTGGTTCGAAAGCTTTTTAGAAGCTTTCAAGAAAGTTAGAATCTTCAATAAATTTGAAAAAATGGAAGCTTGACACAATCTTAGCTTTCTGGAAGCTTGGTTGAAAGGTTTTAAGAAGCTTTCAAGAAAGTTAGAATCTTCAGTAAATTAGAAAAAAAACGGAAGCTTGATACAATCTTGAAGCTTTTTTCGAAGCTTGGAAGCTCTCTGTAAGCTTACTTGGAAATTTAAAAATATGTTTAGAAAGCTACTTTGCTAGCTTTAAGCGCTATTTCAAAGACATTTTAGATGTTTAAAGCTTTAAAGACGCTTTATGAAAGCTTGGAAGCTTTATGAAAGCTCGAAAGCTTTCTAGAACGTTAAAATCTACTGACAGTTTAGAGGCGTTCTGGAAGCATGAAAACGTTTTGAAACATTAAAAAACGTAAAAGCTCATCTTAATAGTTAGAATTTTCTGGAAGCTTTCTGGACTGTAAAAACCTACTGGAAACAGAAGCTTTCTTTTTTTTCTGAAGCAAGGCTACTTTTTTAAAGTGTGCAGACTTTATAAAAGGATTCAAGTTTGAAGATTTTTTATTATTCTCTGAAAACTTTAAATCTTGCAAAAACTTCTTAGAAGCTTAAAAGCTCCCTGGAATCTTGAAAATTTTCTAAAAGCTTTAAAGTGAAGTATTTTAAGAAAAATGAAAAAAAAAATGAAAATTTTCTAACCGCAATATAGCTGAAAAATATTTTGCGTTGGTTTTTCAAATATTTTTTAATGAATAAATTTATTAAAACATTTTAGGTGGTGTAGCTTTTTCAAAGCATTTTAAATAGCAAACTGTTTTCATATGAGCTGAATTGAAATTTGACAGTAGTTTGAAATCTTTTTGAATGTTTATTAGCTTGAATTTGGAATCGATCCTAAAAAACCAACGTCGATAAAATGGTCACCCTAACATATTTCTCTTTCAGCGAAAGCATCCTGCAAAATCTGGTAGCGCGTATCAACATTGCTTTATATTTTTCTGACAAAAGCAGTCGGAAGTTAACCAAACAATTAAATGAGCATTATTGCTCTTCCCAGAGGCAAAAAATCGTATTAATTTCATCGCAGAAGCCGACATTGGATGTGATGTTTGATCGGATAAAAGTAATTATTGGTTCAAGCGAAAATTGTATCGATATTTGTTGGCTCGGAAAAAAATCAAGCTAAGTTATGAATTGCAAACAAAAAAAACTGAAATGCAAATATTCACTCGAAACCACTTTCGACAACAATTCCGCCGAATCTGCCCCTCCAATTTAATGAGGAGCAAATTTCGCCTCTTCGTTCTCCGTTTTGCCTTTTTAAAATTCCGGAAACGGTGTAACTTCCGGCAAAAGTGCCACGGTGCCCCTAATGACCATTTCATTTGGATTACGCTCAACAGGCGCTCCACTTGCTTGCTTGCGAACTCCAACTAATCCTGCCCCCTCGACCAAATTGGCGAGTGCACACAACATCATCGCCCACTTCCCTCCTTCATCCACTTGAAAACAGGCTAAATAATGCCACTTTTGCCGCTTTTTTTTTAAAGAGGGCACTTTTTCCCCCTCTCCGTGAAATTGCTCTCCAAACATACTTACGCCAAATGGAGAAAGTACCGAGCCGCCCCAGCACTGTGTGTGTATGTGTGTAACACATTTGTTAAGGAGTCACCCAACCAACACCCACCAACCATTTCCGGCAAAAAGTTTAAATCAAACAAAGTGGCGAAAAAGAATGTCTCACTTTCCATCGAGTTAGGGGAAAAAGTTGTGGCGGGCTTGGCACGGTTTGGCGCGATTTGTTAAGAATGTTTTGCCAAGTTTGTTTTTTCGGTGTGTGGTTTCGACGTTGAAGAGAAAATTTTGAAGGAGAAATGTAATTAAGATTGATGCGTGGTAATTTGTTTGGAATAAAAACGAATGAAAAGCTTAAATGAAGCTGCAAACTGGAGTTTAAACTTAAATTTAGCCATTTTGAATCTTCAATTCACCGCACAAGTCTCTATACAGATCAGCAGGTAGTATATAATAAAGTTTTACTTCTTGTTACAAAAACTTAATTTTGACAAATTTAACCCACAATTTTTTAAGTACATGACCATTAAAGAGCTACAAGAGCCATTTGCATCCTGATGTTTGATATAAACATAAAAGTCTCCTCGAAACTACGACAACTATCACCTTGTTCATTTGAAAAAAATAAGTAAACAATTTTTTAAGGTTTGGATAAATTTATGTTTCTTGCCCAACTAGTCCTAATTTTTCAATCCAATTTTCAATGTTAAAAATTAAAATCGCTGTGATTTTTTTTTCATTATTTTTTCCGAAATTCAAAATTACTACTCAAATTTTAAAATGTAAAAAGTAAAGGTAAATCGTTATAAACCATAAAGAAATGTTAGTCGTGATTTTGAAATTCTGAGAATGGAACTGAATTAAACAAGCAACCATAAATTAAAATTTTATTTTTCTAAATATTTTACTGAAATTTAGCCTGAAACTTTAATTATAATTTTGATGAAATTTTAATCCGATTTTTTATCCAAATTAAAACCGCAGCTAAAATTATAAAACTGCCTATTTATACTAATTGAGTCTTAGTGAAACGTTAGTCGTTATTTTTTATTTCTTAAATTTAAACTTAAACTAAGACTAAAATTTAAAGTTGAATAAGTACTAAAGTTAACATCGGAAATTAAAACTTCAATAAAATTTTGCCCAAAACGCAATTTGAAATTTTATTAGAGCATAAATTAACATTTTTGGTAAATATTGTTAGTAGAGATTTGAATATTTACTCAAATTATGAATGAAATTTATTCTGAAATTTGAATTGAAATTTTGATTAATAACTTAACATGACTCTTGACATTTATTTAAATGTATTTTGTACTCAAATTCATGATAAAATTTGCAACTGAAATTTCGACCGTCTTGAAATTTATATTCTTAAATTTTGGCTGAAATTTAAAATCAAATATGATAAAATGATAAAAACCACATTTAAGATTAAAGTTAACTTGAAAAGTAAGTTGATACTGGAATTTCGATTAAAATGAAGACTAAAATTGGTACTGAAATTTTAACTAAAATAAAACTGAAAGCAAGCTTGAAATTCAGAATAATAAATTTATTTGGACTTTCAGACCAAAGAACATAAAACATCAGGTTAAACTGTGATAAACATTGACATACATATTTTAAACTATATTTCAAACAGATGGATGTGCGACAAAAGGTTGAAAGACATAAGGTTGAATGGACAAAATGTCGAATGTAAGGTCGAATGGACAAAAGGTCGAATGCCAGAAGGTCGAAAGGACAAGAGGTCGAATGTGAAAAAATGAAACAAATAATTATAATTAGGCCGTTGCAAAAAAATAAAAAATTGTGAAAAATTTGTTTTTGCGGTACTGTTTATTGGAATTTCATAAAAATTCAAAACATTTTTTAACAAGCCAAAAAATTCTAAATATAATAACCAATGCAGAAAAATGTATTTAAGATTGTTTCCAGTTGATTAGGCTTCTATTTTCATGGAAATTTTGAAGTTTTTTGGAAAAATATTTTTTTTGCCCCCTGATTTTTTCAGATCAGTTTTGAGGGGGGAGGGGAGACATCAATTTTAAGAAATATTTGCAACGGCCTTATAAACTTCTAAAAAAATATTGGAAAAAAAGACTTTCTTACAAATAAGTATGATTTTTTCTGTGAGCTACTCCTTAGTTTATCCATCCTTTTAGTAAAGATCTTTTTTTTGAATAAGCAGAATAACTTTCAATCCATTTTTGAAAAGATTTCCATTCTTTCAAACATGAGCAGCTCTTCCAAAATAAGCCCGACTTCTAAAATATTTTTAAACTTTTATTTTTCTTTTGAGCAATTCCAGCTCAAATCAGGATTTTTTCTGGTACTTTTGTAACCGACCCTCTCCGATTTCAATGAAACTTTGTAGACATGTTATTCTAGGCCTATATAAGCCATTTTTGTGTATATGGAGCCAATAGTACTCGAAAATAACATTTGAGAAGGGCGTAAGGTATTTAAATATTTTTGTATTTTGTAATTTAAAAATAACTGTATCTCGAAGCCGTTGCGTCGTATCAAAAAGTGGTCATAGACAAACTTGTAGGAAATTGGACGGGCTTTCTGAAAAAAATATACTGAAACAAAAATACACGTCACATCTATGAGATTTTTTTGATTTTTAAATCTAAAACTTAAATTTAAAGGTGATGTCACGATTTTTTTTCGTTCGAAATTTTTTAGGGAATAGCCTAAGATGCTACCAAAAGACTGACGAAAAATGCAGGATGGTATGTCGCTCCTTAAAAAATACAAAAATCATTTACTAAAACTGTTTTTCAAAAACCGATAGTGAAAGAGAGATTCTCCAGACAATTTTACAAAAAAGTCTCGATATTGACCATCGTACAGCGGTTTTAAAAATGAAAATGTTGAAAAAACGGTTTTTTTGTGGTTTTTGGCAATTTCTATATGACAGACTTGGTATTTCAGTCTCGTAAATATTTTTACCGGAAAGCTCGTCCAATTTCCCATAAGTTTGCCTTTGACAGCATTTCAATTGGATGTAAGGGCTTACAGATATAAGCTTAATGACATTGCTTATAATTGAAAATAGAATATTTTTTTCAGTGCGGTAGAAACAAGGATATTAAATTTGATTACGTAAATATAAAAACGGTATAGATCAAAAAGCTGTCAAAGGCAAACTTATGGAAAATTGAACGAGCTTTCCGGTAAAAATATTTACGAGACTGAAATACCAAGTCTGTCATATAGAAATTGCCAAATACCACAAAAAAAAACTTTTTTTCAACATTTTCATTTTTAAAACCGCTGTATCTTCCCAAGGATTGGACATAGGACAATGGTCAATATGGAGACTTTTATGTAAAATTGTCTGGAGAATCGATTCCCACTACCGGTTTTCAAAAATTTAGACGTTCAGACCACTTTTCAAAAAAACAGTTTAAATAAATGATTTTTGTATTTTTTTAGGAGCGACATACCATCCTGCATTTTTCGTCAGTCTTTTGGTAACATTTTAGGCTATTCCCTCAAAAATTTCGAACGAAAAAAAATCGTGTATAACCTTTAAATTTAAGTTTTAGACTTAAAAATTAAAAAAAATCTCATAGATGTGGCGTGTATTTTTGTTTCAGTGTTTTTTTTTTTTTTTCAGAAAGCCCTTAAAATTTCCTATAAGTTTGTCTTTGTCCACTTTTTGATACGACGCAACAGCTTCGAGATACAGTAATTTTTAAATTACAAAATACAAAAATATTTAAATACCTTACACCCTTCTCAAATGCTATTTTCGAGTACTATTGGCTCCATATACACAAAAATGGCTTATATAGGCCTAGGATAACATGTCTACAAAGTTTCATTGAAATCTGAGAGGGTCGGGTACAAAAGTACCAGAAAAATCCTGATTTGAGCTGGAAATGCTTTTTTTAAAAACATTATTTTCTTGTTTGTCGAAATATTTATGTGAGTTTTTCTGTTCTTCTAAATAAAAGCAGTTCTTTGAAAAAAAGTTCGTCCTCTGAAATATTTTGGAAGTTTATTTTTGTTTTAAAACAACCTATTCTTGATTGTCAACATATTTTTGTGAGTTTTCCATTCTTTCAAAAAATAAGCTCGACTTCTAAAATAATTCTAAAGTTTTTGTTTTATTTTTAAAAACCTATTCTTGACTTTCGTAATGATTATGTTAGTTTTTCCATACATTCAAGTAAAAGCAGTTCTTTTTTAGAAATTCTTCTACTTTAACACTTTGTTAGTTTTATTTAATTTAAAAAAATCGTTTAAATATCTTAGAGACTTTTACATTTTTCAAATTAAAATTTAAATAGTTTCGAAAAATGAAAAAGTTTTGCTGTTTAACTATTGTTGCAAGTCTTCTATCATTTTTAATTTATCATTTATGGTCTCAATAGATCCTAAAAAAAATCTGACTAAAAAACAGAGCTATGTATAAAAAAAACTATCGTATTTATTTATATTTTTAAAGATACACCCCTTCTAAGACCCCCCCCCCCCTCCTCCACCTTTCAAAAAGTCTCCAACAATCCGGGGCAAGTTTTTATTCAGTAGACCTCCAAATTTTTAAGAGTGTACAAGTGAAATTAACGAAAAACATCCAAATAACCTTTCCATAGTTGCTTATCAATATTTGTGTATTTAGATTCAAATCAAAAAGTTTTGTTTTGTATAATGTTTTTTTTTTTTTTAATTCGACGTTTTGTCCATTCGACCTTTTGTCATACATTTTTGTATTTTACTTTTCATAACTTGGAAATGAAGTTATCATTTCGTTTCACTATGGGTTTAACACAGAGAAATTATTAAAAAAAAAAACTTTCTGAAGTTTTAAGGCAGTCAATAACTCAAAACTCAAATTTAATACTTGAATAAATAATGAACGACTATTTTGAGATTTTCCGGATAATTTAGACTTTGAAGTTAAAACCGATTTTTTTTTTTAATTTGAAATTAAAATTAAAAATAAGAATTTTGAAATGTAGATTGAAATTGAAACGTTAATGTTAAAAAAATGATTGACAATAAATTTAAACTGACATCAAACCTACAATTTCTAATAATTATTTTTATACAAGAACTAAAATACTGATATTTACACTTAACATTGTCATTAAATGAAACTTGTATTGAAATAAAAATGAAAAGTTATTTTAAGTAAAAATAAATAACTTGGAAGGTTATTTTTATCGCACTGTTGAAAATTAAAGTGGTTCACGGTAAGGGTGTTTCCAGGAATATTTTTGGTATTTTTTTCAGCTTGTTGGGCATGCCAATCCAAGCAACTTTGTCGAAGACATCAAATTTCTATCTCGCAGTCAGCGCCTTCTAAGACTAGTTTTGACAATTTTTGGTCTCTGATGGTGTTTTGTAATTTTTAAATTTGCTTAACTAAATAGTATTTTGGGTATTGTTTTTCGCACTCAGTATCCTTAAGACCAATTTCATTTAGGACCCCGTTCAGTTTAACATGGGGTTCTAAATAACGTTGAGCTTAATTAGCCTTTTAAAATTGAAAAAGAAAACAAAATCCTTAAATTTTTTTTGTTGCAAATAATTTTCTGCATTCATTTGTGGTGGTGTTTTAAGCCCACATTTTACAGTGATAATTTCAATCGCTAGAAAGCAATTTCAGTCCGTCCTTCCTGGTCCAATATCACCCCGATCAATCTCCACCAGTGAAATCTCCACGCGTAACCGCTTAAGATTCCGCGCCACAACAACAGCAACCCCTCTAATGACCCCCCCTTCAGAAACACATTTCCTTATCGTTTTGTGGGCAATCGCTGCGGGAAAAAGTCAGCTCTATACAAAAATTGGGTGGACTTTTCACCAACAGGCGACGACGACGACGCAGGAGAAAAAGGATAAGGATCATTTTCCGCCCACGTGCGGGCGCCTTTCCCGCCCAACCTTAGCGGCCGCTGCCACGTGGAGTGATTTACATTGCGAGCTCATTAATCACGGCGCGCGAGCGAGCGTTTTGGGGTTGGGCAATTTTTGCTTCTTTCTTATTTTGCTTCACCTTTACTGGGAAAGGTGGCCGGGGAGGCTGCTTTCTGGTTGATACGATTTTCAAATATTTCGTTAGGGAAATGATGCTTGGCATAAATTTGGCGTGCCGTCGTAATAGATGTCAAAAAATTGAAAAAGAGACGAATTTCACCTCGTTTGCTTGGGCGTTGGCACGTGGAAAGGTTGAGGGTTGATTTTTGGAGCTGGGTTTTATTGGCATTCTTGGGAATGTTTTGCCAGACCGAACGGAATGTTAGGCAAATTAGATTAATTCTGAGTGATTTGGTTGGTTGTGCAAACATCAGTCAGAAATTTCTGGGAATCTGGATTCTTTGCATCAGAATCTAACAAATCAAAATGTTAAGCTTGAATTATTTTAAGTTGAGGCAAAAATGTTTTAAAAATAGCAAACAACCATTGTTGCTCGAGCTACGATCAATACGTGGAAAGTCCTCGATGGGAAAATAGCTCCATTCAATCAGAGAGTGTGTGTGTGTGTGCGTGTGCGAGTGCAAACACCCCGTGGAAAATGTAATCCACTCCCCCACGCGCAGATATTTTACACGCATACAGGCAGTGCAATCCGCTTCCGTCTACACACAAACACACGAGGGGTTGGCGTCCAGCTAAGCCCCCATCAATCCCATTTAAGCCAACAAGCCGAACTGCCGCCGGGCAAGTGTGTGCCATTTCAGGCTGGTTTGATTGGGAGAGAAAAAAAACGCGCAGTTTTGGTCAAGTGTTGTTTGGAGTGGAGTTGGAAAAGTTTATAAAATAGTAGAATATTTTCATAAAAGATTCGGCAAACCCATTCCCTTTTTTTTGTTCGTTGGACAAATGTATAAAAATAAACCTTTTAGTATATATATTTTTTTAATTGCGCAAAAAGTACCTAAATTTAAAAAAAAACTCCTTTCCCAAAATTAAACTTGCATTTTGTCAATCCATATGAGCAACTCTCTACGAAATCGGTCGATTTCGACCATTTTTATTTTTTGTATTTTTTAATTTGACTTCAACTTTGTGGGGGCCTTCTCTATGACCAAATAAGCTATTTTGCGTCATTGGTTCACCCATACAAGTCTCCATACAATTTTGGCTGCTGTCCATACAAAAATGGTATGTAAATATTCAAACAGCTGCAACTTTTGAGTGAATTTTCTGATCAATTTGGTGTCTTCGGCAAAGTTGTAGGTATTGTTGATGACTTTTGAGAAAAAAGGGCAACGGAAAAAAAATTTGCAGATTTTTTCAACAACTTTTTTTTCACTAAAACTCAATTTCCCAAAATACGTATTTTTTGATTTTCGAGATTTTTTGATATGTTTTAGGGAACAAAAACCCGCAACTTTTGAGCCATAGACAAACATGGTCAAATAATCTGCCGCCGAGTTATGAATTTTTGAAAAAACAGTGATTGTTGGAAAAAATCGAAGTTTTATGCAAAAACAAGTTTGACATTATTTTTTAAAGCAAAATTGAATTTGCAATCGAAAAGTACTTTACAGATTTTTTGATAAAGGGCTAAGTTTTCAAGATATAGCCACCGAAAGTTTGATTTTAGCAAAATATTTGAAGTTTTTCAATTTTCTAAAAAAGTGACCATAAGTGACCGTTTCTAAAAATATTTTTTTTGAAAAATTTGCTATAAAATTGTCTAAGAGACATTGAATATTGGACCTCGGGTTGCTGAGATAGAGCCGCTTTAAGAAAAAGAAACACAAAAATTGAAGTTTTCTTAAGGGGTTACATACAGGTAAAAAATCACAAAATTTTATATTACAGATTATTTGATAAATCCACTCAAAACATAATTTTTAATCACTCCTGAAAGTTTCATGGAAATATTTAAAGATTAAACTGAGAAAGAGACGATTTTTTCAAAATTTTGCCATGCACAAAGCGGGCTGTCGAACTTTGTTGGCGTTTTACTCTAAATCCCGAGTTGATTTACGGGTGCCACGATATCTCGAGATGGGATGGACCAAATTTGCTGAAATTTAAGGTGAAGGCTTTCAAGATGTATCCCGTGTGCATGACGAAGCCCTATTTTTAAAATTAGCTTTTTTTTTAAAATACAAAAATCAAAAACAAACGGTTTTTTAATATGAAAAACACAAAAATATTTTTATCTTTTTTTTATAATAAACTTTTTGAAAGTCGGGCTTCATCATGCACAAGGAATCGGTCGTGGCACCCGTTTTTTGAAACTGCTGACTTAAAATTGCTATATCTCGGCAACGATGCAACCAAATATCTTCAAATTTGTTTTGAAAGTAGGTAAAAATGTATATTTTAATGCCATGAAAAAAGAATTAAAAAAAAGTTGAAATGTGTGCTCATACTAACCTCTGACTTTTTTGCCAATATACATGTATGTAACCCCTTAATCTCACCAAAATTAACCACCATTTTCTAATGACCATATCTCAGTCAATAATGGTCCGATTATCAATGTTAAAACATGAACCATTCGTGAAATTTTTCGATCTTTTCGAAAAAAATATTTTGAAAACATTTAAATCAAGACTAACAATTTAAACATTGATTAGTACGCCCATTGAAAATGCTAGTCTTTATTTAAAAAATTTCAAGATATGGTCATTAAAAAATGGTGGGTTGTTTCGGTGAGATTAAGAAAACTTCAATTTTCGTGTTTCTTTTTCTTTAAGCTGCACTATCTCAGCAACCCGAGGTTCAATCTTCAATGTCTCTTAGACAATTTTATAACAAATTTTCTGAACTCTTGAAAAAAAAAATACTTTTAGAAATGGTCACTATTTTTAAAAATTGAAAAACTGCAAATATTTCGCTAAAATCAAACTTTCGGTGGCTATATCTTGAAAACGGAGCCCTTTATCAAAAAATCTGTAAAGTACTATTCGATTGCAAATTCAATTTTGTTTAAAAAAAATAATGTCAAACTTGTTTTTGCATGAAACTTCGATTTTTTCCAAAAATCACTATTTTTTCAAAAATTCATAACTAGGCGGCAGATTTCTTCACCATGTTTCTCTATGGCTCAAAAGTTGCGGATTTTTTTCGCCTAAAACATATCAAAAAATCTCGAAAATCAAAAAATACGTATTTTGGGAAATTGAGTTCTAGTGAAAAAAATTGATTAAAAATCTGCAAATTTTTTTCCGTGTACCTATTCTTTTCTCAAAAGTCTTCAACAATACCTACAACTTTGCTGAAGACACCAAATTGATCAGAAAGTTCACTCAAAAGTTACAGCTTTTTGAATATTTTGTATGGACAGCTTGTATAGAGACTTGTATGGATGAACCAATCACACAAAATAGTTTATTTGGTCATAGGGAAGGCCCCCACAAAGTTTGAGCCAAATTAAAAAATACAAATAAAATCCATTTCCGGTTTTGGTAGAGAATTGCTCATATGCAAATCACAGTTATGGGTTCAATGTTACGATGAAAAAAAAACCTTACTAGTTAGTCTCTAGGCGGTTCATATTTCAAGTCTTATTTTAAAATATGTTGGGCGAAAAGGATCACAAAATGCTTTATCACAGTCATGCTGCTGTCCAAAATTTGCAGAAATGACTGCAGGAAAAAAAATCTGATCAATTTGGTGTCTTCGGCAAAGTTCTAGCTATTTTTGAGGACTATTGGGGAAAAAATAGGTACACGGAAAAAATTGTCGATTTTTATTAACTTTTTTTCCCCAAAAACATATTTTTTTTATTTTCGAAATTTTTGTATATGTTTTAGGGGACAAAAATCCGAAACTTTTGAGCTTTAGAGAAGTATGGTTAAAAAATCTGCCACCGAGTTATGATTTTTTGAAAAAATTGTGATTTTTGAAAAAAATCGAAATTTTATACAACATTTTTTTTTGCCTTAATTATTAAATGTATAATTGAATTTGCAACCGAAAAGTACTCCCAGGACTTTTCGGAAAAGGGCTCCGTTTTCAAAATAAAGCCTCCAAAAAATTGATGTTAGCGAAATATTTTCAGTTTTCGATTTCAAAAATAGTGACCATGAGTGACCATTTCTAAAAATATTGTTTTCGAAAAGTTCAGAAATTTTTTTATTAAATTGACTAAGAGACATTGAATGTTGGACCTCTTGTTGCTGATATACAGCGACTTGAAGAAAAAGAAACAGGCAAATTGGAGTTTTCTAAGTCTCACACAAACAACCCACAATTTTCAAATGTCGATATCTCCTCCGCAACTAATGGTCCGATTTTCAATGTTCAATATTCAATGTTCAAATATTTCAAAAATCAAACATTCTGTGGCTTTATCTTGAAAATTTAGCTTTTTATCACGAAAATTGTAAAGAACTTTAAGGTTTTAAATTCAATTTTACATTGGAAAATTAAGTTATTTTTTTTTGCATGAAATTTCGATTTTTTTTTAAATCACTTTTTTTAAAAAATCATAACTTGGCAACTGATTTTTTGACCATAAATCTCTATGGCTCAAAAGTTCGGATTTTTGTCCCCTAAAACATATCAAAAAATCTCGAGAACCACAAATTTGGGGAAAGTGAGTTTTTGTGAAAAAAAAGTTAACAACTTTGCCGAAGACACCAAATTGATCAAAAAATCCACTCAAAATTTACAGTTGTTCGAATATTTACGAAACATTTTTATAGGGACAGCTGCCAAAATTGTATGGAGACTTGTATGGGTGAACCAATGAAAAAAATAGCTTCTTTGGTCATAGGGAAGGCCCCCACAAAGATTGAGCCAAATCTAAAAATACAAAAAATGCGTTTTCAAAGCGCTCAAGATATAAAATTGCTTCCAACCACCGGCAACATGTTCTTTTGAGCATTAGTTAGTCACTCAGTTGAAAAATAATCCCGAAACATGTAAATAATTAGCAAGCGCCATAAAAAAAACAAACGCGTCAAGTCTTTTGACGTTTGACTTTTGGCGACCCATTCCAATCGAAGGCTGAAGAAAACCGAGCGAGAAGCGAAGGCAAATCAAGAACAAAGGTTGGCCACCAACACCACCAGCAGCGCATGTTGGAGTGAGCCAGTGATGCCAGGAAACTTTCGCTATGAATGCTACTTTTCGTGAGTGTTCGCTTAAAATTTCATCACAATTGGCAGCACTACCCAAGTAACATTTTTTTCCAGGAGTACTACAAGAGCTCTTCAAGATAGCTACAGCATAGCAGTTTGGACCGCGGTAGAATAAAACTCTCTTCAAGTACTTTTCCAAAATCCTGAAGAAGTTTTAAAGAGAGTTTTATCCTACCGCGGTCCAAACTGCTATGCTGTAGCTATCTTGAAGAGCTCTTGAAGAACTCCTGGAAAAAATGTTACTTGGGTAAGCAGACCCAAAAGAGCGCTGGAAGAAAAAAGAACTAAGCTGAAAATAGGAAAATGGCCGTGGCCCAAAGCGTTCTCGACTGATTAGAATACATTTGGGATTTTTTAAATGCTTGTAAAAGGAATAAAATAACTTTTTGTTAAAGTGAAAATAAATGGAAATGTTCACAAAAAGTAGCTCTACTCGTTCTTGTACTTGTTTAAGTAAATTTCAAGTAACACTCCAGATTATCCAGCATCATTCGAACACGACCGCTTATTAGGCTTAAAATGGGTTAATTTCCCCTATTTTTAACTTTTTATCTCTAATTCGTCAGTTTTTTTTAAAGCTCTGATTGTTGTTAAAAAAATGAATTATTTGTGATTTTTTTTGATCCTTCCGATTTTTTTCTGACTTAAATAAAGTTTAAAAATGGATTTTAATATAAATATGGATTATTTTGAGGGTTAGCGGCACCGGCTGCCGATCCTTATGTTGCTTTGAGTTGTTTTTGGTAGGATTCAACAAAAATATTTTTCAAAAAAAAACAAATCGGCCGCAATATTTTTGTCCGTACTTTTATATGACTCAGAAGTAGCGGATTTTTGGCTCCCAAAACAAATAGCTTTTTAATAATGATAAAATAATGAAAATTCTGGAAAATGATTTTTTTTTGTAGAAAAAAACGCATTTTCCGTGTACATTTTATCAATAACTAAAACTTTACCGAAGACTCCAAATTGATCCGAGAATTCCTTCGTCAAATACAGACTTTCGAATATATACGTATCATTTTTAAACGGACAGCTGCTAACATTGTATGGGTGAACCAATCACACAAAATGCCTTCCTTGGTCATAAGTCATAAATTTGATCAAGCTTCCCATGCGCCAGTGCCAACGCACACCGCGGGTTTGGTTTTCTAGCTTCGGTACGTGCCTGAACCCATTTTTGTATTGGTATCTTGGTACATCGTACCAGCGCACCACGACACTCTCGGCTCGCCCCATCGGTTTTGTGTAGAGAACCTGAGAGAGAAGCGTCGTCACTCAGTGCAGCGCTTAAATTACTTGTCAAAATTGAGTTCTTTCGTTTAAAAGCACATGAGTGGGAAAGAGACGGGAGAGCGAGTTTTGTTGTGTTTGAGTGCATTGTCATTTCTCTTTGAAGGTTCTCTAGTTTTGTGTCTGGCACTCACCCATGGCATGAATACAGCGTGCCGTGGTACGTGTCGTAGTATTGAACCCGTTTTGTACCGCAAGCGCGTACCACGGCACGTACCTCGGCTCGTGACGAGTGAAGCACCTTGGCTCATATACCGTGTTCATGCCATGGGTGAGTGCCAGACACAAAACCGACGCGGCAAACCGAGAGTGTCGTGGTGCGCTGGTACGATGAACCAAAATACCCTCGGTTCGTGTGAGTCGGGTACGGGTGTAAACCGAACAAAGCAGGCGCAAAGCAAACCCGAGGTACAGTTGAACCGCATGTACCGCACGGTGCAGGGAAGCTTGAATTTGATCTAATTAAAAAAAATACATTAAAAAAATGCACGAAATTTGCCAATTTCGCTTATTCGGTAAATTTTCAAAATGATTTCTTTTAATTTCTTGAATCTATATTGAAGAAAAAATGTAACCTAATTAAATTGTTAACTTTTCTCATTTTTTGTGATATCTGCTGACAATAGTTTAATGTTTTTCTTTTTTTAAGAAAGTAAAACTCTGATTGCTCCAAAAAACACTCAGTTACTCGCGAGCACAAATCTAGCGCGACGAAATACTGCTCCGACGTATTCCTACCGTTTGTCACTTCCTCACCAATCGCTACCGAACCACTCTCTCTTTGCTCTCCCTCTCACTCCAATCGGGCTAGTTCAGAGAAACCGATTTCGTGGAGTCGCTCAGAGCTGGGTGAAAATAGTTTGCGATCGGCTTAGCTTTGATCATTGAAGAAATCGCCCAACATCAATGATATCAATAATATTTTGCAATTTTGCAATTTTCACTATACCAAACTTTATTTGACGACAAACTGTTGAAGTACAAGCCAAATGAGCGCCGCGCTAGTATTTTTTTCAGGCTCTCTCCTCTCTGAGCATATTTGTGTACGACTCGAGTTGACGGACGGAGTAGGAAAAGAAATTCACAAAGTGTTTGTTTCGCTGAGTGAAGCGATTGAGCAAGCCGCTGCCAGCCGGCGTGTCGTGTTCGCTCGCGAATGGTTGCGCGCTCCAGTCGGCAAAGATTCGCTCGGCGATGAGTGAGTGATTTCTGAGCCGAAAATCAGGACGCTTGCTTTTAACTTGTGATTACTGCTGAGAAAAATTTATTTTCCCTTGAATTTGAATTTCTAATTTCTTCAAAGAAGGGAAAACTAAATACTGAAAAGCATAATGCCAAATGGGAAATATTATTTTTGTTTTTTTTTTTTTTTGTTTTTCAGTGCATTAAATATTTTTCGTCAATGGGTCAAACTTACTCGATACAACGGTTCAATTTTTTAACTGTCAAATGTCCATTCCACCCCCTCATTCCAATCGTCTACGACTCCATATCAGGAGACACGCTTTAGCTCAGCCCTTGGCGGCCAGTCCAAATAGAGTCCCAATAGTGTTGTCGCGCGGTATCCGGAACTCACGAAAAACGCATCCGCCACATCTGGCACTCCGGACAGTCCGAGGCGGCCTGGTTTGCCTTTTTTTTCGCCTGACGGTCACAAGGCTGTAAATCATCACCGGCCTGATTCCATGATGGCCTTCGAATGGACAGGAGTGATTCTCTGGAAATTCGTGGTATTTTAAGACTCTGGAAACATTTCAAATTGATTTCAAAAAAGAGCTGTCAAAACTTTAGAAAATAACTTTTGAATTCCCAAAGAATCGCCAGCATGTTTATTCAGTTTGAAATCCCTTCCCCTGCTTCAAACCGAAAAATGGCATCGTTGTGGATGTTGAATGGAAGGATTTTTTGTTGCTGTCACTGTTGTTTGGTGTAAAAACAGGATCAAACACGTGCCAGCAGTTGCAGTTGATATCGGTTGAGCTGGTCGCTGAATAACGAGCACCACATGACGTCGCTCAGTGCGCGTTCAATATTGAATATGTGTCAAAAGTTCTGGAATTTATGAGGTTGCGAAAATCCTGCTAGAGAATTGCGTGATGGATAGTTATTTCAATTTTTATTTCCAAAAACTGAGTTTTGTTGAGTCTGCACCAACATCCTTTCATCTAAAGTAAACTTTCCCCCCAAAAGTAACCTCAAATTTCAATTCTTAGCCAACCGCCAACCATTAAAACTTTTGCTAAACCGCGCGCCACCCGCCCTAAAGAGTTCATAAACTTCCTCCCCGGATAGTTCCGGTATTGTGCGTGCGTACAGGACAGAGAGAGAGCGATGATGATCCCTTGGGGCGATTGGCAGAGCTTTGGTGCTGGCAACACTGCCGCAACCTCGCATGCTCATGCTTCAGCGAAATTCCACCCCCGCCCACATTTCGTCGTGGTTGTGCCATATTGCCACTTGTCATACAAAATTTTGTAATGATGCAGTTTGTCACATGGTGACATGCGACATGCCAGCACGAGCACCACGATTTGTGCAACGAGCCACACGAGCCAGAAGTAACATGTACCATGCAGCATAGTAGTTTTTTGGCATAGTTTAGGGGGGAAAGTACAAGCGAGCTTCGCTAGAGGATATGTGGGTTTGGAATTATGGGAGTGTTTTTTTTTTTGTTGTTGCTCGAGTTATGAATATGCAAATTTCTTCCTCGGGCGAAAGCGTTTACACTGGTAAGGCGAAATTTGAAGCGAGTTTTTGCGGTGAGATGTGAAGGATATTCAATTACAGCAGGATATTGAGTATTTAAGATGGGTGATTTTTTTTTTTGAAGATAAAGGAATGATTAAACACAAAAATTAAAATCACATTAAAATTGGAAATAAAAAAATCATACACCTTAAACATTTTTTAAGGCAAAAATGATGTTACGAACAAACAAAATGATGATATTCATCTAGCTTTAAAAACCAGTAAATTCCGGTCTCTATGATTCACTGTAAAGATTGTTTCAAATGCTATTAAGGTGAAACTGGACATCGGCCATTAACAAACTTCTGTGCGTCTTAAATCAACTTTTAAACTCGACAGTTTGCTTGCTATCGTCCTGCTTTTTCGTCTGCAACAAACAGAACACGCTTAAGTTACGGTATTTTCTTAAAAACTGCAATTGACAACTCGAGTCTTGCAATCAATATGGCGGACCTTCCCGTATCCCCTTAAGTAACAAAAAAAATGTTGGTTTTGGAAGCCATTTTCAATCAAAAATTTTAATTTTAGCATAAGAAAATGATCAACAAATTTTGTGTTGAGAAGAAATTAATCAAAACAAAGTTTTTGAATTAACTTTTGTATACAAGAGAAAATATGTTGAGGTTTATGCCTTCTTTTGAGCTATGGCGAAAATTTACGTACCACGCTATTTTTCTTCCCAATTTTCCGCAGAAAGTATCCAATGTTGGGTATCATTTTACATGTGAGAAAATTTTGTTCAACCTTACGAGGTTTGTTTTTGGCGGAAAATGTTTTTTAAGAGAATTATCGCGTGTGGAAGAAAGTTTTTACAATTTGTTGAAACGTACCGCATTTTCGATTTTCTGAAATTCAGCTTTTTATACAGTAATTTTTTTAAAAAGCACAATTTTTTTATATGGAACTTTGTTCATGAATGCTAGGGTGGTCCAAATCCGGACTTTTTCGGGGCTACCCCCTGAATTCAAAGATTGACCCATCACTAGGCTAAATTCCAATTTTGAGCTCATTCTGACCACGGAAAAAGTCATTTTGCATCATTAGTTTTTTTTTTTTTTTCATTCAAGTCTCCATAAAATTTCGTGGGTCATACAAATAGGGTATGTACAGACATGCCTCGGTTTAGCACCGCATATGGGGGATGCAAAACCGAGGCGTGCATAACCGAGGCACAGAGCTTATGGGATTCTGGCTATATGGGAGACATTGGCTATAATCGTATGAAAAATCATGCAAACATAAAAATATTATAGTGTTTTGGAATCGGGATGATGTCTAGATAGCTGAAAATTATAATTTCATGAAAACATTCACAAAAATACGTATTTTCCCTGTATTTTGAAAATGCAATTTTTTATCTCTAAAGGAACCAAAACTATATTGTTATTTTTCATACATTTTGATTGTAATAACATTTTTTTTGAAAATACTCAACATTTTCACAAAACTACGTATTTTCGAAAAAAAAATACCAAAAATTTCAGTTTTCACAGTATGGGTATCAAACGATTATGATTTTTTCATACATTTCGAATGTAATAACATTTTTTTTTTGAAAATACTCAAAATTTTCACAAAACTACGTATTTTCGAAAAAAAAAAATAATCAAAATTTCCGTTTTTACAATATGGGTATCAAACGATCGGGATTTTTTCATACATTAAGAATGTAATAAAAACATTTTTTGAAAACACTCAAAAATTTTACAAAAATACGTATTTTCGAAAAAAAAACTCAACATTTCAGTTTTTACAATATGGGTATAAAACGATCAGGATTTTTTCATACATTTCGAATGTAATAACAACATTTTTTGAAAATACTCAATACTGTCAAAAACTGAAATTTTGAGTATTTTTTCAAAAATACGTAGTTTTGTGAAAATTTTCATTGTTTTCAAAATATGTTGTTATTACATTTAAAATTTATGAAAAAATCCCGATCGTTTGATACCCATATTGTAAAAACAGAAATTTTGAGTATTTTTATTCGAAAATTCGTAGTTTTGTGAAAGTTTTAAGTATGATCAAAAAATGTTGTTATTACATTCGAAATGTATGAAAAAAATCCTTATCTTTTGATACCCATATTGTAGAAACTGAAATTTTGAGTCTTTTTTCTAGAAACATTGCATTTTCAAAATACAGGGAAAATACGTATTTTTGTGAATATTTCCATGAAATTATAATTTTAATGGATAGCTGACATTATCCCGATTCCAAAACAGTATAATTTTTTGATGTTTGCATGATTTTTCATACGTTTAAAGCCAAAATCCCATAAGCTCTGTGCTTCAGTTAAGCACTGGGCCGTGCTTAACCGAGGCAGCTGTACAAATCAAAACCGAGGCAGTGCAAAACCGAGGCGTGCAAAACTGGGACATGACTGTAAATGTAAGAAATTCTGTATCTTGAGCAGGGTTGCCAGGTTGTTCGATAAATTTAGGAATGCCAGATTTTTTAAGTGTTAGCAAGAGTAAAGATTCCTAATTATCTGTGACAGATTTTGACAGATTGTGACAGATTTTTAATTTTCTGCAAATTTCGAACAACTTTTTGATTAAAATGAAATAAATGTAAATACTTTCTTAAATCAAAACGTAAATTCAACCTTTTTAAGGCTAAAAATCAATTTAACCACCTATATTCTACTAACTTTTGCATAAGTTTCGTCTTCGTCTGTTAGATTTTTCCAAAATTTGTTATCGGTACTTTCCAGATTTTTTTTTCAATTTTGACCTGGCAACCCTGGTTGAGACCCTACTCTAATCGATTTGGTGTCTTGGGCAAAGTTTTAGATCATGATAAGGACTTTTCGGAAAAAGGTACACGAAAAAAAAATCTGAGTTTTTTTTATTTAACTTTCTTCAGTATAAGTCAAATTCCCAAATGCGTAATTTTTAATTTTCGAAATGTATTTTTTTTCCATGAAGTAGCTGTAACTAGAAAACAGAACAGGTTTTCAAACAAAAAAATACAGTAATTTTCGATTGTAAATTCAATGAAGCTTAAAAAAAAACATTTTTAACATTTTTTTTTGTCCATCGAAAAAAAATGTCTAACAGTTTATTCATTTTTTTTTTTTTTGTAAAAATCCAGCCAATTGCAATGTTAACCGCAAAGATTGTTCTTGAAATTTCTAATTTATTCATGACAAATTTTCAATAGAATACATAATTTTGTTTGACTTGTTTAAGGTATAACTACTACTAACATAATTAAGCCGCCTATAAACTATACAAACCTTATCTTTTCCTCAAAAATATCTTTTGGCAAATAAATAAACCCAAGCAAATCTAGCCTTAAAGTGCGACCTCATCGCTGACTGAACAAACCAGTTTAATTCCTCTCTCGGCTAAATCCCTCAAATCTTAAGGCCATCCTTCTCACCTCTCTAAAAGCAACGCCTTACCTTTTTGATTGTCTGTCACAAAAAAAAAGCTTCCTCGCGGGCATCCTTTCGGTACCGAAATCTCTCAATCCCACACCTTGAGAAACAGGAGAAAAAAAATGTTTCACCCTAAATCCACAGAAATAGGTGAAATTTTGAAGGAAAAACCCTCAAAAAGAAAAGAAAAATCTGCGGTTGCGACCACAGGACCAGCGGGGAAATTGACACCCGGCGTGGAAAAATGCTCGGAGACCTTTTTTTCTTTCTTCCCTGCTGGTCATCGTCTTCCAGGAGCAGCCAGGATATCTTCTTTGCTGTCAACCAGGTCCTAGTCGGGGGGGGAAAAAAGGTAAAGTAGGCTGTTGTTTTTGCCCACTGACCGATCTTAAACGGTTTTTGGGCACAGTTAAGACAAGCTTGAAACTTGCATACAACGTTAGCAAATTTAGTTTCAAAATTTTCCACCGTGTCCAAACCGGAGTCGAAGCCACACTCATAAAAGGTCCAGAACAATTTTCCGACGGCTTTCGGGACGTGCACTAGATGGAAATAAATGGCCGTTTTAAATTGGGCAAGTTATGTCATATCTTGCCGACCCGTTTCTTCCAACTCTCTCAGTCGGATTGTTATCTGGAACGTCTTCACCAGGGCTTGCTGCCACCACTGCTGGATGAGAGCAAAAAAATGAAGAAATAAACTTTACAAAAGTTGTGCCGCAGGTTGGTCTGCGTCGGAGACTGGGGTTGAAATTTAAAGCAACTTCCTGCTGGTTGAGAACTTCCGGACACGGAATAATGTTGGGTAATGATGAGCTTTCTTTCTGTGGAAAATGGGAGGAAATCTCGGTGAAAAATTGGGGGTGATTTTGAAACGTCAGCGCGCGCGCTGAATTGAAAATGTTGATTTAAAGGCAAAAAATTGGAAGAGACTTTTAAAATCGCAGTAAGATCAGGAAATTTAATCATACTTCAATGTTCCTCTATTCTGCTTAATCAAATTAAATAGCTTGTGCTAGACGGAAGATTACAAATTTCTTTGGTCGATGAAAAATTTGTCTGCGGTTTTCCACTGAGCACTTCATCAAAGAGTATTCCCTTCTCTCTGACTCCATCAAAGCTTCTCAAGAGAGAATCTGTCAAAATTAAGGGAATATCTAATAGACTGCCTGCATTCCAAGATGGTTAGAATGGTTTCTTTAAGATCAATTATTAGGATCTAGACTATCGACAAGTTTAAAAATTACTTGAATTTAGTTCAATTTTCCGAATTATCAAATTAATCGAATATCAAATCCTAAAACCTCAACTTTTTCACAGGTTCTAATGTTTCAAAGTTTCTGAATCCCTCTAAAAAATTTTAGACTCTCGTGATTTTTAATGTCTCCAATTTTTAAAGAATCCAAATCTTTTAAGTCTCTAAATTTTTAAAGTCTCTAAATCTTCTCATAGTTTCCACATTTTTTAAGTTTCCAAATCTTTTAAGTTTCCAAATCTACCAAAACTTTAAATCTATAAAGTCTCCATATCTTGAAAGTCTCCAAATCTTCAAGGTCTTTAAATATTAAAAGTCTCCAAATCATTACAGTCTCTAAATCTTCTCTTGGTCTGCACTTTATTTAAGTCTCCAAATCTATAAACTCTCTAAATCTATAAAGTTTAAAAATCTATAAAGTCTCCAAATCTTAAAAGTCTATAAAGTCTTCAAATCTATAAAGTTTTCAAAACTATTAAGTCTCCAAATCTATAAAGTCTTAAAATTTTAATAGTCTCCAAATCTATAAAGTCTCTAAATCTTAAAAGTCTCCAAATCTTAAAAGTTTCCAAATCTATAAAGGCTCCAAATCTATAACGTCTTCAAATGTTAATAGTCTCCAAATCTTAAAAGTCTTCAAATATTAAATGTCTTCAAATCCTTACACTTCTCCTTATCTTCAATGTCTTCAAATCTTAAACGCCTCCAAATCTTCTCTTAGTCTCCACATTTTTTAAGTCTCCACATCTTCATAGTCTCCAAATCTTCAACGTCTGCAAATCTTCTTTAGGTCTCCACATTTGTTAAGTCTCCAAATCCTAAATGTCTTCAAGTCTATAAAGTCTACAATTCTATAAAGTCCTCAAATCAATAAAGTCTCCAAATCTTAAAAGTCTCCAAATCTTCAATGTAATCAAATCTTAAACGTCTCCAAATCATTACAGTTTTTTTTTATTATCTTAGTCTCAACATATTTTCAGTCTCTATGTCTTTATAGCCTCAAAATCTATATTGTCTCCAAATCAATAAAGTCTCCAAATCTTCAATGTCTTCAAATTTCAAAAGTCTCCAAATCATTCAAAAAATAAAATCAAATTATTCGCTCTACAGCATTGCCTTGGCGTTCTCGATTGCGAGATTCCTACTCGAAACTAGGTGTCCGAAGGCTTGATTGTTGAGGCAATTGCAAACCTCTTTTTACACCTTAGCTTCCATCCACCCCGGGATTCGAACTAAATCTTCTCTTAGTCTCAACATTTTCAGGTCTACAAATCTATAAAGTCTCCTAATCTATGAAGTCTCCAAATCTTCCATGTTTTAAAATCTCAAAATTATCCAAATCATTACAGTCTCTAAATCTTCTCTTAGTCTCCACATTTTCAAGTCTCCAAATTTAGTCTCTAGATCTTAAAAGTTTTCAAATCTTACATGTCTTCATGTTCTAATTGTCTCCAAATCATTACAGTCTCTCTGTTTTCACATTTTTTTTAAACCTCCAATTCTTTAAAGTTTCCAAATTGTCAAAGTCTCCAGATCTTGAAAATCTCGAATTCTTTAACGTATCCAAATCTTTAAAGTCTTAAGCTCTCGAAAGCCTCCAAATCTTAAGTTTCTAAACCTTAAGTCTTAAAATCTTAAAAGCTTAAAGTCTCCAAATCTCTCTAGAAGCCTTAAAATCCGTGAAGTCTCCAAATTTTGAAGCGTCTTCGAAGCATTTGGAGCTCGAATCTTAAAAAAAAGGGACATGCGCAGTACGCAGTCTTTGTTTCCCTTGGAGACCTCGGGAACCCCAAACAAACGATAACATTCGTTTACTGTTTACAATTTCTTCATCCATAACTTGTAATAGGCTGCTCACCACGAAAATCACCATGAACCAGAAGCCCGTTTGGGAGGATCGCGAGATCAAGTTCGACATCAGCTTCATGTAGGTCACGATCTTCAATGGTAACATCCCAAACTCAAACAACTCCTCACTTTCCAGAGTCAAAACGATTCGCAGCGGCGAAAAGATCCTGGAGATTCTCGACTCCATCGAGGACACCAAGGGCAACCTGGGTGATCGGGGCCGGCTGCTGGTGACGAACCTGCGCATCATCTGGTACTCGGTCACGTCGAGCCGGTTCAGCCTGTCGATCGGGTTCACGTGCGTGCTCACGATGAACACCAAGACGGTGGTGTCCAAGGTGCGCGGGACGACCCAGGCGCTGCACATCCTGAGCGTCGGCAACAACTCGCGGTTCGAGTTCATCTTCACCAATCTGACGGCGAACAACACGAAACACTTCTCGACCATCTTCGACATCTACCGGCTGTACCAGGCGTCGTTTCTGTACCGCGAGTTGAAGCTGAGGTCGGCGATTGTGAGTGGCGGGCAGCTGATGGTGCTGGCCCAGGAGCAGGTCTTCAACACGATCAGCGGCGTGTGGAACCTGTCGAGTGACCAGGGCAATCTGGGGATCTTCATCTTGAGCAACGTCCGGCTGGTTTGGTTTGCGGAGATGAACAACAGCTTCAACATCTCGCTGCCGTACATGCAGATCGCGAACGTGCGCATCCGCGAGTCCAAGTACGGACCGGCACTGGTCATCCAAACGCTGGAGACGGCCGGGTCGTACGTGCTGGGGTTCCGCATCGACCCGCAGGACAAGCTGACCGACGTGTACAAGGAGTTGCTGTCGCTGCACAGTGTGTACACGGAGACGCCGATGTTTGGGGTGTTTTACGAGCCCAAGCCGGACACGGTACGACCGGCGACGGAGTCAATCGACGATATTGAGGAGTTGGATCAGTCCGGGGCGGGGGAGATCAACAGCAAGTTTACGGCGTATTTGGCGGACTCGGATGGGGCGCAGGGGGTTTTGGGAGCTGACGGAAGGCGTAGGCCGGTGTACTGTAAGGAGTTGGGGTTCGCGATGGAGGCGATCAAGGAGGGGTACACGCTGAAGGATCTGTGGGAGGTGGTGCCGAGTTCGGCGACGGGGTCGTCGGCGATGTGAAATGTGTTAATTGCGTGTATAAAAAAATGTTGTAGTTCTTAAGAATCTTACTAATTTTAAATAATAATGACTTCAAAACCAACTTAAATAAATGATTCAAGAATTGCTTCAGTTCACCAACATTGACTGATGCACGAAGTGATTTGTTTACCTTTTATCGGCTTCCCCAGCAAAAGTCAAACCATACAAAATCGCTGCCGGATCTTTTCCGAGAGAGACCCGGCAGCAATTTGTACTGTCAAAACTGTCGAAGTGTCAAAAATCCACCAAAGCATTCACCACATTGATCACAACAAAAAAACTGTGGTAGAAAAGTATCCACCGCAAACAATTTTTGACAGTTCGAAGACAAAGAAATATTTCAAGAAAATTTACCGCGGTTAACCACATTCAAATTAACAATGCAACTCAAAAGTGTACACTCAGCCAAAATACGCTTTACCAGCCATAAGGATACCATATAAAAATTTTCCATACAACAACCATATAGATTTCATGGGGGTACTGAATGGATAATTTTTCCATAAGCAGACCTTATGAATTTAATTTCCAATTTGTGTTACGTTCATAAGCAAACCTTATGAAATTAAAATTTTGTGAAGCTAGCAGCTTTTTGTTCTTGTATTGAAAACATATGAATACGACTTTCTCTCTCTTTAAATTGTTACGGTATTGATTTGAAATGTATTTGTAGGTTTATTTTTGTTAATTTACACAAAAATATCGGAATTTGTGATATAACCAAATTCAACGCGTCTCCCTTTCGACATACGTGTTTATGCTTGACGCGGGCCTGTTCGTGGAACTGCTTGCGATGATGGACCATGAGTTCATGATCGCTGAAGAATTTGTAGCACAGCGGAAATTAGAGCTGGCAAGGTCTAGCGCTTCTTCCTCCGATTCGAAGTAGCCGTCAGCTTTTGTTGGTTAAACCGTTGTTAGGTTCCTGTTTAGAAAAAGTTAATCAATAAAACATCAAATCTAGCCAAATAATACAATAACCTTACAATCACGTTTCCTCCAACCGTCCATGGCGGTCATGCCGGATCCACGCCGTAGAACTTCAGATCTCTGTCCCGGAGTTCCTAGGGGATGTCTCTAACGAGGCTGGAAGATACCGAAGATGGTGATGCTGCAACTGCGCCAGCTATATTTCCCACCGTTCGTCCAACGCTAATCTGGTGATCAGGTTATAAACCGTGGCTTTTCCGGACGTAACAACTTCCACCACATCTGAAGCTTGTTGTTCAAACACATTCCGGTTGACGAGCTCTGTTCCGCTGCAGATGACGTACGATGCCAAAAATCCTTGGTCCCCGTCGTCAGAAATTTCGAATTCCTGTATCGAAAAATTTCTGTTGCCCGACCAGAAGAGATTGTGGACTGGTGGTTGCAGGACAGATTTAATCCGAAAAAGGTTTCAATCATCAAATGGTTTGTCCTTCTCCCCTTGCAGTGCACCGGATCCGATCGTGACCTCCGTTAAAATAAACAACAACAAAGTCCCAGGGGTCCAATAAAACAATCTGTGAAGAAGTATTTGTTAAACAACGAAATATTTCAGCCAAAACTCAATTATTTTTAATATACTCACGTTTTTTTATTTGCTTTTGAAAATTGTCCTTCTGCTATGCTTTCTACATTCTCCGCCATTCCATTTTGAGTGTTATATGGTTTTCTTATGACTTTTTCACATAATCAAAGCCAATAATAATCATAAATTAACCTTATGAATTCAACCCATATATAATCATGCTTATAAGGCAATCTTATGAATTCAAAAACAGAAGATTTCCGAGGGTGTTATATGGTGTGCCATATGGATTTTAAAATATGTTTTGGCTGAGTGTAGTTATGTTACTGGTTGCAAAAAAACAATGGCACGTGAAATGATGAAATGTTTCAAAAACACCGAAGTAGCATTTCAATACTCAAGCAAAATATGTCGATCAAAGTTGCATTGTTGATTTGATTTTGATTAATTGCGGCAAATTTTGTTGACATAATTATTTGGCGCCGAACTGTCAAAAATTGATTGCGGTAGATACTTTTCTACCACAGTTTTTTGTGTGATCAATGTGGTAAAGGCTTTGGTGGATTTTTGACAGTTTGAAATATTTTAAGAAAATTTACCGCGGTTAACCAAAGCCAAATTAACAATGCAACTCAAATGTTTGACGCTATCCGACTTAGTTGTGACAGATGTCGACTTTGTTTTGACAGATGACAGATGTCAAACCCACGTATGCTGTCAAAATTGAAACGTTAAGGTTGGGAAAACGACTAGGGTCTGTCAATGTCAGCTGATGAAACATTTCATCCACTTGTAGTGTGTAGTTTTACAAAGTTGCACTTCGCTTTCTTAACGTTGCCTACAGTTTTCAAAATGATTAAAAACAACATCCCCGAACTCGTAAAGCACATCAAACCCTAATAACACAGTATTTTTTTTACCACAAGTGCTTTAATGAAATCCTTTCAATAGAAAACTTCCTCCTCATTCAATCCTCTCCGTCTCGTTCAATTTGGCCAAAACATTTCACCTTCAATGCCCAATTCCACACAATCCACCCACATCCAAACAGCCCCCACACACACATGCCGAACACCGCCCATAGCTCACTTTCCCACTTCCATCGGTATAGCGATAGTGGCGTACAGCAAAAAGTTTTCTTTTTCTCCCTCCTCCCAGCAAAAGCATCCCGTCAAAGCCAAAACCAGACCCTCGGAATGAATGAATGGGGAGTCCACGTGTAGCACACGTGTGTGTGTGAGTGTGGGTGGGTGGTCAGACATATCAGGACGCGATATCAGACGGACTTCCCTTTTTCCGCCTGTTATTGCTCCTTTTCTTCTTTCGGGTCATTGAGATGATTTCATCTGATGAGTGTGGGTGTATGAGCGGGCCTTTTTTTCCGTATGAGAAAGGAAAATGTTGCTACCTTTGCGAAAATCAGAGAAAATGATCCGGTGAAGTTCATGAAGCTGGAAGACTGGCTTGCCGGGGCAGAAAAGGCTTTTCGGATGCTTAGTTTAATGGGCAGACGAAAATTGCGCTGATTGACAGGGCAATGCTTACCGAATGGTAAGATTTTTGGGAGTTGCTGCTTTTAACCATCTTCAATCTCCAAAGAAAAAGATTTGACATCTGTCAAAACTAAATTGAATTGCGTCTAGCATTTGATAAACATGATCACAAATATTGTCAAAATATGTCGTTGAAACATTTCGTACGTTCTTAACCGAACGTAGAAGAAAGGAAAAAAACCTTCACTGAGCACTCACTGAAAAAGAAATCGAAAGTGTACGAACCTCTTTTCACCTCTTTCGTGAGATATCGGCAAGATTAAAGATCGATAAAAGATTTTTTTAATATTCGTGAGAAATTTCGATCTCACTAATACATTTGTGATTGACACGTCAGACTCTCAGTTTAATTTATTTTTTGTTTTTTTTCTTTTTCTACAAGGCCTTCGATTTATTTAAAATATCAATATTGATAAAATTAACATAATTAAAAAATCAAGAGAAAAAACGTCAGAAGTTAAATCAATTGAATCAAGGGTTTCATCGCTGAAAAATCAACAATCTAAAATCTCTGCCTTTGATGAATTATTAAACATTAAATTTAGCTCGTTCCATTAGCCAATCCTTAAACTTCGCTTTCAACTCAAACGGAATCCATTTACAATTCCGATTAAACAATTCCATCCCCTTCTCCTCCCTACCCCCTTTTCCCTTCGGAGCTTAATTTTTCGCCCAAGCTTTTAATCCTTCCGTTCACACAAAATCTCACAAATCCATTTACATCAAGCATCACTAATTTATTCACCAATCCGTGCTGCGCTACGCGTTCAATCGCCAACACTCAATTCAATCCATTTTTTTTAATTCACTGGGGACACTGGATGAGAGCCTAACGGAAAGAGACGAAATAGACACTAAAAACTAAAAACTAAAAACTAAAAACTAAAAACTAAAAACTAAAAACTAAAAACTAAAAACTAAAAACTAAAAACTAAAAACTAAAAACTAAAAACTAAAAACTAAAAACTTAAAACTAAAAACTAAAAACTAAAAACTAAAAACTAAAAACTAAAAACTAAAAACTAAAAACTAAAAACTAAAAACTAAAAACTAAAAACTAAAAACTAAAGAATTAAGAAACGTTAAAAATTAAAACGGTAAAATTCTTAACGTAAAAATTAAGAGCGTAAAAATTAAAATCGTTTAAATTAAAAATGATAAAATTATAAACGTAAAAATTAAATGCGTAAAAAAATAAAAATTAAGAAACGTAAGAATTAAAAACGTAAATTAAAAAAACGTAAAAACTTAAAGCGTAAAAATTAAAATCGTAAAAATTTAAACCTTGAAAATTTAAAGCGTGAGAAATAAAAGCGTAAAAATTAAGAGCAAAGAAATTTAAAGCGTAAAAATTAAAAGCGTAAAAATTAAATGCGTAAAAATTAAAAGCGATTAATTTCAAAGCGTAAAAATTTGAAGCGTAAAAGTTAAAAGCGTAAAAATCAAAAGCGTAAAAATTAAAAGCGATAAATTAAATGCTTAAAATTAAAAAGCGTAAAAATCAAAAGCGTAAAAATCAAAGCGTAAAAATTTAAAGCTTGAAAATTGAAAGCGTGAGAAATAAAAGCGTAAAAATTAAAAGCAAAGAAATTTGAAGCGTAAAAACTAAAAGCGTAAAAATTAAAAGCGTAAAAATTAAAAGCGTAAAAAATTAAAGAGTTTAAATTAAAAACGTAAAAATTTAAAGCTTAAAAATTTAAAGCGTATCAATTGAAGGCTTAGAAATTAAAAGCGTAAAAATTTAAAGCGTAAAAGCTTAAAGCTTGAAAATTAAAAGCGTAAAAATAAAATGCGTAAAAATTAAAAGCGTTAAATTTAAGAGCGTAAAAATAAAAAAAAAAACTAAAAATTAAAAGCATAAAATTTAAAAGCGTTAAAATTAAAAGCGTAAAAATTAAAAGCATAGAAATTAAAAGCGTAAACATTAAAAGCGTAAAATTTAGAAGCGTTAAAATTAAAAGCGTAGAAATTAAAAGCGTAAACATTAAAAGCGTAAAAATTAAAAGCGTAAAAATCAAAAGCGTTAAAATTAAAAGCGTTAAAATTAAAAGCGTAGAAATTAAAAGCTTAAATATTAAAAGTGTAAAAATTAAACCGTAAAAATCAAAAGCGTAGAAATTTAAAGTGTAAAAATTATCAGCGTAAAAAATAAAGCGTTAAAATTGAAAGCGTAAAAATAAAGCTTAAACATTGAAAGCGTAAGAATTGAAATCGTAAAAATTAAAAGCGTAAAAATTTAAAGAATCAAAATTGGAAGAGTAATAATTAAAAGACTAATAATTTCGGATTTCCACCGCACTTTCCATTAAAAGATTAAAAATCAAAAGAATAAAATTTAAAAGAGCAGAAATTAAAAACATAAAAATAAAGGTTTAATAATTCAAAAGTTACTAAATTAAATGACTACAAATTAGAAGAGTACAAATTAAAAGAGTAAAAAAGAGTAAAACTTAAAAGAATAAAATTTAAAAGGATAAAATTTAAAAGAGCACAAAAAACGCTTTAAAAGCGTTAAAAATTAAAGGATTAAAAATAAAAAAGAGTAAAAATTAAAAGAGCTAAAATTAATAGAGTAAAGTGTAAACAATGAGAGTAAAGAACAGTGTTGGGATTCTCGCGCTCTCCCGAGAAATATTCCTCTCTCTCGAGTTCTCGCCGCGAATCTCGAGGCGCTGAGAGCAACTTGCCGAATGTAAAAAGAGTTGGCAGCGAAAAAAACCAAAAGTCTAAAATCAAAAGTCAAATGTTAAATGTCAAATGTCAAAAGTCGAAAGTCAAAAGTCAAATGACAAATGTCAAAATTCAAAACACAAACGCCATGTTATTATTTTTAAAATTTAATCAGCACTCTTTTATTTTGAACAGTAAAATTGCTAAAAATTCTATCATATTTTTTTTCTACTTCGACTATTTTGACAGTTCTCCACTTTCACCTCCTTCACCAAGATCCCTCAACCCCTCCACCAACAGCGGCTCCACCTCCCGATACACATCCGCGCCCTGAACCTGCCCAAAGTGCTCCTCCAGTCTCCGTTCCGTCATGCTGTCATAGTCCGCGGGGTCCGCCAAAGGGACGTAGCCGCTAAGCTCGCAGAACGCCACGTTCAGCGGCAGCACCTGTTTGTACTCGCACGGCCGGGACCGCGGGTAGACTAGCGCCCGCAGCACGGTCCCACCGGAGTTCCACGTGAAAAACAGATTGTGCGCGATGCCGGCGTCCAGGAGCAGCTCGATGGCGCGGTAGATTAGAGCGATGAAGTTTGGGGCGGACGAGGGGTCTTCCAGCTGGAAGCAGTAGGCTTTAGCGGGACAGTCGTCGAGTCGGTAGAGGTTGTTTCCTAGCGGGGTGAGGGGCTGCAAGAAAATTAAACGTCACAAGATTGTTTTCAAGAGAAACGTCAAACGAACTCACCGCGTCTTCCACGTACAGTCGATGCTTCACCAGCAGCAAATGAAGGTGAAGGTGATTGACGGAAGCCAACGCTCCAGGGCTATTGAACCCAATTCGGTAGTCAACCTCTTTGAACTCCAGCATAACCCTGACCGCAGCCTCCACGCCTACTTTCGTTAGAACCTGTGCCAAATTCGCCTCCCTCTCCGGCACTAATAGCGTATGAAACTCCGTCAGCGGACTGTTGTTGATCAACAAAGACACCGCCGTGCCCCCGATCGTAACCTCCCCCATCACCTCCCTCTCGTCCACCTTGTTGAAGTGGAACCGTTCCGGCTCGAACGGTGGCCGCAAACTGCGGATAACTTCCGGCTTTCGACGCTCCGTCATTCGTTTCGGGTTCAGCTGAAATATTCCCAAAGGGTTGAAACATTTCAACACTTGCGTGCAAGCTTGCGTTCAAAGCACTTACCTGCGTGAGAAAGCCGAACCGACCGGGGAGAGTGCGCTCTCGTTCGATGGCCAGCTGGTAGCGAAAAATGTTACGATGGTCCGGATTGGTGTGCAGTTCCGCCCAGCGGGATTCGATGGTGGCGCGGAGATTCGGGAGATCGATTGGGGTGGACATGGTGCGGTGCGCGGTGGGGAAATGTTTCGCGAGAATTTTTGGGGTTTTTTTGTTGAAATCGTAAAATTTGCAGGAATTACCAGCAAGACACAGCACACAACTAGACACGTTTGCTCGACTGTTTGTTTACATCTAAGTTTTTTCTTGAGTAATAGGTAACACTTTGAGAGAGAGAACTATTTTCTCCTCTCTTAATTGATTTGAAATATTTCAAATTTAAAGTTCCAACCACTTGTTGACTATTTGGCAATTTTCACAATACTTTTTCCAACTGGGACAAAACGTTGAGTTTGCATTTTGTCATTGAACAGCTGTCAATCAGTTAGATGACATTTTATGTCAGAGTTGCTTGATTTGGGTGCAACTTTTCCACATGAAGTATCTTTTGTTATTCCACTAACAATGTCATCAATTTCACAAATTTATAGTTTACTTCTGGATAATCATGTTCTGTCCTCAATTCTTCATAGCTCATGACCACTTCTTCCTTGAAACCAACTTTTTTCGCTGCAGTTTGCGACCCAGGACTCGTAAACACCGTTGCACTAAGTTTCAACCCCATTGCCTCGCAGACAACTCTTCTAGTCCGCAACATCTCCGTCGCAACTTTAAACCCCCGATACTTTGGTGTCACCAAAAGTCCTCCCGAAGATAACAAAAACTCCGCCTTGTACCTCTGAAACAGATCACCTCTCTCGCACAAGAGATCACCAACCTTAAAGACCCGCCCAAGTCGCTCACTCTGAACCTCCAAACGATCTTCCTTCCCGACCACGTTTAGCAAGTCCAGCGCAACGATCTCGTCACTCGCTTCCCGGTAGCAAACCTGCGCGATTCGCTGACCGGTCAGCTCCCTCCAGATCCGGTGAAGCTCCGAACGGCTCGCCAGATCTTCCGGGATCCGTAACGCTCGACAGAGCGGCTCATCCGGCAGGAAGTGTCGCCCGAGTAAGTCTACGGCTTCCTCGCGGCATTCCTCGGGCAGGTCCTGCACGTGGTAGCGGGCCAGCTGGCTGGTGTCCGGATCGATCGCCTTGAACGAGTGCCAGGTTTGCGGGCGTGCGAGCGACTTTGGACGATGCCAGGGTGGCATGTTACTTTGTGCGGGTTTGGGAGGGGACTGATTGCGGTGTTATCAGGCTTGCACTTTTCAAGTGGGTTGTAAAGTTGCGTTCTTACTCAATCTTGCGAATGTTTGCAAAAGCTGATAGATAACTCGATTAGGTACCACAAACTCAACCAACCAATACCGCTACCTTTCCGCAGATAATCTCCGACTACTGCAAGAACCACCACCTGTACAAGCCGTTCTCGCACATGGTGATCGACCTGTTCAAGGAGGTGGTCGCATCGGTATCAAGGCGAGTCGACGTCAAGCCGTTCCAGCAACCCCGCACCCAGCTGCACATCCAGCCCAAACAGATGACCGAATCGTACGAGGAGCAAAAGTGAGTTCAATGCGGCTCGCGAGGGTGCGTTCAATGCATGCGAAGAGTGCGTTCAAACCCGTTTTTTTTTCTTGCAGAAGCGACACCGACTCGGGTCGCAGCTCCGACCACGGTGAGCTGGAAGTCCAACGGAACAAACCGGCGCAGCCGGTTGCGCCGATCAACTACGGCATTACCATCAGCGGGCACGACCTGGAGCAGGCCCGCTACTTTGGCTCGACGGCGAATCTGCGGGTTAAGCGGGCGGAACCGCCCGTCCCCGCCGGGGACGCCAAGTTCCGGTCGCTGCCGCGACCAACCGAGTCCGGCAAGCTGGAACCGGTACGTAGCTACGCCACCATCGGGTACTCCAAGAGCATCCGGGCCGCGGAAAGCGGCGACCCGAAGAAGCTGCACGTGGTCCGGCGGAGGCACAACGAGGCGCTGCGGAAGCGCAACGACTCCCGCCGGAACACCATCGACGTGACGATGGTGGAGGTCAAGATGGCCGAGGTACAGCAGCGGCAGGAGATGATTGGCCGGCTGCACCGGCTGATCCCGTCCAAGTCGACCAACCAGCTGAACCTGCTGGACGACGGTGGGAACGACTTCCAGCGCAAGCTGGATGAGATGAGCTTCAACGCGACGTCGATGCCAAGTGAGGATCTTGAAGGTCGCCATTTTGAACTCTTCTAACCTTTGAAACTTTTCGCAGATCTTGGCGCTCCGCTCGGCCCGAAATCGCAAGCAAATCTGAACCAGAACGGAGATCGAAGGTACCAGCAGCACTATCCGATGGGACGGTCCAGCAGTCGGATCGACGGGATGGATGAGGTTGGAAGGGCTGGTTCGGAAGCTCCGGTGATCATGGATTCCTCCAAGGGTCCGGAGTTTGTGCGGAATGCCTACGCACCGGCCAAGGTGATCGATTTGACGGATGCGAAGGTAAGTTGGAGAAAAGTGACAAAACGTATGCAAAATATAACCTCAAAACATTGTTTTCAGACTCAGCACCGCCGAACCGTTACAATTCTACTCCTGAACGGAACCAAGGTGAACGTGCTGTGCAGTCCCACGACCACCGTGGCCCGCCAGGTCTTCGAGGCGATCGTCCGGATGGAGCAGCTGGCGGAGAACTTCTTCCTTGGGCTGTGCGCCCTCATCGGCGGTGATTTTGTCTTCCTGCCGCACGATCTGAAGATCTACAAGGTACTCAAAGTCACTTTGAGGTTATGTTCGGTTCTCAAACTGTCAATTTTCACAGGTCGCCCCCCAAATCTGGGTCAACACATCGAAGAAATCTTCCGTACTCGGAGAAAACGTCGTTTTCACCCTCTATCTTAGGATAAAGTTCTTCCTGCCAACGCTGCGAGGCGTTAGGTAACATAACCTCTCTCACATTGCAGGATAAAGCTCAACTAACAAGCTTTTATCCCCCACAGCTGTCTGGAATCGCGCCACCTGTTGTACCTGCAGCTGCGCAAAAGCATCCTAGAACGGCAAGTTCTCTGCTCCGAGGACGACCTGATAGCCCTTGGCGGACTCGCCCTCCAGGTCGAAGTTGGCAGCTTCAAAGAGCACGTGCGTTGAAATGTTTCACACTTGGAAATGTTTCCAAAAACTTATAACATTTATTCCATCTTTCAGATGAAATACGCCGAGTACTTTAGCATCTCGCACTACCTCCCCGAGGAGGTCTACCGCAAAAAGAAGGAACTCGCGAAATACCTGCGCAACTCGCACTTTTGCAAGCGCGGCCTGCACCAGCTCGAGGCCGAGCACAACTTTATCCGGTACGTGCAGGAACTCAAGGAGTACGGCCTGCACCTGTACAGCGCCTCCTGGACCACCGAGGAGAACATGACGCTGGAGGTGTACGTGGCGATTTCACTCTCCGGCGTGGCCATCTTCGAGCGGAACCTCAAGTTCAGTCCCAAGTGCACCCAGCAGGAGTTTAGCAACGGGAAGAACTCCTACCAGCGCCACCTGTACGCGTTCTTCGACTGGCTGGAGATTGAGAACATTTGCTTCTCGAAGCACGTGTTTTGCGTGGTGGTGCGGCGAACGGAGAGCTTGAGCCCGAAGGATAAGAGCCGCGTCAAGTACAAGCTGCGGATGGACGGGAGAAAGTGAGTAGCGCTTTTGTTGTCATTTTTACAATGTTTATTCAACCTATTAGATTATCAAAATTATCCACTAGTTTTACAACTATCACAACAAAGTCGAATTTCTGGATCAACAAGAACGGATGCCCTCCCCAGCTACCGTTTAACACTAAGGGTTTTGTTAAATAGTTGCCTGTTGTCTTTGAATTTCCAAAATAGTGACAGCTGTCAACAAGTTTATATACCAGTACCATTTGAAAAAGGCGCATACGCATCTGGACGGTTTGAATTTACTGGCATATCAAGCAAAACAATGCAAATGGGCCAATGTCAAACTGTAAACAAAGAGACTATCCTGCTCATGTCAGTTGATGTTTACATTAGAAACGAGCAGGATAGACTCTTTGTTTGGCCCACTTACATTGTTTTGTCAGAAATTCTCTGAAATTTTAATTCTAATTTTGATTTTTTTCATTTCTCTGTTTTTTAAAATAATTTTGAATATTTTTATAATAGTTCAGATTTTTTTTGTTTCTCAAATTTTTAACTTTTTTTGTTTATTTTTTTTCAACTTTTTTAAAATGTATTTAAAATTTGTTTGTGTTTTATGATTTTTTTTTTTTTGCTGGTTGTAATTTTTCAAATGTATTATTTCCTATTTTTTCAATCTTGTTGGTTTTTGCCTTTCTTACTAAAGAAAGGTATAGGTTTTACTTTAAGCCAGGACGTCATTTCCAGCTTCGTAAATATGTCGATTCAGCATGAATTTTAAACCGAAAAATCGCTAAAAAATCACACTGCATCGATTTTCGACGCTCTATCGATTCACCTTGATAGAACTCGTCTATCTCGAACCCTCTAATTTTGAGAAAATAAATTCCGTGGAGGTCGAGTGATGTTCGTATGTGGTAAAATTTTGCA
The DNA here is from genome assembly GCF_015732765.1 of Culex quinquefasciatus. NCBI lineage: Eukaryota > Metazoa > Arthropoda > Insecta > Diptera > Culicidae > Culex > Culex quinquefasciatus. Next base: position 103,212,956 of record NC_051861.1, read on the forward strand.
AAATTTTGTGTCGCGCCGTTCTCAGCTCCCATAAATCCGATTTCGATTCTCCTAAATGCAGATGAAAGCTAGTGTGCTGAACCTGGGCGAGTTGCCGCGCAAATTTCGAATTATCCATCTGTTTTCGGATGCGGCCAGACTTTTCCAGAAAATACACAGTATCCAAATGAAAATATGGTCCAATTTTTTCATTTTCATATCTTTTATTTATCTCAAAATTGCATTTTCGAGCTCTACAACCTCCCAAATTTTCATCCAGATTCATAATATGGTTCTGGAGTTAGAGCCGTTTGATTGACCTGCCATAAGAAACAAAATCCCTAAAAAAAGGTAAAAGCCCACCTGGTGACCTTCGCCAACATTTTTCATTTCTGATTTTATTCGAAATTTCTTGCTACACACATAGTACAGACCATGAGTGAGCATCTGAAACAAATTTGACATCGATCGGCAATCCCGATCAATTTTTAGAACGATTTACTTTTTGCCTTTCTTACTAAAGAAAGGTATAGGTTTTACTTTAAGCCGTCGTTTAATTATCGTGTCGTTTTATTAAACAGAGTTCATTGGATTCCAATAGGAGCTTTCTAAGCTTCTAAGCTTTATATCGTTTTCAAAGTTTTCAATGCTCGCGACGCCAATGGCTATCTACCTAAGGTATTGCGATTGAGTGTGTAGTGGTGCGGTTGTAAAAATATCTATCTCTGACTCTCTCACTTTCGTAGACGCTGAATGGCAAGCTTCCCACTGTGCGGTTAACTCGGTTTTGCTTTGCGCCTGCTTTGTTCGGTTTTTGGGCTCGTACCAAAACTAGAAAACCAAAACCGCGGTGTGTGTCGTCACTTGCGCATTGGAAGCTAAGAATTTGTACGATTAAAAATATTCGATAGGTGAAAATTGTGTTTTCAATTTCTTTTCGAAAACACATCATTAATAATACCTTGCTTTCATTATAAGATTTTTTATATCAAGTCGATGTTGTGAATTGAGAGAAGTTATATTCTTTAGTAAGAAAGGCTCTATCTCACCCCTGGTGGGATTAAATCGGGTTTTATATATTTGATTTTCTTCACCTTTTATCTTTTTTTAATTTTTACTAATTTCAGTTTGTTCATGAATTTATAAAATTATGAATTGATTAAAATTTTACCTTATTAAAAAAAAGTAAAAATTCAATAAGGCCGATGCCAATATTTTTCAAAATTTTTGTCCCTCGGAGGTCGAGGGGAGGACACAAAATCTTGAAATAAAATTTGTACCAGCCTAAATAAAAATAAATAAGAAAACCTAAAAAAATCAAAATATAAAAAATATTAAAACTCAACCAAATTCTTATAAAGTTAAAGAATATCAGAGTTTTAAAAGAATTCAAAACAATATAAAAGTAAAAACAAAAAACCAAACAAATACCTGACAGTACTTAAGGGACCATCCATAAACCATGTGGACACTTTTTTGGGAATCTGTAACCCCCTCTGCGTGGACAATCCAGCTTTTTAAGCGAAAATGGCGTTCGAATGGTGAATGCCCGAAATGTCAAAACCACGCAGTGTTACCAACATTACGTAAAAAGTGTGCCATGGCATGACAGCCACATTTTTTTTCTAATGTTGGTGCTACTGCGCGATTTTGACATTTCGGACGCTCAACATTCGAACGCCATCTTCGCTTAAAAACCTGGATTGTCCATGCATAAAAAATCTTTTTTGTATGGATCGTGGACAATCGTCATACCCCCCCCCCCCCTAAAGTGTTAACGTGGTTTATGGATGGTCCCTAACAATTGAAAATTAAAAAAATCATGTTCATTTTTTAATTTTTTTTTCTAATGTGAAACAAAAAACAAATTTAAAAAAAAGTTGAAAACCATGATCAATTTAATAAAAGTTCAAAAATAAAAAAAAAACTAACAAATTTGAAAATTATGCAATTAAATTTCGAAAAAATCTTGAAATTTCAAAAAATTTAACAAATTTGAAATAATCAATATTTTAATAAAAGAATTAATAAAATAAAAAAATGAATTCAAAATCGAAATAAATAAGAAAAACAGAAGCAAAATTTAAAAAAAAAACAACTCATCTCAATTCATCAAAAATTTTTAAATTACATAAAATTCTAATGACACAATAACCAACCTAAAAAGAATTCAAAAAACAAGCTCTTTTTTTAATTGAAATGCACAATTTAAAATATTGAAAAAAAAAAACCTGAACAAGTTGAAAAATATAAACAATCTTATTTAGTTTTAAAAATTTTATAAATAATTGAAAAAAATTAAACAATTTAATTGTTAAAAAAACGAATTTGTTTTGATTTTTTTTTCAAATTTCAAGTATTTCGTTTCAATTAAATTGCTTTATTTTTATTTTTTTATTTAAGAATTAATAAAATTGTTTATATTTTTAACCTGTTCAAGTTTTTTTTTTGTATTTTAAATTGTGTATCTTAATAAAAAAAGAACATGTTTTTTGAATCATTTTTAGTTTTGCAATTGTGTCATTTGAATTTTCAGAAATTTTAATTTTTGTTTTGAATTGAGATTTGACTTTTTTTATTTATCTTTTTTTTAACTATTGTTCATGTTTGTCAGTTTAAAGATTACATGAAATCTGTGTGTTTTTTTTTATTTTGTCAATAATTATTAAACATGCAATATGCTTTGAAGTTAATCAAACCCTATAAATTTTTGATTTTTTCAAAGATTTTTTTTCAAATTCTGATTTTTTTCTGAATTTTTGTTCAATTTTTTGGTTCATGTTTTTTTAGAAAAGATTGTTTTTTTTTCGTTCAGTTATTTTTGAACTTTTTTATTCTTCCATTTTGCTAAATCTTTAAATTTTGGATTTTTTGTTCAATTTCTTTTGATTTTTTTATTTTTGGTTTTTTTTAATCTTTATATTCTATTCTTTAGTTAAAGCTTTTATTTTTTTATATGTATTTTTTATTTTTATTTATTTGATTGATTGATATTTCTCAATTTTAAGTTTTTATTAAATTTTTATGTTTCATGTTTAAGTTTTCTAATTTTGTTTATTTTTTTTTTAATTTTCAAGAAAAAACATATTTTATTGAATTTTGAAAAAAAAAACCGAAATCTAAAGAAAGTGTTCTAAATTTTTCGATTCTTGGAATAAGGCTTTCTAGGCCCACTGTAAAAAGTATGGCGAGATAGTAAAATGGGTATTCTTTCGGCAACGTGTACTGATGCAAACAAGCTGATGGAAGCAGCTGTCAGTTTCGTGTTTGTTTGTTTTTGTGTTTAATTTTCGGAATCTTTGTCAATTTCCGGGTTTTTTCCTTTCCTGTTCTCCGAATCGCAGGGTAACTAAAAAAACGAATTTTACTTGTTGCGTTCTTACTTTTCAACCTTGTACAACACAAGTTATCGTAATTTTGGACCGCATCACATTTCTTGGTTATGTTTTTTCTGATGCAAACAAACACGCAGCAGCCATGTAAACATACTTTGAATGTGTTGGTAAATTTCTGACTAGAAAGCCGTATGCTACGGTATTTTTACCATTCTTTAATTGCATTGAGTTTTTTTTTTTTGTTAATTTTTGGGTGTTTTTACTTTTTTTTAAATTTATTATGTTTATAAAATTTGAGATTTATTTTATTTTTGCTGTTGTTTTTTGTTGAATTTCTAAATTATCAGAATTTGTTAGAACATATTTTACTTATAATTTTTTGAAACTTACCGGAAGTCGCATACGTGTACTACACTTATCTACACTTTGTATGGGGTTTGTATAAAACGCCACTTCCGAAATAAATTTTTAAAAAACTTTTTTTTGTTTTTTTTTTAATTTGAAGTTTTTTTTTTCAATTGAAATGTTGAAACTTTTCAATTTGTTTTTATCTGTGTTTTTTTTTCTTTATTTAGTTTTTTTTACATTTTTCAACTTTAAGTTTTCTTTAATGTTTATGTTTCATGTTGACATTTTTCAATGTTGTTTATATTTTTGAATATTCTGAATTCTTTGACATTTTTTTAATTCTGTTTATTTCTTTTTTGAATAATTGAATTTTCTTAATTTGCGGGATAAAAATAATATTTCTGTCGAGTTTTTACAAAAAATGCAAACTTTTGATTTAGTTGAATATTAAGATGGCTTGCATTTAAAAGTTGCCCACAAATCTCGTGAACACTTTCTTGAAAATTTAATTTTTCGATACAAAAAATATTTCTGGTAGGTATTATAGAGCGTAAACAGTCGTCGAACCATTTTTTTCAATTCAAATATTTTTTTTTTAATTTGAAATGACAGCAGATAAAATAAATATTTCGAAATTTAATAAATTTCGCATTTCCCACCCTCCCAGGAGCTACTTCGCGTTCAACCTCGCCTCCGAGCACCACAAGTTCTACATGAAGCTACGCAACTCGTTCGTCTCGATCAAGGCCCTCTCGGGCGAGCTCAACATCCCAATCCACGACCCCGGCCGAACGTCCTCCTCCACCGACGGCGCTCCCCCCAAAGCCAAGCTGGACGTGGCCCAGGTGGACGGCGAGGCCGCCTTCGACGCCAAACACGTGGACAAGATCGACAAACCGTTGAAGTCAACGGGGCTGAGGGTGCGCAACTTGAAGAAGTCCATGCTGAACGACAACCGGTTGGCGAAGTTGCGTCAGAAGTTTCTGCTGAAGCGGTCGAAATCTTCCGTTGAGGGGCCTGCTCCGGCGGCGTTGAACCAGTCGGTGGAGATTGCCAACCAGCAGAATCAGAACAAGGAGAATGAGAACCCGGCTGGTTTTGGGGGGTCGACGCTGGGGCTTGCGACGGCGGAGGTCGTCAGCATGTCGCCGGACAACTCGCCGAAGAACACGCACAGCATGAACCGGAACCGGGTCAAGATGGGGACGCGCGTCTTTTCGACGCAATTTTTGAACAAGTCTTTTGACAACCTGTACGATCACGCTGGGGGGGCGTTGAGTTCGGCGAACTCGTTCCAGAACTTGGCCAATGGGAGTTTTAATGAGGATGAAGAGGAGGACGACGAGGAGATGTTTAGAGGTTATGAGCGGAAGCAGGCGGACCGAATGATGCGGGAGAGCAGCGTGGACGATGCGCTGTCCATGAAGAGCAGCATCGGAGGATCGATGTACTTTATGGAGAAGATCGAGGAGAAGGAGCTGGGAGGGGGTAGTGAGGAGACGCTGTCGCCGAAGGCGTGTGTTATTCGTGAGTATAATTTTTCGATTTCTTAGAACTATGATAAAGTCTTAATTTTTCCTTAACAGAGTCCAGCATCCGCAGCGAGAGTGGCCACTTTGACCTGCCCAACGAAACCATCTCCGACACGCTGTTGGAGAAGTTCAACAACCTGAGCTGCAGCGCAGCAATCAACGACCGGATCCTAACCTCCGTAATCGTCGTGAAAGATTTCATCAACCCAAACGAGAAGCAACCCGCTTCTTCCGCCCTAGCACGGAAGCGATCGTTCCTGTCGCGGAGTCAGGAGTCGGTTCTGTTTCGGAACGGGCCCCGGTTGACCCCGTTTAGTGGGGACGATCTGAGTTCCGATGGGGGGATCGCCGATTGTGGGAGCAGTGGGGAGGATACGCGAGGGGCGCGGTACACGCTCGGGATCAGTATCGTGCAGGGCGCGGACAATAACGTGTACGTGAAGGACCTGGTGCCGAACGGGCCGGGGGCGAGAGCTGGCGTGCGGATTGGTGATCAGGTGGGTGGCTTTCCGTGAAGAGAAGCAAAAAAATTGAGTCAAAAATAAATCATTTACAACCTTCTTTGCAGATCATCGCCGTCGACGGTCGCTCCCTGCTGAACCTGGCCTACACCGAGTCCCTCACCGTCCTCCAGAACACCGGACGAACGGTCGAGCTGGTTCTCTCCCAGGTCTACGTTCGTCCCGCCCTCAGCTCCAGCACCCTCAACATCAACCAGCAGCACTCGTCGATCCACCAGTCGATGAACAGCTTGAACCACTTTCCACCCCTTCCGGACGATCTCTACCCCTCAAAGCTGGACGCGGTTCGCATGGCCACCGCTTCCGTCGCCAAATCCAACAGTTTGTACATAAAGAACGGTCAGACGCAGCCACCGCAGCCGCAGCCAGCGCGAAAAAGCTCACTGGCAAAACCGTACGACGACATCGGGAACCACTTCGAGGCTATTCGGTCGTACTACCAGCAGCAGAACCAGACTCCGGTCCAGGACGACCGGAAGGTCGCCAACCAGCAGCAGCGGTACACCAAAAACGTGGCGGACATCCTCCGGACGCGGAACCGTGCAAACGAACTGCCCGCGCAAGGAACGCTCAGCCCGTCGAAGAGCATGCCCGATCTGCCAAAGGTAAACATTACCTAGAAATACGTCACAAACGTCAAAATTCTAACCTCAAACCTCCACAGATTCTCCAAGCGTACAGCAAGCCAACCTCGGTCAGCCCGACCAGCTCGGCCGGTTCCTCCTCGACCCTCTCGTACGGCAGCAACCGGACGCAGCCCAAGTCGCTGCCGCCGCCCAAATCGATGGCAACGACGCTGATGATGGGTGCGTCGTCCCGCCGGTACAACGGCCCCGTTCGCTTCCCGGTGACGCCCGCCAAGGACTGCCTGCGCACGATTGCGGCCCATCCGGCCGGCAAGGTGCAGCTCTCGCTGTCGAACGCGTCCGACGAGGGCCAGGTGTTTATCTAGGCGGAGCAGGACGCAGCCAGCCAGCCAGCGGAGAGGTAGTCGTCTGACTTGTTGACAGCTATGAAAGTTTCTGTTGTGTTGTGTTGTTTTTTTCCTGTGTTTTTGTTTTGCATGTGAGCGCTAGGTAGAGAATGAGAGAGAGAGAGACAAAGAGCCAGTTTTATATGTTTTTGTGTTTCTTTTCTGATGGTTATGAGCGACTGGACGGGATAAGCTGAGGATTGGGAGTTGTTTTGAAAGAAGTGGTTGCGTACTGGTAATGACAGTGTTCAATTTGAATGTCAAAATACGTGAACAATGACTGAAATTTCAAGCATAGCAATGTCAACATTGGCCTATGCACGAAGTGATTTGTTTACCTTTTTGGTACCCTCCGCAAACGTCAAACCATACAAAATTGCTGTCGGATCTTTTCCGGGAGAGATCCGGAAAAAGATCCAGCAGCAATTTGTATTGATTTGACATTTGCTGAGGGTGTCAAAAAGCTTGGTTATGTTCTGCCTGCTTAAGACAATTTTTCTTGGGTTTTGTTGACTGCGTTCGATTCGTTTTATGGCAGCATGCGTACGAATGCAGTTGTCAAATTTCTAAATAAGACGCTTCAAATTCGACGCGTTTGACCTTAACAATAAATATTGGATATCAAAGTTCTGGCATCACTGGCAATAGATAGGAGTATTTAAGTGGAATTGACAGAACTATTAAAGCACGGATGTTGTCAATCGTGAAGAAAGTTACTTTTAAGATCACTTTTTTGTACAAAATATTTTCAAACCAAAATTTGTGGAAATACTGTAAATTCTACTTTCATTTTTCTTATCATTTGCGGCTAAATTTTAGCAGAAAGTCAAACTTAGAGATTTTTTGATACGTTCTTTGAACATCTATCCAACTTTGTACAATAAAATAGCTATTAATGGCTTGATATTAAAAAAAATACATTTCAGGTAGTTGAAGCGATGCTTCATTTGGCAACACTGCCGTAATTAATTTGTGAGTTTGGTTATTAAAATAAAGTTGAGCGTGATATTTTCAATTAAGTGACATTTCAAAATAGGCTTTTTTATTGAAACTTTCAACTTATTTTTATTTGATTCCATTTTATTTCATGCAACAATATGGCTAGTTATTCTTTGCAAAGTTACATCACAGACAAACAGACATAATTCTGTAATCCACCAAACAGCAATTTAACGGTCAATTTGAATGATCCAAAACAGGCGTTTGAAACTTTTTTTTAGCGTTGCTTTTTGGGTGTTTTTAACAGGCAGTCAATTTACCATTTCTTTTTAAATAAGCAAAACAAATTTGCATTCATATTTGAAGTGATTTATTCAGTTTTTGAATGTTTTGATGGATCTGTTAACTTTCGGATTTTTTTTAAATTAGCAGAAGAAATCAACCAAAACAAAAATGTACTGAAAATTATGTTTGAAAAAAAAAATGAAAAATTGCGTTGAATTTGCAAAAAAGATCAGTCTTTCTACAAATGAAGAGCCTCTGTCTAAATTTTGTCTAAATTTTATTTTGCTTATATAATTGAAAGTATTTTTTAAAGTTTTGATTTTTTTTTCATTTTTTGGATATTGTAGAATTTAAATATTTAATTTATATTGCAAAAATATGAAACAATACTCATTAAATGTCTGCAAATTAAAAAAATAAAATAAACATAACTGACAATTTTTTATTGTTTTTTTTTTTAAATGATTTATACTTGTTTTGATTTTCAACTGCATGTTTCTTTATTTCAATTCAAGACACTTTTCAATTAAAAATAGTTTCAAAATTTCCGAACAAAAAACCACCAGAAAAAAAATAATATTTAAACATTTATTGACTACAACCTAATGAATCATTTTTAAAATGGAAATTTGTTTTTATTTTTTACTATTAAAAAATATTTAAAAGAAACTGATTTTCGGCAATTGAAAAATATTTAAAAAAATTGAAAATATATGCAGATTTTTTTTAGTTTGAAAATCTGGCAACCCTGTTTTATATGATGTGAGGTTATACATAATTTTAGGTTTTGCCTTCCTCACCTTACTGAGGAAAGGCTATAAAATCACTCGAAAAACGAAATTCTTAATTTGACCTCCTAGACCCACCTTCATGTATACATATCGACTCAGAATCAAATTTTGAGCAAATGTAAGTGTGTGTGGTGGGATGTTGATCAAAAAAAATTGCACTGAGTTATCTCGGCACTGGCTGACCCGATTTGGACCATTTTGGTCTCATTTGATCCGTCTTGGGGTCCCATAAGTCGCTATTGAAAATGATAAAGTTTAGTTAAGTACTTCAAAAGTTATGCTAAAAAAACGAATTTAAGTTAGGTCCGGAAGATTGTAAAAAGGGTGATTTTTGTAAGAAACCTCGTAATGCTATACATTTTTAGAAGGGTATTCAAAAGACCTTTTCAACGAGTTCAAATGATTGAAGATCTGACAACCCTATCAAAAGTAATAAGCACTTAAGTGTTATTTATGAACTTTGTGGAAGCCGGATCTCAGATATTACCTAGCATTACTCTTAAAATGTGAAGTGGATTAAGTAACGTTTTTTTAAATGAGTGCCAATTTTTTTTTGTGAAATCAATTTTTATATAATTTTTTTTTCGGTTGGTCAATCATTTTGATCTTAAGAAGTGTTTTCAGAAATTTTGTCAGAAGTCGTAATTTTGTGTAAAATCCTTTTTTTAAAACGTTGTTGAAATGCTGGCTGGCTAATCATCACACATATATGACGAAATCTAGTCTGCAACCCGCTAATATCACCATCTCCATGCAAATGCGAATGTAACTTTTGAAAATTATTATTTTTTTTTTATCTCGATGAATCATGTAGTTTATTGAATTGTTCTTCATGAACATTGAAATTATATAAGCTGGTTTTACAACTCTCTCACTATTCAGTACGCAACCAAATAATTCAAAACAAAACCCAATCTTGCGCTCATCCCGTCCAGACGACTTAGTCTAGATTTGACCTGTGTAATATTAGCTGTTTAAGGTATTAGTGCGTGTGATTTTGGCTGTTCTTTTTCCTGTGCTTCTTTTTCTTGTACGAATCTAGTTTAAGGTTAAGTTCATCCCCCTCCATTTCTACTGCGCTAGATTTAAAGCCTTACCCATTTAAGTTTAAGTTTAAGAGAGCAAAAATAGTTTAACTTCGTTAGCTTTGAGAATGTTTAGTTTAACTTTTACTTCCGTCTTCCCTGCCCACCTTTTTTTTGCTATCGCCAACTTCGCAGAGTTAAAACCGTTTCATTTGTTCACGCGGGCGAAAAATTAGTTCTGATAGTTTTGAGAAATGATAGATCCCATTGTACAGTGTAATTTCGCCGCGAGCGAGTCAAAAGCTAGCCAACGAACGAAAGTTAGTAGCTTTTGTGCAAACCAACAGAGTTTAGTTAGAAGTAGTAGCAGTAGCAGTAGCAGCAGCGTAAGCCGGTGTCGACGAAACTTTATTATTAATTAAAGTTGGAACTTTTCCTTCCTGCATCGAGAAGTAATTTGTGTGTTTTTTTTTGTTTCCTTTTATTTTGCTGTAGTTCACCTCTCACAGCCCTCTCAGCCGCGGCGGAGCCGCCAAGTATCGGTTTATTTCTTCACTTTTCAGTGTTTGTGTTCGTAGCCTCTCATCGATTTGCGTTTTCCTTGCTCCGCAAAACTGCCAAATGTGTTTGCAAATACTTTTTCTTTTCCCCCCTCCTCACTTTTTTTTTCCTCTTGCTGGATTATGGAAAACTTTCGCGCAACCATCAAGATAAGCACCATCCCATCTTTTAGCAAACTACCACTACTACTTTTGCAAAGTATTATTGCATGTGCTGTGCCGCGCGGGTTTCAGGCAAGGATTGCCACTCACTCACTCTTGCGTTTTGTGGTCGCTTATTACTTTATCCAGTTTCTGTGAGCAGATTCTCTTCAAGTTTTTTGGTGGATTTCATCTGGCGAGAAAAAGTTTTGTTTCAGATGGAGGAGAAAAATAGCGTTTGAAGAATGTTACATAGGTACTCATATCGGAGCAGCTAAGTACTCTTAACAACTTTTATGGAAGCTTAATCATATTAAAAATGACGCTTCTATATCCACTGGGTCGTCTTTGCTGACAAATTTTGCAAAAAATCATGCTTAAAAAAATGCAAAAAAAACTCAAATTTGTTTTTTTCTAATTTTGCAGGGTATTTTTTAAGGGTGAAACAATGTCCTACAAAGTTGTACAAACTTTATTTTTTCGTAAAATTGCGATAACTCGTGATGGTTACAAGCAAAACCCTAATGTTTATAATTTAAATTTTTATAGTTGGTTTAAAACTTTGTACAATATTGTTACATTCTTAAAAATAACCCTACAAAGTAAGAAAAAACACAAAACTTTAAATAGAACAATGTTGTTCTATATGAAAAAATACCCTTCTGTGTTAATGTAGATTCGAAAAGTACCCTCAACTCCCGGTGGTTGGTCACTTTTCGGTTTGACACTTTTTTAGTTTGCACCCCGTTAGTTGGTCAAAGTCAAACTAAAAAGTGACGAACTGTCACTTTTTACACGGCGCTCACGCACACAATCAAAACAAACGTATGGTAGTGAGTGTGAACTCCGTGTAAAAGGGGTGTCAAACACAAAAGTGACACAAAATCATGAAATCTGGAGATCTCGAAGAGAATTTTCAAGAAGCATTTGACTTGATTTTTTTTCTTCAATTTTCCCTAGAATCATAAAATGTATAGTTAGGCCAAAACAAAAGTTGGCTTTTGGTCCACAAAAAAAAACAGTTCAAAATATGAAAAATAATGTTTTTTTTTTATTATATATTAAATACTTACTACTTTACCAAAGACGCCATTGATCAGGAAACCCCTTGTCAAGATAAGGATTTTCGAATATTCTCATGGCACATGTGAATGGACACTTTTAAACTAAAATTGCTTAAGAACGAAGCATAATCCTAGATTTTAATTTTGATGTAAAGAACGAGAGGATAGTCCTCACGAAAAGAAACGTGAGGAAAGTGCTATTTTGCGAGAGTATAGTCCTCACGCGTGTTCATTCGTTCATTGGAACAGTTAATCCTATGAGTGGCTTATATGGACAAACGACCGCCATTTAGTCACCGAACCATGGTGGCCTATACGGCAAAGGCACGGTTCAATATGCCGTAGGTCTTGGGTTCGAGTCTCGATACCGGTACTTTTTTTTTTGATAGATGAACTTTTTTGGAAAATGAACCATGAGTAAAGTACTCTCGGTGATTTCGGGATTTATCCTCTCCGTCCGCACACAGTACCATTTTACTACCGAATCGTGCTCTTTATCCTCTCGTATGCCGATGCCCAGTTCTGGGTGGCAAAAAAGTTTCAGTATATATATATATTCATAAAACAAATTAGCACAATATAAGTAAAAAATTATTAAAAAGAAAATAATTATGTTTTCATTTTATTCGCTTATCAAATTTTAAAAAAATCAAGAGATAGTTTCTGGAATAGTTTTTAAATTGTGAAGAGAATCGTTCCAATTCAATTACATATTTTTTTCCAGGCCTTGTACGTCGCTGGAAAATTTAAATTTAAGACCAGGATCAACATTTTCAAAACAAGTTTTTTTAAATGTATTTTTCATCAGGTAGTTTTATTATCAGTTCTAAAGTTAATATTCATAACATAACCATGGGTTTCCTATGCAGAAAGGACCTTTTGAAAATTAAATCTAGAGTTTTCGAATGCAACAATGAAATTTGTAATCAAGCAAACTTTGATGCTTATTTTGAAACCATGATTTTTTTTAATTGCAGTTTATCGATACAAAATTGATCAAATTCCAGACGTTTATTTCGTGCTACATTGTCAAATGAATGTTGAGCAATTCTCTACGGAATCGGTCTTTTTTCTTTAATTTTAATTTTTGTAATTTTTAATCCGACTGAAACTTTTTTGGTGCCTTCGGTATGCCCAAAGATGCCATTTTGCATCATCAGTTTGTCCATATAATTTTCCATACAAATTTGGCAGTTGTCCATACAAAAACGATGTATGAAAATTCAAAAATCTGTATCTTTTGAAGGAATTTTTTGATCGATTTGGTGTCTTCGGCAAAGTTGTAGGTATGGATATGTACTACACTGAAAAAAAATGATACACGGTAAACAAAAATTGGTGATTTTTTATTAAACTTTTTGTAACTAAAACTTGATTTGCAAAAAACACTATTTTTATTTTTTTAATTTTTTGATATGTTTTGAGAAAATAATGCCAACTTTTCAGAAATTTTTTGGTTGTGCAAAAAATCTTTGACCGAGTTATGATTTTTTTTAATCAATACTGATTTTTTCAAACAATCGAAATATCGGTCGCAAAAAAAATTCTACTTCATTTTTCGATGTAAAATCAAAATTGGCAATCAAAAAGTACTCCAGTGAAATTTTGATGAAGTGCACCGTTTTCAAGTTAAAGCCATTGTTAGGTAACTTTTTTGAAAATAATCACAATTTTTCATTTTTTTTAAATTAGTGCACATGTTTGCCCACCATTGAAAAAAATATTTTTGAAAAGCTGAGATATATTTATATTTTGCATATGAGATATATATATTTTGCAATTTTGAACTTTGTTTAAACGACCCTTGGTTGCTGAAATATTGCCATGCAAGTGTTTAAAAACAGGAAAATTGATGTTTTCCAAGTCTCACCAAACGACCCACCATTTTCTATCGTCGATATCTCAGCAACTAACGGTCCGATTTACAATGTTAAAATATGAAACATTCGTCAAATTTTCCGATCTTTTCGAAAACAATATTTTCAAAATTTTCAAGTTAAGACTAACATTTCAAATCACGCCCTTTTAAAATGTAAGTCTTGGTTTAAAAATTTTGAAAATATTTTTTTCAAAGAGATCGGGAGAAATTTCACGAATGTTTCATATTTTAACATTGAAAATCGGACCATCAGTTGCTAAGATATTGACATTAGAAAATGGTGGGTTGTTTGGGTGAGGCTTAGAAAACATCAATTTTCCTGTTTTTAACCTTTGCATTGCAAAATCTCAGCAATATGGGTCGTATCAACTAAGTTCAAAAAAGCAAAATGTAGAGAATTTTCTCAGCTTTTCAAAAATATGTGTACTTATATAAAAAAATGAAAAACTGCGACTATTTTCAAAAAAGTCACCTAAATATGGATTTAACTTGAAAACGGTGCACTTTATCAAAATTTCACTAAAGTACTTTTTGATTGCAATTTGGATTTTACATCGAAAAATGAAGTTGAAAAATTTTTGCGACCAATTTTTCGATTTTTTTAAAAAATCAGTATTGATTAAAAAATTCATAACTCGGTCAAAGATTTTTTGCACAACCTGGAAATTTCTGAAAAGTTGGCATTTGATGTCCTCTAAAACATATCAAAAAATTAAAAAAATAAAAATAGTGTTTTTTTACAAATCAAGTTTTAGTGACGAAAAGTTAAATAAAAAATCACCAATTTTTTTTTACCGTGTATCATTTTTTTCCAGTTTAGTCCGTATCCATACCTACAACTTTGCCGAAGACACCAAATCGATCAAAATCAAAAAGATACAGATTTTTTAATTTTCATACATCATTTTTGTATAGCCAGCTGCCAAATTTGTATGGAAAATTAAATGGACAAACTAATGATGCAAAATGGCTTCTTTGGGCATACCGAAAGCACCAAAAAAGTTTCAGTCGGATTAAAAAATACAAAAAAAATCGATTGACCGAAATCTGAGAGAACTGCTCATATATATTGTTAGAGTTATATTTAAAGAGATGTTAAAGAAACAAATGATTCGTGTTATTTTTTTTATATTGAGGTCAATCAATATTTTAATTGTGACTAATTTTATTCAATTCTGGAGAAGAATCGGACGCATTAGGATAAACTATGACACGATACTCAATTATTTAAATGATTTTTTCGATCGCTTCGGAAACTTTTATCTAACTCCAACAAGTTTCCCTCCGATTACACTTCCCTGCAATGTTTGCTTCCGGAGCTGTTTCGATGCATGTTTGATAAACTGATCCAATATCCGGCTATTTGAGCGGAAAGTTTTTCGCATATATTTACATTCCATCAGTATCCGAACATGTATCATCACACATGAAAGTAGAAGGATGCAAAACTTTCACATTTTCTTCGCCTTCGAAGCATTTAATCTAGAAGTTTGTGCTGACGTCTTAAACGGGTACGTTGGCGGAAGTTTTAAAAATGTTTAATCTTAGTTTTTTCAGAAAAAGAATTGTGATAGCTTTTCTTGATTTTCCGAATTTCTAGGTAGCCATCATTTCCCCAAAAGTGTTCATTACCACCATCTTTTTCCCGCCGAGAGCAAAACCATCAAACAGACTCAACCGAAGTTCGAAGCGAAAAGTTCTGTCCACCCAAGCGGAAACATTGATGCGACAGTAAACACTAACTGTTTATGAATGGTCTCACTCGGTTTCTCTCTGGACGCAGCTCAATTGACAAGTTTTGCCGCTTCGATTCGACCACATCAGAAGCAGGATTTGCGGAGTGGTTTGCTAAAAGTGTCAAACATGGTTTCTAGTTCTCCTCGTTTGAAGGGGGAATTTTATTTGATTAGGGATTTTATTGCTGAGAAAGTGGTAGTTCGAACTCTTTTTCGATACTTCCGAATGAAAAGTGTAAAAACGGAAAGGTGTGTTTCAGTGGCGGGAAAGTTTTACTTTCTTTCTTTTTTTCTCCCTCATTTCGCTGTCAGAAGTGGCTTTTTCCCATTATTGCAAACATTGTTTTTCCACACTTGCGGCTCTCGGCAAAAGCGACTTGTTTGCTGGTGCTCCTAATTAAATTAGCCATTGTCGCCGGGACAGAAGCCCGAAGGATAGTTCGAAAGGTTATTTATGCTTCGACAAGAGTAGTATTGAACTTGAATTTAAAAGTTTAAATAATGATTTTTCGGAACAATCAATCCATTAGAATATTTTAACCGTTAGTGGACCCCCAAAAATGGTATATAAATATTCAAACAGCTGTAATTTTTGAGTGAATTTTCTGATCGATTTGGTGTCTTCGGCAAAGTTGTAGGTATTGTTGAGGACTTTTGAGAAAAAATAGGTACACGAAAAAAAAACAATTTGCGGATTTTTTAATCAACTTTTTTTTCACTAAAACTCAATTTCCCAAAATACATATTTTTTTTATTTTCGAGATTTTTTGATATGTTTTAGGGGACAAAAATCAGCAACTTTTGAGCCATAGAGAAACATGGTCAAAAAATCTGCCGCCGAGTTATGAATTTTTGAAAAATAGTGATTTTTGGAAAAAAAAATCGAAGTTTCATGCAAAAACAAGTTTGGCATTGTTTTTTAATGCAAAATTGAATTTGCAATCGAAAAGTACTTTACAGATTTTTTGATAAAGGGATCCGTTTTCAGGATAGAGCCACCGAAAGTTTGATTTTAGCGAAATATTTGCAGTTTTTCAATTTTTAAAAATAGTGACCATGAGTGACCGTCTCTAAAAATATTTTTTTTGAAAAGTTCAGAAAATTTGCTATATCTCTTTGCTATATATGGTCCGATTTTCAATGTTAATACATGAAACATTCGTGAAATTATCCGATCTCTTCGAAAAAAATATTTTGAAAGATATCATTTTAAATGAGCGTAATATTCAACGTTTGGCCCTTTTAAAATGTTAGTCTTGATTTAAAAATTTTCATAATATTTTTTTCGAAAAGATCGGAAAATTTCACGAATGTTTTATATTTTAACATTGAAAATCGGACCATTAATTGTTGAGATATCGTCATTAGAAAAAGGTGGGTTGTTTTGGTGAGACTTAGAAAACTTCAATTTTCGTGTTTCTTTTTCTTAAAGCGGCTCTATCTCAGCAACCCAAGGTTCAATCTTCAATGTCTCTTAGACAATTTTATAGCAAATTTTCTGAACTTCTCAAAACAAATATTTTTAGAAACGGTCACTCATGGTTACTATTTTTAAAAATTTAAAAAATGCAAATATTTTGCTAAAATCTATATCTTGAAAACGGAGCCCTTAATCAAAAAATCTTTTTAGTAATTTTCGATTGCAAATTCAATTATGCATTAAAAAATAATGTCAAACTTTTTTTTTTGCATAAAACTTCGATTTTTTCCAAAAATTACTATTTTTCTATGGCTCAAAAGTTGCGGAAACATATAAAAAAACTCGAAAATCAAAAAATACGTATTTTAGTAAAAAAAAATGATTTTAAAATCTGCAATTTTTTTTCCGCGAACCTATTTTTTTCTCAAAAGTCCTCAACAATACCTACAACTTTGCCGAAGACACCAAATTGATCAGAAAATTCACTCAAAAGTTACAGCTGTTTGAATATTTACATACAATTTTTGTATAGACAGCTGCCAAAATTGTATGGAGACTTGTATGGGTGAACCAATGACACAAAATAGCATATTTGGTCATAGGGAAGGCCCCCACAAAGTTTGAGTCAAATAAAAAATACAAATAAAATCCATTTCCGGTTTCGGTAGACAATTGCTCAGAAGTACCAGGGCTGCGGAGTCGGGTCATACTTCAAACGACTCCGACTCCGACTCCGGCTTTCTCAGATTAGCTGACTCCGACTCCAACTCCGGCTCCGGCTTTGAACAAATGGTTGGCTCCGACTCCGACTCCGACTCCGACTCCGGCTCCGGCATTGAACAAATGGTTGGCTCCGACTCTGACTCCACATATTTTTAAATGTTTCAAAAGTTAGTTAATTATTATTAGTTAATTATTTTTAAAACATTGATAAATAGGATTATTTAAATACTCTCTAAGCGTCATGTTTTTCTCAAGAAAAATAAGTTAAGTAAAAGTAAAGTAAAGTAAATAAACGGAAAAAAAGTTTCTAGGTTACAAGTTTTATACGTTACGGAAACAGAAATCAAAAAATATCTTCAGTTTTAGAGGCATTTTGAGAAGAACAGTTTTGTTAGTAAATTAGGATTTATTTGCTTAACCTCAAATCTGAAATAGTAGTTTATGCAACAAGTTGCAAAAAGATGATTTTTTCAGCACGAGTTGTACATTTATCCAACGAGGTTTCAATATTTTTTTGTTTTGAACGATGAATTTACTAAACACATGAATGTTTGACATAAAATTACATTAAATAAGCGTTTTTCGGAATTGCAAAAAATGTTGTAAGCAACTCGTTGCAAAACTTGATTTTTTCAGCACTCGTCGTATTTATCCAACTCGGTAAACCTCGTTGGATAAATGTACAACTCGTGCTGAAAAAATCATCTTTTTGCAACTTGTTGCATAAACTACTATTTCAATACTAGTGCTGAAAAGTTCAACTTTTCAGCACCCATTTCAGTGCTGAAAAGTAGAACTTTTCAGCACTGTTATTGAAAGGTATTAATTTTCCATTCTGTTAATTTTGGTAGGGAAAAGTAGGCCGTTTCGTTTCTCCAGAAGGACAGGAAAAGTTGACAGTTTCACAGTGGAATTGCAAAAATATTTTTTTCAAAGCTAATAAATTTAAATATTAATCTGTTATTTTTGAATGAATAACTAACAGAAACCTGGCCTTAATGATCTATTGAACATTAAAATTCAATTTGCTTACTTTCAGGCTGACATTTGTAAGAGGCACATTGATAGGCACCATGTTTTTTAAATGACAATTTTAAACAAAACATTTTTTGTTTTTGTTTTTTTTAAGACGTACATGGACATCACGCCATGGCTGAAGGAGATTATTATTGCAAATTAATGCATCTAAACAATTTCTTCGTGGAATGGACGCTTAAGATGTCCTTTTCAAATATCTGTGACATAGAAAATATTTTAACCTGGAAATTTTTAATTTATTTTAATTTTAAAATTTTATATACTTTAAAAAGGAGGCGCAAGATACTTCGTGAATCTTCACCTAAAACGAAGCTTTATGGATGATCTTGCGCGTCCATCAAAATATATGAAAAAACTTAATATATATTTAAAAACAAATAACCACAAGTAAAATATTTTCTAGGTCACAAATATTTCATTTTTTAAGGTACATTGATTTGCAATGATTATCACCTTCCGTCATATTGGCGTGGGACATACAGTATGAGAAAATTCGTACCAGTTGATAATATTTTGATTTTTTTTTATCTATAATATTTGAAAAATAAATTAAAATCCTATATTTTGTTCTATAAATTTTATTAGTTCATTTTTGTACTGAAATCTAGAGATTTGTTCAACGATAATTTGCAACGATATCAAAATAGTTTACCTAAGATCAACATCAACATCAACAATCAATGATTATTTCAAATTTGTTGCAACTTCTTTTGACATTTTTTGTTAGTTTCAATTATTTTAAATGCAACACTTTGATTTTCTTGTGCTCAGTTATAAACAAAATGTGCAGGTTGAGTTCGAAGTAAGAGATTGTTATTATCGTTGATTATTTGTTACAAAAGTTAAACTGTTAGTGACTCTTTTTCGATCTGCAAAAACAGTGATTGCTATTTATAATCTTTTTATGTACCTCGTAATTTTTTCCTAAAAAATCATTTAACTGAAAACCTCTAAGACATTCGCTGTCGGGGTAAAAGATGACTTTGTGTGTCCTTTTTTCAGAAATAACTGGATGAAATTTGGTCAAATTTGAATTGAAAGGGCACATAAATATAGTCTGACTTCATAACCAACAACTTTTTTTTTTGAATTATGATACTACATACTTGGGTAAGAGGTTATCATTTAGTGATTATAGTGTAATAATACAATTAGTGCTTTTCAATCACAATAAAAAGCTTCAAAAACATAATGGCATCTGATACAACAATTAATATAAATTGTTTTGAGCATGAGCATGAGCATGAGCATGGTTGACTGCAACAACAATTAATATAAATTGTTTTGTAAATTAAGCTGTTATATAGGAAAAACTGAATGATAAAAAAAAAACATATTTTTTGTTGAATTTAAGATAACTCCGCGTTATCAGAAATCTTCGGCTCCGACTCCGACTCCGACTCCGACTCCAGCTCTTAAAATTTAGCCGACTCCGGCTCCGGCTCCGACTCCAGCTGTTCGAGTTTTGACGACTCCGACTCCGACTCCAGGTCCCCTAAAAGACCCGACTCCACCAACTCCGGCTCCGACTCCGACTCCGACTACACAGCCCTGAGAAGTACATTCTTTCAAATGTAAAAACGCAAAGAAATCAAAATTATTAAAAAGTACTTTTGGATTGCAAATTTTATATTGCATAATAATAATAAAAAAATCTCACCGTGTTCGATGTTTTTCAAAAACTTACCAAAAATTCGAAAATAAAAAAAAATACTTATTTTCGAAATTTATCTTTTAATGATAAAAAGTTTTGTTTGAAAAATGGATAAAAACTTCTGCGTATCTATTTTTTTCAAAAAGTCCTAATCATAACCTACAACTTTGCCGAAGACACCAAATCGATCAGAAATTCCTTTTTCAAGGTACAGAATTTCATACATTTACATGCCCAATTTGTAAGACCAGCCGGCAAAATTGTATGGAGACCTGTGTGAAAAAACTAATGATGAAAAATTGCTTATTTTGGCCTAGGGAATGTACTAACTAAGCTTCATCCAAATCAAACTGCTCAACCAGTCTCAAATTTAGAGTGAAGGCTCTTAAAATCTAACCTTTTTTGAGTCACGAGACTGAAGCCTAACAAAAAAAAAACAAAATATGAAATGAAATTTGTTTCAACATTCCAAAAGTGAATTAATCCCACATTTTGTGCACCCAAAAGCGAAATGGCTTTCCTCCCTTTTTTACTCCCATTTTCTTCCTATACCCAACCAATTGCTGCGGAGTGGTCACACAGTGGCCATCAGTCCAGTTGTCCAGCAGAACCGACCCCTCGCGTTAATGACAGTTGCATTCGTGCCGGTGGACGACGACGACGAGGACAATTAGACGACCTTTTTCCTTCTTTTTGCCAGCCAGGACAGTGCTCACAAGTTTTGGGAAAATTTCGCTGCAGCTGCAATTTTTCTTTCGCTTAGTTTTGGGTCAAGAAAACAAGGATCTGACCGTGAGAAGTGAGGGGGAAAGTTAATGAAAGAATAACTACTTTTAGCAATTTGGAGGGGAAAATAGAGAAGAAAAAAAACAGTGAAGAAACGTGGCAGTTTTTCCACTTTGGCAATGTTAAGGTGCAACGGCAAAGGTACAGCAGGATGGTGGTGTGTCTTAATGTGATTAGTAGTGCTGCGTAGTTCATTCTTAAGGGCAAGGTAAAGAGAAAAGTTAATATTTTTACGGACCAGTGTAATGGGACGGAGGTGCAGCTGGTGCAAGTTCTCATTAGCCATGGAATAAGCTTTATAAAAAAAGAAAGTTGAGCTGGATGCAGTGGAAAAGATTTGGATTAAACGTTTGCGGCTCCAGGCCTGGTGAGAAAGCAGAGCAGATGTGAAGAAATTGCGCAATTCGTAATGACGAAGTGATGGATTTCTTCAAAAGTATGATAAGTATTCAAGTCATTGTCTTTTTAAGTATGCTAGAACGCAGTTTAGGGATGAAAAGCATGATTCGGTTCGCAAAAGTACTGCGATTTGATCTGAACCATCTGAACGCTAAGTGGTCGACTAACAGTAAAAAAAACAATGAATCGATAAAGGTTGGAAAATTAGCGACATCTGTAATTATATGAAAATTTGTAAAAAAAAATCAACAAACAACTTAACTTAACTTCTTTATGTAATAACGTTGTTATGTTAAAAAAAATATGAATTTAAAATTCCTGGTTTTTCAAAACCTATCACCACGATTCATATTTTTATGAACTTGTTTGTCACAACAAAAAAAAAAGCTTAAAAACATTCAACTATGTTTGGCTGAATACCCTTTTATTTAATCTGATGAACTCTTCGGTTCATGCCAACCGTTTTGAAATCATATTTATAACTGGAATTTTAAAAATGTGAGGGGTAACTTGATCAACCTTTCAACATTTTGAAGAGATCTTGAGCAAAATTTGCCTTTTTCATCCAAACTATTGATTTTCCATAAGATACAGCAATTTTACATATATCCTGTACATGTACGTTTGTGTTCAAAATATAACAAGTTTAGCATGTACAATATTTAAAAACTTAAAATATTCTTACTTAGACTAAAATTTAGCACGTTTACAAAAGCTATTAGAGCAATTCCAGCTCAAATCAGGATTTTTCTGGTACTTTTGTATCCAACCCTCTCCGATTTCAATGAAACTTTGTAGACATGTTATCCTAGACCTATATAAGCCATTTTTATGTATATGGAGACAATTGTACTAGAAAATGACATTTGAGAAGGGCGTAAGTTATTAAGATATTTTTGTATTCTGTAAATTAAAAATGACTGTATCCATCGTACCAAAAAAGTGGTAAAAGACAAACTTGTGGGAAATTGGACGGGCTTTTCGTTTTCGTTTTCGTTTTACGGAGCAAGGTGGGGGACGCGGCCTCAAGTCAGTCCAAGTCCGGTTTCTTGTGGAAAAAAGGTAGTGGCCGAACTAGTATTGCATACAAAATGAACACCACCGGAAGATATACGGGATCGGGAGGGGGAAGGTGAAAGAAAATTAGTGTAGGTGTGAGTAGTAAGAACTTGGATGACTTGAGCAGTTACGGTAATCTAAGTTTAACACTGAATAAAGGAAAATCTGAAATTATGATCCAAAGTAAAACAGGCCCGGAGAAATTAAACTATGAGTTAATTAAATAAGAAAATATAACTAATCGCAGATTTATACAAAGGAAACCTATGATGTATTTCAAATTTAAAGGAAATTTAAAAAAAATGCTGGAAAACAAAAGATGGAAACCAACTTGTCTAGGGAATATAAATCTTGAGGACTTTTTTCTCGGCCCCGTCCTGTCGCGTCCGTCAGTAGTCTTGTCGTACATTACAACTAGAACCAGATCGGCTAATAAAATAGTACACTCCGACCAGTTCAACTGATCATTTAAGTCCAATTATTCATTTACGGAAAACTAACTAACTTGAATCAACAACCTAAACAAAACTGTCTGAAAGTAACTTGAATCTCAAACCCCGAAATTATAATTGCAAAGCCAAACATTCCTTTACCTTGTTTTTAAACCTGACTTGCCGCTTCCAAAACTAATATACAATAATGAAATGTTCATATTTGACAAGTTGAATACTCTTCGTTAAGAAGACTATTTCTTGCCTTCCATTTCATTAGGGCACAGAAGCTCTGCAAACAAGAGTGTATCCCTATCATACTTAATATAAACTGTCAATTGAGTGAAAGAGATGAACTCCTGTTCACAAAACTAATGTGTCCATTTGAAATGTTAGGCTCCATTTGATCGTCAAAACTCCTGCAAATCCTCGATTCGCAACAATGGTCGATACAACCATAATCCGAGAACCGTTAGTTCAACAGATTAACGAATTTTGTCCGATATCATTTCATTATTGATTGATCGAGACTCTATGGATGTTTTGACAATTCCGAATGGTTAGTATATCACTTTAATTATAATCAGAGATTCTGATAGCATCACTTAACTCGTTTACACAGAACTGTCGGCCTGGAATTATTAAACAATCTAAAGTTACAAAAAAAAACTAGCTATTCTGAGTGCCTTGCAAAAAACTTATTAATACAAAAATACCAGATCCTAACCTAACACCCTCATTAAGATAGGAAAAAATCACGCTTCTGTTTTTGTGATTAATTAAATTATTTAATATAATCCCACAATGCCTAGAAGAGACCTCTCTTACTGTTGTGCGTAAGCGTTGCTTTGCTTTATGAATTTCTACCTAAGCTAAAGATGTATCAAAAAGATTTAAACCTGATCCTACCAGATTTTATAAACAAGAATATTGAGATGCAAATAAAAAAATCAATATCTTGCAATTTTACATAGTAAAAAAGTTGTAATTTCTATCAACACAAGTATATAAATATAAAATAAATGTGTGATATATATCAACATCGGAAACCATCTTTGCAAATAGCCCTGAAATGACGGCAACGTGTGGCTCCATCTCCAGGGAGGAAATTGGACGGGCTTTTCTAAAAAAATACACTGAAAGAAAAATACACGACACTTCTATGGGATTTTACAATTTTTATGTTTAAAGCGGTATACGCACTTCGGAAGGAACCGGTCAAGAAAAAAATCAAATGGGCAGCAGCGGCAGCTAGAGCAAGCTAGAGAGGGTGAAGAAAAGCCCCAAGAAATCGCTCCCTCTCCTTTGTTCTGCTGTTCGTAAAGCTGTTTCTTGACCCCTTTCCTTCCGATCAGCGTACTACCCTTAAAACTTAAATTTTAAGCTGAAGTCACAATTTTTTTTCGTTCAAAATTTTGAGGAAATAGCCTGATGACTTGTCTTATTGTTTACGTAAGCTTATTTACTATCCAGGTTTCTACCACACTGATAAAAATATTCTATTTACAGTTACGAGCAATGTAATTAAACTTATATCTGTAAGCCCATACATTTAATTGAAATAATGTCAAATGCAAACTTATGAAAAATGGGACGAGCTTTCCGGTAAAAATATTTACGAGACAGAAAAACCAAGTCTGTCATATAAAAATTGCCAAAAAAACACCAAAAAACCTATTTTTTCAACATTTTTATTTTAAAACCGCTGTATCTTTCCAAGGATTGGACCGAGGACAATGGTCAATATAGAGACATTTATGTAAAATGGTCTGGAGAATCGATTCCCACTATCGATTCTGAAAAATTTTGACCACTTTTCAAAAAAACAGTTGTAGTAAATAATTTTTGTATTTTTAGGAGAGACATACCATCCTGCATTTTTCGTGAGTCCGTTGATCGGATTTTGATCAAACCGGTGGCATTCGGTTTGGTTTAAGGTCCCATACATCGCTATTGAATTGTTTGAAGTTTCGATAAGTAGTTCAAAAATTATATATAAAAATGTGTTTTCACATATATCCGGAACTCACTTATAAGCATGAAAACTATGTCCGGATCCATCATCCAATCCATCGTTGGTTAGGTTATCGAAAAACCTTTCCAACGAGTCCAAAATATTGAAGATCTGGCAACCCTCTCTCAAGCTATGGCCACTTCAAGCAAAACAATGTAAATGGGCCGAAGCCGAAGTATAAACAAACAGTCTGTCCAGCTTACGTCAGTTGATGTTTACATTAGGAACGAGCAGGACAGACTCTTTGTTCATACTTCGGCTTAAGCCCATTTACATTATTTTGCTTGACTTAAGTGATATTTATGTTCATTTTAATTCCGGATCTAAAAATAGATGAAATTGGTGTTCAATCCCATCATATCACCCATTGTTGGTAATGAGTAAGGAAGGCTCCAACCACATAAGTGGATTAAGTTAGTTTTTACTACCATTTTAGTGAAATTTCAATAAATCACCTGTCAAAGTGACAAATGTCAGTTAACTGAGAATTCAGTAAAATCTAATTTACTGAATCGCTTACTGAAATTTCAGTAGATGAAAATTGAGTTAAACTTTACTGAATTTCAGCAAAAAAATGAGAAGAAATGAGTAGAAAATTGCAACAGAGACCACAAAAGACCCGGGAGTCGTTAAAGTGGATTGCTTTTTTAAAACATCAAATTTTATTTAATTTGTTTCTTGTTATAAAACTGAAAATAGAAAACCATGCGTAGGAACGGAATTTGTATTTCATTTTATATTCTTTTCATGTTTTTGTTTTGCATACTTTCCATGAATCCTCTCTGTTGTTTTCTAATCACTTATTGTGTCCCACCCTTTCTATGGCTTCCCTTTTGCAGCACGCGACCGGCACAGTTCAAAGTACCGTCTGGTACAGGTGTGACCTTCCGCACACGCTCACCTACTCCTTCTTCCACCTGATTTAACCTTCACTTCTCGCGCGTTCACTGACGCCTCCAATCCAATTAAAACTTGTATCGTCACTCTGTTTTTTCTCTGTTTCGCAGGTCTCCTCCCGCCGCTGAAGATCCCCAAGCTCAAAAAGCTCAAACAGTGGAACGGCGCCTCCATCCTGAACCTACAGCAGCTGAAGAACCTCCCGTCGCGAACCCGAAACGTCGGCACGGTAGCTTCCGTCGTCGTCCGACCCCCGGAAGTCCCCGCGGCAACGATTCAAAATGGCACCGCCAAATGTCACTCGCGCAAGCGATCTGACATTTCGATTATTAGCGCGTCGGTGCCTACTACGTCGCGAGACGGCGCCGCCGGCGGCCTGTACGCACTCAAGTGCGACCGGAACGCCGCCAAGCGGGGCATTTTGCTGAATCTGCCGCGGAAGATGATGGGGGTGATGGGTGGGGGTGGTGCCGGGGGGGACGGGAACCTGGACGGGGTGAGCTACCAGTCGGAGGAGATGGTCCACGAGAAGTTTTCGCCGTGCAAGAAGCGGGTCGTGGAACCGCCGCCGAGGCGGAAGCGAATGAGGAAGCGTGAGGAGGAGCGGAGGGAGTTTTATTGCGGGGATCGACTGCTGGAGCGGAACCGTAGCGAGCTGTTCCGGATTGCCGAGCGGGGATCCAATGAGCGATTGAATGAGCGACGACGACGGGAAGAGGCGGCTCCGCCGCCACCAGGGTTGATTAGTGGTGGCCGGAAGACGCGATCCGCGGACAATATACTGGCGCTGAAGAGTTACGGGGGCAGTGAGAGTGACGAGGACGACGCCGAGCAGGTTCGGTCGTTGAAGGTGAGTAGGATGGCCGAGTGGCAGGGGCCGGCCAGCATGCCGTTGAAGTACAGTGAGAGCATGGAGAGCGATACGGAGGAGGTGAGGGGACGAGTTAGGCGGGTTAAGATGAAGAAGGCGAGTGAGTACTCGATTGAGAATGATTCCGAGAAGATTGAGGTTAGGTTCCGGAAGAATCATGTGAGTACGGAGAGTGAAGAGGTTAGGCCGGCTCCGCCGGCACCTCCAGCACCGCCGATTCCGCTACCGACTCGGGTTGTGGCGCTGCGTCAGCAGGAACCTAAGCCCAAGGTCAAGCCGAAGCTTCCGGAGAAGCCACCTCCAAAGAAACCGGTCGAGCAGTTCGTTACGGCAAAGGACTTTGCCGAAAATTTCAAGCCGCTTGCGGCGGTGCTCCAGGAGTCGATCAAGAGTGCCGACCTGAAGCGCAAGTGGATCAACGACTTCCTGTCGGAGAGTGACGAAGAGCCGGCCAAGAAGCAACAGTCGTCGGAGTCGCTTACGAAGAAGTTCGCCATGGTAGATCGATTCGATCGCCAGCTGGAACAGCTGGAGCGGGGAGCGACCTTCATCACGAAGGACTCCGTCGAGAGTGTCAACATCTTCCACAACGGCGGAGACTTTGACGAGTTCGACAAGCTGTTTCAAGCGGACAGCGTCAAGAAGAGCGTCAAGGTCAACGAACAGGTCACGGTCATCAACCGGAAGCAGAACCTTGACAACTTTTCCTCTTCCTCCTTCGACTCGGATGTGGTTCGTCCACCCATTCCGCCACCACTCCCTCCACCGATCGTATCCCCACGAAGCACCGTCAACATCCAGGACTATTACGACAAGAAGCTGCAGCGCGTCCGGTACGTCTCGTCGCCATCGCCGTCGCGATGCTTCGACGAAGATCCGGCAACGCCGCCGCCGCTCCCCGAAGCGATCAACAATAATTTAGTGCTTCCTTTAAGTATAATCAACCAACGTACTGTAGATAAGTGTAGTACTACCGATGCAGACGAAGCAGTTTGTAGACCGAAACCCTATAACCAGAACCATATCTCGTGTAATCTCAACAATATCCACCCTACTAACAACTATATCGAACCCCGTACTAATACCGATTACAGTTCTACCAACAACAACAACAACAATAGTGCTAGTGTTTTTATCGTGGGTGAAACGTTCAAGGCACCGCCGGTGAAGCGTTACATCAACTACAAGTTTGACGATTACGGCCACATCGAGGTGTCGGGCTCGTCGGCGACGAGCCGACCCAGAAGAACCTTCAACATCAACGACTTCCACGACGACTGCTACAACGAGGAGGGGGTCGTGATTATCTGAAGAATTAAGCTTCTCGAGGCTAGATTAGCAAAGTGACACAGTTGTAACACGGTTTAATGAATATATCACCTATTGGACAGGAAAAAACAAACAAGAGTAAACAGCGTCGTCGCTCTTGCCTTTCTCTCCGGAACTGACAAAAGAAATCCATCTTGGGCTAGTCTTCCGGAACCGGAAGACGCAGCTGTTGACTTCGTAATTGAACCGTTTCAATATTTAACAGCGCTAGCTGTTAAGGACTTGGAAGGAGGGAAATGAAATATCAACTTAATCTATTCCCACCTTTCTTCTCAAAGCGTGGTGTTCATCTGACAGTTCGCAACCAAACTTTGCCTCCTTTTGACAGACTCCCTTCTGGGTCCACCAGGTGCACTGAATTGTTGTCTTCTTCTGCTGCTCTGGCAATCGTCCGTCTTCGTTTGGGATAAGGAAATCTCTGACGAGGACGGTGAAAAATTGTCGCCATCAGCTGGGGAGAAAGTGGTGATGCGTTCTTTTGCTGCTCTAGGATTGGGGCTATGTTTCAATTTGAGCGTCAGCGATGTCAGTAGTTTTTTCTTTTTATTTTTCTTGAATTTTATCGCATATTAAAAGAGCAACGCAAAAAGGAGTTTGACTGTATCTAACCAAATCAAACAATTGGGCTAAGATTTCTGATATTGTTGTTCACAACGATAAAGATTATTTTTCTGACTAAAATGACCCTTTGATCGACCACAAAGGGTTTACAATGGATTTTTAAATCAACTTTGAAAAATTAGCTTCGCAGCCCTTCTTGACAGAAAAGATCCTACTTGACAGTTCGTTCCAACGGAACCATAGTTGATCCATCGAAAAAATGTTGCCTTGCAATTTGTTTTGCATAAGAATGAATAAAAGTGAAACCATTTCATTTTAGCCGTGTTTTTAATCGTTGTACCTAAATATTTACATAGGGCTTTAGGACCCTATTGTATGTACGAGCTTACGATCGTTTTATTTTTTATACAAAGAATCTCATTCCATATCAAGTCAACTTAGTGCAGTTTTGGGCTCGACCGCTCGACCTTCCACGTCTTTGGATCAGAACTAACTGCCCATGCAAACAGGCGTAAATCACTTTCAAAAATCATGAAATAAAAAAATATACGCCCAATTTGAATGATAACAAACTCACCACGGGCATATTGAATTCATCACAGTTCATTTGCAGTGAACTTAATCCGAATTTTGAAACACGCACACTGTAGCACATTCTGATAGATGCTTCTAGTAGGTATGAAATGATTGAAACATTTTTGATAAACTCGGATTTATGTTTGAAAAACTAAATAATTCGTTTTTGGTACATTGACAGGTCGTTTTTTTTTAATTAAAATTACCAGCTAAATGCGAAATTATTTTTAAACTGAGCTTGGTGTTCCAAGCAGATTTGTGCGACTTATTTTGAAATGTAGATTTACATAATTATTTAAATTCTCCAAAACTGTCAATATTTTCTCAACGTAAAAAGGTCAAATCGGAAAACGGGCTGGATTTTTGGATTGTTTGGACAATGTTGCACTAAGATCAGGAAAAACAGAAATTAAAAATATATATTTTCGAATTTCAAGGCGTTTTCGCTAGAACTAGTTTTTTTTTTTTGTGGATGCATGAATTATTGTTCTTTACGAAACACCTTTGTAAACATCATTTTTGTGAAAATTGTACATACATTATTATATTTAACACAAAAAATGTGTTATTTGTTGATAATAGAATAACAGTTCGATGAAAAAAAAGGTTTCCGAGTTAACAACCACGTCGAATATTCTAAAATCTGTAACTTTTCAAGGAATTTTTTGATTGACTTGGTGTTTTCGGCAAAGTTGTAGGTATTGTGGTTTCGGAAATAAATCGAATTTTTGCGGCGATTTATCTGACACTACGCTTCGCAAACTTATCAACTCTATTTCTGAGTGCAACAACTTGTTGTGTTGAACGCGAGGTTAAACCTCACTGAAACACTTTTTGTCACTCTGGCCCCAAACCGAACTGAGCGATTTCCACTCTCGCCGCACGTTTTCTCTCCGCATTTTCTAAAAAAAAAACCATTCCCCAGAATGTACCGTTCCCCAGAAATATTTATCGTAGTGATTATAATTATTTCTAAAATTAAAAAAAAAAAATCAAAAATTTTCAAAATTTCTGACTGGTTTTCAAATTTTTTTCAAATTTTCCAACTTTTCCAAATTTCCAAAATTTTCAAGATTTCCAAAATTTCCAAAATTTCCAAAATTTCCAAAATTTCCAAAATTTCCAAAATTTCCAAAATTTCCAAAATTTCCAAAATTTCCAAAATTTCCAAAATTTCCAAAATTTCCAAAATTTCCAAAATTTCCAAAATTTCCAAAATTTCCAAAATTTCCAAAATTTCCAAAATTTCAAAATTTCAAAATTTTCAAAATTTTCAAAATTTCCAAAAATCCCAAAATTTCCAAAATTTCCAAAATTTTAAAAATTTCTAAAATTTTCAAAATTTCTAAAATTTTCAAAATTTCTAAAATTTTCAAAATTTCTAAAATTTTCAAAATTTCTAAAATTTCTAAAATTTTCAAAATTTCTTAAATTTTCAAAATTTCTTAAATTTTCAAAATTTTCTAAAATTTTCAAATTTTCTAAAATTTTCAAAATTTCTTAAATTTTCAAAATTTCTTAAATTTTCAAAATTTCTTAAATTTTCAAAATTTTCAAAATTTCTTAAATTTTCAAAATTTTCAATTTCCAAAATTTTCAATTTCCAAAATTTCCAAAATTTCGAAAATTTCCAAAATTTCCAAAATTTCCAAAATTTCCAAAATTTCCAAAATTTCCAAAATTTCCAAAATTTTCAAAATTTCCAAAATTTCCAAAATTTTCAAAATTTCCAAAATTTCCAAAATTTCCAAAGTTTCCAAAATTCCCAAAGTTTCCAAAATTCCCAAAATTCCCGAAATTGCCTAAATTTCCAAAATTTTTAAACTTTCCTAAATTTTCTAAAATTTCCAAAAATTCCAAAAAAAAAATCAAAATTTTCATAATTTAAAATTTTGATTTTTTTTTTGAGAATTTTGAAAATGTTTTTAATTTATGACATTTATGAAGCTTTGGTTTTTTTGACTCACCATTGACAAACTATGATCGTAATATTTAGATCGAAAAATCTCGATCGTGATGCGAGAAATAAAGATTGAAATATTACGCTCGAGTGCAATAATCACCACGTTAACTTGTGTCAGCAGTTATTACAAGGCTAGAAAGTTTTCCCTTCTTCAAAGAAAGGAAAACTTAACTGACTGATACAAGTTGAATTTTACCTTTAAAAGGGAGGAGGAGAGTTTTCCCTTCTGTAAGGAGGGGAAAAATGTATAGCCTTGTTATTATAACTGCGACACGGGTTTAATTTTCCCTTTTAAGCAAGGGAAAAAATACTTTACCACTTACACAACTTTTTAAATTTGTTATCACTAGTCGAGAGAGTTTTTCCTAATGGAAACAAGAAAGAATACAAGAAAAAAAAAACTTTAAGGTGAAAATTCAACTTCTGTTAGCAGATATCACAAGTCAAGACAGTTTTCCCTTCTTTAAAGCAGGTGAAATTCAACGTGTGTCAGGATACCTTAAAAGAAAGAAAAATTATTCAGTTATTGTAAGTCAAGAGAGTTTTCTTCTTCCAAAAATGATAAATTAATTTTTGTCACCTTAAATCAAATTTAGAAAATTTAAATAATCATGCAAAATGAGCAATATGCCAAAGGTCCAATATGTCAAATGGAATGATACCAATGACACCCACAATCATATTTTTAATTTTAACAAACATTTTTCTTCTTTGCACAATAAAAATAGCATTAACGGAAAACAAGAAATAAAAAGAAACTGCAATTTATTCGGCATTTGTATAACAAATTTAACATGACTGAAAAAGAAGGGAAAATTTCTTAGAATAATAGAACGAGTCATAAGCCGAATTAACATTTTCTGTTATTTTCTCAAGATTTGTTGTCAAAAAAAGAAAAATTTCTTGGCATGGATAAAATAACCTTGTCCAATTTTTATTTTTTCTAAGAAATTTCAAACAAACTAATATTTGAAACTACTTTGATTTTTCGAGAAAGAAACTTTTCTGGAGAATGGTTTTCTGGGGAAAGGTTTTCTGGGGAATGGTTTTCTGGGGAACGTGAAACAATCCATATTTTATTTTGTTCTATATTAAGGCCGTTGCAAATATTTTTCAAAATTTATATCACCCCCCCCCCCCTAAATTGGTCTGAAAAATCAAGGGGCAAAAAATATATTTTCTAGAAAACTCTTCTGCATTGATCATCATATTTGGCATGTTTGGGCTTGTATAAAAATGTTTTGAATTTTTATGAAATTCCAATGTAGAGTATTTCGAAAAATATTTTTTTTGTCAATACTTTGGAATATTTTGGAAACTAATGATGGCATGCAACTTGACAGGTGTATAATGCATTTCAAATCACATTTTTTTATTTTAAATGCTGAAAAAAACTTTTGATAGAAACTTGCTTGCTCACTTCTCATTGAGCTATTCATCACTCGATTTCAGTTGAAAACGCTTTTAATTAGCTTTAATTGAATGTCAAAGTTCTGACCTGCCAACATTAGAGGCACGCTGGAATTAGATGCTGTTCCCTTATAATTTCAATTTTTATACTTTTTTTTTATTTGTTTGCCCCCTCCCCCTTGATAAACAAAGAGTTGTGCTCACTCACCGACATAAATTTTCGTCAATCAAAACAAGATGGAGGAATCCGGCAGACGGTAATAATAAAATTCATGCCAATTCAATAACAAATACTGGTAAAATAACAGAAAGTGCTAAGGAATCTTCTTGATAAAATAATTTTTGCATAAGGGTTTAGTAACAGTTTATGTTATCATAACAAAATTTGTTGTTGGTCTGATATTGGTTGAAAGCCAAAACAACTTTGGAATAGCATTTTTTGTTATGGAAGAATTGCCGTTCAAGAGCCAAAAATAAGAATGTCGATTGAAATTTTCGCCCTTTGAGGTTATGTATGCGAATTCTGTTTTGTTAAATTCCAGCGTTCAAAACAACTTTGAGCAAAAATTCGAGCTGATACTTTGTTAACTTTTGATGCTCTATCATTTTAAACAATATTATTTTTTCAAAATTATTTTATTTCAAATATTTTTTTTATTGCGTTAATTTATAGAGGGCAAAGAGTTAACAATCGTACTACTTGAATTTTTTCTCAAAAGTTGTTCTATGAGCTGTAAATTCAATTTTAAGTTTGCATTCCTATGTAACCGAACAGCGAAAATCTGAATCGTCATTCTTCGATGCTTTGCGCCATCTGTCGGAATTTTTGAGCTTTTGATCGCGAATACCTCCAACTGTTATTGCCGTTTAAGAGCCAAACGACATGCGACACCTAGTGTTGAGTAGCAGAACAGAGCGAAGAATGTCGATTGAAATTTCCGCCCTTTGAGGTTATGTATGCGAATTCTGTTTTGTTAATTTCCAGCGTTCAAAACAACTTTTGAGCAAAAATTCGAGCTGATACTTTGTTAACTTTTGATGCTCTATCATTTAAACAATATTATTTTTTCAAAATTATTTTTTTTTTCATTTTTTTTTATTGCGTTAATTTATAGAGGGCAAAAAGTTTACACTCGTACTACTTGAATTTTTTCTCAAAAGTTGTTCTAAGAGCTGTAAATTCAATTTTAAGTTTGCATTCCTATGTAACCGAACAGCGAAAATTTGAATCGTCATTTTTCGATGCTTTGCGCCATCTGTCGGAATTTTTGAGCTTTTTATCGCGAATTGGGATGATCGGATTAGTTGTTAAAATAACAAAAACAATAACAAAGATTTGTTCGAAGCATATTAAAAAAAAAATATTAGTCTGTTAATACAATAACAATCCAACAACAAAAAAATCATAACGACGAATAACAAATCTTGTTAGAAATAACATCAAATGTTATTGGCCTAGTATTTTCAAACATCAAAAAATGTTATTCCGAAGTTATTTCCGTCTGCTCGGGATCACAACAAACCTGGCTTACACACTGATCGAGTAATACCGAATTAAGCTTGACAGAAAAGGGCTGAGAGAAAAAACGCGGCGAGAGTGGAAATCGCTCAGTTCGATTTGGTGCCAGAGCGACAATATATAAGAAAATTCATTGTTATCCGAGCATTCGTTGGTGAAGGTTGTCTGAATCAACATGACTCGTCGCGTCCCGGCGCAAAACGCCGGCAATATTGCCCTACCTGCGGCTCAAGCAGGCAAAAAAGTGGGAATTTCCAAAAGGAAGGTTGAGGCCTCGACTGATGGCCAAAAACCGGGGATTTCCAAGAGGAAGGTGCTTTTGGAAGTGACATCGAACAGCAAAAAGACGAAAAAGAGCGACGGTACTGTACCGATGGATGAGGAGGAGGAGAACTCTTCGTCGCACGAGGAGCAGCTATTGAAGAACAACAAGTTTGCTGGACTGCCTGACGAGGACCAGGTAGCGGAAGCAAAGGAGAATGAAGTGAAACAGCGAAAGGAGAAACTGCCTCCTTTTTATGTGCGGCAATCAGCAGCTACGATCGACTTTCGAGCGGGGCTGGTTGAACTCATCAAGTCTGGGAAAGTCCAAGGCAACATTCGTCTGTGTCAGGACGGATTTAAGGTGCTGGTGCAATCCAGGCAGCACTATCAACTGGTCAAGGATTACTTGACCGAAAACGAGGCGGAGTACTTTACCCATGATGTCGTCATGGATAAGCCGTACAAAATCGTCGTCAGAGGTCTGTACGACATGC
The DNA here is from genome assembly GCF_015732765.1 of Culex quinquefasciatus. Taxonomy (NCBI): domain Eukaryota; kingdom Metazoa; phylum Arthropoda; class Insecta; order Diptera; family Culicidae; genus Culex; species Culex quinquefasciatus. The sequence goes on from NC_051861.1 coordinate 103,247,472, forward strand.
CAGTGGAGGAATTAGCTGCCGAGCTAAAAGTTTTGAAACTGGATGTGTTGGCCGTGCACAAAATGAGCCGACGCAACAAAGACATCAAGTACCGTGACCAGCTCTACCTGCTGCATTTGGCTAAGGGATCGACGACGCTTCCTGAGCTGAAGGCAATTCGAGCGGTTTTCAACATTATCGTGTCGTGGGAGCGATACCGACCAGTGCATCGTGACGTCACACAATGCTTCAACTGCCTGGGCTTCGGGCACGGAGGTAAGAACTGCCACCTAAAGCGTCGTTGCGCCAAATGTGGTACCGATGCGCACATCACATCCCAGTGCATCCAAGATTCGCTGGTGAAGTGCCTCAACTGCAACGGTGAGCACTCGTCAACCGACCGAAAGTGCCCCAAGAGAGCTGAGTTCGTGAAAATTCGGCAGCAAGCATCGACGAAGAATCAGCCTCAGCGTCGTAGAACTCCTCCAGCCCTGGTGGAGCAAAATTTTCCACCTCTTCAACCGCGACGCCAGGTCCCGAACTTGGCACCGTTGCCGTTGGATCCCAGGAAGAGAGCTGAGATGAATCATCCACGGCCGGGTTCCAGCCAGGAGCCGAGACCGCCACCACCGGGCTTCAGCCAGGAGCCAAGACCAACCCAAGAACCAGCAGTTGAGGAAAATGGTAATGATCTTTACACCTCAACCGAACTCCTCAATATTTTCAAACAGATGTCCGCTGCACTGCGTGGATGCAAAACCAAGACCCAGCAGATTGAAGTGCTGACCTCGTTCGTCATCCAGTATGGATCGTAGGTCCCTCAAGCTGCTGAATTGGAACGCTTGCTCCATTAGGAGGAAGAATTTAGAGCTGGTGGATTTTCTTCGCGAGAAGGAGATCGACGTAGCTGCCATCACGGAAACTCATCTGAAGCCCGGTGAAAAAGTTTATCTGCAAAACTACAAGATCGCGACGCAGCTCGATAGGACCACCTCTGGAGGAGGAGGTGTGCTTGTCGCTGTTCATCGTGATCTCAAGCCACGCCGGCTGCCACACTTTAAGCTGGACATCATCGAGGCCGTTGAAGTGGAAATTCCCACTTCGGTTGGCCCAGTACTCTTCATTGCTGCATACTGCCCACGTCAGGTGAATTCCAGAGATGGTTCAGCAGCAAAACTGAAGAGCGATATCCAGAAGCTGACACGGCGGAGCGCAAAGTACATCATCGCTGGTGACCTCAACGCGAAGCATGAAGTTTGGGGCAACAGCAGGAGGAATCGGAACGGAGTGATTCTGCACAACGATCTGCAAAACGGATACTACAACGTTGTGAGTCCGGATCGTCCAACGAGGGTGGCTCGGTCTGGGAATCACTCAATCATCGACTTCTTCATTACCAATATGGCTGAGAACGTGGCTCATCCTGAGGTGTTTGAAGAGTTGAGTTCTGATCACTATCCGGTGGTTGTGGAGGTTGGAGCTTCCGTTACTCCGCAGCGGCAACCAACCCGGAAAGATTACCACAACGTTGACTGGCAGCAGTTTCAGCAAGTGGTCGACAGCAACATCGACTATGATCAACACCCGGAAACTTCTGCTGATATTGATCGTTCGCTGGAGGTGATCCAGCAGGCTATCAACCAAGCAGAGGCTGCCAACGTTCGGGAGGTTCCTGTTAATTTTAAGGTAACTGATATTGACGTAGATACTAAACACTTGATTAGACTTAGGAATGTTTATAGGAGACAATATCAACGGACTGGGGACTATGACAAAAGATTTCAGTGAACAATTTGAACAAAATCATACAAGACCGACTTGACAATATCAGAAATCAAGAATTTTCAAAACATGTAAGCCAGCTTGGGAATTATTCAAAACCATTTTGGAAACTTTCAAAAGTTCTTAAAAACAAACCAAAGCCTATTCCTCCTCTTATTGTTGAGGATTCTCCTTTGATTACATCCGAGGAAAAGGCAAATGCACTTGGGCTTCATTTTGTTAGTTCACATAATCTTGGCGCTTCCATGACCAGCCGTAAAGAAACATCAGTTGCCAATAGTATTTCAACAATTAATAACTCTACCTTTGAATTTCCTGCAGATTCCCATGTTTCTGGTGAGGAAGTCAAAGTTGCAGTTAAACAAATGAAAAATATGAAAGCTCCAGGCTTTGATAACATTTTAATCTAGTGTTGAAAAAACAGAGTGATCAGTTCTTTCAACATCTAGCCAATATTTTCAATAAATGTTTGCAACTTGGTTACTTCCCTACCAATTGGAAACTGGGCAAAGTCATACCAATTTTGAAGCCTCAAAAGATCCAACATCGCCAACAAGTTATCGTCCCATTAGTCTTTTGAGTAGTCTGTCCAAACTCTTTGAGAAGGTCATCTATTCAAGGCTTTTGGATTTTACCAACGATAATAATATAATTTTGAACGAGCAGTTTGGCTTCCGAAAGGGTCATAATACTGCTCATCAGCTTACGAGAGTTACTAAAATCATCAAGCAGAACAAGCTTGAGTCTAAATCAACTGCTATGGCTTTGTTGGATGTTGAGAAGGCTTTTGACAATGTTTGGCATGATGGTTTGATACATAAACTGTATTTATACGGTTTTCCAATGTATCTTATCAAAATTATCCAGCACTATCTTTCGGAGAGATCGTTCAAGGTTTTTCTGAATGGGATTGCTTCTGGATTATTCAACATTGATGCTGGGGTTCCCCAAGGAAGTATTCTTGGCCCACTTCTGTATAATATTTTTACATCTGATTTGCCTACTCTTCCTGGTAATGGTGTGTTGTCACTTTTTGCTGATGACACTGCCGTTATTTATAAGGGTAAAATAACCAGATATTTAGTTGGCCGTCTTCAAAAGGGTCTTGACGTTCTTTCCGAATACTTTGGCGACTGGAAAATTCGCATAAATGCAGCCAAAACTCAAACCATCATTTTTCCACTTTCCAAATCGGCCCGATTTGTCCCAAAGGATGATGTTTTGATTAAAATGAATGATGTTTTGATACCCTGGTCAAAAGAAGTTGTCTATTTAGGTCTCATACTTGACTCGAAACTTTTGTTTCGACAGCATGTTGACAAAATATTGAACAAGTGCAGCATTCTCATCAGGTGTTTGTATCCTTTGATTAACAGAAAATCAAAGCTATCTTTGAAAAATAAGTTAGCAGTTTACAAACAAATAATTTACCCCGTTATTGAGTATGCAGTACCTGTTTGGGAGTGTTGCGCTAGAACTCATAAATTGAAGCTCCAGCGTGTCCAAAACAAGGTACTCAAAATGGTTTTGAATGTTCCTGGCTGGACAAGATCAAGTGAGGTTCATGAATTAGCAGAAGTAAAAATGTTGGATCAGAAGATTCAAGAAAAATGTTTGAAATTCAGGGAAAAATGTGCTATATCTGAATACCCCTTGATTCAAGGATTGGTTTAGTTTATTGTAAGTTTAAGTTAGTTTTAGGTTAGGTTATGTTTTCTTAACATTTTTTTTCCTCATTGTACCTAGTGTTACAAAAATGATAAATCATATACTTTTAAAGTTAAGAAAATGAACAGTGTTTAAATCACGAAAAGCAAACTAAAGCTGAAGAGCCACAGCTGACCACTTATTATGTAAACCAAATGTAATTATTATAAGAAAGATTCAATAAAGTATATTTAATTAAAAAAAAAAAAAAATAAGAAAATTCAAAAATCTGTAATGTAATTTGAGTGGAAAGTTGGTAACAGTGAGATTATTCAATTGGATTAAAATGTTTAGTATGTACTATGTGTATGTTTAGTATGCTAATTAATCAATAAAATCCACAATTCTTGCGCGTAAGTAAACCACGTCGTTTTTTCTTGTTGCTTTTTTGGGATTAACCACGTGGACACTTTTTTGAAAATTTCACTGGGCTCATACATAATCTGCAATTTCAATTCAAAATTATTAACCATTCGGTTTGGGAGTAAAATCATTGCAACTATGCACTTTAAAAACACGTATTGTTTGCAATACCATGTCTAACTCAACCTTTTTCTTCTACATGTGAGAACACGAGTTGTCGTGTTTTATTTAATCAAAAAAAGCTCCTTACAAAATTTCAATCAATTCAAATCCTTCGTTTCCAAAAGGAAACCCACCTACTCGCAATCATCAACTCTCGCCCCCAGCAAAATAAATCCTGCATCTGTTTGATTTAAATTAATTAAACTCGTATCCAATCTCAACATCTTGTCTGCACCCACCACCATTTCATTCATGCAAGAAACCCCTTCCCCGAAGCTGCTACCTCGCAAGACCTGTGGTGTGGGAGTGGAACGGAAAACCTTCCAAGAAAATTAAAAGGGCAGATAACCAGACCAAAGTGTCCTTTCTCCTGCTACTTCTTAGGATCTTAGAGCCAGCACAGTTGGAAAGTGGGTCTCTTCATCCGATATAAGCCCCGGAGGAAGTCCACCCTCGTTGACCCGCTGACCGGGATCCGTTTTCTTCCGCCTGCAAGATAGGCACCCCGCATTACACGTAACTGACTGTCGACGCACGCCGGGGCGTTACACCGGCGTCATTCATCGTTTCCAACTTGAAAAAGGGGTTTCGCTGGAGAAATTAGAAGCTTTTGCGCAAGCGCAACGAATCCCGAGGGCACTCAGTGAGTGCCCTCCCCCAGAACAGCTGATTTTGCCGAACGTCTGGCTGCTCGGTGGGAAAGTGCTCTAAAGATTGATGGTTAGTCTACTTTCGGGCGTTAGCGGAGAAGGCACGCCATCTGTTGTTGGTTGCAGGGGGAAACGCCTAACGGTAGGCAATTTTTGTTTTAGAATCGCAAATTTGGTGATTTTTCTTTTGGAAATTCGAGTTGTCACGATGAAAGAAGCCTAAAAATGTTGCCAAAATCCAATTTGTTCCTCCTGAAAGGACGATGACGGTGGAAAAAAAATCGCTCCCCAAATTCCGTTGATTTTAAGCTGCTCGCAGACATCAATCCGTCCTCGACGACGTCGAGTTCTCCCCTCGTAACAGATTTAGCAGAGCAGGGAAAATTCGGAGCTCATGATTTGGCACATTTTCGCGATGCGATGGGTTTTTGCTAGACGGTTGAACTTGAACTTGTCTGGTGTGCTTTAAAGGGAATGCTCTTTAAATTTTCAGATGGTTCAGAAAATGTAGGTGTTGATTAGTTGTTTGAACGTTGCTTGCATCCAATTACAGAAGCGTCCTACACTCTGAACACCTTGTTGCATGTTTGCAATACCGAACATAACTCCGAATGAAAAGAAGATTCTAATTACAAGTACAGCTCATGGGAAATTACTACGTCCCAGCACTATCGGCATCATGCCCAGCACGCTTTCAATATTCCGAGCAGATTCTTTCATCAAAATCTCATAACAAATTCATGCTGTTCACTTACTTCGAGCGAACGAACTTCCCCACAGGAGCAGCAAGATCCAATAGACATGCTCCCCTACCTTTTTTCACAAGCCGTTGCCCGCCCACATGAGATTGATCAAAACTCGGAGATATTATTCATAGCTAATAATCCACTTTGCATTCATCATACATTCGCCCCCGCACCCCCTTCCCAGTACTTGCTCCGTGGATAATCCCGTCCCAGCTAACCCACTGGAAAGCCGCTTCCCGTTATTGAATCTGCTGCTGGGTCCAGCAAATCGACAGCCAGATATGGCACGGCTTGGGCTTGGGCTCTAGGACCACTTTTTTTTCGTCATCTGCGTCCACCAACTTCGTCCTTCTTGGTTCTACTGTGCGAGACTAAGCCGGCTAGTAATCCACTTTTCTCCGAGTCCGATGTGCTCAGTGCTCACGGAGCTTGAGGGATGCACTGGAAGTTGGGGAACTTGTGGAATTTTTCATTCATCAATGACTGACACTATTTAATGGAATCTGAAGACTAGTGCTGAACGTTTGTTTTCTTCACAGCAACTTACAAACTTAATAATCCTTGATTCTTCCCTAATTGAGAGGTCAGTCGCATGTCGCAATATTATATGAAAAACTTAAAGAAATCTAATCTAATCTAATCTAATCTAATCGAACACAAGCGCAGCCAGTCCGAAGAAAGCATCATGGATGAACTTGCGGTTAGATTACGCCCCAAGTCCTTTCTTGTCAGTATTAATAATTGCAGTACATCCGAGTTACCACGAAAATGTATAGCAAAAATTAAAGCGGCCAGGCCTACTGCGTTGCATTAACCGCAGAGACAGATTCTGTGAACGGATCACATTTCACAGAATCATGAGGGGAGGAAGGATGCGTGGACATACCGTACCAAACGCTCCGAATCAGTTAGGTGTGGTGTGTTAGTGTAAATTGGCAAATTATTTTATTTTTAGGGGGAAATGGGAATCGGAAAATTGGGGTTGGGGAAATCGGGAAGGAGGGTTATTTAATTTATAATATTATAATTTAGGAGAATATAATCAAATATCAAATAATTATGGAAAGCTCCCGATAGTCTGACCAGGATTTTGGCAGGACACATGCCGGTCGGATGAAGTGGAAGTGTTCCTTTAGCACCGAATATCTCCACTCCCAACAAATATTTCCGGATGTTTCGCTGGTACCACAGCCTCTTGAAATGCTCTGGTAACGGCCTCCTCCAGCTTGGTTGAGCTCTTCCACTTACTTTTCATGTTCCTGATCCTTGGCAGTTCCGAACGATTTATTTAATTTTCAGCGAAATTCACTTCGACAACGACATTTAGAAACAAAATTCCCATTTAACACAAAAAAAATCCTTATAAAAGAATGCATATAAAGGGAAAAAATAAAATTTGTCAAAAATGACGCGGAGTGAAAAAGTTTTCCAACCGTCAGCACCGGTTGCTACGATCGAACCGTTATGACAAACAAAAATATATACGCTAAACTTGAGAGAAATCCTACACTTAAAAATAACTTGAATTGAGGTGACAAATGACTACTTTTTGGTAAAAGCCACCTCAATTCACCTCAATAAATTTAGATATAAGTTGTACACAACTGAACTTCTTACTAAATTACTAACAGTCCAAACATCGTCATTTGTGCCGTCGTGCTAATTTGTCGTACGTACATTTTGGGCCAAATTGAGTTAAGAACGCCATTTTGTGCAGCTTACATTTTTTTTACCTTTTAACCTTCACAGATCCCCAAAATTCAATTTCAATCCTGAGATATTCAATGAAATCCGAAAAAACTCCGTGCATTTTTGTCACTTTACATATGAAAGTAGTTTCAATCTTGTCGTGCGAAAACTGATGTAAGTGCGACAACTGGCCAATGGGATTTCAGGTCAGAACGCGTTTGATCACGTACAAGTTAGGCTACCGTAATCATTTTCAATTGGGTCTTAAAGCCCTATGTAAATTTTTATGTACAACGGCAAAAAACACGATTAAAAATCATTTCTGATCACTTTTTTTCATTTAAATGCAATTTTTTTTTTTGACAAGACAACATTTTTTCGATGGATCAACTATGGTCCCCTTGGAACGAGCTGTCAAGTAGGAGCTTTTCTGTCAAAAAGGACCGCGAGGTTAATTTTTCAAAATTGATTTAATAATCCATTTCAAACTCTTTGTGGTCGTACAAAGGGTCATTGTACTCAGAAAAATAAGCTTTATCGCTGTAAACAATAATATCAGCAATCTAAGCTTCATTTCAGGACCCAATTGTAACTTGGAATTCCGGTAACCAACTTCAACCAAACTTCGAGACAATGCACACAATGGTCAGCCTTGAAAAACGTTTTTGTTATTGTTTACATTTTGTGGTTTCGTTTTTGTTTATTCAAGGTCAAACATTATAACGCGTTTTTCTCGAAACGTCGAAATGGCGGGTGCGACAAGATAGCACGACGACGTCGACATGAGCTTATTCGTCAGAAAAAATAAGCAGGGTGTTAGGTTACAGACATGACCAGCATGAAATAGAACATTGTTGGATTGCAAAAATTTAAAAAAAGTTTGTACAGTCGACTCTCTGACTGTCGATCTTCTGGATATCAATATTTCTCCAACTGTCACTAATTTTTCAGTCCCTTCAAGTACAACTAAGTTGAAAAATTACTTATTCTGTAGTAATATGAACGATAATTTACAATAAAGTTATAGATATCGTCGGAAGATAACAATAGAAGCATCATTATACAGCAATTCCATTCGAAAAGAGCCTAAACCGAAAAAAAGTTCTCCGATAAGGGAACAATTTTTTTAAGGGATTCTTTGAGTAGTCCCAAAAATGGCAATTTTCTTCAAAAATCGCACAAAATTGAGAAAATGACGAAAAAGGGAAAACAATCAACTTTTTTCATTAAAACCAACCATTTAAACTTACTAAACCAACTAACACTTGGTACCCACACATGTATAGGTCATCGCAGAAATTTTAAAGTTTGTTTTAAACTTTGGTCCAGACATCGTCAAACCGGCATTTTAAAGTTTCATTGGACCTTTTCAAATGTTGGGCTAGTTTTTTTCGGTTTTTAGACTATTTTTCCTAGAAAAACCACCTTGTCACCTTTACTTTGCGTCCAAAACAACTAAAATCTAGGGCGCTTTTCAAATGGAATTGCTTATAGTTATCAAAACATAATTTTAGGGGTAAAATGCTAAAATTAACAACAAAAAAAACATTTTTCTTTGGAAAACTAAGATTTAAAAAAAATCAATATTAAAATTTTAAAAATTTTAAAATTTCAAATTAAAGTATCAACCGCCATAGCATAGCGCCACCAGTGTAAAATGCACTATTTGTGTCACAAAATACCGTAAACTTTAATGTAGTGACAATATACGCAAAATTTTGAGTCGTTTAAACCCCATTTTGCAAGTAATAAAAATTAGAGTATTAAAAACCAGGTATTTTGATTTTTTTTTCAAATTTTGCACTAAAAACCCTAATGCAGTGAAAAACTGTACAAATTTCACATAATTTTAAACACATACGTACCATAATTTGAACTATTTTAGATAACTGTGGTATTTTGTACATTTTTTATTATTTCACCAAAGAACTTAACTACATTGGAAATCTACATAATATTCACGACGTTTGATATCAATATTGCAAATTTGTAACCGTTCAGTTACAAGATCCCTAGTATTTTTAATATGTTAATTTATTTATTTATTATTTAATGTTCTTTGTGGTAAATGTTCAATGTTTTGGGTTACGAGCTATAGGGAAACACCAATATTGTATAGCGTAGTCCCCCGTCAACAAACACAACAGAATATTGTCTCTTAAGAAAGGGCTCAGTGGGTGCAAGGGGGGTATCCAGTGGGTGCAACTTAAGAGCAAGCTTCTACGATGTTGGCGGTATTGGGGGATGACGGTTGAAGAGACCGATGACGGATCCTTCGAGGCAGGTATGATCGCCGTGAATCGGCCATTTCAATCCCGGTGTTCGTGCGAGAAAGTTGAGTGCTTAAGTGAAAGTTTCTAAAGTGAGCCAGCAGAAGACGGAAGAAGGATTCCCGCATCACCCTGCTGTTCGTTCAGGTAAATCCTGCGTCCCTGAATCGCCCGACCTGGCATTCATTGCTCACGATTTGTCCCCAGGACCTTTTGATTTCGTCCACAAAGCGTACGCGCCTCACACTCGCACGGGTCGGTCCATGTACAGTAAGTGCGGAGGAGCCAGTACATGCACCTAATCGTAAAAGGACCTCTCGCTCTGGATCTACGGATCCATAACCCGTAAAGGAGCGTTTCTCTCGGGCTGAAGCCCTAATTATCAAGGAGACCCTTCTCGGAACGACCGTTACGGTGATCCCGTGGTCCGCCCGATCGAGTCAACGAAGGAAGACACCGTAAACCTCGACACCAGCCTACGCCATTGCTGGTCAGTACGCGCCATCCGTCCGCCATCGCTCAAGCCAGCCCGCGGTTTTCCACGGCCGCCATTGCCACCCAAGAGCACTGGTCGATGTTCCGTGCGTGGCGCTGAAGCGAGCGTGGCCATCCGAGTGGTGCTAGCCCACCAAGAACCCGAGCCAACCGAAGCCGAAGCAGAAGTAGGAGAAGAAGCAGTGCATCAACGGTACGTACCGCAGCAGTTCCCGAACCCCAGCAACCCCCACAATAGCCCAAATATCCCCCCACATCACACACACAGTAGTTTCCATAGTTTTTAATAAATTTAGTCTTAATTCCGTATTTTTCTTTAGTTGTCTTTAATAAAACCCATCCCTTGATATTTCCCACAAAATTGCTTCATTTATTTAATCCGCGTAATCCTCCGACACATTTGGTAAGCCGACTCTGTTTTCCGTTCCTAGGGGAAGAGTTAGTGCCAAGAGCTTGCCGACATCACAACCTTTTTCCTTTACTACTTTGTAAATAAGTATCAATTGGCGCCCAACGCAAAAATTTAGTTACAGGTTGTCGGAGGATCGATTAGTTTATTTTTGTCAAAAATCTAAGGATTTTTCTCAGAGCGGCAGGTGAGTACACATTCAGTTGGCACTGCTTGTGTAATAACCGCGCACTTTTGCTCGTCAATCAATTTGGGTGATTTTGGGGAGTTCAACTAAAAGACCAGTGAAAATTTGTTAGTAAAAGTTTAGATCTGGTACAACACATAAAAATCTGCTAAAGGCGAAACAAATCCACGATTCTGGTGGGCCAACACTTACACAATTACACTTAAACATTAAATAAAGGTCCTGAATGAACAGAAACACATAAAACAACACCAAAAGCAAAAGAACTTGTTTATTTCCATATTATTCTTATCTAAATTGAGCGATTTCCTTGAGTATTTACTCACTGCTAGGTACCTTATTTAAATTATTGTATTGTTTTAATTTGTCATTTATTTTCAATCGTTTTTAATATTTTCAAATTTTATTTTCGATTTATTTTCGCGTGAAAGATGGAGTTTATGATGAGATACCGTTCAATGAACGTGAATCATTTGCTCGACGACGAAGTTGAGTATGAACTAGCTGTCCGCGCAGTCAAGTTTACTAGTGGTGAATCTAGAGATATGAAGAGGAGAAAATTACGTAACGCTATGAGGGTTGAACGTGACAATGGGAAATATATATCTATACCCATTCCAGGGAACATGCGCGAGCAAGAGTTCGATATGATAGATGAAAAGTTAGCGAGGATTAAGAACAAGTTAGAAAACAAGAAGACGAAGAAGGCTGAGTTACCTGAATTAGAAACGAGAATGTTACACCTGTATTATCGTGCGTGTCGGTTGAATGAGGTGTTTGATGTAGACGGGTTAGATAACATAGCTTTAAAAGTTTTGAACGATCATTTCAGTTGTTTTACGAACGATCCCAAGGTAAACATTAATAATTCTTTGAAGATCATTGATCAACTTCGTGCTTTTAAGGACAAAAATGCTGAGGCCGATGATGAGGAGGAAGATGAGGGAGAAACTACAATGAAAAGTTCGCGCGTAACTAGTACTCCGAAACGAAAACGGAACGTGAAGAACGTGAAGCTTAGACCGGATGTAGATCAGATGGAACGAATGATGTCGCGCGTAGATAGGATGATTACGGAGAAGTTTAATACGTTGAGTTTAGAGTTCGACCAGAAGACCGAGCGTATCAACCGGAAGTTAGCTTCCGTGGTAGAAAAGCCAAGGGTTTCGGAGAGGAATTTCCGAAGGGAACCTTCTCCGCCCCCTGAAGATTACTATGACGATACTGAGGAGAGTTTATATCATGAAGAAGATTTGGAAGACAGCTTTGAAGAAGAGTCTGTCGGTAGCATTCCCAGACGGAGATCTCTAGGACGTCGTCCGAAAGCAGTCTCCGACTGGAAGATCAAGTACGACGGAAAGGATGATGGTCGCGGTATAAATAATTTCATTGCAGAGGTTGAGTTCATGGCTGATGCAGAAAAGATAACAAAGAGGACATTGTTCAATGAAGCGATTCATCTGTTTTCCAGCGATGCGAGAGCCTGGTACATAGAAGGGAGGAAAAATCGAGATTTTACGAGGTGGAGCGAACTTGTGACGGAGTTGAAAATGGAGTTTCAACCTCCGGACATGGACTTTAACTATGAACAGCAGGCTGCGCAAAGGAGACAGAGAAGATCTGAGAAGTTCCAGGATTACTACAAAGCTATCATGGCAATTTTCCAGCAGATGTCGATCCCGCCATCAGAGCAGAGAATGTTCGACATCATTTTTCGAAACATGAGGTACGATTACAAAAGCGCTCTGTTGGTTAAGGGGATCAGGACGCTGAAGTTGTTGAAAGCTTGGGGTAAGAAGCTGGACTCAGTCAACAGCAACTTGTATCGGAAGGATTCGGACCAGTACCAGCCGCGTTCGGGTCAAATACATGAGGTTTCTAGATATCAACAACAACAAGGATCGAGGCCGAGCGGTGGGGACTGGAGGAATCGTCCGCAGCCAAGTAGACCTGAGTGGAGAAACTCTCAGCCACAGAACCAAGGTTTCAGGGGTCCGCACAAGGAGTCAGGTGGGCAACCAAAACCGCAACAGGAGAGGTCGGAGAGGTCAAGCAACCGGCAGAATCCGCAGACGCAACCGTCAGCGCAGGAAGGTGGTAGCAGAGGCACGTTGGAAGCTCGTGTGGCAGCCTACCGAGTCCCTGACAAGACCGTTTGTTTCAACTGCCGTGGCAATTATCATCATTTCACCGCGTGTCTGAAGGAGAAGGAGATATTTTGTACAAATTGTGGTTTTCACGACTTCACAGCTGAACGTTGTCCCGTTTGTGCAAAAACGCGCGAAAGTCGACGTAAGAGGTCGTCGATTTAACCCTCAAAAGCCTCTGACCAAATTCATGCCGTTTGAAGCCGAAGTAGGAGAACTGATTTTGCAGGTAGATGGAGATAATCGACCGTTTGTGCAGGTAGACGTAATGGGGTTACAGGTGATTGGCTTGTTAGATTGTGGAGCGCAGACGACAGTTCTAGGGATTGGCAGCGAGAAGCTGATTCGTGCCCTTAAACTGAAGCTGCAGCCGTCAAGTATGAAGCTGACCACTGCTGGTGGAACGGCCCTAGGAGTAAGGGGTTCCGTGAGTCTTCCCATCACGTTCAACGGCCAAACCAAGATCGTTTCTGCCATCGTAGCACCTGGACTCAGCCGCCGTTTGATTTTAGGAATGAATTTCTGGAAGAGTTTCGAGATTCATCCCACCGTGAAAACGCTAGACGAGGCATTGGTAGAGGAAATTGAGGCAGAACCGGAGGACGAAGAATTGTTAACCGAGGAGCAGAAACAACAGATCAACGAGGTAAGGAAGGAGTTCAAAGCTTTCGTTGAAGGCGGTCCGTTGGAGACGACGCCCATGATCACGCATAAGATTGAGTTCACCGAGGAGTACAAACACGCAGATCCAGTCCGCTTGAATCCGTACCCATGGTCACCGGAAGTACAGAAGAGTGTGAATGAGGAGCTTGACAAGTGGATTGAAGCCGGAGTCGTGGAGCGGTCAGACAGTGACTGGGCTATGCTGATTGTACCGGTGATGAAGAAGGGAGAATCGGAAGACGGAGAGGTCCAGATGAAGGTCCGAATGTGTTTAGATGCGAGGAAACTAAACGACAGGACTCGGAGAGACGCCTATCCTCTGCCTCACCAGGACCGGATACTGGGGAGATTAGGGGCTTCCAAGTACTTGTCCACGATTGACCTTTCAAAGGCTTTCTGGCAAATACCTCTGGACCCCGAATCTCGCAAGTATACCGCGTTCAGGGTGTTCGGCAGAGGGTTGTTCCAGTTCACCAGACTTCCCTTTGGCCTTGTAAACAGCCCAGCTTCGTTGTCAAGGTTGATGGACAAGGTCTTAGGGTATGGAGAACTGGAGCCAAACGTGTTTGTTTATTTAGACGACATTGTCATCGCTAGCAACACATTTGAGGAACATCTCCGGAGTCTGAAGGATGTCGCAAGGAGGCTGCGAGAGGCGAATCTCTCGATTAACCTCGAGAAGTCGAAATTCTGCGTACCTGAGCTGCCGTATTTGGGATTTGTACTGTCGGAGAAGGGAGTTAGACCGAATCCGGACAAGGTCGAATCGATCGTCAACTTTGAGCGTCCGACGTCAGTCAGGTCGTTGAGAAGGTTCTTGGGAATGGTCAACTATTATCGGCGTTTTATCGACAAATTTAGCGAACTGACAGCCCCGCTGACTGATTTGCTTAAAGGAAAGCCAAAGATTATCGTTTGGAATGAGGCCGCAGAGCAAGCTTTTACGCTGCTTAAGGAGAAGTTAATCACAGCGCCGATATTAGTTTGTCCAGATTTCCAAGTTCCTTTCACGATCTAGACCGACGCGAGTGACACAGCAATTGCCGGAGTGCTCACGCAGGAGTTTGATGGAAGAGAACACGTGATCGCGTACTTTTCGCGTAAACTCACCATGTCGCAGCGCGCATGGAAAGCAGCAGAGAAGGAAGGAGTCGCAGCGATGGAGGCGATTGAGAAATTTAGACCTTACGTCGAAGGAACCCGTTTTACCCTGATTACAGATTCGTCAGCTTTATCTTTTATCATGAACACGAAGTGGAAACCATCATCTAAGCTCAGCCGATGGAGCATGCTGCTGCAGCAGTATGACATGGTCGTACGGCACCGGAAGGGATCCGAAAACGTGGTTCCGGATGCCCTGTCGCGCGCAGTCGAGGCGATCGAGGCGTTGCGAGATGATTGGTATTCCACGACGTACCGAAAAGTAGCCGAAAATCCGGAGAAGTTCGTTGATTTCAAAATTGAGGACAAGAAATTGTATAAATTTGTTTCGTCACCGACCGAGTCGATGGATTACCGGTTTGAATGGAAGCTGTGCTTGCCGAAGGATTTGAGAGATGGAGTTTTGAAGCAGGAGCACGACGAAACGTTGCACCCTGGCTTCGAGAAGACGGTGAAGAAGATTAAGTTGCGGTATTACTGGCCGAAGATGGCCAGGCAGACGAAGCGTTACATCCAGGGCTGCAGAGTATGTAAACAATGCAAGCCATCAACACTGCCAACTGCACCGGAAATGGGTCAGCAGAGGTTAGCCAACAAACCCTTTCAGATCATGGCGCTCGACTTTATTCAAAGTCTACCTCGCAGTAAGACCGGAAACTGCCATTTATTGGTCATATTAGACTTGTTTTCTAAATGGACGTTGCTGGTCCCTGTGAAGAAGATTGAGAGTAAAGAAGTGTGCAGGATCGTTGAGGATTGTTGGTTTAGGCGCTTCGGAACCCCGGAGGTCGTAATTTCCGACAACGCAACAACGTTCGTCGGTAAGGAGTTTAAGGCTTTACTAGATCGTCGAGGCGTACAGCATTGGCTGAATTCACGTCACCACAGTCAAGCGAATCCCGTGGAACGCACTAACAGAACCGTGAACGCGTGTTTGAGGACATATATGCAACAGGATCAGAGGCTGTGGGACTCCAAAATCAGTGAGGTTGAAGAAATGATCAACACAACCATTCATTCCTCCACTGGTATGTCTCCCTACAAAATCCTCTACGGGCATGAGAAGATCACGAAGGGTGATGAGCATAAACGTGAGAGAGATGAGAGGGAGTTCACAGCGGAGGAAAGAGATGGCGTGAGAAAATCGATGAATGAAAAGGTTTTCAAAATAGTCGAGCAGAATTTGAAAAATAGTCACGAGAAATCTAGGAAAGTGTACAATTTGAGGCATAAAAAGTTTTGTCCGACTTACCAGGTGGGGCAGAAGGTCTACAAGCGCAATTTCCAGTTGTCTTCAGCGGTAGATCGTTACAATGCCAAATATGGTCCAGTTTACACCCCGTGCGTGATTGTTGCCAGACGTGGAACGAGCTCGTACGAGGTTGCGGATGAAGCGGGGAAGAGTCTCGGCGTGTTTTCAGCTGCAGACCTTCGCCCAGGTGAGGAACTTTCTGTGAATTCCGAGGAAGAGTCCTAAAAGAAGAAGAGGATCAGCAAAGGTGTCGACGCGCATTTAAACACTATGTACGGTAGCAGCAAAGTAGCAGCATGATGTGTTATGGCAGCTTTATGGCACCGTAGTCGCGCAGTGTGTCATCGGCAACCACGCGTCCACTTGAGTCCTCTCGCAGAGCAGGTTTTCTCTCGCGCAGCATAACATCTTCTCTCGCAGCATAGGTTGGAGAGGTGAGCAGCAGCGTGAGAGCGTAGGCTCTCCGAGAGTGAACGTCGTCGTCAGGAGTAGATCTCAGCTGAGTGCCGCCGAGCTCGCGCGCACGCTGGAAAGCAATGATAAGAGATCGCATTTAGTTTTTTTGGAGATACAATTTGAAGAGTGACGTCACGAAGAAATGGATTAGTAAGCACGAAGATAGAAGAAGATAGAGAAGAAGGAGAAGTTCCTTTGTACTGGCGCCGTACAAAAGGAGATTGCTAGCAATCGAAAAATATTTCTTTCCCAGTGCTGTGGAGAGATGTAAATTTCATTAATTAAACCGGTTTATTTAGTCGCGACTTAGGAATAGTGTATAGTAATTTAGATAGTACCCGCCCTCATACTTAACTCAAATTATCTCGATCGTTTTCGGCATTTTTCCCGATGATTAGGACGGCCGCCTGATCGAAACATGCTGGAAATAATTCGATAATCAGCCCAACATTTTAGGACACAGCAGTAGATTGTCGTATCTCATATTTGCACCACTAGTAACTGATTTTAATCCATATTTTAATCCAGTTTGGCAGCTTCAGTCGTAAAAAAAAATTGAGCGTACATTTGTCCGCTTTTGTTCGCGTGTAGAGACGTACTACTCACTCAACCTTTTTTGTTTCGCGGCACAGCCTCCGATAGGTAGTTCGCGAGATATATTAACGGATGAACTTTTTCGCTCTCTATGCCACACAAGATTGCTTATCACACTAACACATTACAAATCACACGCGTTTAATTATGGCATGTTCCTTAGGGGAACTTGACCAATAGTTGCCAGCAGATTTTTAAAATGTTGTTTCATGTCTAAGCTTTTATTACCTATTTATACACTGTTTGCGTCCCGATTTTCACACAAAAATGGATCATTGTCTTTTATTGCACTTCCATCTAAAATCCGATTTGTAGGTCAAAATAATCGTCTAACTTGTTAGTCGCTTATTTTACCGAGGCGGGAGGATAGTGTAACCGTTCAGTTACAAGATCCCTAGTATTTTTAATATGTTAATTTATTTATTTATTATTTAATGTTCTTTGTGGTAAATGTTCAATGTTTTGGGTTACGAGCTATAGGGAAACACCAATATTGTATAGCGTAGTCCCCCGTCAACAAACACAACAGAATATTGTCTCTTAAGAAAGGGCTCAGTGGGTGCAAGGGGGGTATCCAGTGGGTGCAACTTAAGAGCAAGCTTCTACGATGTTGGCGGTATTGGGGATGACGGTTGAAGAGACCGATGACGGATCCTTCGAGGCAGGTATGATCGCCGTGAATCGGCCATTTCAATCCCGGTGTTCGTGCGAGAAAGTTGAGTGCTTAAGTGAAAGTTTCTAAAGTGAGCCAGCAGAAGACGGAAGAAGGATTCCCGCATCACCCTGCTGTTCGTTCAGGTAAATCCTGCGTCCCTGAATCGCCCGACCTGGCATTCATTGCTCACGATTTGTCCCCCAGGACCTTTTGATTTCGTCCACAAAGCGTACGCGCCTCACACTCGCACGGGTCGGTCCATGTACAGTAAGTGCGGAGGAGCCAGTACATGCACCTAATCGTAAAAGGACCTCTCGCTCTGGATCTACGGATCCATAACCCGTAAAGGAGCGTTTCTCTCGGGCTGAAGCCCTAATTATCAAGGAGACCCTTCTCGGAACGACCGTTACGGTGATCCCGTGGTCCGCCCGATCGAGTCAACGAAGGAAGACACCGTAAACCTCGACACCAGCCTACGCCATTGCTGGTCAGTACGCGCCATCCGTCCGCCATCGCTCAAGCCAGCCCGCGGTTTTCCACGGCCGCCATTGCCACCCAAGAGCACTGGTCGATGTTCCGTGCGTGGCGCTGAAGCGAGCGTGGCCATCCGAGTGGTGCTAGCCCACCAAGAACCCGAGCCAACCGAAGCCGAAGCAGAAGTAGGAGAAGAAGCAGTGCATCAACGGTACGTACCGCAGCAGTTCCCGAACCCCAGCAACCCCCACAATAGCCCAAATATCCCCCCACATCACACACACAGTAGTTTCCATAGTTTTTAATAAATTTAGTCTTAATTCCGTATTTTTCTTTAGTTGTCTTTAATAAAACCCATCCCTTGATATTTCCCACAAAATTGCTTCATTTATTTAATCCGCGTAATCCTCCGACACATTTGGTAAGCCGACTCTGTTTTCCGTTCCTAGGGGAAGAGTTAGTGCCAAGAGCTTGCCGACATCACAACCTTTTTCCTTTACTACTTTGTAAATAAGTATCAAATAATGAAAATCGCAGCATGTTTTTAAATTTTTAAAATTTCTATAGTTTTAAAATATCTGATAAAACAACAGAACTATTAATCAACCTGCAATTTATTCGACGTTTATATCGTAAATTAGGAGTAATTTCAATACCAACATCTAATTATGTTTTCGGAATGCCAACAGCCGAATGGTTAAGCTGTCCGCTTAGTAAGCGGAGGGTTCGTTTCCAATCTGCTCCAACCTTCCATCGGATGGGGAAGTAAAACGTCGGTCCTGGCTTTGGATGTTGTTAGGCCGTTGGATTTCCGCTCCGGTGGAATCGCTGGCTGCGGTTGGACTCGCAATCCAAAGGTCGTCAGTTCAAACCCTGGAGACGAAGGTTCCTTGGAGTAAAAATAGGTTTGGGTGCTCTCCCCATTCAAGCCTTCGGACTCTTAGGTTCGAGCAGAAACTTGCAATAGAGACCACAAAAGACCAAGGGGTCGTGAAAGTGGATGGTTTGATTTTTTGATTGGAATGACGTATGGAAAGTATTAATGCTCTTAACTTGTAATAAAATTAATGCAATGAACAAATTTATGCTTGAAATAAACGAACATTAAAATTGTATAATTGAGTGAAAAATGAAAATGATAAAAATTAAAATGTTAAAAAGAGGGTTTTCCCATACAAATTTCCATACAAATTTGAATAGCTTTACGGAAAACCGGGTCAACCCCAATCGCTTCCAAATTTTGGGGGGTTGTTTGGGGGCCCAAATGGGACCGGAAAATGCCTGTTCTGACTGAATCAGTCCATTTTGAAATTTTCCCTTACAATTTTAGTCCTATTTTCTTGTTTGACTATCCTACGATGGTTCTATCTAAAGTAAGGTTGCATAAAAATTGCTTTTTCCGATGATTTTAACACATTTTTTTTAAACATATCTTCGAAAATATTTAATCAATTTTAGTTCGCCACCTTGCAAAAGAAAGGGTATTATTTCAATTAAAAATACTATGATTTAAAAAAAAAAACAATGATAATAGAGGTCATATGAAAACACTGTATTTGTTTTTTTAATGATTTTCAGGATGTTTAAGGTATCTCTAAGAATGGCTAATATCCATCAACAGGATTTTGAGATATATTTTTTTGAAAAACAAGTACAGTCATGCCTCGGTTTTGCACGCCTCGGTTTTGCACTGCCCCGGTTTTGCACCGTTCAGCTGCCTCGGTTAAGCACGGCCCAGTGCTTAACTGAAGCACAGAGCTTATGGGATTTTGGCTATATGGGAGACATTGGCTATAATTCTATGAATATTCATGCAAACATCAAAAATTATAGTGTTTTGGAATCGGGATGATGTCAGCTATCCATTAAAATTATTATTTCATGAAATTTTTTACAAAAATACGTATTTTTCCTGTATTTTGAAAATGCATATTTTTTCTCTAAAGAAACCAAAAATATATTGATATTGCAATATGGGTATCAAATGATCAGGTGATTTTGGATGTAACAATAACATTTTTAGAAAATACTCAAAACTTTCACAAAACTACGTATTTTCGAAAAAAATACTCAAAATTTCAATTTTTACAATATGGGTATCAAACGATCGAGATTTTTTCATACATTTCGAATGTTATAGCAACATTTTTAGAAAATACTGAAAATTATCACAAAACTACGTATTTTCGAAAAAATACTCAAAATTTTAATTTTTACAATATGGGTATCAAACGATCGGGATTTTTTCATACATTTCGAATGTTTTAACAACATTTTTAGAAAATACTCAAAATTTTCACAAAACTACGAATTTTTGAAAAAAAGGTACTCAAAATTTCCGTTTTTACAATGTGGGTATCAAATGATCTTGATATTTTCATACAATTCGAATTTAATAACAGCATTTTTTTTAAATACTCATAATTTTCACAAAACTACATATTTTCAAAAAAAATACTAAAAATTTCAATATTTACAATATGGGTATCAAACGATCGGGATTTTTTCATACATTTCGAATGTAATAACAACATTTTTAGAAAATACTCAAAATTTTCACAAAACTTCGTATTTTCAAAAAAAAAAATACTTGAAATTTCAATATTTGCAATATGGGTATCAAACAATCGTGATTTTTTCATACATTTCGAAAGTAAAAAAATTAAAATACTCAAAGTTTTCACAAAACTACATATTTTTGAAAAAAATACTCAAAATTTCCGGTTTTCACAAGAGGTATCAAATGCTCGGGATTTTTTTATAAATTTCAAAAGTTTTAACACAAATTTGTGAAAATATCCAAATTTTCACAAAACTACGTTTTTTAAAAAAATACCCCAAATTTCAGTTTTTTACAATATGATTTTTTCATTAATTGTTTCGTTGTATCGTCAACGGAAATTTTAAGTATTTTTTCGAAAATACGTAGTTTTGTGAATTTTTTTAGTATTTTCTAAAAATGTTGTTATTACATTCGAAATGTTTGAAAAAATCCCGATTGTTTGATACCCACATTGTAAAACCGGAAATTTTGAGTACTTTTTTTTCAAAAATTCGTAGTTTTGTGAAAATTTTGAGTATTTTCTAAAAATGTTATTATATGCCGGGACCCGTGGTGTAGGGGTAAGCGTGGTTGCCTCTCACCCAGTCGGCCTGGGTTTGATCCCAGAAGGTCCCGGTGGCATTTTTCGAGACGAGATTTGTCTGATCACGCCTTCCGTCGGACGGGAAGTAAATGTTGGCCCCGGACTAACCTAAAAAAAATGGTTAGGTCGTTAGCTCAGTCCAGGTGCAGGAGTCGTCTCCCTGGGTCCTGTCTCGGTGGAGTTGCTGGTAGGCAGTTGGACTAACAATCCAAAGGTCGTCAGTTCGAATCCCGGGGTGGATGGAAGCTAAGGTGTAAAAAGAGGTTTGCAATTGCCTCAACAATCAATCCTTCGGACACCTAGTTTCGAGTAGGAATCTCGCAATCGAGAACGCCAAGGCAATGCTGTAGAGCGAATAATTTGATTTGATTTTGTTGTTATTACATTCGAAACGTATGAAAAAATCCCGATCGTTTGATACCCATTATTGCAAACATCGAAATTTTGAGTATTTTTTCGAAAATACGTAGTTTTGTGAAAATTTTGAGTATTTTCTAAAAATGTTGTTATTACATTCGAAATGTATGAAAAAATCCCGATCGTTTGATACCCATATTGTAAAAATTGAAGTTTGAGTTTTTTTTTAAATACGTAGTTTTGTGAAAATTTTGAGTATTTTCTAAAAATGTTGTTATTACATTTGAAATGTATGAAAAAAATCCGATCGTTTGATACCCATATTGTAAAAATGGAAATTTTGAGTATTTTTTTTAGAAAATCCGTAGTTTTGTGAAAATTTTCAGTATTTTCTAAAAATGTTGTTATTACATTCGAAATGTATGAAAAAATTCCGATCGTTTGATACCCATTATTGCAAACATCGAAATTTTGAGTATTTTTTCGAAAATACGTAGTTTTGTGAAAATTTTGAGTATTTTCTAAAAATGTTGTTATTACATTTGAAATGTATGAAAAAATTCCGATCGTTTGATACCCATATTGTAAAAATGGAAATTTTGAGTATTTTTTTCGAAAATCCGTAGTTTTGTGAAAATTTTGAGTATTTTCTTAAAATGTTGTTATTACATTCGAAATGTATGAAAAAATTCCGATCGTTTGATACCCATATTGTAAAAATTGAAATTTTGAGTATTTTTTTCGAAAATACGTAGTTTTGTGAAAATTTTGAGTATTTTCTAAAAATTTTATTGTTACATCCAAAATGTATGAAAAAACCCTGATCATTTGATACCCATATTGCAATTACAATATATTGTTGGTTTCTTTAGGAAAAAAATATGCATTTTCGAAATACAGGAAAAATACGTATTTTTGTGAAAACTTTCATGAAATAATAATTTTAATGGATAGCTGACATCATCCCGATTCCAAAACACTATAATTTTTGATGTTTGCATGATTTTTCGTACGATTAAAGCCAATGTCTCCCATATAGCCAAAATCCCATAAGCTCTGTGCCTCGGTTATGCACGCCTCGGTTTTGCATCCCCCATATGCGGTGCTAAACCGAGGCACGTCTGTATAGGATTTCGGAACATTAATTGGACTTTTAGCACCATGCGTCTCCACTATCCAGTTAAATGTACTGGAAAATCTACTTTATGGAGAAGCATGGTACTTTTTACTCGATTAATTGCAAGATACATTGGATTCTAGAATACATTTTCAAACCAATGTGACTCCTATGAAGCTACTAAAAATTTAATCTAGATTAATCATTTTAGGATCTTTGGTCCAGGCAACTGACAAATAAATTATGCATTGACTTCTATGTATATTAGGGTGGCTCAAGATCGTTGATTTTTCAGAACAAGGTTTTCTCGGTTGCTTTTATTGCCGCTCTAATCTAGTCCGTCCCATATGTACAAACAGCAAGCCGAGAAAAACGCAAGACAAAATTGTCCCGCCCACAAGGCTACTTATTAGAATTTCACGAATAACTTGATTTTCTTCGGTTTTCTGGAATAAAGTACAACATTTTATTGGTTTTTCGGATAGTACACATGATTTCGAACCACACTGCATCATTACTTCAAAATTGACGAACTTGAGCTTCCTTTGAGCGGCAGTTTATGCCCCTAAACAACTCTCCAAAATTTGGGAGCGATTGGTTGCGTCCACACTTTGCGCAATGCATTTCAATTTTGTATGGGAATTTGCATGGAAAACCTTTTTTTCAAATTCAGGATTTTTATTTTTTCTGTTTCCACATTTTTAACCAACACAATAGTTTTAAAATTTACAAAATTCTCTAAAACTTTCCCGAAGAAAAACGTTGTCTTTAGATACAGCATGCTGAAAACTGGTCTAAAACGCAATTTTCTAGCCAAAAAACGTTTTAGACCAGTTTTGAGGACGATTGATCTTTTGACAGATGCAAGACAGCAATGTTTCAGAGAATTTTGGTTTAAAAAATCAATTCAGAATAAAAATTACAAAAATCAAAACACCATAAAATAGGATTTTTCAAACAAATTTCCATACAAAATTAGAATGATATGCGCAAAGTGTGAACGCAACCATTTAAAAAAAATCGGGCTTGAAAGGCTTAATCAAATTCTGCTTGCACAGGTTTTATTTATGATGTTTACTAAACTGATTAATGTTATATTTCAAATTTATAATGATTTTCAAACATGAATTCTATGGTCTAAATCTGGGTACCCCACACAGTAAAAAAATCATGGTTATATTACATCTGGGAAGGGGTACATTTTTTATGCCAGAAAAAATGTGTAATTTTACCTTAGAAAATATGTAATTTTACCACTACTCTGGTGGAATGTCACTTTTTCCGTCCAAATTGAGGTAAAATTACATCATAAAAAGGTTATATTCAACCTTCCAAATTTACACTTTTTTTTATTGTGCAGGGCTCTTCCCTGAAGTCAAAGTTTGACTTATTTCCAGGCTTAATTTCAAATTGGAGCTCGGCCCAAAATTCTCAAAAATTCACGCGTTGATGGGAAGTTATCACTTTAAGAATTCAAGCAAATAAAGTGGTAATCCAGCTGCGTGTAAAATAAATTTTGCTTTATTTTATGGAATTCTATCACCCTGAATTATGTAGCCCATCAGTATGGGAAACCTACTTGGCCGAAATGTCAAGCTCATATATGCGTTTATCCTCTCAATTCTTCATTGGTCTGATGGCCGAGCGGGCTAAGGCGCCAGTCCTTACTGTTGGTGTTGGGTTTGAAGCCTGTCGGTTGAAACTTTTTTTGTGTGTAGAAAAATTGTACATGCAGTGTGTAATACTAAGTGTTTATTTTGACGAAGGTGATGTTCATACTTTTGGATGCGATTTTACCATCGGATTTTTTGCTGTGTACTAACTGACTTTTGGGTTATCATTACTCCAAAATAAATAAAAATAAAGAATTCCAAAGTAGAATTCCATCAAATTCCACGTTTTCAGTGCCGTTTTCTCATCAGCATGTGGCAAACTAGCGCACCCTGTCCCCCCTTCTTCCCCCCCTCCCCATCGCAACTCGTAGGCGATTTTAAATTATTCAGCAGATTTATGAACACCTGCCACCTGCCTGCGTTCCATCATCCTTCAGTCCGCCCCTCATCAGACGGCGGCGAGTCCCGGAATCGAAGTTTGTATCACGATGTCTGCCAGCCGCGCCTGGCTCTGCCTTTTTGACTTTTTGAAATATGTGCATAAATGGTTCACAGGAGCAGCGGCAGCTTTCATATTTATGAAGAATGCATTGAATATAACGGGCCAGGGCGTTTTTTTTTGCCTGGGGTTGGTCTTTTTCCCGGTGTCCGTTCATTTCGAGAGTTTCTGCAGGTGGTAGTTCTGGGTTGGGGCCTGATTTGAGCTGCAGCAACTAAATCAAGGCGCACCCTGCGACAAACAACATCAAATAATTTATTCTAATTGGAGGAGAGATGCAATTAGAAGAGCATTGTGGAATTTGGGACTTTGTTACGATTCGGTAGCAATAAAAAAAGCAAAATACTGATACAATTTGCATAAATTTTAAGGAGAATGAACCAATATAAAAGATGTAGGGGAAATATACCCATTTTAAGCCTAATAAGCGGTCGTGTTTGAATGATGCTCGATAATCTGGAAGGTTCTTTGAAATTCACTAAAACCAAGTACACCAACGAGTAGAGCAACTTTTTGTGAACATTTCTGTTTAGTTTCACTTTTACTAAAAATTATTCTATTCTTTTTAAAAGCATTTGAAAAAAAATATTTCCAAAATGTATTCTAATCAGTCGTTTTTTCCAGCGCTCTCTTGGGTCTGCTGAGTGCTGCCAAAATTGATGAAATTCTAAGGGAACACTCACGAAAAGTAGCATTTACAGAGAAAGTTTCCTGGCATCACTGGCTCACTCCAACAGGCGCTGCTGGTGGTGTTGGTGGCCACCTTTTGTTCTTTATTTGCCTTCGCTTCTCGCTCGGTTTTCTTCAGCCTTTGATTGGAATGGGTCGTCAAAAGTCAAACGTCAAAAGACTTGGCGAGTTTGTTTTTTTGATGGCGCTTGCTTATTATTTACATGTTTCGGGATTATTTTTCAAGTGAGTGACTGACTAATGTTCAAAAGAACATGTTGCCGGTAGTTGGAAGCAATTTCATATGTTAAGCGCTTTGAAATCGTCAGCGCAAGTGAAAAGATATTGATGGCGACTTTCGTTAATCTCTCATCTTGCATGTGGATGCGTGTGCCACCAAAATGATTTGATCTTTCTGGCTAGTAAGTGGCATAAATTTGCGTGCTTACTCGAGGAGGTGCTGTTGCTGGTTAGTTTATAGTCTAAATAGTATTTCTGGAGCGATCGAGCATCAAACTCTTCATATGACGAAGATAGGTGCTTGATTAGAAAGGGTATGTTTCCCCTATGTCTGAAACGAAGTTAAAATGTCATTTCAAACTACTTAAGGTGATGCTGTCAATCATTTTCGGTTCAGTTTTAAGAATTTCTCACCATAATAAATCAGCATTTGCCCTTGAAATAATTGGATAATTGAAAGTTAAGTTGAAATAAAAACAAATAAGCAAAGTTTATAAAGTTAAAACCCATCCAATAAAGCATACTTGTTCCAACAAATTGAATAAAATCTCTCTGCTCATTGCTTACCAATTTGTCAATAAACTCTCAAAAGCTAAAAAGAGCATCAAAGAGTTTATTTTCAGTTACTGAGATTTAAGTCCGTTTCTCTCAAATTTCTTCTCCGTTCTCTCGCTCTCACTCATGAAAATTCTCATAATAACATATTCCACTCTCGAGCAGTTTTTTGTCAATTCACGTTTACGTTTTGTTGTTTGGAATGAAATTCCCACCGCGAAGGCCAAGTGTATGTTTTGGTTGTCGGGAATTTTTCGAGAGAATGGCAGCAGTAAAAAAATATTTCTGCAATGTAACCAAACACAGATGTCCATTAGGGTGACAGGGGAATTTTTAAGTTTATGCACTTTTGAGTTTCTTCCTTTGTCAAATTTGAGCGACGTGAAGCTTTTGAAACTCGATTCTAGATATTTTTGAAACTTTTGCTTGTCACTCTAATATTGCCACAAATATTTGCCTTAATGGAGGAAAAAATAAAAATTAAGCTAAGTGCGCGCAAAAATGCCATCGACCGCAAACTTATTTTTGGAAGCAACCAATTGTTTACATTTTCCGCCCAAAACTTTTCTCAAAAAGCAACAAAACATCTTCAAAAAGATGCCACAAATTTTGACATCGTAATCAGCAGTGCTGCCGCCACGTGACTTGAAAATTAAGACGAAAAAAAAACTTTTTCCCTTCGACATTCCCACCACGTGACGGCAATGATTTTTCGACTCGATGAATTCGGCTTTCGCCGAAAATAATTAATCGCTCGGAGCCTAGAGGCAGACTGTCACGCACCCGCGGAAAAAGTTTTCGCGCCAACGCCGGAAGCAAATTTCACGATCGGTTTGCTTTTGCGATTGCGAGTGCTGGGGGAGGAGGCGTTTTGAAGATTTTGGGCGTGAAAGTTTTTCTCCTGACAAGGATGATTGAGCGGAAAAAAGCGACGAGTTAGCGATTGAAACAGTTGTCTCATGCTGAGTGAACGGGGGGAAAGACAGCTTGAAGAAAGTGTCGTACCAATGAAGATGATTTGCAACATTTGCTTTCGAATGTCAAGCTTAAATTATTGTAAATTCCAGTAGATTTAACTCCTAAATTATAAACGATTTTCAGAGAACAACTAACAAGTTATGACCGATACTAAAAGTCAGTTATGAGCTCTATTTGATTTCCTATGAGGGTAATTCTCCGCCAACTCACACAGCAGTTGCCCCGACCCCTCTTCGATTTGCGTGAAACTTTGTCCTAAGGGGTAACTTTTGTCCCTGATCACGAATCCGAGATCCGTTTTTTGATATCTCGTGACGGAGGGGCGGTACGACCCCTTCCATTTTTGAACATGCGAAAAAAGAGGTGTTTTTCAATAATTTGCAGCCAGAAACGGTGATGAGATAGAAATTTGGTGTCAAAGGAACTTTTTATGTAAAATTAGGCGCCCGATTTGATGGCGTACTCAGAATTCTTAAAAAACGTATTTTTCATAGAAAAAAACACTATTTTTTTTTAAAATCCTCACATTTTCCGTTATTTGACTGTAAAATTTTTTGGAACATGTCATTTTATGGGAAATTTAATGAACTTTTCGAATCTACATTGACTCAGAAGGGTCATTTTTTCATTTAGAACAAATTTTTTTATTTTAAAATTTCGTGTTTTTTCTTACTTTGCAGGGTTATTTTTTAGAGTATAACAATGTTCTACAAAGTTGTAGAGTAGACAATTACAAAAGTTTCAATATTTAGACATAAGGGCTTTGCTTATAAATATCACGAGTTATTGCGATTTTACGAAAAAAAAAGTTTTGAAAATGGTGGACGTCGTTGATCATGGCCGTTCATGGTCACTAGGGCGTCCCAAAAAAATGAAAAGTTGTCAAATCTTTGGTGCCCACCCCTAGAATGATAGATTAGGATGTCAGGAACAATGTTTTCATAAAACAAAAAATTCCCAAAAATGGTTTACAACTCGCGCGCGGAGCTTGAATGAAAAAAGTTCATTTTTCGAGTATTTTTCAAAAATGCGCGTAACAATCATACTAAAGTCATTCAAATTTGGTCGTCTTGGGCTTCAAGTTATAGTTTAATGTCCCCTGAACAAATTCCTGTATAGACATGGTCCATAAAAGCTTGTGTTTGAGCCTGGCAGGGCTTTTTAGGAGAAAAATTTGTAGTTTTCAGCTAAAAAAATTCAAAAATCACTCCCCAAAACGTGCCAAACTAATTTTCAGGCAAAACTAATGCATTCAGCTTATAGGAAATTTTACGACGATCATTTTGCTTTTTTGAACATTAAATTTATGTCCACGCAAAGCCAATATATTTGCATTTTAGTGAAGAAAAAGTAACGAATTTTCAAAATGGACTACTATGATTACAAACGAGAAGGCTTATATTCTGGATATTTTTATATTGCTCGCTCAAAAACGATATTTGTCAAAAACATTTCATGAAAAAACTTGATATTTTCTCACAATGTGACGTAAACGACAAATAAGCATAAATCAAAATTGATTTTATTAAAGTTCGTACCTCCAAGCTGTGAACGTGATTTTTTGCATGTACATTCGAATGTACAAATTTATAAAATTTATTAATAAAAAACTTATTTTTTTTCAAAAATAGTTACCCATCATATCGAGAAGATTACAGAGTAATACTAATAAATATGTCGTTTACGTCACATTGTGAGAAAATATCAAGTTTTTTCATGAAATGTTTTTGACAAATATCGTTTTTGAGCGAGCAAAATCAAAATATCCAAAACATATGCCTTCTCGTTTGTGATCATAGTAGCCCATGTTATATGCTAAAAACGTTTATATACCAAGCATTTTGAAAATTCGTCTTTTTTTGTTCACTAAAATGCAAACATCTCGGCTTTGCGTGGACATAAATTGAATGTTAAAAAAAGCAAAATGATCTCCGCAAAATTTCCTGTAAGCTGAATGCATAAGCTTTGCCTGCAAAAAATTTGGGCACGTTTTGGTGAGTGATTTTTGAAATCTTTTAGCTAAAAAATACAAATTTTGCTCCCTAAAACGCCCTGCCATGCCCAAACACAAGCTTTTATGGACCATGTCTATACAGGAATTTGTTCAGGGGACATTAAACTATAACTTGAAGCCCAAGGCGACAGAATTTGAATGACTTTAGTATGATTGTTACGCGCATTTCTGAAAAATACTCGAAAAATGCACTTTTTTTATTCAAACTCCGCGCGCGAATTGTTAACTATTTTTGAGAATTTTTTGTTGTATGAAAACATTGTTCCTGACATCGGACGACGAAACAAAGAGAAACGCAAAAAGTAACCTTTTCAAAACATTTTTTCATGAAATCGCGATAACTCGTGATGTTGATTAGCAAACCCCTTATTTTTGTATATCAAAATTTATGTAATTGGCTGCTCTACAATTTTGTAGAACATTGTTACACTCTAAAAAATAACCCTGCAAAGTTAGAAAAAACACGAAATTTTAAAATGAAATATTTTGTTCTAAATGAAAAAATTACCCTTCTGGGTCAATGTAGATTCGAAAAGTACATTAAATTTCCCATAAAATGACATGTTCCAAAAATTTTTACAGTCGAGTTAAGAAAAATGAGAAAATAAAAAAATAGTGTTTTTTTCGATGAAAAATACGTTTTTTCGGAATTCTGCGTACGCCATCAAATCGGGCGTCTAATTTTACATAAAAGTCCCTTTGACACCAAATTTATATCTCATCACCGTTTCAGGCTGCAAATTATTGAAAAACACCTCTGAGCAGTTCTCTTAGATTTCAGTCATTCCATTTATTTTGTATTTTTTAATCCGACTGAAACTTTTTTGGTGCCTTCGGTATGCCCAAAGTAGCCATTTTGCATCATTAAATTCTCCATATAATTTTCTATACAAATTTGGCAGCTGTCCATAATAAAATGATTTATGAAAATTTAAAAATATGTATCTTTTGAAGGAATTTTTTGATCGTTTTGATCAGATATGGAATGCAATGAAAAAAAAAATGATACACGGTAAAAAAAATGGTGATTTTTTATTTAACTTTTTATCATTAAAACTTGATTTGCAAAAAAACACTATTTTTATTTTTTTTTATTTTTTGATATGTTTCAGAGGACATCAAATGCCAACTTTCAGAAATTTCCAGGTTGTGCAAAAAATCTTTGACCGAGTTATGAATTTTTTAATCAATACTGATTTTTTCAAAAAATCGAAATATTGCTCGTAAAAAATTTTCAACTGCATTTTTCGATGTAAAATCAAATTTGCAATCAAAAAGTACAGTAGTGAAATTCAAAAGGGCGTAATATTGAATTTTCGGCCATTTTAAAATGTTAGTCTTGATTTAAAATATTTGAAAGTATTTTTTTTCGAAAAGATTGGAATATTTCACCAATGTTTCATATTTTAACATTGTAAATTGGACTATTAGTTTCTGAGATAGCGACATTAGAAAATGGTGGGTTGTTTGGTGAGACTTAGAAAACATCTATTTTCCTGTTTTCAAACACTTGCATGGCAATATCTCAGCAACTAAGGCTCGTATCAACAAAGTTCAAAATTGCAAAATATAGATAATTTTCTCAGCTTTCCAAAAATATTTTTTTCAAAAGTGAGCAAACATGTGCACTAATTTTCAAAAATGAAAAACAACGATTATTTTCAAAAAAAAGTCACCTGAAAATGGATTTAACTTGAAAACGGTGCACTTCATCAAAATTTTACTGAAGTACTTTTTGTTTGCAAATTTGATTTAACATCGAAAAATGAAGTTGAAAATTTTTTACGACCAATATTTCGTTTTTTAGAAAAAATCAGTATTAAAAAATTCATAATTCGGTCAAAGATTTTTTGCACAACTTGGAAATTTCTGAAAAGTTGGCATTTGATGTTCTCTAAAACATATCAAAAAATAAAAAAAATTAAAAATAGTGTTTTTTTGCAAATCGAGTTTTAAAGACAAAAAATTAAATAAAAAATCACAATTTTTTTACCGTGTATCATTTTTTTTCAGCGTAGTCCATATCCATACCTACAACTTTGCCGAAGACACCAAATCGATCAAAAAATTCCTCCAAATGATACAGATTTTTGAATTATCATACATCATTTTTGTATGGACAGCTGCCAAATTTGTATGGAAAATTATTTGGAGAATCTAATGATGCAAAATGGCTTTTTTGGGCATACCGAAAGCACCAAAAAAGTTTCAGTCGGATTAAAAATACAATAATTAAAATTCCAAAAAAAGACCGATTTCGTGGAGAATTGCTCCTCTTTTTCGCATGTTCAAAAATGGAAGGGGTCGTATCGCTCCTCCGTCACGAGATATCAAAAAACAAACCTCGGATTGGTGATCAGGGACAAAAGTTTGGATTCTCTTCGTACTCAAAAAACCCTTCAAAATGCTTATTAGAAATCAAAAATTGGTCAAAAGGAACCAGAGTTACGACTGACGCAAGTTTGACTTGTCCCGTCACGCCAATTTATTGGTCAAGGCACGAATTCAAAAAAGGTGCTCATTTGTCGTGTCTAGAAGCATGATCGATCTAGACTAAATCGACCCTCCTGAATCCAAATTTGCCTGTTGACTTTCCTGAGTCTCGAAGGGAAGCGAGATATTCAAGATGGCGTCTAATATGGCGGCTGAATGGAAAACCACCAGAAAAGATTTTTTAAGTTTAATCAACTAGTCAAATTTAACTAATTTGGGGTCGCTGAACTCGAATATGAGCCATATAATATTCCAAAGTACTTAGGGAATGTGCAATCCAAGATGGCAACCTAGAATATTGGAATTTTTTACAGAAATGTAACAGGTAGTCAACAGGTAAAAATTACTTAATTTGGGGATGCTGAACTCGAATATAATCCTTAGAATATTCTAAAGTCCTTAGAACAGTCTGTGTGGCATACTGGCCAATTGGATTACACATTCCCTGAGTACTTTGGAGTATTATATGGCTCATATTGGAGCTTAGCGACCCCAAATTAGTTAAATTTAACCAGTTGATTGCCTGTTACAACTAAAAAAACAAATTTTCTAGCTTCTATTGGCCGCCATGTTGGATCGCACATTACCTTAATACTTTGTGGTATTATATGGCTCATATTCAAGTTTAGCGATCCCAGATTAGTTAAATTACTTTTACTATGGCACATATTCAAGTCCAGCGACCCCAAATTAGTTGAATTTGAACCGTTGATAGCCTCTGTTACACATCTGAAATAAAAATCAAATTATCTAGCTTCGCCATATTGGCCGCCATCTTGGATTGCACATTTCCTGAGTATTTTGGAATATTCTAGGGCTCATATTCGAGTTCAGCCAACCCTTTTCTTGAATTTGACGTGTTCATTGCCGGTTACATTTCTTTATAAAATATCAAATATTATCGCACCGCCATATTGGCCGCCATCTTGAATTGCACATTCCCTGAATACTTTGAAGTATTCTAGGAGTCATATTCGAGCTCAGCGACCCTAAATTAGTCAAAGTTGACTGGTCAGTAGAGATTTTCACAATTGCTTCAAAATATCTGCGTTGTGTGTGTGTGTGTGCAACCAACCAAACGGGACCACGCGGTCGCTTCTTACAAATTGAGTTGTTTCCATGTATTTCATGTATTTTTTAGATCTACATTCTATACATGCAAATAACTCGCATAGGCATTAGGAAGGTGTTAGCTCTGCCGAGCTTCGGTGACCCATTTCTACGCTGGCTAGCCGAGCGCGAGGTCCCTCAGCTTTTATCGACAAGCCCCGCCCTGAAGAACGTTTGCACCAATCGGGTTCAAACGTTATTTAGAACTTCCGAACCCTTGTCAAATGGACAAGGACCCAGCGCGTATATAGTTTGATAGTAACAGTATTCCTAATTCCAGACGTCGCTCACCAAGCCATGATGGCCTAGTGGTTAGCATTTTTGCTTACCAATCCAAAGGACGGGGGATCGAACCCCGACTCGGGCGACTTTGATTTTTCGTTCATGTTCAGAGTTTCAAGATTAATATTTCCTATACTTTCCCGTTGGGAGCAGATGGGAATCGAACCCAGGACCATTCGCTTAGAAAGCGAACACCGTAACCAGTCAGCCACGGCCGCTCCTTCAAAATATCTGCGTTGTCCCGTCACGAAAAGAAGTACCTGTCAAATCAACAAAATGTGACGAAATTGGGTGATCCAGGAAGCAAAATCTTCGTTTTTCATTTTAAAAACAACTGTAGAAAAATGTTTTTTCAAAAACTTACTAGAAGAGCAGAGTTCTTCACTTTTGTGTATAAAAATCAAAATGATCCAATTGTACGATGTTGTCCCGTCACGCTACATTTGTATCTCACTTGACTCAAACTTTGTGTTTTTAAATGTTTGCTGGAGTGAATCTTATTGGAAATTGAATGTACTTTCCAAATTGGTAGTAATATTGGTACACTTACATTCATTTTAAAACAATTTTTACATTTTTATATTTGTTTTTTTTTTATATTAATGAACCACTATCTAAGTGCTTAGACCAGGTCAGGACCGAAGATCATAAGTAGTTCCTTTTTTTGAAGATTCAATGCCTTTGTTTTTTTCCTCAAAAACATTAAAAAGCGAATAAACGATCTCCGTGACTAAATTGTTTTTCATTACGCCTGAATGCTTGCAAAAAATCCAAACAATAAAAGCTTTTAAAAAGGAGTTGACTTACTGTCAGTAAGCTAGCCAGTCAGTTAGTTAGTTAGTCAATTTGAGTCAGTTAGTCAGTCAATTTGAGTATTGAAGTCAGTCAGCCAGTCTGCCCAGTAAGAGTTTCTTGAAAGCTTTCTAAAATCACCGCCGCAGCTTCCTTCAGTTGTCGATCATTACCGTCAAGTGACAACCTGCCCCCACTCTTTAACGATACCATTTGTCAAGCCACACTCCTGCAGCTGTCAAAACCACCCACGCCGAGCTCCTTCAGCTTTGACTGCAACGGCGCAGTAATTATAATGCAAATCTGGATGCCACCCCAAAATCCGGAAACCGGTGGCGACGGCAACCATAAGTTAGAATTATAATGGTGTCACACAGAGCGAACGGCGAGAACAGAACCCCTAGAGAAGTAGCAGTCGGTTCCCGCTTCCGGCCAGACAGTCGACAGCCGGAAGTGGCACAGTAATTAGTTCACCACACCGGTCTGCTGGTCCCCTTTGTGGCAAGGTGATGCAGTTAAAGGTGGGAACAGCCGAGTTTCGTGCGAGAAAGTTGCGTGCAAGTTTGAGCTGTCATCAAGAAAGGTTCTCGCAAACATTTTTTTTGCAAGATCGTTCGACCCTACACGTGTCACCTTCACTATTAGTTATCTTGACCTCAGTCAACGTGCAAGTTAGAGAGGTCTAATTTATTCATGGAACTGGTTCCAGGAGTTCCGGAGCCGAAAAAGTATTTCTCTCTCTGTCTCTCTCGGAAGGTGACATTCGCAAACGGAACGCACCAGCAGAGGGACTAAATTAAAGAGCTGCCATTAAATTTCATTATATTTAGACATCATTCTTCATTGCGATCGCCCTGGAAACAAAAACAAGGGTTTGGGGACTCGTGTCAGCGCAACTTTCCGTTGACACACGGCGGGAAAAATGTTGTACACACGTCCGCGCCGTGTTTTCCGCCATGAAGGGTGGGGAGTTGGGCCGGGGGGTCGTAAATCAAATTGTTAGCCTCTTCCGGGCACGGAATTTGATTCATTTTGTGAGGGTTGAGCAGCGCCTTAATCTGGGAACCATTTTTCATGTCACCGGGAGGCTGGAATGTGACAAACAAGGGAGTTCATTAGGGAATGGTTATAAATTTGGATTAAAAGTTTACTGCCGTCGAGCCTGCGACGTTTCGGATGAGTTTATACCAGTTTTTATACAACGCGAGCTGTCATCCTAAATCTTTGACAGTGCGCCTCAAGGCCAAGTTCGTTTGCGTAATTCTCTTTTGCGTCGTCTTTCGCACCAAATTGCTTCCAATCAAGAGCTATCTTTGACTCTGATGGTAAAGTTACGGGTCTTACTTCTACATGGGCATGACTTAGCTTCAATTTCCACTTCAAAAGTTTATTTTTATGACAACCTTCATTGAAAACAAACATTATCTACCATAAAATTAACCCAAATCACGACCCGTCCAACTATCCCTTCCCCCAACATTTCCCAGATTTTCAACGCTATCCAATTACTGGATCAAGCTGAAAGATTATCTGTTTGCTTTCGTTTTAACTTTGTTCCCACCCGACTTGTCTCTGCCCAAATTCGACCCCGATTCCCGCCTCTTTAGTGCCCTCGATGAAAAATCCACCAGAGCACAGGCCGACGGCGTGACTTCCCAGCCTGATTGCCTTCTTTCACTGACTCTATAGTACGGCGCACGAAGGCATGTCCTTTGAACAACAACAACATCGCCCTAGACACACTGTCAGGACGTCCAGTCTCCGACAGCACTTGAAGGCCTCCTTGCTTCAGGTTTTTTCTTTCGTCTTTTTTTCGCTACGAATCAGCAAGAAACAACGCCAAGTGAAATAAATCTGATTGAAAATCACCGAGTCCTGATTAATGTCTGGCTTGGCCTCATTATACGCAATTTCATTACCGGGAAAGCGGACGTTCTTCTACGACGATTTTGAGTAGATGACAGCTAGATCAGTCACGGACAGAGTGAAATTTAATTTAATGGCGATTTTGTTGCAATCATGGTTTAAGTGTTTTTAGACGATATTACACGGGCGATTAGGATCAATTTGGGTTCGATTAAATAAGCTTTTTTCAGCGTGTTTTACTTGAAAAGTAGACTGAAACAATAACATCAGAGCAATTCTCTAAAAAATCGGCTGAATCGACATTTTTTTTATTTGGCTCAATTTTCGTTGGGACCTTCCCTATGACCAAAGAAGCTATTTGCGTCATTAGTTCACTCATACAAATCTCCATACAATTTTGGCAGCTGTCCATACAAAAATGGTACGTAAATATTCGAAAACCTGTAACTATTGAATAAATTTTCTGATCAATCAAACCCAGCAACTTTTGAGCCATAGAGAAGTATGGTCGAAAATTCGACCGCCAAGTTATGAATTTTAGAAAAAAAATAGATTTTTGAAAACAATCTAAATTTTATACTAAAAATTCTTTTTACCAAATTTTATGTAAAATTGAATATTCAATCGATAAGTACTTCACAGATTTTTTTGATTTAAAGTTTTCTTAGTCCAATTTTCAATGTTAAAATATGAAACATTCGTGAAATTTTCCGATCTTTTCGAAAAACTACATATTCAACATTTTTAAATCAAGACTAACATTTCAAAAGGACCAAACATTCAATATTACGCCCTTTTGTTGAAGGAATTTGAACAAAAAATCATGGCAATGATGGAAATCTTCACGTTAAATGGTTCTGAATATAACATAGACATTGTTGCCAGCGATTGTTTGCACTTTTAGTACAATAAAAAACGTACCTGGCAACTATGGCAAGCGATTCGAAAAAGAAGATCAACAAAAACAAAACGCGCAGTATGGGATTTGACAGCGAGCATTTGCCGAAAGTGTGGCGCGTTGTTTCGAAGCTGGTATGCCGCGTGTCTTTCTCGGGAATACGCGCAATAAATCGCTGAGATTTCATTTGATCAGGGCTGCCAGGTTGCCAGATAAATCTGACATCGTATGATTTCTGAGCAACAACTTTTATAAAATTAAATTTTGCGATCTTTTCTGACCAAGCTGCATCCATCTAGATAATTACTTTTTTGAAATTTATAAATAACATGAAAATTTTTAACACATTTTTGAGTATTACCCTAGGTACAGTGGTTCATCAGATGTTTCCCGATATTTTTGCCAGATTTTTTGTTTGTTTTAGAACTGGTACCCCTGCCTATAATGAACAAGATTCCGATCATCCCAATAACAGTTGGAGGTATTCGTCCATAACCAAAAACGTTATTCCAAAGTTGTTTTGGCTTTCAACCAATATCAGACCAATAACAAATTATGTTATGAAAACATTAACTGTTATTGAACTCTTATGCAAAAATGGATTTTGCAAGAATTTTCCATAACACTTTCTGTTATTTTAACAGTATTTGTTATTGAAATGGCATGAATTTAGTTATTACCGTCTGTTCGGGAATGCAAACAGGTTGAAAATTTGGCGAAAATCAACGAAAAATAAAGTCAATTAAATTTATAAACATATATTTTTAATATAAGTAACTTAAATAAATAATAAATAATGGTTAAAATAATTATTTACGCAATTAATTTGGGATAACAAATTAATATTATGTGTGATACCCTTTTTTTCTATAAAGCAATTCAGTTAATAAATTTAAAAATACACAGCAAATTACGGCGAAAGCAGTTTTTGTGCTTCTTTATAAGCCAATATAAGAAGTCATTTAGAAATCGCCAATGTAAAAATTTAGAAATGCTGAATGCTGACATTTAAACAAATTATTTTACGGCAAATTCACTGTTGTCGTTGTTATCCAAAATATAACATTTTATTGAAACTCTTATCTCTCGGCTCCAGTCAAGGAAAATTCTGAATAATTTCACTTTTATTTTTTATAAAGTCGAAATTGAGGGAAGGCAAAATCTTACAAAATATTTGCAAAGTACCCGTCGATAATAAGCGGACTTGTTAAGTTAAGTTAGAATTTGTTTATATTTTATTAATTTAAATAAACGCAGCTGCAAATATTTTTAGATGTTTTTGCCAAAGAAC
Organism: Culex quinquefasciatus; assembly: GCF_015732765.1. Classification (NCBI taxonomy): domain Eukaryota; kingdom Metazoa; phylum Arthropoda; class Insecta; order Diptera; family Culicidae; genus Culex; species Culex quinquefasciatus. The sequence goes on from NC_051861.1 coordinate 103,285,233, forward strand.
TACACAAATTTGATGGTAATTAAAGTAGTTTTTTTACGATTTCACGGACACCGTAAAATTGGTGAAATTCATAAATTTTCGTGAAATTTTAATAGTTTCCTTAAACAATGCTTTAAAAATAACAAGATTTAACACATATTTTATCCACAAAGTCTTTTTATGTAATACATTATATTTTTCAATTTGAAAGTGTGAAATCAACTATGTAAAGAAAAAGGAAAAAATAAATAACAAAAAAATGGTTAAAATATCAACCAAGAAATTTATGTGAGAATACTTCAATGGAGTAAATAAGACTCAGTCAAAATTAAAATAATCGGATTCATACCCAAGTAACCGCGAGGCACTAAATAGCGGCATTAAATCAGCATTATATTGGCATTTAATACCAGCAAATAATGCTTCAAAACATTAAATCAGCACTTTTCCCTTGAGAAATATTTCAAGTGGCGCACAGTGATGCCGATTTAATGCCTCACCGAAAGCTCGAACAAAAAAAACTGCTTTATCGACGTCAAGGCTGGGGGAAAAAAGGACAGCTAGCTGCTCCACACACTTGGTGGTGGGCCTCCTTTGTTTTTTTTCTCCTGTTGCGTGTCATAGAGACGTGGCGTTACATCGTGCTGCCACCTGGTTTTTTTAAGCGCAAGAGTGTAAAAGTGCTGAGTCATCGTCTAAAAATAGACGGCGTCCTATCTCGCCCAGCAAAATGAAGTCGATAAAGTAGTCGGTTTCGATGAGAAAAAGTGGAAAATGTGGTCTAAAAATAGCGACGCCATCCCCCTATGTGTGAGTGTGACACTTTAATGTTATTCTTGCATTTTCTCGTCGATCTCCAGGATGCGCGCCAGCCAACTGATGTATTCTGAAATGAGTGTTTGTTTTGAAAGTTTTAATAGATGTGGTTGATGCATCGAACATTAAGGAAGACTTTCTTTCTGTTGTTTCGAGTTTCTGGTTCATGAGAAAACCCCGTTGTCATTGCGTTGGACGAAAATTATTAACGAATCACTCAGCAAATTGCGGCCATCCAGTCAAGTACAGTCCAATCAATTACGGAAGGCTTGGGATTAATAGGGACAAGTAATGGCTAACGGCTAACCTAAACTGTTTTTCCGAGGAGTGCTTGGTCCACGGTTGGCAAAATTTCACAAAGTGTCTGATACTTCCGGAAAGCAGCTTTCTGCTTGTAAGAAAAGTCATTCAATTTACCAGAGAACTTTTGATAATGTCCTTTGTCCTTTGGACATATGTTTTGAAAAATTTGGCTCAATTACAGGCTGCAGTTTTCCACAAAAAAAAACACTTCAATCGGCGGGAATTGAACCCAGTTCACGCAAAAATAAAACTTATGAACACTGGGAGAACTGCGCCTTAGCCCGCTCGCTTATTAGAACGGTATGACGGAAGGAGGATCAAAGTCAATAAGAGCGTGTCTGGCTGAAATGTTTCCCGTATCGATGGGTTACTTTGTTGATAAACATCAAATGCTTTGAAGCACATTTTCAAGGTCGTAAATGGTTATTTAATGCCAGTTGTAATGCTGCAAAGTTTTGGTACTATGAGGCATTCGCAAAGCTTATTTACTACTTCAAAACATTCTAGTGCTGATTTAGTACTGAATAAATACTTCAATTTAGTGCTTGTGGTTACTTGGGATAAGCTGTCCAAAAATGCAATGGGTTGATATAAATTATTTTTCTGCCAAATTCAAATTCAATTAATAAATTTTGGCTTTTTTTTTTTTGTCAATCTGTATGTTTAAAAATAATGTTCAACTTGTTTAATTGCATTGATTTATTTTTGATTAATGATAAAAAGTAAACATGAAAAAATATATTTATTGCAGACAGTCAACTCTCGATGAAGCGATATAAATTAAAACTTTTTTCTAACAAATCAGTTAACATTTATTTTTAAATACATATATTTTGGTTTTTAAATATCATTAAAGAAGGTCAAACGTATTTAAACATAGTTTTTATATGAGTGTCAGTTTTAAAAATTGTGACAAAAATTTATAGTTGAAGATTAATAATTTATTCTGTATAATAAGTACTAACTGTAACTTCAACTTAAAAGATATTTAACCATCTTTGACGTTTCGTGAGTTTTCCGTGAAATTTATTATTTATGGAATATGATCTCCGTAAAAATTGCAATTTTTAAGCCTGAAAAATCACTAAGGCTAATCATTTCATATAATTTTGTTTCAAAAACATTGAAAAGTGAACCAGTGGTTGCTGAGATACAGCATCTTAAAAAAAAGCAAAACGGAAATACAAGGATTTCCAAGCTTTTGTTTATGAGGCGATAACTCAGCAAATAGGTATGTGTCCATTTTGTAATGTCAAAAAAATAAAATAAAATTATTCAAACAAACCTTAAAACTTAGAGTTTCCAAAAATGTTTATTTTGAGCATTTAATTTTTTTGTTTGAAAAGTCAATTTTCAAGCACTATGTATTTTGCATGCAATCTTTTTTCAAATCGATCTGAACTTTCGTTCTTAGGAAACAAATATTTGAATATTTCAATAGTCTAGAGTTGTATGAACGAACTAATCATGCAAAATGACTTCTGTTGTTTTAGAAAATGCTCACACTATGTTTAATCAAAATTTAAAAAAATAATTGTTGTTCTTTGTATCCGAGAATTGTTAAGAAGTTTACTTTTTCGTAGATCTTAAGTTCAACAATTTAATCTATTCGTCGTCTTTTTTATCGTTTACAAACGTTTAGTGATCAATTTTTTACATCCGGTGGCTTTTTCCAAAGCGATAATAATAAAGAGTTATTTATGAAGAAAATCTTAAATCCTCTCACCGCTTATCCTGATCGCGAGAATTTTATTCTCTTCTCTTTTTCAAAAATCTCTCCTTCTTTTTTCTCACATTTCTCACAAATTCACGCTCCCACGATCCCGCGCACGAAATCCCTCACTCAAGACCACGGTGGTCGTGCTGAGCACGCCGCGCACGGGGCACTCTCAGTTCGATGTCGGGTTTCGTGAACTGTGCCGTTTCCGTGGCGTGCGTGCGTGCGTGTCGTGACGTGACGTGTCGCGGGGCCCTTCAGGCTCAACTGGAATTTAATTAGCTCTCGATAGCCGGTACTGGTCGTCGCGTGCCAATCCACTCCAGCTGCATTCCAAAATTTTGGCCTAGATTAACCCTCCCACGTCGGCGATGCGATCCGGATTCCATCCCGGACACCGGCCATCGACTGCAACGATTGAATAATTGGAATATTTTCGTTGAGTTTTTTTTTTTTTGCCTGAAAGTGTGCGGTTTTAGAGGCGAAACCAGGTCAGTAAACTGGGTTGCAACGTTAAAGTTGAGGTTAGGTAAATTTAAACTTGGACAACAGTTCACAAATATTTCATTTTTAGTTCTATCACTCTGATTAACAACAGGAAACATTCAAAAATAAATCAAGTTCAAAAACTTATTCTTCGAATTTGAGGTTCAAATTTGTCCGAGGCCGATTTTTTTTTTGGCAATTTTGCAACCTAGTGTACAAAAGGAGTTCACGATTTAAATCAGCCAGTGTGGGTGAAATTCTAAGGTAACCTTTCAAAAGGGCGTAACCCCTGAAGCAAACAAACATTTCATCACGTTCACAAAAAAATATTGTTTTTACCGAGTGACCGCGGTTTGATCTGTTTGTTTACATCCAAGGTTACGCCCTCTTGAAAATTGCTCCTACGCACGAGAAGAATCGAATCAAAACATTCAGCCAAACCCGCGAAGGTGGTTCCGAGAAGCGCATCCAAGTAGACTAGTCTGGCGATTGCTTTGATCAGTGATTGAAAGTGATTTTCACTCTGAAAGCATCGAAATTGACCGCGATGACAGACAACTTTTGTGGAGTTCGGAAATTGATTGATGTTTACTTTGTTGTTGTTGTTTACACTGCAATCTGCGTCAAAATGCACACTGTGACGTCACGCGATGCTTTCACTTGCATGTCAAAACAGTAGTGCAACAATCCGGCGGCGTTCCTAACCTCAAAAAATACGTCGACCTCCCTGAACCGGACGCGTTGGCCCCGATCCAAGCAGGCCGAAACGTCGTCGTCGTTTGTAGCGAAAATAAAGTAGGCGGCGAGAGAAAAATCTAACCCCCAAAAATAACCATTGGCGATTTTTCCTGCCACTGCAGCAGTGGGTCTTTCCGCCCGACGGACAGATTTGTATTGTGTGTGTGTGTGTTTGTGTATATTTTTGCGCTAAAATTAGATGATAACAAAAACGCGCGCGTGAAAGAACACGCACACACACATGCGCGCTTTTGATGGTGGGCGAAATGAATGAATGGAAGTTTCTCACCTTGGTTGGGGGGACGGCACGAATATATGTTTCTAACAAATAGATTCGGCAAAACAAGTTTTTTTTTCCTGGTTCGGAAAATTATGGCGCACTCAACATTATTTCTCCTCAATTACCGGATGATGAGTGACACCTGGCTTCCGACAATTGTGGCAGCGGCTTCTTCAAAGGTTGTTGGAAATTCGAAATATTGTCTTACTGTTTTGTGGTCAAGAACTGACGCTGACCGACCTTGTGGCCTTGCCAAAAAGTGACAGCCTTAGCGTGACCTTAACATTAGTGGAACTTACTGTCACTGATATTTTTTGTTTAATTTTATGAAGTTTGATACGTCGCATGATAGCGTTTCTCGCATATTCTGAAAGTGTCCCCAGGGTCCACCTGTGACCGGTTCCGGAGTGGTCATATTGGATAACTAAACATTGGTATGTCTCTTAACAGGAATTTCTAGCATTTCCTGGAAGTATCCGCCAGTGACCCATAGTAACCGGTTCGGGAACATTACATATCTCTAGTAATTCTTGATGTAGTAGAATCAACCGTCGTTGATTTCGTCGAAAGACTTGTGGTAACTTTCGTGGGTTAGAGAAGTTCACTGGTGAAAAATTGAAATTTTGCGATTCCATCTCTCATTTTAGTCTTTTTTAGGCGTCCCTTTTACAGAACCTGGAGCTTATTATTATTAATTCTTTCCTTTACGCTACTAGAAATCAGTAAACAAGCAATGAATGCACTTAGCATCACTAGTTTGTCCATAAAATTTTGACATCTGTCCACAAAAAATGGTTCGTAAATACAGCGATTCCACGTCAAACCAGCAAGTTCCAGGTCAAAAGTTCTCTGTTTTGGAGAAAAATTGGCATGGGAGTTCCTCAGCCAAAATAATTAGACCATTATTTTTCTGTTGACGATTAAGGTGGTCCTATCCGAAATAGGGTGGTTCAAAAAAAACGTTTACTCATTTTTTGCAAAAAAAAAACAATTTTTTCTAAAAATTATAGCTTTGGAACCGCTTAACCAATATTAACTCGCCACGATTCTGAAGAAATATTTATAGTTATGATAAGCTATGATTGAAAAATACTAATCCTGCTGTTTATTCAACCGTATCAGTATTTTTGCCTTCCTCACCTTACTGAGGAAATGCTATAAAATCACTCGAAAAATGAACCTATCGACTCAGAATCATGTTCTGAGCAAATGTCTGTGTGTGGGTGGGATGTTGATCAAAAAATTGTCACTCGATTATCTCGACATTGGCTGAACCGATTTTGTCCGTTTTGGCTTCATTCGATCCGTCTTGGGGTCCCATAAGTCGCTATTAAAAATTATGCAGTTTAGTTAAGTACTTCAAAAGTTATGCTAAAAAACGATTTTAACAAAAGTCCGGAAGATTGTAAACAGGGTGGTTTTTGTAAGAAAACCCGTCATGCTATACATTTTCAGAAAGGCATTTAGGGGGTTACATACATGTAGAAAATCACAAAATTTCATATTACAAAAAATTTATTTAATCCACTCAAAAGATGATTTTCAATCACTCCTGAATGTTTCATGAAGATATTTCATGATTTAACTGAGTTAGAGCCGATTTAGGCTCAGAATTTTGCCATGCGCAAAGCCAACTGTCTAACATTCTGAGCGTTTTTCTCTGAACACCAAGTTGATTTACGAGTGCCACGATATCTCGAGATGGGACGGACCAAATTGGCTGAAATTTTGAGTGAAGACTCTCAAGACATATCTCGTGTGCATGACGAAGCCTGATTTTGAAATTTTGAATTATCAAAAAATACAAAAATCAAAAACTGGCGATTTTTTATATGTAAAACAGAAAAATATTTTTATCTTTTTTAAAAATAAACTTTTTCAAAATCGACCTTCGTCATGCACACAGGACCGGTTTAACGAGTCTTCACCAAAATTTTGAGCCGATTTGGTCGAAGCAATGTTGAGATATCGTGGCACCCGTTTTTTGAAACTGCTAACTTCATATAGCTATATCTCGGCAACGGTACAACCAAATGGCTTCAAATTTGTTTTGTTAGTAGATGAAAATGTATATTTTAATGCCCTGAAAACAGATTTTGGAAAAAAGTTTAAGTGTGTGCTCAAACCAACATCTGACATTTAAGCCGATTTACATGTATGTAACCCCTTAAAAGACCTTTCTAACGCGTCCAAGACATTGAAGATCTGACAACCCTATCAAAAGTTATAAGCACTTATGTGTTATTTACGCACTTTTTGCATTTTGGATAGCACCCTTAAATGTGAGGAAGGCGCAAACCACCTAAGGGTGGATTAAGTAACGTTTTTTTAGGTTAGATTTTGCTTTCGGTCAATTTTGGGAAATCAAAACACTTGTATGTTCTCTTCATCCGAAGTTTCAACCCATTTTGGACCTTTTGCAAGGAATCTAGGAGTAGATTTTTTGGGTAGGGCACAAAAACATAAAAAAATGTACACTTATACTGGGCTTCAAGGATCCTGATTTTCGATTCAATGAACAGAAACCACTCACTCATCGCCTATCCATTCGTCGCCTATTCCAACCCGCTAGCATTCATGAACGAATGGTACTCGCAATCAGTCAGCGAGTGGCCCGAACTGTTCACTCAGCGAACAAATACATCGTGAAAATATTAGCCTACCCTGTTGCTCGACGACACTCACACACTAACATGCTCAGCGAAGAGCCATTCTCACAAAATGCCAGCGCGGCAGTCTTTTTGTCTTCACGCCCTCAGTTTGCCATCAATTTGATTTTTTCTTGGAGGAAGTTTCTATCAATGGTGTCTATAATGTTATGAAATCAAAATAAATGCACAATTTAATTGATAACATTGATTTTAGGCAACCCAAATCAATGAGTAAAACGCAGCGCATCAGAGAAAAAATATTTTCGGTTCATAGCGATCGGAGATGCCCGGCCTGCCTGAGCCGATCAGAGAGAGAAGGAGAGTAGAAGAGAGAGTGTTCGGGAGTGAATGGTGTGAAAGTGACAAACAGTAGGAAATCATCAGGGCAGTATCGTGTCGCCTGCTACTTGTGCTCGCGAATGGAGTGGTGGATTTTGAGCAATCTTGAAGAAATTTTGAGCTGGGCTTACCGAAATGGGATACCGGATAGCGGCCAGTTTCGCTGAAACGTGAGTGCACGGAGAGAAAAATATTTGTAGATTTAGAAATATTTATTTGTTTTCTGAAACTACAGATTACCCCGCTACCAGACAGTTCTGTGTTTGACGGAGCGTCCGGATTGCCCTATGCTTTCACCCCACGAGCGCCAGGAACCTGAAAATGTGTTAGTAGGATAGGGTGTTTGGTCAGGATTCATCATAGAAGATAATCATGTGATCCAAAATCAAAGTTGAAGTATTTTAAGTATTAATCTCAAGACAAACAATCGGATGCTACGGATGAGAATTTCCTGTCAGAATTCAGGAAAACGATTAAATTGTTGAATTGTGGTCAAATTAAAAAAAATAACATGCTTTTCCATCGACATGAGTTCTCCGTCTCATGCCAAATTGGAGTTGACAAAAAAGCAGCTTTTGAGCCATTGATACGGTCAAAACATCATGGAGATATATTTTTTAATTAATAAAAGGATAATCAATAAATTTTTAAATGCTCTAAAATCTGCAATAGAAATTATTATTTTTTATAAGGCGTACCGGTTAATGTTTTTTTCATTTAAATGTCAATTCTAAGTGACAAAATGTATTTTTATAATAGTTTCAAATCGTTCAAAAATAAAAATTGAAAAAAAAACTTTTCTCAGTGTTTTTCCATTGATTTTTATTCGTAAATTTCAAAGATTGGTTCAATTTGAATTGTTTAAAAAAAATTATTTTGTTTTTTTTAAATTTATTAAAATTTTAAGCATGTTTTTGATATTTTTGAAATATTTTAATTCGATAGATTGGAAATCTTCACAGTGGTTTCTATTATGTGGTAAAATTAAAACTATTTTGAAAGCAATTGAAATTTTAAATGAATTTACTCAATTATTTATTCTTTGCAATGCTCTATCTCGACGATTCAAAGCATTTTCAAAAATTAAAATAGACGGGCATTAAGTAAACTGTAAATTAAGCTTTGCAGTTGAAGATGATTTTAGAATTTTTGAGAGTACATTTCTTAAAAAATTTCTTTATTTTCCAAAAACATTTATTTTATTTTTTTTTGACTTTTGACCCAAACAATAAACAAAACAGAAATTTATTTTTGAAAATTTGTGTTTACTTTCGTATAAACGCACAGTAAATTATTTTTTAAGATTTTTTAACTAGCTGTCAAAACACAAACAATTGAAAAAAATTTTCAGGGGTAAAACTTCTATAAACTGGGCTACACGCTTAATTTATAAAAAAAAGATTTTTTGAGAACTTTTTCTCTTTAATTTTAGTTTGATTAGACATTTGATTATAATGTGATCACATTTATTTTCATTTTCTTTTGTGTGATTTAAAAAAAAGTCGGCTGGTTTGCAACAACTCACATTTTGTCTAGAAAAAAATAATTTTTAGATTTTTCCTAGAATTTCAAATTAGTTTTAGACCTTTTGTCGATTCGACTATTCCTCATAAAACTTAATAAGGCACAATTTCAATTTGTTTACCATTGTACTGTATACAATTTGTAATCCAACAACCGATAATCGGGAATTGTTTCATCCGCAGCATTCGATTACTTGCCTTGAGAATAGTATATAGGGTATTTGTTCCTATTTTGGACTTAGTACCTATTTTCGGTGTGGCAGTGCGTGGCCGAATGGTTACGCTGTCCGCTTTGTAAGCGGATGATTCTGGGTTCGATTCCCATCTGCTGCAACCTTCCATCGGATGAGGAAGTAAAATGTCGGTCCCGGCCTTGGTTGTTAGGCCATTAAGTCATTCCAGGTGTAGGAGTCGTCTCCATGCCATAAGTACAAACAACACACCAAACCAAGCCTACTCCGGTGGAATCGCTGGCGGCGGTTGGACTCGCAATCCAAAGGTCGTCAGTTCAAACACTGGGGTGGAAGGTTCCTTGGCGTAAAAAGAGGTTTGGGTGCTCTCCCCATTCAAGCCTTCGGACTCCTAGGTTCGAGCAGAAACTTGCAATAGAGACCACAAAAGATCCGGGGGTCGTTAATGTGGATGGTTTGATTTTTGACCTATTTTCGGTCTACCAAACTTAATTCAACAAGATTGAGTATTTCACCAAATCTTCATTTTGGTGGCAAGAATAATTCACTTTTTCCTCTTAAATTAGAAATAATGCAATCACTCTTCACTTTTAGTTAGCAAATTGCAACTTGCCCATAAGGTCCAAAATGTTCACCACTTTTGCCTACCGCTTGTTGACACTCAGCGTCACGGCTTTCATCGCTCAGCACACGAATGAGAGCCGTCCCCCGAATCTTCAACCACCGGCAATATGTTTTTATTGGTGGGTTGCACAATCCCGTTGCAAAAACAATCAATAAACTACCACCAAATCAATAAAATAACTGATTAAAGTTAATTCGTCCACCTCGGAGAGAATGGATTTATTTACAGACCATTTGATACTTCTACAAATTGTGACAGTCTATCATTCTAATGTTGATTTGGGACTTAAAACATTACAATAATTTAGCATGTTTGTCGACCGAACTTGTGCGGCTGTACTGTACGAGCTGGGGCTGAACCGTACGTCAAAAAAGTTTACCACGTGCTTCGAAATTTCAACCAATCATAAGGTCGGCCGAAAATATGTACAAAGAAGGTCGTATGCTAGGAGCAATATCCCCAAAATAGGGACAAAAAATGTTTCAGTTTCTCGGGCTTATACAGAAATATAAAGTATTTTTGTCAAAAATGTGATTAAGTAAGAGCATTAAAAAAACCAACTTATTCATGTAATAAAAGCAAGGCTGCCTATAGCAGCCTTGAGAATAAATCAAATTTAAAGTGCGTTCGGCTTATTAGGCCCAAAACAGGGACAAATACCCTAATACCTTTCATCAAACACTATGATTTTGGGTCGCATCATCTGCTATGTCTTCTATTCTTCAAAATTTGCTGCGTTTCGTAATTTACTTTACGAGACGTTACTAATCGAGTGCTTTTGAGTCTTGCACTGTTTGGACACTAAAACCCCGTTGGAAAAATCCCAAGAAAACGCTTCCTCTTCTTTGTTCTTCTTTTTTTAAAGCTGTTTCTCGATTCCTTTTCTTTGGAGCTGCGTATTGGCCCAAGAAGGGTACAAACGATTTTGAGTTCGACATTTACCTGGGCAATTGGAAAAAGAAATGCACTAGACAATTATAACCTTAGCATAGACACCAACCTACAGGTTGATTTTTCACTGCAGAGATACAAACCAAACATATTTTTTTGCTTAACAATGAACAAATAATCTTTTCATTCAATTCTTCAGTCTTTTAACTACAAAGTCCACACCTCGCAGATCATCTAAATGACATAATCCTGAAAAATGCAAATAACACCTTTCCGCACCTCATTTCTCACTCTCCCGCCATGCTCCGAACGTGGTTCCAACGGGTAATTAAATTTTCATTTGGCAAGCAAGATGTTTGCTCCCGGCCGGCCTCGACCATCACCACCATCAGCTTCTGCTGTTCTTGCTCTCTGTTGTTTAACTCTGGTGACATCAGAACCACGACATTTTCGAAGGTTAATGAATCACGACTGTAGTGGCGTGTCTAGCGTGCCACCGCCAAACATATATTTTCTATTTTCGTCCCACCCCGATTATTAGTTGGCCCGCAAGTTCATTACCGCGAGACTAACGAACGCGACTTTGTTGTTGTTTTGCAGGTCGAGATGTCGTCGTCTTCGTACGCGAGCGGAACGCCACTGGGAAGTTCCAGCAGTCCGCGGGACGGGAACAACAACTTCATGGACGGCGCCGAGAACATGCTCAAGCTGGCGCTGAAGAAGCCCAAGGCCTGGAAGTGGGAGCTCACGACGTCCAGCTCGTCGCCGGGGATCGACTTTCCGAAGATTCAGCTGTTTGACAGCCGTACTGGGGAGCTGATGATCCAGGTCGACAAGCCGGACTGCGTGGTGAAGAGCGAGCAGCTGGAGGCGGGGTCGGAGCGATCGCGGAGTTCGCAGGGTGACGGAGGGAAGAAGAGCGGGAAAGATCAGCGGTATCGGAGGTCACGAAGCTCGTGCATTCGGGAGAAGGTGGCGACCTCCGGGGAGTATCTGAGTGATGTGTTTGAGCAGTTGCAGAACAAGGGACTGGGGTACAAGCTGGCGACGAGTGCGTCGCAGTATCGAGTGCAGGAAGAAGAGGAAGAGGATCGTTCGCTGCAGAAGAGTAAATCCGCTAATGAGGTGAACGGGGTGAAGAAGAAGATCCGTAAGTCGACGTCGAGTCGGTCGAGTTCGATACTAGGAAGAATCAGTGAGTTTTACAAGAGTTCTACGGAAGAAGAACCTGTCGTGGTGTCGCCACCGCCTCCAACTCCTCCTCCAGCGATTCCGGAAATTACGGTAGTGGAGGAACCTCCCGCGCCGGAACCCCCCAAGAACAAGATTTACAAGCTGGTTCGCAGCAACGCCGGCACGCTCATAGTCCGCGAGGAGTCTTTCCACACTAACCGGAGTCTGCGACGTCGCAAGCTGGAAAGCGAAACCACGATCCCGGAAGACGAACCCCACACCGAACAGCGCGTCAACCTGCCGGTGGACATTCCGACGCCCAGCTACGACACCACGATCAACGAGATCGACAAGCTGATCTCCAAGGTCATGCTGTCGCACACGCTCCAGTCGGTCGAGGAACCGCCGAAGCACTCGTCACCGGTTCGGATCAAGCAGAACGAGGCGAAAAAGCGGCGATCGCGAAGATCGGCGAGCGTCGGCAGTGCTGCCAGCAGAAGTGCCAGTGGGGGAAGCCGACGAGGAAGAAAGAACTCGCCACGTGTGACGGTACTGCCGGGAAGTTCCTCTTCGGAGGAGGATGCCGTTTCGCTGGCGGAAAGCCGATTCGGATCGCTGAAGCGCCGGGGACGGCCCAAGTACAGGAGGCCGGCGGCAGCAGCCGCGGAGGAGAACGCCGTGGAGCGGAGCAACGGGCAGGAAACAAACGGTGAGTGGTGTTGTTCACTATGCAACATTGCATACAATTTTGGATTCGTTTTCGCATTGATATTTGTAGCTGTATGGAATGCACTGTAGTAAAACTGATGTAAATATTGGATGGATTAATCTGTAACTAATCTGATTGTTGTAAAAATGTATAAAAAGAATCTTGCAAATTATCCAGCAAACAATAGTTCCCTTCCAGACAATAACCCAACTTTCCAACCAGTTTGATGAAATCTCCCAGCCCTTAATCCGTATTACATTCCCGAGCTCAAACTGCACTCTCTTTTTTCTCTGCACCCTGTTGTTGTAAGTGGTACTTATTTCCTTGCATCAAAACTTTAATAGGAATTCCCGGTGACTTCCCCTCCGGAGCAGCCCCTGATGAGAGTATCATCAGCTGCTGCTTCCATCCGGGACACGACCTGCGGGACGAGCTGTGGAGTAGTTATTACGAAGAAATGCGATGGAATGCTTTCACAGTCTAGGAGAGTTTCTGTCGAGTGCAGCTTGGGTATCCCACAACCCCCGACAGATCCGAAAGTTTTTAATGAACTGAATCAGTCTGGTGGCGATATGCAAAAAATATAGCATGGGTATTTCTTTTTTACTAGCATTTTCTTGGCTAGGATATTCAACTCAATAACTCTATATAAATGTTATTTGGGCATTATTATATGTTGAATTTGTAAAAACAAACTTTAAATTTACGATTGCAAACGCAAGATGTCAAGCCATGTTAAAATTTTCAAGAGACTTTTCCAAAAAAAAAATTAAATACTAAACAATAAAAACTAAAAATAAAAAACTTAAAACTAAAATCTAAAAACTTTAAAAACTTTAAAAACTTTAAAAACTTTAAAAACTTTAAAAACTTTAAAAACTTTAAAAACTTTAAAAACTTTAAACACTTTAAAAACTTTAAAAACTTTAAAAACTTTAAAAGCTTTAAAAACTTTAAAAACTTTAAAAACTTTAAACACTTTAAAAACTTTAAAAACTTTAAAAACTTTAAAAACTTTAAAAACTTTAAAAACTTTAAAAACTTTAAAAACTTTAAAACTTAAAACTTTAAAACTTTAAAAACTTTAAAACTTTAAAACTTTAAAACTTTAAAACTTTAAAAACTTTAAAACTTAAAAACTTTAAAAACTTTAAAAACTTTAAAAACTTTAAAAACTTTAAAACTTTAAAACTTTAAAATTTTAAAAATTTTAAAACTTTAAAACATTAAAAACTTTAAAACTTTAAAACTTTAAAAACTTTAAAACTTTAAAAACTTTAAAAACTTTAGAAACTTTAAAAACTTTAAAACTTTAAAACTTTAAAAACTTTAAAAACTTTAAAACTTTAAAACTTTAAAAACTTTAAAACTTTAAAACTTTAAAACTTTAAAACTTTAAAAACTTTAAAACTTTAAAAACTTTAAAAACTTTAAAACTTTAAAACTTTAAAACTTTAAAACTTTAAAACTTTAAAACTTTAAAAACTTTAAAAACTTTAAAAACTTTAAAACTTTAAAACTTTAAAAACTTTAAAACTTTAAAACTTTAAAAACTTTAAAACTTTAAAACTTTAAAACTTTAAAACTTTAAAAACTTTAAAACTTTAAAACTTTTAAAACTTTTAAAACTTTAAAACTTTAAAAACTTTAAAAACTTTAAAAACTTTAAAAACTTTAAAAACTTTAAAAACTTTGAAAACTTTAAAAACTTTAAAAACTTTAAAGACCTTAAAAACTTTAAAAACTTTAAAAACTTAAAAACTTTAAAAACTTTAAAAACTTTAAAAACTTTAAAAACTTTAAAAACTTTAAAAACTTTAAAAACTTTAAAAACTTTAAAAACTTTAAAAACTTTAAAAACTTTGAAAACTTTAAAAACTTTAAAAACTTTAAAAACTTTAAAGACCTTAAAAACTTTAAAAACTTTAAAAACTTTAAAAACTTTAAAAACTTTGAAAACTTTAAAAACTATAAAAACTTTACAAACTTTAAAAACTTTAAAAACTTTAAAAACATTAAAAACTTTAAAAACATTAAAAACTTTAAAAACTTTAAAAACTTTAAAAACTTAAAAACTTTAAAAACTTTAAAAACTTTAAAAACTTTAAAAACTTTAAAAACATTCAAAACTTTCAAAACTTTCAAAACATTAAAAACCGTCAGTGGGGGTGACTATGGGTCAAAAAACGATACACCTCTCGAAATTTCTTAATAAAGCGGCCGTGGCTGACTGGTTACGGTGTTCGCTTTCTAAGCGAATGGTCCTGGGTTCGATTCCCATCTGCTCCCAACGAGAAAGTATAGGAAATATTAATCTTGAAACTCTGAACATGAACGAAAAATCAAAGTCGCCCGAGTCGGGGTTCGATCCCCCGTCCTTTGGATTGGTAAGCAAAAATGCTAACCACTAGGCCATCACGGCTTGGTGAGCGACGTCTGGAATTAGGAATACTGTTACTATCAAACTATATACGCGCTGGGTCCTTGTCCATTTGACAAGGGTTCGGAAGTTCTAAATAACGTTTGAACCCGATTGGTGCAAACGTTCTTCAGGGCGGGGCTTGTCGATAAAAGCTGAGGGACCTCGCGCTCGGCTAGCCAGCGTAGAAATGGGTCACCGAAGCTCGGCAGAGCTAACACCTTCCAAATGCCTATGCGAGTTATTTGCATGTATATAAGTAGATCTAAAAATACATGGAAACAACTCAATTTGTAAGAAGCGACCGCGTGGTCCCGTTTGGTTGGTTGCACACACACACACACACACACCTCTCGAAATTTCTTAATAACAAAAACAATTTAAATGACATCGAAAATCTTTCAACGTAGATTTGTTCTTAGATCGTTTACTAACATTTTCCCAAAATGTGGTGGATTTTGATGAACACTACCTTAAATGCCAATAGTTTGAAAAGTGACCCAATCTCACCCCTTAGAGGGGGTGACATTGGGTTAGATGAAACTAAAATGATGCTCAAATACAACGATATGGTAAAAACAAGTCATCCATCAGCGTTTCTTGTTCAAGGGAATCGTACTGACACGCTACAATGTTTGAAGTGGAGATTTTCAAACATTTGGGTAGTTTTCGAGCAATTCTAACAAAAATATTAGAAAAATGATTTTTCGAGAGGTCATTTTTGGCCAAAAACGTACCCCAACTTTAGACATCTGCCAAAATAACAGAATTTGTTCAAGAAACGAGATTTTTTCAGCGAAGTCATCTAAAGATGTCCCCTACACAACCCCTTTAACAGAATTCAGTTTCATTGAGAATAACCTGAAAAATGGTAAAATCCGTAAAAAATCGCTTTACCCAATCTCACCCCCCAGACCCAATGTCACCCTCACCCCCACTGACGGAACTTGAAAAAATTGGAAAAAACTTCAAAAAATAGGAAATAGGATAATAGGATAAAAGAAAAGGAAAATATTAAAAACACTTGAAAACACTTGAAAAAACTTGAAATAACTTGAAAAAACTTGAAAAAACTTGAAAAAACTTGAAAAAACTTGAAAAAACTTGAAAAAACTTGAAAAAACTTGAAAAAATTTGAAAAACTTTTAAAAACTTGAAAAAAATTGAAAACACTTGAAAAAACTTGAAAAAGCTTGAAAAAACTTGAAAAAGCTTGAAAAAACTTGAAAAAATCAAAAAAAAACTTGAAAAAACTTGAAAAAATTGAAAAAAAACTTGATAAAAAGGAAAATAATTTAAACAAATTGAAAAAACTTGAAAAAAATTGGAAAACTTGAAATTTTTTTAAAAACTTGATAAAATTGTTTTTTTTTTTAAATTGGAAAAACTTAAAAAAAAACTTGAATAAACTTGAAAAAAGTTGAAAAAACTTGAAGAAACTTGAAAAAACTTGAAAAATCTTTGGAAAAACTTGACAAAACTTGACTTGAATAAATTTGAAAAAAAAACTTAAAATAACTTGAAAAACATTAAAAAAAAATGGAAAAACTTGATAAAATTAAAAAACTTGAAAAAAAACTTGAAAAAAATTGAAAAAAAAACTTGAGGAAACTTGAAAAAATCTTTAAAAAAAAACTTGAAAAAACCAGAAAAATAATTTTAAAAAACTTGATAAAATTGAAAAAAAAAAATGAAAACATTGGAAAAAGCTTGATAAAACTAAAACAATTTTGAGAAAACCTGAAAAAAAACTTGAAAAAACTTGATAAAATGAAAATAAACTTGAAAACATTGGAAAAAACTTGAAGTAACTTAAGAAAACATGAAAAAACTTGAAAAAACTTGAAAAACTAGAAAAAAATGAAAAAACATAAACAAACTTGAAAAAACCTTGAAAACATGAAAAAAGTTGAAAAAATTGAAAAAAAAATGGAAAACTGGAACTTTTGACAAAATTGAGCTTAACTAAACTTTAAATAAAACTTAATTTTTTTTTTTAAATTTTAAAAATTAAAAAAAACTTTAAAAAAATTTAAAACAAAACCTTAAGGCCGATGCAAATATTAAAAAAAGTTTTTGTCCCTCGGCCCTGGCCGAGGTAAAGGGGGGGGCAAAAAAATAAAAAAAAAAATATTTAAATAACAAGCCATAATCTTCACATTTAAATAAAAAAAGTGTTTTAAAATGCATTTTACACTAGTTCAGTTGTTTTGCAATCATTAGTTTTCAAAAAATCTAAGATCTGACAAAAACAAAAATTGTATCGAAAAAAAAGATTTTGCATCGAAAATTTTCAAAAAATCTTAAGATTTTTTAATAAACCCAAACATGCTAAAAATGATTTTAAACGCAAAAGAATGTATTTTAATTTGATTTAAGCTAGTTGCCCTTGAATTTTCATTGAAATTTTGAAGTTTATTGTAAAAATATTTTTTTTGCCCCCTGATTTTTCGGGCCATTTTTGAAGGGGGTGACAAAAACTTTTAAAAACATTTGTACCAGCCTAAAAATATCATGAAAAATCTGGAACTCTTGACAAAATTGAACTAAACTAAACTCTTAATAAAACTTGAAAAAAAAAAATTGGAAAACTTGAAAAAGCTCAAAAAAACTTGAAAAAACATGGAAAACTTGAAAAAAAATTCTAAAAAAACCTTCAAAAACTTTATAAAAAACCCTTCAAAAACTAAATCATGGAAAAACCTAAAAAAGCTTAAAAAACTTTCTGAAAAAAACCTTCAAAAACTTTATAAAAATCCTTCAAAAACTTCATAAAAACCTTCAAAAACTTCAAAATCTTTAAAAACATAAAAAAAAATTCTTTTAAACTTATAAATCCCAAAATTTAAATATTTTGATAAAAAATCTAAAAACCTAAAATACCACCAACTAAACACATAATTTTGAATGTTTTTGAGGTTTTAGCTAATATTTTTTTAAGTTTCTGCAGTCATTAAGTAAAAAAACATATTTCATGGGAATCTCAACTATCACCAATATATTTTTTCCTACATTTTGGATCAAAACAATTGACGTTAATATCTTTGAAGCGGTGATATTTTTTTAAAATTAATTATACTTTATTGAATCTTTCTCATAACAAAAGTGGTGAGCTCTTCAGTTTTAGTTTGCTTTTCGTGATTTCAACACTGTTCATTGTCATAACATTAAAAGTATATGATTTATCATTTTTGTAACATTGAGATTTGAGATTTTTTTTTATGAAAAGCAGTGGTATTTCGAGCAAAATTAAAATTCTTCGTTTCAATGAAGTACCGGTTTCGATTGGAAGGAATGACATTCTCCCTAAAATATGTAATTCACAGACAATAATAAAAAAAAGACAAGTCCTAAAAAATTTTAAAAATCTGTAACACAGGCTCTTTTAAATTACTTATTATTCAAAATTTCAATTATTTAACTCAATAGTGACAGACAGACGAAAAATGAGATACAGAGGAGATACCAAACTTTCAAAAATCAACGATTTATTTACAAGGCCAAAATCTTAAAACTACCGATGGTAGGTTAGCTGGTTAGCTCTAATTCCGGCAATTGGCCACTAAATGTTTAGACCAATTTGTTGAACTTTTTGTTGAAGCAAATGGCACTACACTAGTCGTTATGCCACTGCTTGATCACCTGGAAGAATGCATCCTATTCTCGTCCTAAACTCCCTCCCAACTGTCACTTTCCATCTCGTCATCTCGTCACTGGTGGGCCAAGTTTTCCCCCGAGTGATGGTCCTCCAAGAACGGAGAGGAAAGGAACACTGGAAGCGGCGCATGCAGAGGGGGTAAACCGGACAAAGTTACGAGACACGGAAGCATGACATAAATAATTTATCTCAGGACCTCTCCACTTGCCCTTCCCCTGTGTGAGTATCAAGAAAGTGGGTTGTTTGGTAGAATCATCGTCGCCCCTCCTTCCTCTCACTGACTTCCAGGAAAGTCAATGAAATGTAAATGAAATCGGCCAAGAGCAGTTCCCAGGAATCGACCAGCAGCTTGGTCGTCAGCTGGGTGGGGCAAAATGACGATGATGAGGATACACTCTTCGCCAAATTTGTGGCCGTGATTGAGGACACAATTTGATTTGCGCATTTTTGATGAGGAGACAAATGTTGGCGGCGGTAGGGTAAATTTATTTGATTTTGTGGCAAGATTTATTTTACTGTGTAGGAAAATGGAGGAAGATTCTCACTCGGAACAAGCTCGGTCAGCATGTGAACATGAGCAATTTACAAGTGCTGGCTGGCGCAGAGGATGGTGCGAGAATTGTGCCGAGATGAACGTAAAGTATGAAATGTTACCCTCTTGAGAGTGGAATAACTGTGTTGGTTGCAAATTACTTCGATTCTAACAAGTTTGCTGGTGAATCACAGTCTGATAGGAGGTTAACGGAATGCTAAGGCTGATGCTATCTTATCTTCAGGGTTGCCAAGTCATAATTGAAAAAATCTGGCCCAGTTCAGAAAAAAATCTTCCAAAATCTGGAAACGAAAATTAAACAATTTTCAATAGGGAAGAGAAGAAAGGATATGAATTTATTCTAAAAATTGAAGTATTTAGATGGTAAATATATTTATCGGTCCTAAAAAGGTTGGATTTACGTTTTCAATGAAATAAATTCTTACCAAATTTTGAGACTTTTTGCTAAATCATGCCAAAATCTGGCACAGATCATGATTAATCTTTATTGTGGCTAACTCTTGAAAAATCTGGCATTCCCAGATTTATCTACTGCATCGAAACATTATTGGAGTAAACTAGTGAATAGATGCATTATAATATTTTTTTATCACATATTATCAGCATTTTCAAACATGCTTAAATATTCATTGAAGTTTACGTGGCTCCTCCCCTCTCTCAATATTGCCTTGAAGGGCTCAGGGGCCAAAAACATTTTTTTTGTCAGAAAACTTCAGAATTTCAATATTTCAATATAAATAAGCGTGCAATCGACGATTTTTTTTCGAAAAAGCACTTGAGCAGTTCTCTACGGAATCGATCGTTTTTCTTTAATTTTAATTTTTGTATTTTTTAATCCGGCTGAAACTTTTTTGGTGCCTTCGGTATGCCCAAAGAAGCCATTTTGCATCATTAGTTTGTCCAAATAATTTTCCATACAAATTTGGCAGCTGGCCATACAAAAATGATATGTGAAAATTCAAAAATCTGTATTTTTTGAAGGAATTTTTTGATCGATTTGGTCTTCAGCAAAGTTGTAGGTATGTATATGGACTACACTGAAAAAAATGATACACGGTAAAAAAAAATTGGTGATTTTTTATTTAACTTTTTGTCACTAAAACTTGATTTGCAAAAAAACACTATTTTAATTTTTTTATTTTCTGATATGTTTTAGAGGACATCAAATGCCAACTTTTCAGAAATTTCCAGAATGGGCAAAAATCTTTGACCGAGTTATGATTTTTTGAATCAATACAGATTTTTTCAAAAATTCGAAATATTGGTCGCAAAAATTTTTCAACTTCATTTTTCGATGTAAAATCGAATTTGCAATCAAAAAGTACTCTAGTGAATTTTTGATTAAGTGCACCGTTTTCAAGTTATAACCATTTTTAGGTAACTTTTTTGAAAATAGTCGTAGTTTTTCATTTTTAAAAATTAGTGCCCATGTTTGCCCACCTTTGGAAAAAATAATTTTGAAGAGCTGAGAAAATTCTCTATATTTTGCTTTCTCGGACTTTGTTGATACGACCCTTAGTTGCTAAGATATTGCCATGCAAAGGTTTAAAAACAAGAAAATTGATGTTTTCTAAGTCTCACCCAAACAACCCACCAGTTTCTAATGTCGATATCTCAGCAACTAATGATCCGATTTACAATGTTAAAATATGAAACATTCGTGAAATTTTTCGATCTTTTCGAAAAAAATATTTTCAAAATTTTTCAATCAAGGCTAAAATTTTAAAAAGACCAAAAATTCAATATTACGCCCTTTTGATATGTTAGTCTTGATTTAAAATTTTTGAAAATATTTTTTTCGAAAAGATTAAAAAATTTCACGAATGTTTCATATTTTAACATTGAAAATCGGACCATTAGTTGCTGAGATATCGACATTAAACAATTGTGGGTTGTTTGGGTAAGACTTAGAAAACATCAATTTTCTTGTTTTTAAACCTTTGCATGGCAATATCTCAGCAACTAAGGGTCGTATCAACAAAGTCCAAAAAAGCAAAATATAGAAAATTTTCTCAGCTTTTTTAAATTAGTTTTTTCAAAGGTGGGCAAACATGGGCACTAATTTTTAAAAATGAAAAACTACGACTATTTTCAAAAAAGTTACCTAAAAATGGTTATAACTTGAAAACGGTGCACTTTATCAAAATTTCACTAAAGTACTTTTTGATTGATAATTCGATTTTACATTGAAAAATTAAGTTGAAAAATTTTTGCGACCAATATTTCGATTTTTTGAAAAAATCTGTATTGATTCAAAAAATCATAACTCGGTCAATGATTTTTTGCACAACCTGGAAATTTCTGAAAAGTTGGCATTTGATGACTTCTAAAACATATCAAAAAATTAAAAAAATAAAAATAGTGTTTTTTTTGCAAATCAAGTTTTAGTGACAAAAAGTTAAATAAAAAATCACCAAAAATTTTTTACCGTGTATCATTTTTTTCAGTGTAGTCCATATCCATACCTACAACTTTGCCGAAGACACCAAATCGATCAAAAAATTCCTTCAAAAGATACAGATTTTTGAATTTTCACATATCATTTTTTTATGGACAGCTGCCAAATTTGTATGGAAAATTATGTGGACAAACTAATGATGCAAAATGGCTTCTTTGGGCATACCGAAGGCACCAAAAAGTTTCAGCCGGATTAAAAAAAACAGAAAAAATCGAATGACCGAAACCTCAGAGAATTGCTCACTTTCCTGTGTTGATAATTATTTTTAACATGATTGAACCAGTTCAAAAATATTTTGAAGTTTTATAAAATTCTAATACTAGTTCTGTTTCCACCAGTTAAAACAAAATTCATGCCATTTCAATAACAAATATTGTTAAAATAACAAAAATATTAACAAAGTTTTGTTCGAAGAATAACTGAAAATGTTGTTAGTCTGTTATTAAAATAACAATCCATCCTATTGAAAATTGATTGATTTTCGTTTCGGTTTGAATAAAAGTTTGAACATTTGACTTAACTTTATTTTACGTGAATTGAAAAATTGATGAATAAAATTTCACAGCATTTCATTCGCCATATTAGCTCATACCCCAGAATAACCATTCCCCAGAAACCTTTCTTGTTTTTGTTTGATTAGAAGAGTACACTTTTATAAAAATAATTTAACTCAGATTTACTTTTCTTTTCGGTACCATTAAATCATCAAGTCCTTAATATTAAATCTTAAAATTTTCTAATCTTTTAACCCTCTACTGCCTAAATGTTTTTTTCGATGAAAAATGTTTTTTTTTGAGAATTTTTAGATCGAAGTCCGCCTAGAGGCGGGGTTAGGTTGTAGAGGGTTTACAAAAATGACTATATCTTTATGAATAACATAATTCTCCTTTAAACTTATTCTTATTTTTTTATCATTCAAAGCTTAGTATTGTGAGAAGTATTGTAAAATGCATTGTAAAAAAGGTTTGGGACCTGTGCATCAAAATTTCACAAAACTTCAAAATATTTTTTAGACTGTTTCAATCATACTCAAAGTGATTATGAACGCATGGAAATGCATTTTAAATTGTCTATTTCATTGAAATTTAGAAGTTTTAATGGAAAAATATTTATTTTGCCCCCTGATTTTTCGAGCAAATTTTGACGGCCACATAAACTTTGAAAAATATTAGCAAAGGCCATAAGTTTTATTAAGCAATTCCATTTGAAAAGGGCAAAAACCGAAAAAAATGCGGCTTTTAATTGCGAAAGTAATCACAGTTTTAGTAAAAAAAAGGTTTTTTCCGTTTTCACCTTTTTCACTTTTTGTGTTTTTGCAAAAAAATCCAGTTTTTATTTTCAAAAAATCATATCTCGGGATCCTGTTAATGCACACCTCCCATTTTTTAGTATGAAAAAAAAAGTGAAATTGTCCAAGGAATCCGATAAAAATATTTCAGACATAGGTTTTTGAGCCAGACACCGCCAAAAAGACGTTTTAAACTTCAATTCAACCTTTTAATATGTTAGGCTAAGATTTTCGGTCTTCAAACTATTCCTCCTAGAAAGACAAACTTATCACCTTTCATTTGCGTCCAGGACAACTGAAATCGGTTGAAATGGCGTGGAGCTTTTTTTTGCCAAAAAATGACGAAAATGGCAATTTTTGGGACCACCCTAGCACGGTGTAGGTCGCCCTAACGGCCAATCAAAAAAACGGATCTAATTATTAAGGAATCCCCAGAAAGAACTGAGCAGTTCTCTAGGATTTCGGTCATTCGATTTTTTTTGTATTTTTTAATCCGACTGAAACTTTTTTGGTGCCTTCGGTATGCCCAAAGAAGCCATTTTGCATCATTAGTTTGTCCATATAATTTTCCATACAAATTCGGCAGCTGTCCATACAAAAATGATGTATGAAAATTCAAAAATCTGTATCTTTTGAAGGAATTTTTTGATCGATTTGGTGTCTTCGGCAAAGTTGTAGGTATGGATACGGACTACACTGGAAAAAAATAATACACGGTAAAAAAAAATTTGGTGATTTTTTTATTTAACTTTTTAGCACTAAAACTTGATTTACAAAAAAACACTATTTTAAAATTTTTTTTATTTTTTGATATGTTTTAGAAGGCATAAAATGCCAACTTTTCAGAAATTTCCAGGTTGTGCAAAAAATCACTGACCGAGTTATGAATTTTTTAATCAATACTGATTTTTTCAAAAAATCGAAATAAAATTAGAAAGCAGGTTTGGCGGCTGGCTTCAGGTGTTGCTATTCGGGAGTCGAAGTTCCCGATCTTCGGGATAAATCATCAGCAAGGGCAAGAATCCGGTGAGAAAATTCCAATAGGAACCTTGTATGAATGTGTGAGTGAGTGTGAACAAAATTGGGCCGGATCAACTGATCTAGACAACTGTGATCTCATTTAGTTTATGCAGTGATGCCAAACATTTATAAAGCTAAACTGTATCAAAACTTTATTTGAGTATAAAGTAAACTTTGAATAAAGAAGCTTTGACGTAAAATTTGTCAATTTGCTCGAAACAGATTTTAAAACTTTCTATTTTAAATTAATTTTAATCATCAGTTGCACATTCTCAACCTTGTTCTCAGCTTTAAATTCCTTGAAAGTTCTATGCTAGAAAAATATTCATTGATCCGGCTCATCGAATGACATGTGTGCGAGAGAAGTATTGAATATTATATAACTTTTTCTTTACAGCATTTTAAAGAAATCGCGCCGTTCCGTACCCCATGAAAAGACGCGTTTTATCGTGTATTAAAAATATTTTCGCCGCGAAGCGCGATATCTATTTGAGACGTGAGACGTATTCCATTGACGCCGGATAATTTCGCACTTTTGATCACATTAAATAATTTTCGGTTTATCTTTCAATGAATATATTTTTTCGAGATGGAAAAGAGTTGCGCGATTAAAAAGTTGTTTTTTGTCGGCTTCGTTTCAGGCGCGTTAGGATAGACCATTAGCGCGCGTTTTTGAAGTTTTTTTTATTAGATTGTGAGTAGCGAGACCTCGCGGTTACTCTGCAACGTGTTTTTCGGAGCCTTTTATTTAATATTTTATTTTTCATAAGTTTTTTTTCTGGTAAACATCGTTGATTGGAAGGCACGCCGCCGGTTTATCTCATTTAAATAATTTTATTACAATCGGTTACGGGGTGTCCTGTTTTCTTTTCGTTTATATTCGTTTATATCGATTTTATGAAGAGTAAAGCGTCTTTTATTTACAATTTTTGAAATTTGCTCGCGTTATCTAAATTGTACATACAGTAAACATAGACTGATAAGTCCATCCCATAGCCCTACTGCTCGGTTGGCACGCGTTCGATTAAAAAAACATTCTAAATAATCAATTATTTATCTTTCCGCAGCCGGCTGCCTAAGATTTAAAATTATCAACCGATAAACAAAATGCTCATGGTCACATCACTGCCACTCGTGAATCCTGACCTCATACCCATCTACTAACCCCTCAAAACTCATGTGATACTTTGTCGGAGAAGCAGTCGATTGGGCGGTCTCTATCACTCAAGTATCGGACTAACATTCCCATCCACTTCCCCGTGACTCTACCACTGGTCGTGGCCGGCGCCGGTATTGATCAGCATGATAGGGGCCTTTGAGAAGTTGCGAAGCGAGGAAAGATAGCTCCCACTTATCTTCCACGGCTCGTGGATGTAACTTCTGGAGGTCCTGGTCAATAACGGAGTAGCAACTGCGGGTGGGCACCTATGCTTATGCTTATGCTTATGCAATACTGATTTTTTCAAAAAATCGAAATTTTGGTCGTAAAAATTTTTCAACTTCATTTTTCGATGTAAAATCAAATTTGCAATCAAAAAGTACTTTACTAAAATTTTGATAAAGTGCACCGTTTTCAAGTTATAGCCATATTTAAGTGACTTTTTTGAAAATAGTCGCAGTTTTTCATTTTTTTAAATTAGTGCACATGTTTGCCCAGTTTTGAAAAAAATATTTTTGAAATGCTGAGAAAATTCTCTATATTTTGCTTATTTGGACTTTGTTGATACGACCTTTAGTTGCTGAGATATTGCAATGCAAAGGTTTAAAAACAGGAAAATTGATGTTTTCTAAGTCCAACCCAAACAACCCACCATTTTCTATCGTCAATATCTCAGCAACTAATGGTCCGATTTTCAATGTTAATATATGAAACATTTGTGAAATTTTCCGACTAACATTTCACAAAGGCCAAACATTCAATATTACGCCCTTTTAAAATGTTTGTCTTGATTTGAAAATTCCAAAAATATTTTTTTCGAAAAGATCGGAAAATTTCACAATTGTTTCATATATTAACATTGAAAATCGGACCATTAGTTGCTGAGATATTGACGATAGAAAATGGTGGGTTGTTTGGGTGAAACTTAGAAAACATCAATTTTCCTGTTTTTAAACCTTGCATTGCAATATCTCAGCAACTAAAGGTCGTATCAACATAGTCCGAATAAGCAAAATATAGAGAATTTTCTCAGCTTTTCAAAATATTTTTTCAAAACTGGGCAAACATGTGCACTAATTTAAAAATGAAAAACTGCGACTATTTTCAAAAAGTCACTTAAATATGGCTATAACTTGAAAACGGTGCACTTTATCAAAATTTTAGTAAAGTACTTTTGATTGCAAATTTGATTTTACATCGAAAATGAAGTTGAAAAATTTTACGACCAAAATTTCGATTTTTGAAAAATCAGTATTGATTAAAAATTCATAACTCGGTCAGTGATTTTTGCACAACCTGGAAATTTCTGAAAAGTTGGCATTTTATGTCTTCTAAAACATATCAAAAAATAAAAAAAATTAAAAATAGTGTTTTTTTGTAAATCAAGTTTTAGTGATAAAAAGTTAAATAAAAAAATCACCAAATTTTTTTTTACCGTGTATTATTTTTTCCAGTGTAGTCCGTATCCATACCTACAACTTTGCCGAAGACACCAAATCGATCAAAAAATTCCTTCAAAAGATACAGATTTTTGAATTTTCATACATCATTTTTGTATGGACAGCTGCCGAATTTGTATGGAAAATTATATGGACAAACTAATGATGCAAAATGGCTTCTTTGGGCATACCGAAGGCACCAAAAAAGTTTCAGCCGGATTAAAAAATACAAAAATTAAAATTGAAGAAAAAAGACCGATTTCGTAGAGAATTGCTCAACTTTTTTTCAGTTTAGTCTCTTTTCAAAGGTATAGTGGAATAGGGAATACCCCCCGGGCTCCCGAGTGCCCCTGGAAGAGGTCGTATAAAGGGGCAAACCCCCTATCCCCTCGGACGAACCCTGTACGACGCTGAGAAATACAACCCATGACGACTACAAGGAAGATGACACGTGCCTGAGGACTAATCCGTCTAGTGAAATCCTAGTTTTGAAATTTTAGTTTTTAATGTAGTTTTTCATTTAGGTTATCAAATTTTATGTAAAGAACCAATGTAACATCGAAAGCAGTAATTTTAAAAGGTGGAAACCTTACACTGCTAGAAATAATAAACAAACAAACAAAGGGAATTGCTGGAATTTAATTTTACCAATTTTCAGTTATGCAACTCTAAACCTAAGGTAACAATTGGACGTAACTTTGGGCGTTTGTCAAGCAATGTTACGTCCTTTTGAAAAAAAAAACTTAGAAATATAACTCTGAAGCAACATTTGAAAAGGGCCAATAAGCATTTCACAAAATTCAAAGTGTAACAACAAGTACTGACATCTTCAGCTACCTTCCAACACTGAGGGGTTTGTTAAATAGTTGCCTGTTGTCTTGGATCATGCCAAACAGTTCCAGCTGTCAAAATACGTATGCGCCTTTTTTCAAATGTTGCTCCAGCACTGTGGTACAACAGAAAATTCTGGTGAAAAAATGTGTTAATTAAATTGTTAATAAATCAAAAAGAAAATTGAGCAAGTCACTATTCTTGGACATAACAAATATTTGCTCATTCATTGTTGGATATTTTATGCAATGCCATAGCAAGTGTATAAATAATATATTTGAGAAGAATTATAAATTGAAAAATATTGTAATACCGATTTTTAAGTTAATAAACAAACAATATTCTTCGTAATACTGAATTTAAAGTTGGTTCACAGCAAACAAGAATCGAAATAATTTCAAGCAAAACAATGTAAATTGGCAAATGTCACAGTGTAAACAAAGTGTCTATCTTTCTCAAGTCAGTTAAGCAGGATAGGCCCAATTACATTGTTTTGCTTGATTTGACAGTTGACAAGTTGACAGAAAACTTGAAACAAACAAGGAAACACAAATAAAAAAAGCCAAATGGTTTCTAAAATTGATATTTATGAACATTCCACCAAAACCATACAATTTCCATAAATTCCTCTCCAGCTACAAGCCAATTTCCACACTGTAAACCCAAATCTAGTTCCGTTGCATCATCAGCGTTATTGTTGGTTCCGTTCCGTTCGCTCCGTTCTCCCTAAAACCTTCCATCATCAGCTGGAGTGGTAGAAGTTCAGGTTCGAACACGGCAGAATTTATGCTCGCACACGCCTGCTGCCTCACAAAAACCGTAACACCGAAACTGTCACGCTTGTCTGATTTTCCACCCAAGCAAGCCACACTACCTTCTGTGTAAAGTAGGGAATGATATTGTTATTGCTACACTCTCTCACACAGTACAGTACCTCGGCCAACTTGGATAACTTCACCGACGACGAGCGCCGTTATCACCGTTTCTCTGTTTTGCTCACCAGCTTCGTCGTGGAGAACGCACTCACCAGCAGACCGTATCGCACCCGCCCGAAGTTCTGGCGAGCCGAAAGTGATCTAAAAGTCGGAACTCACCAACACTAGCGCGCAGCGTTGTTAGGTTAGGTTCGTTTTGTTTTGTTTGCTGCTTTACGCGTTGTCTAGGTTCTGGGGCCGCGTGGGTTCCCCCCGGAAGGCGCCGCCATCGATGGGTGGCTCTCGCGTGTGGCAGGTGTGAGTGCCCGTGTGAGCCCTTCCGAAGGGGCCAGCCCCGACTTGGGACAGTTCGTTCGGGACTTTTGACGTGGTCGGTCGCAGTAGTGTCGTGTGCTGTTACCGGTTTGTTCTATCGTCTACACTTCTATTGTTTCAAGTGGTGATCTAGTGTGCGTGGTAGGTTCGTACTCAACCAGCACGGTTTCGGCTAATCGTAGCGTGCTTGGATTTTCGTGGTTCTAGCCGGTCGGAGTCGGAGAGAGTTCTATGAACGGCTGACCTAGAGAGCTTCCGTTACGCAACGCGGTCACGCTCCGTTGGTATCGATTCGCGGCGGGGTCCCTGGCCCTGGCTGGTGGGCGTGCGAGGTCGGTTCGAGGATTTCACCGGTCGTCGTCGTCGTGACAGACGAAAGCGTGTGAGTTGAAACAAATTTATAATGAGCTTAGTGCGCGACGCTGCACTAAAACGGCATATGGGGCTGATTTAGTGCTAAATGTGTGAAAAATGGAAATCAATTCGGCAAATCAAGCTGTGTGTGTGTGGCATGCTATTGATCAGTGTGTGATGGCCTTTTGCATCAAATTAGAGTGAAATGGAAAATCGGCGAATTAAATGTTGGCAATTTAATACCCGGAGTGTGAAGTTTGAAAAAGTGCATCGCTTTTCGCGTTGTGTTCAATAAAATGCTGACGGCGAACAACAATTTTTCTAACGAGCAGGGTTCTGTCGGTCCAAGTTTTGTGAATTATTAGTTTTGGTTCAACGAGGGGGGAATAAAGAGAGAGGGAGAAGGCGAGGTGGTTTTGTAAGAGTGAAAAGAGTGAAGGGGAAGGGAGAGAGGAGTGTGTTTTTAATTCGTTTGTTCGTTGGAGACATGAAGGCGTGACATCTGGCGGGTGGATTTTTCGTCGTCGTTGTCGTCTGAGTGGAGATTGTTGGAGTTTTCCAGTTTTTTTTTTGTTTTCTGCTGAGTGGAACGATTTTGTGCAAGTTTCGCGGGAGATTGGTGCAGTTTGCAGTGGAGCTAAAAGTAAGTTTTTATCGTTGCTATTTGGGATTTTTGGAAGTCGAATTGACACAAAATAAATTTATGGGTTGGATAAAATCTGAGGAAAATTTGCAGGATTTCTTAATCGTTCATCTTTCACAAGATAGTCTTTAAACTTGCTATAAACACTAATAGTTGGAGACAAAAAATGTTTAATTTTTTTCTTATATTGATTTAAAATTGAAACAATCCAAAAGCCATTTTGCATAAATGCGTTTTAAAGATTTTAACATTGAAACAAAAAAAAATGGGAAAAACACCATATTTTGTCATTTATGGCATGGTTCAATTCAATAGCTAGAAAAAAGTTGAATTTCGCTAGGTCGGTCAAGTTGGGATATTTAGCGTTTGAATAACCCTGTGATTTTTTCAGCGTTTGTAGTGCTAGATCTCCCCTTCGAATGCAATCTGGCGCATAAAATGTGGGCTTCGATTTAAAGGAATTAGAGGCCTAATCAAGTGACATCAATTCGAAATGCATTTCCAGCGTTTAAGATCATATTTAGCATGTATCCCAAGCAACATTTTAGGCTTTATCAAAGCTGTCACAACCGCTATAAAACCTATCAGCCAAAACCAACATTAAAACCACTTAGTCGTTACAGCCTCCCCAGAACCCCGATAAACCTCTGTTAAAACCCAAAAGAACCTCCGCAACAGGTTGTAACGGCCTATTTATAAAACCTACAAAGGAGTTCAAGGCTTTTCAACTGATTCCTAACAACATCCTCAAAGCCTTGATAAAACCTAGTCAGGAGTTAAGGAAAAATGACATTTCATACGTCTTCAAACGTCTTATGTCAAATAGGTTTTATTTTGGCAAAAAATAAGTCTTTGGCTTGCCAAATATTAAAACGGAGATGGTTTGCAAAAATGGCGGATATTGGAGGTAATCTACATAATTTGAATGCTTATTTCTCGCAATTGGTTGCTCAAATTCAGCTGCGTTTGAAATTTTATTGATAAATGTAGGGGAGATAGAGCCAAAAAAATCAACTCGCTTCATAAAAAATCATTATTTGTAATCATGGTTTTTAAAGTTAAAAAAAAGCATTGCAATTCTTTGAAAAAATATACAAATTATTTACAAACATCTGGGGGTCGTGCATAAACCACGTGGCCTTTTTTTGGAGAATTTTTGACCCCCCCTCCCCCCTCATGGTTTTTCGTGGTTTCACGCCAACCCCCCTATATGACCACGTGGCTTTTCCCTCCCAGGTGAAAAATCTAAAAAAAAAAAACAAAATAAGTATAGATTTCAAAAATCCACAAATGATGTACTGTCAGTGGTGGTGACTTTTGGTCAAAAAACGATATTACTGTTGTTATTTTAACTCAATAAAAACATTTCAAATTATATCGAAATAAATATTGTTGGGGAATGCTCCTGAATTTACCAACATTTTCCCAGAATATGGCTAGTATAATCACACCGTTCATAAATGCCAATCGTTTTAAAATTAACTCAAACTCACCCTTTAGAGGGGGTGACATTGGGTCAAACAGAAAACATTTTAATTTGTGTAGGTGCTGTAACACCATTAAAACCAATTTGATAATATATAAAAACAGAAATTCACTTAAAAGTGTGAAAAAGTATGATATCACAAAGTTTAAGGTAAATAATAACAGTATAACAATTTATTGAAATGGTACAGAAAGTAAAAAATACCCTCAACAAAACAAACAACTTAGTAAAACATATGTATTCAAAATTATGGAATTGCAGTGCAATTAATTGCATCCAGAATAAATATGCTTTAAGAATTAAAGCTATTTTGATTTATAAACAGCATTCATGATTTAATTGAAATGCGCTTTAAATTATGTTCTTAAAATTGAAATTAATTAAATAGAAAAGTTTTGTTTCAGGAAAAAAATATGTTCATTTTATTTTAAGGAAAATATCTAGTTATGAAAGCTCCTAGTTAATATTTATTTTATTCCAAACATTCATAAAAATCCAAACTAAAGCAACTTTTCTTTTTAATTAAGCATGATTGATTCCAATGATTCAGTGTGTCCAAAAAAGTCGATCTGTTCAATTTTTTTCTCCATACAAGAATCAGAGACAGGGACAAACATTCAACATTACGACCTTTTGAAATTTTAGTCTTATTTTTTTTTTTGAAAATATTGATTTCGAAAAGATCGGAAAATTTCACGAAAGTTTTATTTATAAACATTGAAAATCGCACCATTAGTTGCTGAGATATCGACATAAGAAAATTATGGGTTGTTTGGGTAGTAAACATCCATTTTTCTGTTTTAAAATCTTTGCATGGCAATATCTTAGAAACAAAGCAACAAAGAATTTTCTCAGCATATCAAAAAAATTTTTTTTTCAAAATTAGGCAAACTTGGGCACTAATTTTTTTTAAATTAATAACTGCAACTTATTTTAAAAAAAAAAATACCTAAAAATAGCTATAACTTGAAAACGGTGCACTTTATGAAAATTTCACTAAGGTACTTTTAGATTGCAAATTTGATTTTACATCGAAAAATAAAATTGAAATAAAGTTGCGGTCAATATTTCGATTTTTTTTTAATCAGTATTGATTCAAAAATTCATAACTCAAACAACAATTTTTTGCCCGTTCTGAAAATTTCTGAAAAATTGGCAAAATTTAAAAAAAAATAAAAATAGCGTTTTTTGCAAATCATGTATTAGTGACAAAAAGTGAAATTAAAAATCAGCAAAGTAAATTATCATTTATCATTTTTTTCAGTGTAGTCCTTATCCATAACTATAACTTTGCCGAAGACACCAAATCGACCAAAAATTTCTTCAAAAGATACAGATTTTTAATTTTCATTGCTGCCAAATTTGTATGGAAAACTATATGGACAAACTAATGATGCAAAATGGCTTGGGCACCAAAAAAGGTTTCAGACGGATTAAAAAAATCAAAAAATTAAAATTTAAGAATAAAGACCGATTTTGTATAGAATTGCTCGAAAATCGATTTCGTGTCTTTGGAAAAGTTGTAGACAACGCGCTAAAAATCATTCTTTTAGTCATGGCCATCCAAATTGTTTAAGTCTTACTCTTACTTTAAATTGATTTTGCTATCGACTACGTGTTTTGATAAATTTAAAAAAGATTGCACTAAAATTTGGAATTTATTTTACATTTTTTTTTTCAGTTGTTTAAATAGGCAATTATCTACGATTTAAGATTTTTGATCCAACTTTTGGTTGGAGATATTACCTCAAAATAAATACAAAAAAATATTAAATAAGATAATTTTTCAAGCGAGTTGAAAGTACCGTTCCATCTTTTTTAATGAATTTTATTTATGTTGATCTTGACGGCATTGAATTGAAATTTATTTCACAAATTGATATCGGCATTTGAAAATTAAGTGACTCTTTAAAACTTTTTAGTTATTATTTTAATGTTTCTATATATTTGAGTGGTTTTATGAAGTTGAGGGTATAGTATATTTTCTCAGCTTAAAGAAAAACTAATATTTTCAGGAAAGGCCCCTATTTTTTAACAAAAACAATGTTTGCTTGAAGCTCGTTTTTTTCTCTAAAAACCTAAAATGTTTGCCCATGTTTCTCTTTGGCTCAAGAGATGGTCCCTATTAACATAAAAAAAACTTAAAAAAAATACCTACAACTTTGACGATGGATAGTAATCGTGTATTTTATGAAATGTTATGTAATATAACAATCCGAATTGTGTAACCCATGAAATAAGGAATATATTTTAGACCAAAATGTTCATCAAATTTTTTGGTGAATCTTAAAGTATGTATCGTTCGTTTTTTCGTTACTGGTTATTTTTTAATGTTAGACGTTACACTTGCAAATGAAGTAGTGAAACTGAAATTTTGCGCGATAATCCTGAAATTGGGGTTTTTAGTTTCTTTGTACTTAAAAAATATTGCATGAGAGAGGAGATACAAGATATCTTGAGTTTGTTTTAAGTGTCAAAAGGAAATCTTTCGATTAAGATTCTTCGATCACTTATAGGACCAGCTACGGTAATTAGCTAAGATCTGAGATTTTGAATTTTTTTTTTCACAGAGAATCATTTTTAGACACTTTATTTATAATACATATTTAGTTTTTTGCCTTGTTATGAAAATCTTATAAAATTGTCAGCAAAATTTATTTTTTAAGTTGTTCCAAAATAGAACTATCGAAGACTACATCTACTTTCAATGCAAATTTGCAAGCACATTTTTAGCTACTTGATACCATCAACAAAAAACTGAAATTGTGTTTGCATTTTGGTACGCATTTTTTAGGGTATATTAACTTTGGATACTGTCACTTTATTTTTTAACAGCTTTTAAACTTTTGCAAAACGTAGTTACATGAGTATTAAAAAGTGTACATTCAATTACAGGCTCAAAGTATTGATATGAATCTGCCGAAATATATAATTCAATATTGAATTGGAAAATATTATGACATTGAAATATAAGTAATAATTTTAAACACAATAATTATATGGTTTTGAAGTGTAACAAAAAATGTATGCATATATAAGTAAATTTAAAGCGCGTATTTTTTTGTTTTTTTAAAGAAAAGATTTTTTTTAAAGGCCACGTGGTCAGCCGTCGAACCCCCCCCCCCCTCCCCCCATGGCTTTTCATGGTTTTTTTCGGTCGGATTTCGGACCCCCTCCCCTAAGGAGACCACGTGGTTTATGCACGACCCCCTGTCGCCATATTAATTATATCATTAATTCAGGACAAATGAGTGTTTTCGTCAGATTTCAATCAGATTTCTCAGTTCTCTATTTTTAGCGCCATATTTATGCATTGCTAATTAGCCACGTTAAAAGCTTTGTCAGGAGCTTGTGGTTTTAATTGAGCTTTTTGCATGCCTAATGGCACTTGACAGCTAAAACACCCTTTATTGTCACAAGGCTTTATGTCCGTGGCATAAAACCCTGTTAGAACCTATTAATTAGCTCTTGCTTATTGGTTGCTGTGAATGCCCAAATAAAACTATTAAGCAATCAAGATGCTACCATAAAACCTTAATGAAACTAGGTGTTGGCTAGTTGGTTTAAAAACGTTACTTGGGATGGGATCGATCAAAAATATTTTCAATATTTGTGGAAATTTTCGGCGAGAAAAAATCTCTTCAATACTGGGAAATTAATTTTTATATTTTTCAGCCATTTTAAGATGTTATTTCCGATTTTCAATAATAGTAGGCCAATATAATCTATTCAATTTCAGCGTATTTAAAGAATATGCATTCCGGTCCCGGCCTTGGTTGTTGTTAGGCCGTTAAGTCATTCCAGGTGTAGGAGTCGTCTCCATGCCATAAGTACAAACAACACACCAAACCAAGCCTACTCCGGTGGAATCGCTGGCGGCGGTTGGACTCTCAATCCAAAGGTCGTCAGTTCAAACACTGGGGTGGAAGGTTCCTTGGAGTAAAAAGAGGTTTGGGTGTTCTCCCCATTCAAGCCTTCGGACTCCTAGGTTCGAGCAGAAACTTGCAATAGAGACCACAAAAGACCCGGGGGTCGTTAATGTGGATGGTTTGTTTTTTTGTTTTGTTTTTGCATCTCGAGATAATTATGGATTTGGCTTCATACGATTAGCAAGTATCTCTGGGTCATGTTTTAGAAGCTTTGCTGATGTAGTTTTCGAGATGCAGCCATTTTAAGATGTTATATCCGATTTTCAACGAGAAAAGGTCGGAAATCACATTTTAAAATGGTTGTATCTCGAGAAATACATCAGCAAAGCTTCTAAAACTTGGCCCAGAGATACTTGCCTGTCATCAAAAGCAAAATCCATAATTATCTCGAAATGCTAAAATTATATTGATCCAAAAGAGTTTTTTATTAAAAGTCGGATATAACATCATGAAAGACAACTCCTACACCTGGAATGACCTTATGACTTGACGTCGGGACTGACATTTAACTTCTCCATCCAAAGTACCTCGACTCGCCTCAAGAAACGCTTAACGGGGTCTATTGAGATTGAACCCAGGCCAACTGGGCCACGCTTACCTCTATGAAAACAAACACAAAAAAAAACCGGGGAAGTTTCCGTTTTTTTGGTTTGCGAACTTTGATTCAACGAATTTCTCCATTCGAATGGCTTTCGAATTTGCAAAATTATTCTAAACTATGATTTATTGCAAGCTTTTAGATCGAAACCCGTTAATATGCATTAGACGTTATCCTACTAATAAAAAAAAAACGGAAGCACTAAAAAATGCATACAAAGACAAACAAAAGAAGTTAAATAAATTGTAGAACAAAACTTCCTCAAAGTATTTTCTAATCACGAGATAAATATCCTTAAAGTTTGTTTCGTAAAAAAATATTCTGATAGATTCTAGGCCCAGTGAAAAAAATATTAACCCAAAAATGATGAGCCCCTCGTCACAGTGTCCTGATGCAAACAATGATCGAGCTCGAGCTGTCATAGTCCCGTCAAATATGTTGGCTGACATATCGGGTGGTTTATCAAAAAAAAAAAAAAAAACAGCTAGAAGTCGCCTGACAAAAAACTTTCGCTAGAAAGGGATAGCAAAATCTGATGCAAACAACCCCCCAGCTGCTGTGAACATACTTTGAATGTGTTTGTTGGTAAATTTTTGACTAGAAAACATTTGACCTAATCTAATCTAATCCAACACAAACGCAGCCAGTGGAAGCATTTCACAGAATCTACAGGGGAGGAAGGATGCGTGGACATACCGTACCTAACGCTCCGAATCAGTTAGGTGTGGTGTGTAAGTGTAAATTTGGCAGACTACTTTATGGTTTAATAATAAAGGAGAATATAATCATTAAGCAAATAATAATGGAAAGCTCTTACCAAGAATCAAAAACCCGAGCAGACGGAAATAACTTGGGAAGGTCAGTTTTTGATATTGTGAGAAGATCGAAATATGTTATTGGGATGATCGGATTAGTTGTTAAAATAACAAAAATCAATAACAAAGATTTGTTCGAAGAATAACTTAAACTGTTATTATGTTGTTATTGCAATAACAAACCAATAACACAGAAGGAATCATGAAGGAATAACAAGATGTGTTATTTTGTGCGGAGAGGTGAAGCAGCATAATAACAAAAAATGTTATTGAACTGGTATGTCTCCATAACAAAAAAAGTTATTGTTTTGGTTTATTTGTAATTTGCAAATAAACCTGCAGTTGCCATAACTCCTCTGTACTAGTCAGGGCTGCAGAGTCGGGTACCTCCAAGCGACTTTGAAGACAACTCCGACTCTGGATGCAGGATATGACCTCAACGACGACTTCAGTTCTTTAAAAATACCCGACTTCACAGATTCCGACTCCAAGTAAAAGTTGCTGAAAATTTGCTGAATCCGATGCAGTCTCCGAGGTCTCACTCCAGCTCGAACTTCAACGTCAGCTCCGACTTCCTGGCACTGTGAAAATAATAACAGTTTTTGTTATTCACATTTCAAAAATTCTTGATAAATAAATCAATTCCCTTAGGGAATATAACAAAACTTAAAAAAAATGGACTTATTTTTTTGAAATCGGTCAAAATTATTTCATAGTTCTAGCCAATTTTAGTAAAATCCCTTAGGAGGTATATCAAATAATTAAAAAAATCAACTTTTTAAATTTCAACTTTTAAGAATAATTTTAGCTTAAGGACCCCATTTCATGGCCAAAATAATGACCCCGATGAAATTGGTCATAATTATCACATAGTTCTAGCCAATTTTAGAAAAGTCCCTTAGGGGGTATATCAAATAATTAAAAAAATCAACTTCCAAAATTTATACTTTTTAAAATAATTTTAGCTTAAGGACCCCATCTCATTCCCAAAATAATGATCCCGACGAAATTAGACAAAATTATCTCGAAGATCTAAACATATTTAACAAAAGAAAAAAATAATAACAGATTGTGTTATGGACACTTAGAAACTTTTTCATTTGTGCGATTTATGGTAATTTTATTTCTAAGTCAGTATACCGAACGAATAACAAATTTTGTTATTAGGAGAGTTTTTGAAATGTATAACATTTCCTCTTATTAGCGTGTTATTAAACATTTTCAATATTATATCACTTCAATACTAAATTTTGTTATTTTATCAGAAACTGTTATTATTTTTTCTTCTTGATGTTGAACTTCAGGATAAAATAATAACACTTTTTGTTATTTTAACAGGATTTGTTATTGAAATATTATTAATTTTGTTATTACCGTCTGCCCGGGAAATCTTCAAATCTTTAAAAGACACAGCCAGATTCTGTCCCAATCGGCTGCACCTGAGTTCTTATCCTGATCCAAGGTCAGCTACATCTTCCCGGTCATGCAGCTAATCAGCAACAGCTCCTGGTTCTGCAACTTTTACACTACAACTCACAAGTTCGTCTAGAACAAGCCGATAAGACTTTTTCCTATTTGCAGACCTTTTGAAACGATGAAAATTTGAAATGATGAACTTTGAAAATTGAAACAATAGTTTCAGGATTGATTGAAAATCCACATTATTTTGAAGCTCATTATTCGCTAATGAAAACGAATCGTCGCATTTCGTTTTGCACCGCTCTGATAAATAACAAGATTAACATGCCATAATGTTTTTTTTCAGCCCTCCGCACACAACTACTAATTGATGATTTGCAAATTACCGGTTAATGAACACTGCCGAAATTTACGCAGAATTAATTCCCACAACAGAGTGCGCGAAAATTCGACTACTCTTATTGGCAGATGCGTATGTGTTTATGTAATCAAATGAGGACTCGTGTCTTCTCTGCTACACAACTTGTTTGTGGTGGTTTATCTGGGGGTATAATTAAGTGATAAATGATATTTTCCCGCGCGCGCTTTAGTTCTGAGCATGTTCATAATGTGCTACAGTCGAACCCCGATAGTTGGACTGCTTATTAGGTTGTGTTCCAGATCATGTCAAACAATCCCAGTGTGCCTGTACTTGTGCTGTAATTTGTTGTTTCCAAGCTGCGAATGTGTGTGTTTGTGACCCACTATAAATCAGTGTAATTTGTCAGAGTGTGTGCGTTTGTGTGAAAGTCTTCGTCGAACAAGCTTCGCAAGGGAGTATCTTGTCCCCCTGATGAACGTGTGATTAATTATTGCGTGATATACTTTTTCCTCCCACAGTCAGTTGAGAGCCGGGAGGAAGTTGTTTGTCGAACCGGGATTCCGAGATTTCTGGATTTCCTAGTTTTCCCCATGGATAATTTCTGAACGGGATTGTCAACAAACAAGCGGCAACTTCCCTTCTGCGTCAATCAACGCTACTCAGCTCTCATCCGGATCTGGGAATGAGTGCGAGTTACTGATGGGAGATTGATAGCTTTTCAATGAAACAATATGTGCTTTGTTGATAAAATAAGCCAACTTTGCATTGCTCGGTGTAAATATTGACTGAACACTAAACGAGTCCGTGTGCGGCGTGAGTTTGATCCTGTCAGTTAGCTGGGATTATTGTTTATCTCTGAAGCATGGTGGATACTCATTTTTAGTGACAAGTGAATAACAACATATTTTTATTTGTTTATTTATTTTTTATTGTATTGCAAACTAATACAATGGTAATATCTGATTAAGACTATACATGATCACTAGGGTTAGTGAAATGTCACGTTTTCGCGGACAGCGCGAAATCCGTGAAATTTTGCTTTTTCCGCGAAATCCCATGAAATTGTATGTTTTTTGTGAAACTGTAACGATATTTCTCAAAATAATTTAGGGGAAAGTGGGGCAAGAGAAACAATCGCTCGTACGGCCGTAATTTTTACAATTTTGATTATTTCCAGTATGAGGAATTGTTGCCAACAATGCAATTAGCTGATTCTACTACCACATAACTGCCAAAATGACGTAAATGCCACGGATCATAAGATTTAATGAAGTTTTTTCAAACCCTTTGTTTTCTTATAATATTTGGAAAGTACAAATTAAGGCTTAGGGTTCGTTTTAAGGCTCATTTTATCAAAATGCAATTTTTCCTAGATCAGTAGTGTCCCTACCAATGACTCGCACCTATTTTAAAGTATGATTTAACTTTTGGTTATTTTTATTGAGAGTCTTAAAAAAATCTTGTTCAGGTGGGGCTTATGCATTTTTAGTACAGAAAAAAATAGGAATTGTTGCAACAACATATTTTATTGGAAAATAAATACATAAACGTACTTAAAAACTGGTAAAAAATTGTTAAAAAATTGTCCATACAAAATATAGTGATATTATGAAAATTTCCCTCTTTTCATCAAAGTAATATGTTTTTTCGTAAAAGCGATCAAATTTTTAGTAACATACTATTATTTAATCCAAAAATGAAAGAAATGTTTCAAATACTTCCTAATCTGATGTATCTGAGTGATAACAGTTCAATTGTTAGCAAATTAACATGTTTTTTCATGCATTGTTCCTCTTGCCCCAACGGGATGTTCGTCTTGCCACATTAGTTGACGGAAAATCATTTTTTTTAAATCATTTTTTTGCATTAAAAAACAGGATTTTTAAAACTTGTTCTATCAAAGTCTTAGTCAAGACCTGAAATAAGATGATAATTAAAAAATCCGACAGATTTTTAACGTTTTTGATGGGTTACAACGATCATTTCCTTAGCTTGTTACACTTGCCCCACATTCCCCTATCAATCTCAAATTGGAATGAAAATAATCTTAATAATTACTGCAAAGTTAAGGGGTTTAATTACTAATATAAGGTTAGTGATTTTTAAAGATTTTGCGTACGGCTGAAACTTCGTGAAATTTATCAATTTTCTCAAATATTATTTTTAAATAACAAAATAATAAATAATTGATCCAAAAAGGCTATTTAAGTAAGTTTTATTATTTTTCAATTGAAAAGCTTGATATGAATCATTTGAAGAATGTTTTTTTCAGTTTTTAAGAAACTAACTAAATTTAGAAATATTTTGATTCGTTGTAATACACAGTCTTGTTTAATTTTAACAATATTTGATTATTTGGGTGGATGATTACCGCGAAAGATAAAAAATGCTCCTTATTTGTTTTCTGTTCTCATTTTGAATTTAAAAAATTCGATTTCGTTACAAATCATATAATTTTTGCCTATTGATTTTAAATTAAATTTTTGATAAGAGAGATGAAAACATTAAAAAAATATTTTTAATGGCCTAACTGTCGCAGAAAATTCAAATAATTTTACTCATTTTGACTAAACAAGATTGTTTAATCTTTCTTTGATATGAAATTTGATGAAATGCAAATCAGCGAAAACTTTTTATCTTTACTAGTCAAACATTAAAAAAAAAATCAGTTCAGTAAATGAGAAAACGCATACCCTTCATTTTGTTTCAAAAAATATGAAGAGCTCATCAATAAATAAGGTGGAAACTTTTTTTTAAATTAAGAGAATTTTATTTTTGTGTCACGTTCAAATTATGTGTTTTTTTTTTTTACTTTATTGAAGAAAAATATATAATGAACCAAATAAGTAGTTTCTGTGATTTAAACATAAGATTTTCAGAGTTATTTTAACATTTTTCACGTTCCGCGAAACTTACGTGAAATTTGGTGTTTTGAAGTTGAGACCCCCACTGAAATTTGATTAAAAAAAGAGTAGCATAGCATAGCATAGCATAACGGGTCTGCACCACGCTGTAGGGGGTGCCACAATGGTCAATTCAATATTGTTAGACAATTTGATTGCTGCCCGGTACAACCAAAAATATCTAAGAACGTAAATTTCCTCATGTGCTCCAAGGCTACCCGTAGTTTTGTGAAAATTTGGAGTATTTTCTAAAAATGTTGTTATTACATTCAAAATGTATGAAAAATTCCCGATCGTTTGATACCCACATTGTAAAAACGAAAATTTTGAGTATTTTTTCAAAAATGCATAGTTTTGTGAAAATTTTGAGTATTTTCTCAAAATGTTGTTATTACATTCATAATGTATGAAAAAATCCCAATCGATTGATACTCATATTGTAAAAATTGACATTTTGAGTTTTTTTTCGAAAAAAACGTAGTTTTGTGAAAATTTGGAGTATTTTCTAAAAATGTTGTTATTACATCCACAAAGCGCCACCAAGAGGCAAAAGGTAGTTACGAATATTTTTGGCACTTTTGTTAAAAAATATGCGGTTTTGCAAAAACAAATAACAAAACCAACTTTTAAGGGTAGTTCGACTATCAAACTTGTAATTCGTTGCTGATTTGTTAGGAATTTTTTTAAAAATAAAAAGTTTTTTGCAGCACTTCTTTTGGGCGGACATTTCTGTTGTCACCTTTTGGTTCCTTAGATTAGCCATGGATAGTTTCACAGTGTAATAAACAGGGCAGCTACCACCACGCGGCGCCACCGTTTTGATTGAGAAAATGATACAGGTTTTTCAGACAAGTTTCAATCCCGTGCATATAGCAAAAATCTCATAAGCTCTGTGCCTCGGTTTCACATCCCCCATATGCGGTGCTAAACCGAGGCATGACTGTATACGATTGCAAACTTTATATTACATTAAAATGTGAAGTATTTTTTTCACTAGAATTTCTTTTTTTCTCAAAAAAAAAAAAAAAACATTTTTATTTAAATCATAACTCGGCGGCAAACTATTGTCCATACTATTCTATAGTTAAAAAGTTGCGGTTTTTTGTCCCCTAAATAACATAAAAAAAAATCAAAAAGTATTCAAATGAGATTTTTGGAAATTTAATTTTAATGAAAAAAAAAATAATATAAAAATCGGATTTTTTCCGTGTACCTATATTTTTTCCAGAATAGTCCTCATCAATACCTATGACTTCGTCAAAGTCGCCAAATTGATCTGAAAATTCCTTCAAGAGTTTTACGGATTTTTGTATATTTACATAGCATTGAGTTGCCACCCTGTCAAAATCAGACTAAATGTATATCAACTGTACAAACTGTTTGTAACTGCTAATGAAAATGTGATTTCAATCGATACTCTCAAACTAGCTATAGATAAAGTTCGTGTGTTTACTGTACAAATAGATCGATGTGTAACACAATGCGTGTGTGTGCTAATTCGTTAGATCAACCCCTAGTTGCCGTGGCTGCATGCAAAATGTACGTTACTAAACATCACTGACCTCTGGCCTTCCTTGCCCCCCTGTGGAGCCTGCCTGACCTGAAATCCATCTTCCTTTATCCACAGCCCATCATAATCATCCCCAGCGAACCTCCTCACTGCGCATCGAAGAATGCTCCAGCACGCTTTCCAAGTCTTCATCGTCCGGAACTTCCCGCTCTAGAAGCAAATCTTCATCGACTTCCATTTCCACGCTGTCACCTCCTTCGGATGTTGGAGAGCCCAACGCGGAGTCCGCTGCAAGCCCCGCAACTCACCAAGCTGCGATCGCCACCCTGCCGGAAGTGCACTACGAGCGGTTGAACTCCATCGAGCAGACGGCACAAGTCACGGAGATCCTGAACCCTCGAGGAAGCTCGTCGGCACCAGCTCCAGCTCCTGAACCTCCTCGAACCAGATCCAAACTCCACCCGGACAACTTCTTCAACTCCTACCTCGCCGAACTGCGATCGCTTTCTCAGCAGAATGCGCGCAACTCGGAATCGGAACTCCCGCGCCGTAACCACCTTGCGACTTCGCAATCGGCCTCCTCCCTCGTTTCGCCGGCGAAGCAGCAAAAGCAGTACGGAAGGCGCCACCATCGCTCCAGCTATCTGCAGCTGTTGCCATAAATTATCGCGGGGAAGACTGCTTTTCTTTTTTTTTCTCCAGGAGAAGACACACACACCGTCGTCTTGGGGAGTTTAATTTATTTTATTGGGCTTCCGCTTTGGAAATTTGTCGCCGGAAAAAGGGCGCTCGCGCGCATGAATCAGCGAGGTTTGGAAGTTTATGAATGAGACATATATATGTTTGCCCGAAATTGGAGGATTCGTGCGATGGCACCAAGCTAATTGAGATATTTTATTTCTGTTTAATGTAGCAAATTCGACATTTATGAAGCTTATGTAATAAAGAGTCCAATTTTGGTTAAATAATAAAGCATGATGACAGTAAAAAATTGTGAAAATTTTATGATTTGCATTATTTAAGGTACACCAACAGACATTTCTGTTTACACTTAACATAGAAATTGTGGACTTTAAAAACTCTAGTTTTGAGCAATTTTCTGCGATTTTGGTCACTTTTTTGGTGCCTTCGGTATGCCCAAAGAAGCCATTTTGCATCATTAGTTTGTATGTTTTAGAGGACATTAAATGCCAACTTTTCAGAAATTTCCAGGTTGTGCAAAAATTCTTTGACCGAGTTATGAATTTTTGAATCAATACTGATTTTCAAACAATTTTTTTCTAAAAGATCGGAAAATTTCACGAATGTTTCATGTTTCAACATTGTAAATCGGACCATTAGTTGCTGAGATATCGACATTAGCAAATGGTGGGTTGTTTGAGGTTGGTAAGACTTAGAAAACCTCAAAATGCATAAATGAACAATATATAGAATTTTCTCAGCTTTTCAAAAATATTTTTTTTTAAACTGGGCAAACATGTGCACTTATTTAAAAAAATATGAAAAACTGCGACTATTTTCAAAAAAGTCACCTAAAAATGGATTTAACTTGAAAACGGTGCACTTTATAAAAATTTCACTAAAATACTTTTTGATTGAAAATTTCATTTTAAATAGATAAATGGAGTTGAAATTTTTTTGCGGTCAATACTTCGATTTTTTGAAAAAAAAAAAAAAAATCAAACCGTCCACATTAACGACCCCCGGGTCTTTTGTGGTCTCTATTGCAAGTTTCTGCTCGAACCTAGGAGTCCGAAGGCTTGAATGGGGAGAGCGCCCAAACCTCTTTTACTCCAAGGAACCTTCCACCCCAGTGTTTGAACTGACGACCTTTGGATTGTGAGTCCAACCGCCGCCAGCGATTCCCACCGGAGTAGGCTTGGTTTGGTGTGTTGTTTGTACTTATGGCATGGAGACGACTCCTAACCCTGGAATGACTTAACGGCCTAACAACCAAGGCCGGGACCGACATTTTACTTCCTCATCCGATGGAAGGTTGCA
This sequence comes from Culex quinquefasciatus, assembly GCF_015732765.1. Lineage (NCBI taxonomy): Eukaryota > Metazoa > Arthropoda > Insecta > Diptera > Culicidae > Culex > Culex quinquefasciatus. The sequence continues at coordinate 103,329,748 of NC_051861.1, forward strand.
GCAGATGGGAATCGAACTGATGGGAATCGAACATCCGCTTACAAAGCGGACAGCGTAACCATTCGGCCACGCACTGCCAGCTGAAAAAAATCAGTATGGATTAAAAAATCATAACTTCGTCAAAGATTTTTTGCCCATTCTTGAATTTTCTGAAAAGTTGGCATTTGATGTCCCCTTAAACATATAAAAAAAATAGTGTTTTCTTGCAAATCAAGTTTAAGTGACAAAAAGTTAAATAAAAAATCACCACATTTTTTTACCGTGTATAATTTTTTTCAGTGTAGTGCATATCCATACCTACAACTTTGCCGAAGACACCAAATCGATCAAAAAATTCCTTCAAAAGATACAGATTTTTGAATTTTCACATATGATTTTTGTATGGCCAGCTGCAAAATTTGTATGGAAAATTATATGGACAAACTAATGATGCAAAATGGCTTCGGATTAAAAAATACAAAAATTAAAATTCTAAAAAAGGCCGATTCCGTACAGAATTGCTCCTTTGGTAAAATACGAAACATTCGTGAAACTTTTCGGTCTTTTTGAAAATAACATTATAAACTTTTTTTTAAAGACAAAAGACTAACATTTCAAAAAGGCATTCAATATTACGCCCCACAGTAGAAAAAATCGAGGCAAAAAAACGGACTTAACTGATGCCGGTCAATTAGAACCTTTAACCAAAACTGTTATTATGTAAAAAATCTGAGGAATCGATTAATGATGGCAAGAATCCGCGTAAATTTGCGTTAGGCCCGTTTAAGGCTCATTTACCCTGTTTTTTGCTGTTTTTATTAATTGTCAATATGTTGTTGAAATGGCTAAACTTTTTCTTCTATTTCTCTACTCCAACGAAATGAGTTTAAGATACATTTTGCCGATTCTCACAATAACCAATCGTTTCCTAGCAATTTTTGACTTAAGAATCAGTTATGTAAAAACTATTCAACACTTCAGCAACATATTTGACACTTATAAAAAACAGCTAAAATTCGGGTAAATCGTTTTTTTACCACGAGATTTCACTATCATCAATCAATTTCTCGAAATTTTTCATTAATAAAAAGTTGTGTCAAAATATTTAACGTATCAGCAACATATTTAAAACTGATAAAAACAACAAAAAATGAGTAAATTAGTCTTAAACGAGCCTTAAGCAAATTTCCGCGGATTCTCACCATCACCAATCGACTCCTCAAAAATTTTTCACATAAGAAAAGTCTTGGTTGAAGGTTCTAATTGGCCGGCATCAATTGAGTCTGTTTTTTGTCTCGATTTTTCCCACTGTGCGCACCTTTGAAATTTAAGTCTTGATAAAAAAAAGAAAATATTGTTTTCGAAAAAATCGGCAAATTTTGCGAATGTTTTATATTTTATCATTAAAACGGATTAAAAAAATAAATAAATTAAAATTAAAAAGTAGACCGATTTCGTGCAGAATTGCTATTGAGCGATTCTCTGAGATTTCGGTCATTCGATTTTTTCTGTATTTTTTATTCCGGCTGAAACATTTTTGGTGCCTTCGGTATGCATTTAAGGGTCATATCAACAAAGTCCGAAAAAGCAAAATATAGAGAATTTTCTCAGCTTTTCAAAAATTTGTTTTTTCAAAAGTGGGCAAACTTGGGCACTATTTAAAAAAAATCAATAACTGCGACTATTTTGAAAAAAGTTACATAAAAATGGCTATAACTTGAAAACGGAGCACTTTATCAAAATTTCACTACTGTACTTTTTGATTGCAAATTCAATTTTACTTCGAAAAATGAAGATAAAAAATCTTTACGACCAATATTGATATCCTCTAAAACATAGCAAAAAAAAATAAAAAATAAAAATAGTGTTTTTTGCAAATCAAGTTTTATTGACAAAAAGTGAAATTGAAAATCACCAATTTTTTACTGTTTATCTTTTTTACAGTGTAGTCCATATCCATAAAAAAAATATGCGACTGCCGAAGGGTTAAAAAATCAAAATTGATCTTATTTTAATCTCATCAATTAAGTTAAAAATTATCTGAAACTAAACTGATAATGATTTTTTTTATAAATAAGCGTAAATTATTTTTTGATTCATTATTTGCCCTCATACCCTAAAACATTTCGAATGATTTAAATTATTCAAAATAACGGATTCCGTAAAATTGATTTTTGAGATGAAAACTGTTTTAGAGTTTTTTCATGAAATGCTAAAATTTTCACAAAACACCGCACAATATTTTCGAGAAAATATACTCAAATTTTTATAATTTTTTATCTGGGTAATCATCATCAAAAGAAAATCTTTGGACGTTCATCAAGAGAAAAATTCCAAAGGGAGCATGGCTCTCTTCTCTCGCGCACGAAAAATCGGTAAAAGGAATCTTAAAAAAATCATCATCTTGATTATTCGGCGGAGCATTTTTTTCAATACTACCTTTGCGTATGTAATGTCACAAATCGAAAAATGAACTTTCACTTTTTGTAGATGAACAATTTGTGTAAACAAAGCAAAATAAATAGTTTAAAATGGTGCTAACAAGGAAATTCACAAAAAATCACCAACTGATTGATTTTTTGGAACAATTTTCTTTTGCGTGATTTGCCTCTTCTCTCTTTCGCGGAGTTCGCAAGCAAAAATGATTTTTTTTTTGCGATTATTCCGTCTCTGATGGGTATTAAACGATTCGAAATTTTAATAGTAGTTTATGCAACAAGTTGCAAAAAGAGGATTTTTTCAGCACGAGTCGTACATTTATCCAACGAGGTTCACCGAGTTGGATAAATACGAAGAGTGCTGAAAAAATCAAGTTTTGCAACGAGTTCCATACAACATTTTTTGCAATTCCAAAAAACACACACTGAGTGAAATTTTATTTCAAATTTTCATGTATTTTGTCAATAAATCGTTTAAATAAAAAAAATGTTGAAAAGTGTTACTTTTCGAAACAAGTGCTGAAAAATTCAACTTTTCAGCACCCATTTGAGTGCTGAAAAGTAGAACTTTTCAGCATTTATATTGAAAAGTGTTGCTATTCGATTCTGTTATTTTTGGTACAGAAAAGTAGGCTATTTCGTCGTTCAAGAATGACAGGAAATGTAAGTAGTTTCATGACGGAATTGCAAAAATATATTTTAATGTATTTGAAATGTATTTTCAATGCTCAGTTTTCACGAAATACCGTATGTTCTCAAAAAAAAAACTCAAATTTTTATAAAATGCGATCTGGGTATCGAACAATTCGAAATTGATTTTTTTTAAATAAAATACTCAATTTTACACGAAATACTGTATTTTCTCGAAAATAGTCAGTTTTTTATAAATTGCAATATGGGTATCAAACGAAGCGAAATTTTACCTACTTTTTCATAAAAAAAAACTCTAAAACATTTATATTGCGAATTATAAAGATTTGAGTATTTTCGAGAAAATACGGTATTTCGTAAAAACTTTAAAAAAGTTACAATTTATGCAAAATTGCGAATCGTTTGATACCCATATTGTGAATTATAAAAGTCGATTATTTTCGAAAAATACTATATTGTGTGTAAATTTAAGTATTTCATTCAAAAAACTCTGAAACAGTTTAAATGCATGTAAATTTTTGTATCATTTTATACCCATATACGAATTAGGTATAAACATTTTGTGCATTTTCGAGAAAATACGGTGTCTTGTGAAAAATTTAGTATTTCATTCAAAAAACTCTAAAACAGTGAAAATGCATGCAAAAATTTGAATCGTTTGATACCCATATGAGCAATTCTCTACCAAAACCGGAAATGGATTTTATTTGTATTTTTTGATTTGGCTCAAACTTTGTTGGGGCCTTCCCTATGACCAAATATGCTATTTTGTGTCATTGGTTCACCCATACAAGTCACCATACAATTTTGGCAGCTGTCCATACAAAAATGGTATGTAAATCTTCAAACAGCTGTAACTTTTGAGTGAATTTTCTTATCAATTTGGTGTCTTGGGCAAAGTTGTAGGTATTGTTGAGGACTTTTGAGAAAAAAATAGGTACACGGAAAAAAAATTGCAGATTTTTTTATCAACTTTTTTTTCACTAAAACTCAATTTCCCAAAATATGTATTTTTTGATTTTCGAGATTTTTTGATATGTTTTAGGGGACAAAAATCCGCAACTTTTGTGCCATAGAGAAACATGGTCAAAAAATCTGCCGCCGAGTTATGAATTTTTGAAAAAATAGTGATTTTTGGAAAAAATCGAAGTTTTATGCAAAAACAAGTTCGACATTACTTTTTAATGCAAAATTGAATTTGCAATCGAAAAGTACTTTACAGATTTTTTTGATTAAGGGCTCCGTTTTCAAGATATAGCCACCGAAAGTTTGATTTTAGCGAAATATTTGCAGTATTTCAATTTTAAAAAATAGTGACAAGAGTGACCATTTCTAAATTTTTTTTTTCTGAAAAGTTCAGAAAATTTGCTATAAAATTGTCAAAAAGACATTGAAGATTGGATCTCTGGTTGCTGAAATACAGCGGCTAAAAGAAACACGAAAATTAAAGTTGTCTAAGTCTCACCCAATCAGCCCACCATTTTCTAATGACGATATCTCAGCAATTAATGGTCCGATTTTCAATGTTAATACATGAAACATTCGTGAAATTTTCCGATCTTTTCGAAAAAAATATTTTGAAAATTTTTAAATCAAGACTAGCATTCTAAATGGGCGTAATATTCAATATTTGGCCCTATTTAAATGTTAGTCTTGATTTAAAAAAATTCAAAATATCAATAGATCTAAATCTCCCAATCTTAAGCTTCCATATCATTAGCTTCCAAATCTAAAGTCTCCAAATCCTTATTTTTCAAATTTTAAGTCTCCAATGGCATACATGTTTGACCGAAAATCTGGATGATTGAGATGAACAAGCTTAAATTTGTTTAGATTTATTATTTATTAGAGACTGAGAAATATAAGAGATATATAAATTTGTAAAATCAAGTTTCAGATAACATCAAATATATCTCCCAAGACTTTTTTTTTAATTCAGGATCATAAGTCTATGTGGAGTTTTAATACTTGTGTTGATTTGATGTTTCGTAGACTTCACGGTTGACGTGGTTTTGCCTTGATGATCTACCATAATCAATAGGAATTTTATCAAATTTCTGAAAACAAAGTGGTGCTCGACATCGTCTAGCCAAACACCTAGGACGTGCGTCCTCTCTCCACACCCGACACTAGAGCAGTGTCTTGCGAACCTTCGTGGTGAACGGACACTAGAGCTGCGGTATTTTTTACTACCTAAGCTCAGAGTTATTTCAAAACAAAATTCACAGTCTTTTTAAAGACTACCTGAGTTATTTTCCAAAATTCTAAACAGTCTTTTCAAGACTAACCCCGCCTGAAATTTTGTTGTATTTTACAAACGAAGCCATCTTTTAAGAGAACTTTGCTTGCAAAATGCGTCAAAACAAAGGTAAACGCAAATCTTCTGAAGATTTGGTCGTTACGTCGGTGAAGCGTTTGAACGCTAAACCGGCTAACGGAAACAGAAAAAGAAAACAGCCTCTTCTGAGGTCTGATTCTGATTCTGAATGTGAGGTCAATCCTCCAATTCCATTGACAAACAGTTTCGGTGTTTTATCCGAAACTGATGACAAGGAACCTTCTCCTCGTACTGAGCCTTCTGCCGTCGAGAAACGAGTAAAGGCTCCGCCAATTGTAGTGACTTCCGTCTCCGATTTGGCCAGCTTTCGAACGCAACTGAAGAATTGCAAGGAAACTTGCAATTTGAATGTTTCGTTCCAGCTTGGTCGAAGAGGAGAATGTCGCTTGTTGACGGAATCTTTACAAGATCACCAAACTTTTGTTGGTTATTTGAAAAACCACAAACACAATTTCTACACGTATGAGACCAAGAATGCTCGGCCATTCAAGGCGGTCTTGAAAGGTCTCTCCAACGACTTGTCGGTGGATGAGATCAAAAACGAACTTAAGGTGTTGCTTGGCTTTGCCCCATCCCAAGTAATACCAATGAAGAAAAAATCAAACGGGAATATTTCTCGCTTTGGTTTGACTTCACAATTTTATCTGATTCATTTCAACAGAAATGAAATCAACAATTTGAAACTTTTGGACAAAGTTCAGTTTTTGTTCCATGTACGGGTAAAGTGGGAGCATTTTAAGAAACATGGCGGTAATGGCCAGAATCTGACCCAGTGCCGGCGTTGCCAGGCATTCGGTCACGGTACTGATCATTGCGCCATGGTTCCAAAATGCATGGTTTGCGGGGATTCTTCTCACGACAAGGACAATTGTCCCGTGAAAGAAGTCACCCAATTTAAATGTGCAAATTGTGGTGGAAATCACAAATCAAATTTTGGGATTGCCCCATCAGAAAAAGGTTTTGGATTCTCGTGCTAAGCATCAGCCGAAATCCAAACCGAAATTTTCTCAAAGTCAGGTTGTACCTGAATCTTTAAATCAAACGTTTTGCTATCTCCTCTAATGAAGCTAGAAAAATACTTCTACCATTGAAACAGGCAACGGTATTTCCTATGCTGCCGCTGTTTCAGGTACATCCAAAAATTTCAAATCCTCTGCAATTCTTCCTGAAATTGGCCAGGTACCTCAAATTTCATTTGAAAATTTTTCTGCTGGCAACGCTTTGGGATCTTCTGATCTCGGCGATGTTACGTTTGAAAAAATGACTTTTTTGCAAAACTCACTGTTTGGTTTGATTCAAACAATGAGTAATGCTACATCCATGATGGAAGCAATCCAGATTGGATTAAAATTTGCGAATGATGTTGTTCTTACCCTGAAGTTTAATCATGGATCTAAGTAATTCCATCAATATTATGAATTTTAATGCTCGCTCTTTAAAAGCGAAAGAAAATGAATTTTTCAACTTTTACGAGTTCATAACGTGCATGTTGCTGTTATAACCGAAACATTTTTAAAAACTGGCACTTATTTGAAAAGTGATCCAGATTATAAAGTTATAACTAATAACCGAATGAATCGAAATGGCGGTGGAGTTGCAATAGTTATCCACCGTAGTATGACTTATAGCACGTTACGTGACTTTAAGTTAAAAGTTATTGAAAGTTTGGGCATTGAACTTGAAACTTCCTTTGGGAAAATTATGATTGCAGCTGCATATTTGCCATTCCAATGCACTGGGAAAATAAAAATTATTTCAAAGGGGATTTGAATAAACTTACTCGGCATAGATCTCGATTTTTGATCATCGGTGATTTTAATGCCAAACACCAATCTTGGAATAATTCAAAAGTAAATTCCAATGGTAAAATTCTGTTCAGAGATTGCACTTCTGGTCTTTATTCGGTTTTATACCCGAATGGGCCAACTTGCTTTTCTTCTGTTAGAAATCCATCAACAATTGATTTGGTTTTGACAAATCAAAGTCAGTATTGTGGTCCTTTAGTGACTCATGCTGATTTTGATTCTGATCATCTTCCAGTAACTTTTTCACTTTCTCATGAAGCAGTTACCAGACCCAATAGTTCTGTGTTTAATTACCACAAAGCTAATTGGGACAGGTATCAGCATCATATTGAGAATAATTTAAATCATGATTTTGTTTTAGAAACCAAAGCTGATATTGATTCAGCCTTGGAATCTTTAACTAATGCAATTTTGGATGCTAGGAATATTGCTATTCCTAAAGTCCAAGTCAAATTTGATTCTCCCATTATTGATGACGATCTTCAGCTTCTGATTCGTCTGAAAATGTTCGCCGAAGACAGTATCAACGTTCTCGTGATCCTGCACTGAAGCGAATTCAAAAGATTTGCAAAAGGTTATTGACCACAGATTCACTCTCCTGCGAAATGAAAAGTTCGCAAGAGATGTCGAACAAATTAAACCTTATTCCAAACCTTTTGGAAACTTTCAAAGGTTCTTAAGAAACCTCAAAACCCATCCCTTCTTTAAAAGATGGTGATAATATTCTATTAACTAATGGGGAAAAAGCTCAAAAACTTGCTCAGCAGTTTGAGAGTGCTCATAATTTCAACTTTAATGTTTTGAGTCCTATTGAAAATCAAATTTCAATAGAATTTCAGAATATTGTTGAACAAGAATTTTCATCAGATGAAGTTTTTAATACGGATCTGAATGAAATAAAATCTATTATCAAAAAATTTAAAAATATGAAAGCCCCTGGTGAGGATGGCATTTTTTACATTTTAATTAAAAAATTACCAGAAGCAACTTTAAGTTGCTTGGTCAAAATTTTCAACAAATGTTTTGATTTGGCATATTTTCCCAGTAGTTGGAAAAATGCCAAAGTAATTCCGATTTTGAAACCGGATAAAAATCCTGCTGAAGCCTCAAGCTATCGGCCCATTAGTTTGCTTTCATCTATTAGTAAATTATTCGAAAGAATAATTCTTAATAGAATGATGACGCACATTAATGAAAATTCAATTTTCGCTGATGAGCAGTTTGGATTTCGCCTTGGGCATTCAACTACTCATCAGTTGTTGAGAGTTTCAAATTTAATTCGAAGCAACAAATCTGAGGGCTATTCTACTGGCGCTGCTCTTCTAGACATAGAAAAAGCATTTGACAGTGTTTGGCATAAAGGTTTGATTGCGAAATTGAAAAGGTTTAATTTTCCGATTTATATCGTGAAAATTATTCAAAATTATTTGACGGATCGTACTCTGCAGGTATGTTATCAGAATAGCAAATCTGATCAACTACCTGTACGTGCTGGCGTCCCTCAAGGAAGCATTTTGGGTCCAATTTTATACAATATTTTTACTTCTGACTTGCCTGATTTGCCCCAGGATGTCAGAAATCACTTTTGCTGATGACACAAGCATCTCCGCCAAAGGCAGAAGCCTTCGTGTCATCACAAGAAGATTACAAAAGCTTGGATATTTTCAATTCTTATTTGAAAGAATGGAAAATTACTCCAAATGCTGCAAAAACTCAACTTATTATTTTCCCTCACAAACCAAGGGCTGATTTTCTTAAACCAAAAAGTCATCACATTATAAAGATGAATGAGGTAAATTTAAAGTGGGAGGATCAAGTGAAATATCTTGGACTTGGTTTTGACAAAACCTTACTTACAAGGATCACATTGAAAGTATCCAGGTTAAATGTAACAAATATATTAAATGTTTGTATCCACTTATAAACAGGAATTCTAGACTTTGTCTCAAGAATAAACTGTTAATTTATAAACAAATTTTCAGACCTGCCATGCTTTATGCTGTGCCGATCTGGACAAGCTGTTGCTTAACCAGGAAGAAAAAACTTCAGAGGATTCAGAACAAAATTCTGAAAATGATTCTGAAACTTCCTCCCTGGTTCAGCACCAGTGAACTTCATCAATTAGCCGAAGTTGACACTTTGGATGTTATGTCCAATAAGATAATTGATGCATTTCGACAAAAATCATTGCAGTCTTCAGCTGCATTGATCCGCTCTTTATATAGTTTATAAGTTAGTTTTAAGGTATCCCTTTTCCCTTTTGTACATGTAGGACCTCCTACATTTGAAATCACTGAATTGCGAAAGCTACAATATTTCATGAATAAATGAAAGTTGCTAGTATTTAAAATTGAGGTGAAAAGTCATCGTTTGTGATTGGACACTCAATAATATTTTAACTGAATGAATGTACATGGAAAAAAAAAAATTGAATAAATATAAATTAAAAAAAAAAAAAAAAAAAACCCGACACTAGAGCTATTCGCGTACACGAGTTGTATTAAGTACGCCATAAAGTAAACCACGCCAGAAGCCGTTAAAAGAGTCGTCGTCGTCGTCATCATCGTTCTAACCTAGCCCGCGAGATGACGCTGCTGCCGTTGGTGGTGCTGGTAATCGTCGTCATCATTATCATCATAATCATCCAGCCATCAAGAGTCTCCCCTCCCCATGCTTCCGAAAAATACCCGGACAAGGCGCCTTTTGGCGCAGAAGAGTTCACGCAAAGAGATATCACGTCCCCCTCTCTGGCTTTCCAGACTTTGTAGGACCTGTCGGTTGTTGTTGATCTGTGCGAGTGCCAGAGGCACGTGTGAGTGTGATTTTTGTGTGAATCGTCATGTTCAGAGTCGTTTGTTAGAGTAGTTTGGGGAACGTGGCGTAAATTGCAGCAATTAAGGCGCACTACTGTTACCCGCGCGCCATCTATTGCTGGGAGTCGCAACTAGCGTGTGGTGTGATTAAAAATGTGCCTCTGCCGCGCTTTGATTTGGTCTTTTGCTCTCTTTGATTGTGTGAGGCAGTAGCACACATACACACAACTGTGAAATTGTTGAGCGTTTAAGAGCTTGAGTGCGTTGATGGCTTTTGATGCAGTTAAGGAGCGACGCCGAGTGAGTCTGAAGAGGTTAATTGTTGGGAAGCTGGATTTGTTCTGAGTCTTTGAAAATTTTCATAATTTTCATAATTAAATCAGACAAAATGATACTTGGAAATTTCCACTGAAATTTGCCTTTCAAATCTGCACCTCTTCAGTTGCACTTAAAGGCTTACCATAAAATACAAGCAAAACATCTTGTTTTTCTCTTCCTGACTCAGAATTTTCTTTGGCATCTTTCAATGAAGCCCACGGCATCGTCGTCGTCGTACACGAAGCCATCCAATATTCAACCAATTTTCGTTCGACCTGGGCTTTCTTGCTCCCACTCCCGTACCTGGATCATATCACAGTCATTGGCTCCGAGGTTTCGAATTGGAAGGAAGTAATCTCTCCTGAGATCCGACACATTCACCCTCGCACACACCTTGTTTTGCAGCAGCACCGTACAGCGCGAACGCACGTGACTTTGGTTTTTCCCACCCCCCAAAACCACCCACTCGCAGCGACTTTTCCATTACCCTTTCCAATGTCGTGAGCGAAAGAAAAAAAAAACATATTCAATAAAGCCATTCGAGAATCTCCCGATCAACCCATTCACACATACGGCACACTTACAAAAATACCAGCATCACACAAACACACACACACACACCACCACCAACAACGTACAATAAAGTCAAATAACAAACAATCTTCCGGGCGTGCAAAACTTTCTCACCTTTGGCTGGGTGGGGAGGGGAAGTTGGGAAAAAATGGCTGTACCAGTGCGCCAAATTCAATATTCACCTTTCCCCCTTGGAAGTGGGCTCTTACTGGTTGTTACACACTGCTTTATCCTTCAAGGGTCCAATGAACTGTTATTTTTTGAAATTATTGTCACACAAATTCTGCGTTTTTTGAGAGCATATATTTTTCAAAATTGACTTTAATTAATTAAGGTTTGCTGATAAAAATTCAGGAGCTTTATATATTTTCTGCTTGTTTTTTTTTTTTTTGCATCAAGATAAACCAAATAAACTAAAATTAAATATAAATACACATTCGAGAAGTCATCTTTTTCCCAACAGCACACAAAGAAACGATGGAAACTTTCAAAAATATTTGCAAAGGCATGATTGTTCAAAAAACGAATTCAAAGTTCAGCTAATTTGTGAAAGGATATTTTATTATTATTTTGGATTTTTCACTCAAAATGTATCTTTTTTTGTAAACTTATCTCCTGAAAATACATTTTTTTTCGAAATATTTGGTATTTTATGGGAGCGAGAGAATACGTGATTTATTCCAAATACATTATAAATAAGCATGTGATTTTTCTTGATAAAATTTTAAATTTCGCTGAATGCCAATCACAAAACATCACGAAACCCTAAAACTGCTTATAATAAATTTGAACTGTTTTTTTTTTCAAAGAAATTAGTCTTAAACAAAACTTATTTACAAAATGACAAAATTCTGGGACACAAAATATTCACTACACAACATTTTGATAAGTTCAAAATTTGAATTAAATTTTTTTTGGAGATTTCAGTAATCCAAAATACCAGAATAATATGTCGAAATATCTTCAAAATGGAGCACATCTAAAACTATTTATTTGTTAAAAAATAAATAAAGTAAAATAGTTGAATGGCAATTTTCTGTTTCGGGACCATCCATAAACCACGTGGATACTTTTTTGAAATCTCAGCCCTCCCTTTCCCCTCGTCGTGGACAATTTCCATACAAAACAAATCTTTTTTGTATAAAGCGTGGGCAATCGCTGTCCCCCCCCCCCCTCTCCCCTAAGGTGTCCACGTGGCTTATGGATTGTCTCTAGGTTATCTTTAGAATAAGGAAATTTTACTTGGCAGTCACCGAACAGTAAGTCATTGTGACCTTTCAGTTTGACAAAAATGCTGTTTGCTGACTTTTAGGCAATGGGGTTGTTTTACTGCCGAATTTCAGCAAAAAGTTATTTACCTATTTTGCATAAAAGGCAGTCCAAATGTGGTACGTATTTTTGTTTAAATTATCATGAAATTGATAGAAATTCACAATTCTTTTATCGAAGATTTCATGATTTGAAGATACCAAAAAGAATGATCATTTTATTTTGAAATTATTCATTGACTTTTTCTCTTAAAAACACATTATTTTCTTAAGGTTTATATCAACTTCCAAAATACGTAAATTTTTGATTTAATTATTTCATGTTTTATTGCGAATGATTTTTTACAAAAAAAAAACACAAAAATCTGAAATTCATTTTTACTTTGAAAAGCTTGACATTAATTAAAAAAAAGTTTTGCAATGTTTTTATAAAGCTGTTTTTAGGACATAAAATAATCACGTAATTATTTTTATTAGTTCAATATTTCAATCAACTGTATTGAAATCTATTCTAAGTGTTAATATAGGTATTCGGTGCCCTCTCCCCGTGCCATACTTTGACATTATAAGGTGTTACGTCGATTCCGTTTTTCCGTATTGAAATCTACGGCCATCTAAATTTTCAAGAGATTTCAGAATCTCAAAATACCAGAACAATATGGCAAAATATCTTCAAAATGGAACTTAACTGCAACTGTTTAGGCTGGTACAAATATTTTTAAAAGTTTTTGTCCCCCCCCCCCCCCCCCCCTTAAAAATTGGCCCGAAAAATCAGGGGGCAAAAAAAATATTTTTACAATAAACATCAAAATTTCAATGAAAATTCAAGTGCAACCCGCTGAAATCAAATTAAAATACATTCACCTGCGTTTAAAATCATTTTTAGCATGTTTGGGTTTATTAAAAAATCTTAAGATTTTTTGAAAATTTTCGATGCAAAATCTTTTTTTCGATACAATTTTTGTTTTTGACAGATCTTAGATTTTTTGAAAACTAATGATTGCAAAACCACTGAACTAGTGTAAAATGCATTTTAAAACACTTTTTTCATTTAAATGTGAAGATTATGGCTTGTTATTTATTTTTTTATATTTTTTTATTTTTTTGCCCCTCCCCCTTGACCTCGGCCAGGGCCGAGGGACAAAAACTTTTTTAAATATTTGCATCGGCCTTAGGTCATTGCAAATTTTATTTCATGTCTTTGACTAAACAACATTTTTTGTGTCTGAAATCGTGGTTTAAAAGCACTGAAACCAATTTGTTTAACGATTTTTATTTTGAAATTTCGCGATATTTCGCGGTTTTGACAAAATTTCACCTCATAGAGAATTTTTTTTCGTGGATTTCACGACATGGGGCAAACATTCACATTTCACTAGTTTCAAAATAAAGGATTATTGTGAAAAAAAGATCATTGTTTTTTTTATTTATTTTTTCAATAAGGCCGTTGCAAATATTGTTTGAAGTTTATGTACCTCGACTCTGACCAAAGTCAAGAAGATGAAGGGGAGGGGGACCTGCCATTTGAGATTGTTTTCAGTTGATTAGACTTCTATTTCCATTGAAATGTGAAAAAGTTTTAAAAAAATATATTACTTTGTTGGTGATTTATTTTATTGAAATAAAAAAATTCTTTTTGAATTGTTTCAAAACTAAAGTTTCAGGATGATTTTTGGACTGTGTTCAAATTTGCACAAGTCAATGATGATGATGGTAGTTTGGCCAATTTGAAAGTGATGATGTATTGGTCCAGCTTGAATTCACAGTACAGGTTTTATAATCCGAAATAATCGGATGAATCTCAATTCGTATAAATAAAAAACTTCGGATAATCTAATCACATAGATGAAATTCTCGTTGCCTTTATGCACAAATATAACACCAAAAAATCTTGGATGTGAATGTGGTCGTTTCTTATTTGTCATTTTCTTCGAATATTTACTTTTACCGAGTTTTTGCATGTTTTTGATTTTTGAACATGATTGCCCGTGGGTGTCGCTCAACTTGCATTCCTGTCACACATGAGGTCTGCACAGCTGATTCCACGAAGATTTTTCCCGCCAGTAATGACAGGAAACGCTGACAAACGGAATATGTGCCAAAATCATAAGTGGTTTTTAACATATGAAGGGAAATCATCGTGAACTGGAACTGCCGGTCGTTAGCCCGGGTAAAGTGGAAACGTTGAGATGATTGAATGTCCTTTGCTCTCATCTCGCAAAAAGCCATACAGAGAACCACTTCCCAATCAACCGGCTCTGTGGCTTAATGGTTACGGCTTCTGTCTCCCAAGCAGAAGGTTCAGGGATCAAATCCCGGTCGGTACCTTTGAAATTTGGAATCAGGAATTTGAATATGAATAAAAACTAAAATGAATCAGGTGGGATTCGAATTCACACCTTCGGATTGATGGTCTGGGACGCTAAGCAGTCGGCTATCAGAAGGTTTACACTCTAGCAGTGAATTGATCCGTAGTGTTGAAACATGTTATCTCTTCTTCTCATATTATTAAATACGCGCTGATCCCTGATTTGCCTGAGGGGATTAGAAGTCTAAAAATAGATCGAGTTTCCTTCAGATGCTTGCTTCTATGTTTAGGCGGGGCCGAACAATGCCCAGCGACCTCGGAATTGGACCGCAAGGAGCTCTGTCATTCTGAAATGGGTCGTTGGAAGCAGCGCGAGGGCTATCACCACCTAATACCCGGGACTGAGATAAGCTGTATCAGCATTCGGCATGTACACAGTCTGATACAAATTATACTTTCCCATAATTTCGCTACCGGTTAGCGGGTATTGGATTGGACCACACACACACACACACACGACCTTGTTTTTGGACATGACCTTGTTTTTGGACTATATCTTGTTTTCGGACTTAAAATTCTTTTTGGAATTAAAATTCTTTTTGGATTTGAGCTTGTTTTTGGACTTGAGATTAGTGCGCTGACCACGGGGACGCGCTGTCTTGTTTTTGCATGCTCATTTTCATTTCTATTGTTTCGCTGTTTGTGTGCTTGGGTGCGTGGTTATTATAATTAAATAATGGCATCATTAGTGCGCTGACCACGGGGACGCGCTGTCTTGTTTTTGCATGCTCATTTTCATTTCTATTGTTTCGCTGTTTGTGTGCTTGGGTGCGTGGTTATTATAATTAAATAATGGCATCATTAGTGCGCTGACCACGGGGACGCGCTGTCTTGTTTTTGCATGCTCATTTTCATTTCTATTGTTTCGCTGTTTGTGTGCTTGGGTGCGTGGTTATTATAATTAAATAATGGCATCATTAGTGCGCTGACCACGGGGACGCGCTGTCTTGTTTTTACATGCTCATTTTCATTTCTTTTGTGTCGCTGTTTGTGTGCTTGGGTGCGTGGTTATTATAATTAAATAATGGCATCATTAGTGCGCTGACCACGGGGACGCGCTGTCTTGTTTTTACATGCTCATTTTCATTTCTTTTGTGTCGCTGTTTGTGTGCTTGGGTGCGTGGTTATTATAATTAAATAATGGCATCATTAGTGCGCTGACCACGGGGACGCGCTGTCTTGTTTTTGCATGCTCATTTTCATTTCTATTGTTTCGCTGTTTGTGTGCTTGGGTGCGTGGTTATTATAATTAAATAATGGCATCATTAGTGCGCTGCCCACGGAGACGCGCTGTCTTGTTTTTGCATGCTCATTTTCATTTCTTTTGTGTCGCTGTTTGTGTGCTTGGGTGCTTGGTTATCATATATAGGTGAAGGGATTATATTAAATGATCATTATATTGCATTATTATATTTATTTGATTATATAACCACACTATATTTTACACTTAACACATCATACAAAACACATATGAAACTGTAAACAGGAGCGTTTGGTACGGTATGTCCACGCATCCTTCCTCCCCTGTAGATTCTGTGAAATGTGATCCGTTCTCAGAATCCTCTCTGCGGTAAACACAACGTAGTAGGGCTGGCCGCTTTAATTTTTGCAATACATTTTCGGGTGTTCTCGGATGTACTGCAAGTATTAATAATGACAAGAAAAGTGCTTGGGGCGTAATCTAATCACAAGACTTTCCAGCATGCTTTCATCGGACTGGCTGCGTTTGTGTTAGATTAGATTAGATTAGATTAGTTTTTGATTTTTGAACATGATTTTCAAAATAATTGCTTTTCACTAATCGTTTTTTGTGAGTTACAAAAAATTAAAACGTGAACAGCTTTGAAATAAACAAAATAAAAACTGAGTTTTCGCATTCACTTTAAAAAACATTTTTACAATGCAATTATTTTTTTTCAATGTTTTTGTTTTTGACTCTGGCAGTTAAGGTGGCACGGCACGGCTATCAGACCGTTTAGAGACAAAATGATTAAAGGCAATATGAGCTTGGCATTTCGGTCAACTAGGTTTCCTATACTGATGAGCTACATCATTTGGAGTGTAATATTGCATAAGATAAACTAAAATGCAACATTTTTTACACACCGGTGTTTGTACGCAGTTGAGGTACATTGTTATGTGAGCAATTTAAACAATATTAAAAAAAAATAAATCAAGACTAACCTTTCAATAGGGCGTAATATCGAATGTTTGGGCCTTTTGAAATGTTAGTCTTGATTAAAAAAAATAAAAATATTGTGTTCGAAAAGATTGGAAAATTTTATGAATGTTTCATGTTTTAACATTGAAAATCGGACCATTGCTTAGATATCGACATTAGAAAATGGTGGGTTGTTTGGGTGAGACTTAGAAAACATCAATTTTCCTGTTTTTAAACCATTGCATTGCAATATCTCAGCAACTAAAGGTTGAATCAACAAAGTTCAAAGAAGCAAAGCTTAGAGAATTTTCCCAGCTCTACTTTTTTTTTTCAAAAGTGGGAAAAAATGGGCATTAATTGCAAAAAATAAAAACTGCGACTTTTTTGAAAAAAGTTACCTTAAAATGACTATAACTTGAAAACGATGCACTTTATAAAAATGTAACTAGAATACTTTTTGATTGCAAATTCGATTTTACATCGAAACATGAAGTTGAAAAATTTTTGCGACCGATATTTCGATTTTTTGAAAAAATCAGTATTGATTCAAAAAATCATAACTCGGTCAAAGATTTTTTGCCCATTCTGGAAATTTCTGAAAAGTTGGCATTCGATGTCATCATAAACATATCAGAAAATAAAAAAAAATAAAAATAATGTTTTTTTTTGCAGATCAAGTTTTAGTGACAAAAAGTGAAATCAAAATCACCAAAAAAATTTAACGTGTATCATTTTTTTCAGTGAAATCCTTATACATATCTACAACTTTGCCAAAGACATCAAATCGATCAAAAAATTCCTTTTTCAATTTTTATATTTCATTTTTGTATGAATAGCTGCCAAATTTGTATGTAAAATTATATGGACAAACTAATGATGCAAAATGGCTTCTTTGGGCATACCGTAGGCACCAGAAAAGTTTCAGACAGTCTATAAAAAATCGAATGACCGAAATCTTGGAGATTTGCTCATGTGCAGTATATATCTTGGAATAGTTTTCAAAAGGACGTACACCATTACCTCCAACACACACATTTTCAATTTCTCCAAACATAAACAAAAGTTCATTTGTTTTCACGACATTTGAAGAACGTGGAAGGGAAATATACCATTTCCAATCAAACACCTATCTTCGTCATATGAAGAGTTTGATACTCGATTATAGCTCTAAAAATACTATTTAGGCTATAAACTTACCAGCAACAGCACCGCCTCGAGTAAGCACGCAAATGTATGCTACTTACTGGCCAAAAAGATCAAATTTAATGCACTTTTGATCATCATTTCTATTTTGCGAGACTTTTTCTCATCATTGTGTTGGCACGCACAGTGAATATCGCCAAAATCAACTTTTCACTTTCGCTTACTTTTTCACGGTACTTTCAATACTAAACTGCCCCCAACTTTCGGCAACATGTTCTTTTGCACATTAGTTAGTCACTCACTTGAAAAATAATCACGAAACATGTAAATAATTAGCAAGCGCCATCAAAAAAACAAACGCGCCAAGTTGTTTGACGTTTGACTTTTGACGACCCATTCCAATCGAAGGCCGAAGAAAACCAAGCGAGAAGCGAAGGCAAATCAAGAACAAAGGGTGGCCACCAACACCACCAACATGCTGGTGCAGCGCCTGTTGGAGTGAACCAGTTGTTTGCGCACATACTAGCGTCAGATTCCCGGTGCCTTGCAAAATCGGATCTTCGTTAACAAATCAGAACTCGCGGGATTATACAGAAAACATTTATTCTTGATTCGTCAGGTTTTATTCGCGGTCAGTTAATTGGACGGGCTAAATAGTGGACTGTAAACACTTAATCTTAGCTAATCTGCGTCTGATATGGTCTGAACTGGTCAGTAGTACGGTCTGCAGAGCAATGCCAACCGCTAGTCGGTGCCTGCTGGCCAAAGCTACTTAATTTGAACCCTAAACTCCAGGCACTCACTGGATGTCCTGTTATTGTTGGTATTTGTGTTATGCTGTCGAAGTGAGTGCTGCTGTACTAGAGCATAATCTGCACTGGCTCACAAAATCTATTGAGACC
Source organism: Culex quinquefasciatus (assembly GCF_015732765.1). NCBI lineage: Eukaryota > Metazoa > Arthropoda > Insecta > Diptera > Culicidae > Culex > Culex quinquefasciatus. The sequence goes on from NC_051861.1 coordinate 103,348,505, forward strand.
TGACTTCGGCGCGTTCATACCGCCCGCCTTGAAATACTAAGTATTGCAATTAAACTCCTACTTGAACCAGTGCCTATGGATTAGTCTACTTCCTGAATCTGAACAGATCTGATCTGAACAGTCTTGTCTGTCAGTGTGTTGTTCTTTCACTGTTCAATTTTTCTTCTTTTCTTCGACCGTGTTCGGTAAACTGCTACCGCTACTGTTGACGACGATCGCGTCGCCCTCTGTCCGCTGTCACTGCTGTGCGTGACGACTGCGACTGGTTCGCCATCGTCTAGTATTGCTGCGTCCGAATGCATCATGCTGGATGCACTGCTGCTTCTGCGACCGTTGATTTGAAGTCTGCGGAGTGTTCCAGCCCTCTGCACCTGTACGGAAGAACCAGTAAATGCCCAGAAATTTAACGGAACTGATTGTACTTAACTCTGGGCAGAGTCGGGATGGCAGTTCCGACCCGTCCGATCAGAACAGCGCCATCCCCGATTGCCTTGTGCTGGAACCTCGCTTCAGCTTCTGACGTGCTGAATTGCTGTCGATCACCTTCTGAAGTCGTGCTGAGTTGTTGTTGTTTTGGTGATCCAGCGCTGTATGTGTGGCATATTTTTGCCGCCCGCCATTTCCACAGCCATTTGCCGTGGTCCGCTGATCTGTGGCTGGTGTGCCGCTCGCCATGAGCTGCTTCTGTTGCACTCTCGGAGTGCAGCTTCCATCGTCTGCATTTGCAGACTGCTCCGCGCTCGGATGTTCAGGATTGCGGCTTCAGTGCCGCCCGCCGTAGTCTGCTGAACGTGTCAACGACTGGTGTGTCGTCCGTCGTGCTCCGCTGCGTGCGCCGCCCGCCGTTGTCTGTTGTGGCCCTTGAGCCACCGTCAGTTTACTGCTGTTGCTGGACTGTTTCAACAGTCCCGTCGTCGTACTTGCGGCCCGTGCGCCGCTCATCGTGATCCGTGTCAGTCCTTCGTCGGTAAATCCGTCGGCAAGTGCGTCGCGCGCCTCGATCTGTATCGCTGCACCGTGTGTGCAGTCCGTGTCCGTTCGGTTTCTCGTCGGCCGGTGTGCCGCGAGCTCTGTCCGTACGCCGCACTGGATGTGCAGTTCGGGTCCGTGCTGATCCGATCGGTTCTTGCTCCTGCTGATGCTTTCCATGTTTCGTGTCTCCTGCTGCTGTTCTTTGTCTGTGATCTGCTGTCTGACTTCAGGACGTTTGCGTTCTGGATCTGTTTAGTGCTGTACAGCTGATACGCACTGAAATGCAAAACCTCCGCGAACGCTCAGAGGAGTTGCAGCTGTCTGTTGAACCCAGGACGCTGTGTAAGCTGTGACAACGCCTGGACCTCATATCGCTGAGGCTGCGACCTGTCGTGACAGGTGGTCCGATGTCCTGAAGTTGGCCAACTGAGGGTGGCCGTCCGAATTGTCCACAATGTGGGGACGTTGTCTCCTTGGAGACGTCAGTAGTGGTCACCAGAGTGTGACCTGGTCCGTAGATGGCAGCCTAGACGCGGTAGACGTAACTACCGGCCACTGCAAATGAATTCAGCGCCTTGAGACGCTGACCGTAGGCAGAAAACAGGATGAACAGGAAGCGACTCCCTTGGTGGAAGCTGACAGAAACTGGATGCACCAGCGGGCGCTGACCGCTGGAACGAACTGATTTCACCAAAGCTGGATCGCTGACCGCTCAGCTGGTGATTGGCGCGGCTACCTGCCGGCCGGATCAAAACGAGTGCGCCGTAGTTGCGCTGACCGAGGGCTCGCAGATGAGCACGCCGGTGTATGTTACTGTTGCTGCTGCGGAGGATCCTCGCCGAGTACCTGACAGAAAAGCCGCTAAGTTTCTTAAAGAAAAGACAGAAATGTGACGGTACTTAACTGCCGGCTGAGGTGGGACGGCAGTTTCGACCCGTCCGATCGAAACAGCGCCGTCCCTAGTGCTTTGCGGCTGGATCCACGTCTCTGCAATGACACGCAGAGTTGCTGACGGCGGAGCAGACGAAGCGGCTGCTCGCTGAGCTGACGAAGGCAAGGTGCCTCCGATCTGATGAGCTGCTGTAGTTGCAGCTGCGGGGAGACGGTTGAACCCCGAGCTCGACACGATCGTGATCGTGTTGCTGTTGATGCTCTGGATCTGGACGAACTCGCTGACGATGAAAAGTCTGCTGAACTGTCGGCGGACTGCCGCCATCTGTTGTCGGATGTCTTTCTCAGTCCTTCTCCGGTGCATCAGGAGAAGACTTCGCTTGAATCGCCGTGTGCACTGACGACGTTACCACCGGGCCCTGGTGGATGGTCGTTAACACGCGGCCGACGTGTCCGTTGCAGCTGAACCTCCGAGTTCTGAAGCGATGCTCGGCAGGCTGGAGAAGTCGCGCGCTCGCTGGCTCGCGACGAACAGAGCTGTGCTGTTTGGCTGATGAGGTGCCAGCCTGGAGTACCTGCGGTGTTGAACGGCTGAGCGACTGTATTTTAACTCAAAGAAAAAGGTACTTATCTTGGAGTGCTTTTGGGACGGCTGTCTGACCCGTCCGATCACGACGCGCCGCCCCGAAAGGCTTTACTGCTGGCAACCTCCAATCAGCGTGTGACATGCTGATGTCTGCGGTGACGTGGCTGATCTCGCTGGCGAACTGTGCTGCAAACGCCGACTGCAGCGCTGTTGGCTGAACTGGAACATCAACGAACTTCGTCGACAAACCGAACTGCACTCCAACATCGAGAAACTGCCACACCAAGGCCTGCACTTGCCCTGCTACGCGTTTGCGATGAACAGCTGACGGAAGATGCACCGCAATGTGCATCGCTGCACGCAGATTTCTTAGCTAAAACCATTCAAGGTTCAACACTCACACCCGCTGTGGACGCCCTTGGCGACGTCCCTGTGTTTTTCTGCTGACTGGATGCAGTGCACAGCAAAACACACTGCAGCTGATCGGGTGTGTGTTTGTGTGTGGGGCTTTTTCACAGGGCGAGCAACACTTCACTAGCAACGATTCGTTGCACTGGCTGGCCAGGATCACTGGCACCGGACCGAAACAGTTCTTCAATGCTGGTCGGGTTGAAATTGCACTGCACTGTTTTCGTCCGTAAACTTCTTCAGTTGCACTGAGACGGACATCCTTTCTTCAGCGATCTTTTTCGCAACCGAACGTCACCGCCGAGCAGTATTCTCGACAGTAACCGCATCCCAGCGACCGTGTCGACGGAACCGTCACGGATCGCACTTTTTCGCGACCAAAAAACACTAACAGCACCGCCGAGCACCACAGAATACCGAACTGCACCGTTTTTCCCGAGATCGACCGACGGACCGAACAGTTTTTATGGCTGAAACTGCACCGAACTGCAGCAGAACTGTTTCGCGATCGACACCGAATTCGCGATCAAAACAAACCGCGAAACGTCATCGGACTGTCGCTTTCGGTCTGTCCGCGCACATCTGTCACCGCCCGAGTTGCTCAGTAGCTCACTTTCTTCGCAGACTTTTTTCTCGCACCGTCGCAAGTGTGAGCACCAACTTGCATGCGATGGGCACGGATTTCTTTTTCCACTTCACTGTTGTTCACCACCATTTTCCTTCTGCAGCACGGTTTTCACGACGTAGAACGTACGGCGTGATCGGACATAAAATGGTGGGACCGCCATTCCGATTTTGCACACGATTTTCTGGCGGATTTCCACGGCACTTTGCAGACGGTTCGTGCGCAGATTTTTGCCAAACCGACGGCAGATTTTGGCTTGGCCACCGAACTGAAACTGAGCAACTGTTTTTGGCACTGGCTGGACGGAACTGAACTGTCAGGTGCAAAATGTAAATACAAAATGCACGGCACGAGCACTGAACGGGACGATTTCGCGAGTTTTCGGCGGTTTTTCCTCGGGAAAGTGGTTTTCTTCGGCGGGTTTTCAGGAACTGGAGTGCGCGATGGCCACAGCGATTCCGGCGCCATGCTGTACTGCGGCGGATGATGGCGGAATCTTCTTCTCCGTGGATTCCAGCTGGAGATTGTTCTGCGCCGACTTCGGCGCCATCGCGATGCACTTTTTTCTTTGCACAGGTACACCGAACACAACTGAACTGTCCTTTTTCTGATTGATTTGCAGGCACCAGGGGAACCGGAACCTTACGGATCCGGCTCGAAGGACCAAAATATGTTTGCGCACATACTAGCGTCAGATTCCCGGTGCCTTGCAAAATCGGATCTTCGTTAACAAATCAGAACTCGCGGGATTATACAGAAAACATTTATTCTTGATTCGTCAGGTTTTATTCGCGGTCAGTTAATTGGACGGGCTAAATAGTGGACTGTAAACACTTAATCTTAGCTAATCTGCGTCTGATATGGTCTGAACTGGTCAGTAGTACGGTCTGCAGAGCAATGCCAACCGCTAGTCGGTGCCTGCTGGCCAAAGCTACTTAATTTGAACCCTAAACTCCAGGCACTCACTGGATGTCCTGTTATTGTTGGTATTTGTGTTATGCTGTCGAAGTGAGTGCTGCTGTACTAGAGCATAATCTGCACTGGCTCACAAAATCTATTGAGACCTGACTTCGGCGCGTTCACCAGTGATGCCAGGAAACTTTCTCTATAAATGCTACTTTTCGCGAGTGTTCGCATAAAATCTCATCAATTTTGGCAGCACTAAGCAGACCCAAAAGAGCGCTGGAAGTAAAAAAAAACTATGCTGAAAATAGAAAAATGGGCGTTGCCCAATGCATTCTCGTTTGATTAGAATACATCTGGGAAATATTTTTTTCAAATGCTTGTTAAAAGAATAGAATAACTCTACTCGTTGGTGTACTTGGTTTTAGTAAATTTCAAGGAACGCACTCCAGATCATCCAGCATCTTATTCTTAAAGATTACTTAAAATGTCTCATTCAAGGGCCACCAAAGGGTTACGAAGATTTCCCAAATGCCCCCATCTTTGCAAGTTTTGTTGGAACGATACTACTTTCCACCCTTCATGCCTGTGGACGCGAGATTCAATCGGAAGGGCTGGTGTGGTGGGGGAAGCTTTCATCATCAGCCAAAGCTTCCGGAGCCAACTTACGGACCTTCTACCAAGGTGTTGCGTAATGTTTGTTTGTGCCTGCCTGGCTGGACTGAACGACTCTGCTGTGGGTGCTGGGCCAGGGCGCAAAAGCAATCATACAGGACGATGAATATTTCAGCAGCGCCAGGATTTCCGCCAATCACTCGCTGGATTGGCATGCTGCTGGACTATTGCTTACTCGACGAGAAGTGGCTTTTGTTTGGGGGTGTGGGATTCGTCAGGACTTGGGACTGCTCTGTTGAGCTGTCAGACCGTGGCAGGTTTGGGTTTTGCTGGTGGTGGTCTAGTCAGTGAGAGGTGCTTTTGGAGAACATTTTCTGCTGTGAAAGGTATTTTCGAGGGAGGCTTTGAGAACATTTCAAGTCAGGATTGATGTAGTGCCATCAGAGTTACGATGTTATGGAAATATTCTCGAATAAAAACTATGAACGCCTTCTCTCTGTTCATAAACACCATCTCAAACCAACACTGCGTTAAGCTGACTCTAATTATCTTGCAAATAAAGCAATGATGAGGTGGAAAATTTCATTACGTGACCAAATTGAATTAAGTTCATGTCGTCTGGACGGTCTGTCCACCCGGCCAAAGCCAAATGGGATAAAGTTTGCCAGTCTGCCATCATCCGACCGACAGTGATTACCATATCAACTCAATTAAGGTTAAATGGTTATTACTAGTTTGCGGTGGACCTGCTGCACTGCTGGGGCGACCTTCGCTTTGAGTGCAATGGTCGGAGAAGAATAAAAAGCGCACATAAATCGATACCGTTTCGTGGGATTTCACGCAAACCAAAAACTAATGGCTTTTCCCCGAGAGTCTCGCAAATTTCTTCTTCACACAAAAGAGTGGGAACATTTGCGCTCGAAGAACCTCGGCAAGAGATCTCTCCTCCTTGTCCAACAGAATAACACCTGTCGACAGGGGTTTTTTTGCTTCCTTTCTTGCAAGCAAGGTAGGATTACAAGCCGGCATGACGTTTTACATTTTCCACAGAGTTTGCGCTGCATGGCTTCTTGGCGAAGAAAAGTCTGGAAAACAACCCAAGCAAATGGACTTAAATTCTCTGTTGTATTGTATTATTAAATTTCATAATGAAAAAGAATTACACTCTAGAAAAATATTGTTTTTTTACATGTAAAACCCAATTACTAATTTTAAATGACGATAACGCCCGATTTTCAATATCAAAAAATTAAAGTGCCGGAAATTTTGCGACCCCTCGAATAAACATCATTTTAAAAATTTTAAATGAATTTCGAACATCTCCAATGTTAGAGTGGATTTTATAATTCTGGGGAAACATTTGAAAAGAGCGTATAAGTATTTTGACAGCCAAAACTATTTTGCAAATTCCGAACCAACAGGTAACTATTTAACAAAAAACGCAGTGTTTAAAGGTAGCTGAGATTTTTATGCAACAAGTTGCAAAAAGAGGATTTCTTCAGCACGAGTCGTACATTTGTCCAACGAGGTTCACCGAGTTGGATAAATACGAAGAGTGCTGAAAAAATCAAGTTTTGCAACGAGTTCCATACAACATTTTTTGCAATTCCGAAAAACACCCATTGAGTGAAATTTTAAGTAAAACTTTTAAGTATTTTGTTAATAAATCGTTTAAATAAAAAAAATGTTGAAAAGTGTTACTTTTCGAAACAGGTGCTGAAAAGTTCAACTTTTCAGCACCCATTTCAGTGCTGAAAAGTAGAACTTTTCAGCATTTATTTTGAAAAGTGTTGCTATTCGATTCTGTTATTTTTGGTACAGAAAAGTAGGCTATTTCGTCGTTCAATAATGACTGGAAAAGTAAGTAGTTTCACGACGGAATTGCAAAAATGCTTATTTGCGCTTTTCTCGGGTTAAATTTGAATCTAGAATTTTGAAATATTTTATTTTTTTTTGTTGACATTGAAACATGATTTATATTCGCTAAGTTATCGTAACTTAAAAATCCAAACTTTGATATTTTTAAGCAAATTGGTCACGGTAAAAGAAGTCACGCTATTCGAAAACGGTGTCGTAATTACGTAGAGTATATTCAACATTGTTGTATGACCCATTCTCACCCCAGAACCAATGTCACCCCTGATGACGGTACTTTTCGAATTTCCATCCACAAAGTAAAAAATATGTTTGGCCGACTTTTTTGCAGGTTTTTTTTTTCACAAATCATATTGGAAAATTGGCAACACTGTCAAATGAATTTTGACCAACTTGTGCCACTGCAAAAGATGTCATTTTTGGTCATCTAAACCTTAATCTGGGTAATTCTCTACCAACCCACACGAAGTCGGGAAAAGTTGCCCCGACCCCTCTTCGATTTGCGTGAAACTTTGTCATAAGGGGTAACTTTTGTCCCTGATCACGAATCCGAGGTACGTTTTTTTATATCTCGTGATGGAGGGGCGGTTCGACCCCTTCCATTTTTGAACATGCGAAAAAAGAGGTGTTTTCAATAATTTGCAGCCTGAAACGGTGATGAGATAGAAATTTGGTTTCAAAGGGACTTTTTATTAGACGCCCGATTTGATGGCGTACTCAGAATTCCGAAAAAAACGTATTTTTTATCGAAAAAAAACACCAAAAAAGTTTTGAAAACTCTCCTATTAACCGTTACTCGATTGTAAAAAAAATTGGAACATGTCATTTTTTGGGAAAATCAATGTAATTTTCGAATCTACATTGACCCATTTAGAACAAAAATTCATTTTAAAATTTCTTGTTTCTTCTAACTTTGCAGGGTTATTCTTTAGAGTGAATCGATGTTCTACAAAGTTGTAGAGCAGACATGTTCCAAAAAAAATCAGTCGAGTAACGGTAAATGGGAGGGTTTTCAAAACTTTTTTAGCGTTTTTTTAATCTAATCTAATCTAATCTAATCAGACCCTAGCGCAGCCAATCTTTCGAAGGGATCCTGGAGAGTGCCTTAGGTTAGATGACGCCTAGCACTCTTCTTGTCATTTATTAACATTTGTAGTGCGCCATTGCATCGGAATGCATAGAAACAACACAAGCGTTAAAGCGGCCAGGCCTACTGCGTAAAGCCGTATCGCAGGGATGACTCGTAATTGGGTTGAGTTTGAGCACTGAGTGTTCGAACTACAACACAATTCTGAATCGACAGGGGAGGAAGAAGCGTGGGGACACACCACCATACGCTCCGAGATTTTTGGTTGTATTCGTTGGGAGAACCATGCTAAGAAGGTTTGGTACTCCGGGACCCTCTGGGATGGGACATTGTATTTCCACGAATGCCCTGGACACTATTTGCCGTGGTTATAGCGCCACAACTCGCTCTCTGTAACAGTATTCCTAATTCCAGTCCACGCTCACCAAGTCGACATGGCCTAGGGTGTAGCATTTTTGCTTACCAATCCAAAGGACGGAGGATCGAACCCCGCCTCGAGCGACTTAGATTTTTCGTTCATAATCATCATTTCAAATTTATGTGTTCTTAACATTCTCGTTGGGAGCAGATGGGCATCGAACCCAGAACCATTCGCTTACAAAGCGAACACCGTAACCAGTCAGCCACGGCCGCTCCTCAAAACTTTTTTAGCGTTTTTTTGGTGAAAAATACGTTTTTCGGAATTTTGAGTACGCCATTAAATCGGGCATCTAATTTTACATAAAAGTACCTTTGATACCATATTTCTATCTCATAACTGTTTCAGGCTGTAAATTATTGAAAAAAAAAACACATCATTTTTCCCATGTTCAAAAATGAAAGGGGTCGTACCGCCCCTCCGTCACGAGATATCAAAAAAACGGACCTCGGATTCGTGATCAGGGACAAAAATTACCCCTCAGGACAAAGTTCACGCAAATCGAAAAGGGGTCGGGGCATCTGCTGTGTGAGTTGGCGGAGAATTACCCATCTGAGAAAAAGTTCAATTTAGAAAAAATGTGTACAGTCATGCCTCGGTTTAGCACCGCATATGGGGGATGCAAAATCGATGCGTGCATAATTGAGGCACAGAGCTTTTCGGATTTTGGCTATATGGGAGACATTGGATATAATCGAATCGAATCATGTAAACATAAAAAAAATAGTGTTTTGGAATCGGGATGATGGCCACTATCCTGTATTTTGAAAATGCAATTTTTTACTCTAAAAAAACCTCAAAATATTTGTTATTGCAATACGGGTATCAATTGATCGTGTTTTTTCATAGATTTCTAATGTCATATTTTTTTTGAAAATACTAAAAAGAATTCACAAAACTACGTATTTTCGAAAAAATACTCAAAATTTCACTTTTTCACAATATGGGTATCAAGTGATCGGAATTTTTTCATACATTTCGAATGTTATAACATTCTTTTTTTAAATACTCAAAATTTTCACAAAACTTCGCATTTTGAAAAAAAAAAAACAATCAAAATTTCAATTGGGTAACAAATTATGGGATTTTTTTCAAATATTTCGATTGTAATAAATATTGAAACTTTGAAATTTTGAGTATTGTTTTAAAAATATGTAGTTTTGTGGAAATTTTGAATATTTTCAAATAAAAATTGTTATAGCTGTCGAAATTTTGAAAGTTTTTTTCCAAATCATGAAGATTTTTAAAAATTTTGAGTATTTTCAAAAAATTAAAATTCGTTATTTTGTGGAATTGTTTAGTATTTTCGAAATTTTTTGTTATTATATTCTGAATTTCTAAAAAAATCCGATCATTTGATACTCAATGTAAAAAAAAGAAATTTTGAGTATTTTTTTCAAAAAAGAACGTAGTTTTGCGAAAATTTGAGTATTTTCAAAAAAATATGTTATTACATTAGAAATGTATGAAAAAATACCGATCGTTTGATGCCCATATTGTAAAAAACAAAAATTTTGAATGTTTTTTTTTTTTTAAATACGTAGTTTTGTGACCATTTTCAGTATGTTAAAAAAGGAAAGACATTCAAAATGTATGACAAAAACACGATCATTTGATACCCATATTGCAATAACAAATAATTAGGTTTTTTAAGAGTAAAAATTGCATTTTTAAAATACAGGAAAAATACGAATTTTGTGAAAATTTTCATGTATTTATAAGTGCAATCAATAGCAATTCAGAATAATTTATAGAGTCTTGTATGGACGAACCCATGATGCAAAATGACTTCTTTAGTCATAGTTAAAGTACACACAAAAGTTAAAAAAAAAAAAACTGCTCATTCTTCAGAGTATTGCTCCCCAACCATTGCATTATGTGGTAAAGTACACTGATGTAAAAAATCAGTATTGATACAAAAATTTATAACTAGGTCAAAGATTTTTTGCACAACCTGGAAATTTCTGAAAAGTTGGCATTTGATGTCCTCTTTAACATATTAAAAAAAAGTGTTTTTTTTTTTGCAAATCAAGTTTCAGTGACAAAAAGTTAAATAGAAAATCACCAATTTTTTTTTACCGTGTATCATTTTTTTCAGTGTAGTCCGTATTCATACATACAAGGATCACGGGGACGCGCTGTCTTGTTTTAGCATGCTCATTTTCATTTCTTTTGTGTCGCTGTTTGTGTGCTTGGGTGCATGTTATTATGTATAGGTGATGGGATTTTATTAAATGATCATTATATTGCATTATTATATTCAATTGATTATATAACCACACTATATTTTACACTTAACACACTATACAAAACACATATGAAACTGTAAACAGGAGCGTTTGGTACGGTATGTCCACGCATCCTTCCTCCCCTGTAGATTCTGTGAAATGTGATCCGTTCTCAGAATCCTCTCTGCGGTAAACACAACGTAGTAGGGCTGGCCGCTTTAATTTTTGCAATTCATTTTCGGGTGTTCTCGGATGTACTGCAATTATTAATAATGACAAGAAAAGTGCTTGGGGCGTAATCTAATCACAAGACTTTCCAGCATGCTTTCATCGGACTGGCTGCGTTTGTGTTAGATTAGATTAGATAAGATTAGATTAGTAGTCCGTATTCATACATACAACTTAGCCGAAGACACCAAATCGATCAAAAAATTCCTTCGAAAGATACAGATTTTTGAATTTTCATACAACATTTTTGTATGGACAGCTGCCAAATTTGTATGGAAAATTATATGGACAAACTAATGATACAAAATGGCTTCTTTAGGCATGCCAAAGGGACAGTCATCCCACATATTCGGAACACCCACAAATTCGGAACACTTTTATGATAATTTGTCAATAGCATGCCAAAAGTAGCTTTTCTATTTTTAGAACCTTTATTTATACATTATCTTGCTTCAAAAAACTTCATAACAAGAATATTTTGTCCAGAGCAGCAAAACACTGGCTCCAAATGACCTGTTTCATAATTGTGGGATTTTATTGTGCCTCCCACTATTCTGGAACACCTGAATTTAACTGATATTTTCACAAAAAAAGTTATCAAACCATGTATAAAACATCACTAAGCTTGAGTTTCATTGGTTTCAGTGTGTGAAGTCATTATTTGGTAATAAATATGTACTCCTTGAGAGATCCAAAGTTTGTTTACATTCGTAAGAAAAAAGTGTTCCGAATTTGTGGATTTCAAGGGTCAAAGTAATTCTTCAAAAACTTCATATAAAAGCTAAAATTTGTAGATTTTCGATACAGCATTCGAAAGATCACAAGAAAAGCTTTCAAATGAAGGTAAAAGCGAATCATTAAGTTCAATTATCGATTTGCTATGATTTTTTGAACATTGGCCGATCTGGAAACCGTTCCGAATATGTGGGATGACTGTACCAAAAATTTTTCAGCCGGATTAAAAAATACAAAAATTAAAATTGAAGAAAAAATACCGTTTTCGTAGAGAATTGCTCATTTATCTTGTTTAGTTTTTGTATGTTTTTGATAGTATTTGGCCTATTCTACCACCTCCTATAATTACATTTTGCCTTTCTAACCTTTTTTGAGTTTTTACAGTCACTGTTATAGAATGGCACCATTATCATTTTAAATGTAAAAAAATTGTAGAGGCATAGTCTCAGGCTTTTTGTCACTTAAAATATAGGAATTGTTAGTAAAAAAACACAGCGAAAGTTAACCTCTAATAATGACATTTTCAAAAAACATTTACTAAGTCACATCAAACAAGTCCAAACCTGAAATTTTCTAAAATTTTATGAGTTCTTCTTTCCAATGTTTTTTAAAGATCAAAAATTGGTTGAAAAAATGATTTTTGGTTGGGTTGTAAATGGTTAAACTCATACCACCCAATCCATTTCAATCCTGAAAAGAACGGTAAAAAATCAAACTTGAGTTACTTTGTAAGGCTTCATTTTGATTTTCGATGCCCGTGGAGATGCGGTGTCGTGGGGAGGACTTGTTAAATTCTTCTGTCACCGTGCCTTCCAAGCAGCAATGCTATGGAGTGAGGTTTTCGCACACAAGAACTTTAGAATCAAATCAATTTACAAATTTAAAATGATGAAAATCGAAGCCAAGCTTCTAGATATGATAAGCTATGAAGAGCAATTTTTGTTATTTTGAATTTTTAAATTTGATAACTTAACAAAGATTTCTCAGAGAATCGCTCCAAAAACAAACTCTAGAAGGGATCAGTACTTTCCCTGCATGTACATTTATGCTGTACTCCTCGATATTGCAAACTTCACGTTGACTTCTCATATTCCCGGTGACTCCAGAAGCTCGTCTTCTCCGAATCATCTCTGAACGAAACCACCATCGAGGTTGACGGCGGGATTAAACGTACAGCAAACCTTCCGAGAAGGGACATACGACTAGGGGTGGTGTGGTTTTTTTCAGAGCTTCTCTCACTCAAGAAACCAGCATTCTGGGCAAATGTTTGCTGTGTTGGGTTCAAGTTTTTCTTTGTTTGCTAACTTGCATCGGATCAACACAATATTGTACTGTGCAAACAAAGATGCTGATGGACTCGAGTGTTTGCCAAGTTTGCACGAAAATTAAATTTGAAAATATTGACTTTGAGCAACTGTTTGCTGCAGGGGTTTTTTGTTGGCTCTTGTATTTTTCTCTATAGATTTTTAAGTATTTTGTTTAACTTATGAATCATTTTTCTTGGCTATTTCTAAAAATCCACTAGTACCAGGCATTCAAATATTCTATCACCACACCTCGGTCAGACTACATTTGAAATTTTCATCCTCTCAAACAAGGAAACCAACCCCCTCAAACCATAAAAGGACTCACCTTCACAAATCCCGCAAACCAGTTGCGGTGGGTCAGTGTGTCCCTTTCTCAGTCCCAGGGGAAGAGGAAACTCAAAGTAACAACACACCGAAGGGAGGAGTGGGGCAGGGCCAACATGACATTGCACCTGGCCTGAACTTTGCGGTAAATCCGGTAGTTCTTGCGATTCCTTCCACACTCCCGGAGGGGATTCCCACCGACATTGTGAAGCTTTTCGTTGAAAGCTCGAGGCGGAGAGGAGCAACAGCTTCTTGGACATTGGGATACCTTTGAAGGGGAGGAGGTCGCCTTTGGAAGCTTTGGGTTGGGTTACTTGGTATTTGCATCACTTTATATTGTCGTAATTTTTGGGGCGAAATTGCGTTGGGTGTGTTTCTTTAATATTCTGAGGTCGTCTGTTTTGATTTAAGCAGTTGAAATTCATATAAGGAAAAATATTTCATGCAGTTTAAATTAATACAAAGTTTGTATCTTTTGAAAGTTGAGAAGAATTGCTTAAGGTACATAGTTCAATAAAATCCTAGAAAAAATAAATTCTATTGAAATGCATTAAAGACTATTTATAACTTCCAAAACCCATCCAAAAATTCATCTCCTCACAACTATTAAGAAATATTGGAACTCATTCTAAACCATTTTAATCTATTAAAATCTGTACAAGATTCTTAATAAACTTTTTGAGACCATTCAACTCTGTAAAAAATTCAAACTATTTAAAAATATGCAAATCTATCCAAAACATTTATCTGATCAAAGCATTTAATAACCAATCAAAACTGACTGTTTAAACTGTTCTGACTGATTAAACTGTTCAAAACTATTCAGACATAGTACATTCCAAATTGTTTCAAACTATTCCCAGCCATTCAAAACCGTTGTTATTTTTTTTCAAGGTATTTATAACTGTTCAAGACAAACAAAAAATATATAATCTACTCAAAACCACTCAGAACTATTGAAACCGATTAAAAACATTAAGATAAACTGTCATACAGTCGTTGAACTATTTAAGATGATTTTAAACCTATTCAAAACCATTCAAGATGTTGAAAACTATTCAAACCCATCCTACACCTATCAAAACTGATCAAAATTATTCAAAAACGCTCAAAAATCTTGTAAAAGCATTGCAAAATATTCAACTGTTCAATACTATTTAGAACTATTGTAACTCATTCAAAACTTTTTAAAATCGTTCAAAAAAATTCAGAACTATTAAAGCCCATTGAAACTGTGTAAAACTAGTTTAAATATTTAAAAAAATGTGAGAAACTTAAACAACCATTCAAAACTGTTCATAATTATTCAGAAATGTTAAATAAAAAACAGCTGTTCAAATCTCTTCACAACTATTCAAATTTATCGAGAACTATTGAAACCCATTCAAAACTGTTTCAATAAAATAAAAATTAAAACTGTTAAAAACCATTCAATTTTCAATTCAATTTGTGTTTTTATTAGAATTTAGCAGTTCTGTTCCAGGAGGTCAATTCATAAGCCTTTGCAGGGAGATACATATTTCTATGTTTAGATTTTGCTAGCTGGGTGCTTTTTTGGGAAAAATAAATTTTGAGAAAACCCTAGATCTAAAAACAATTCAAAGGATTGAAATTCGTTCAAAATTGTTAAAAAATATTAAAAATATTATTATTGTTATTCATTTTTTTGTGTTCAAAACAATTCAGAACTTTTGCAATTCTAATTAAAATCTATTTTAGAGCTCCTGAAACTTGTATTAAATCTTTTTTCTTCAAGATCTATTTAAGATTATTGAAAAACTATTGAAAATCTTTCAAGCTACCGTCATCAGGGGTGACATTGGGTCTGGCGGTGAGACTGGGTCATACAAAAATGCAGAAATTGAAAACTATTAAAAGCCATCAAAAACTGTTCAAATCTGATCAGAACCATTCAAAACTGTTCAAGCATTTCAAAACTGTCCAAAACTTGTCAAAACCAAGGTCGTTAATCGATAGAATTATCGTCGATAATTTTATCATCTAACGATAACGATAATGGTTATAGTTATCGTCGGGACGATAACGATATACTCTATTGTTATCGTTATTCCGATAATTCTATCGGCGAAAATTTCATCGCCGATAACGGACGATGACTCATTTTTTTAAATCTTTCTTAACACTCAAACGCTCGGGTAGTCATTTGACCCCTATTTTTTTTCTTAGAAATCCCATAACTTTTGATAGAATTGACCAATTTGGATGCTTCCGGGTGCAAAAGATCCAGATTTGTCTATATTTTCAACTGTCAGACGGAGGACAAATGTGGTCCATTTTTACCGGAGATATTCCGGATTCTGTTGGGGTACCTCGGCTCCGCTGCCCCGTAGGACTTAACCATGTCAATTATTTTTGCAGGATGATGTATTAGCATGATGCCTTGTAGTTTTGCATCATTTCCGAAATTTTTCTGTTGAAAAGTTTTTATTATATTGGCCAAATACCCATATAGGAGGGCCGAGGTACCCCAACAGAATCCGGAATATCTCCGGTAAAAATGGACCACATTTGTCCTCCGTCTGACAGTTGAAAATATAGACAAATCTGGATCTTTTGCACCCGGAAGCATCCAAATTGGTCAATTCTATCAAAAGTTATGGGATTTCTAAGAAAAAAAATAGGGGTCAAATGACTACCCGAGCGTTTGAGTGTTAAATTGGCTTAATCCATCAATATCATGTTAAATTTTCAATCCATTTGCTTCGAATGAATTTTTTGATAATGTAGTAAGTTTCAATGCATAAATACAATAAAATACAAAATACCGTATTTTTTTAAGTACTCAATTTTCATAATTTGCAATATGGGTATCAACGAAGCTAAATTTTTACTGTTGTAGATTTTTCTGAATGAAACACTAAAATTTTCACAAAATACCTTAACTTCGCGAAAATACTCAAATTTCTATAATTCGCATACGATTTGAAATGTTGCTTGAATTTTCACAGTTTAAGAGTTTTTCGAGTATTTCCTTCAAACAAAAAAACTCTAAAACAGAGAACATGCAGGTAAAATGTCGAATCGTTTGACCCCCATTTTGCGAATTATAGAAATTAGAGTACTTACGACAAAATACGGTATTTTATGAAAATTTGAGTATTTCATTCAAAAAACTCTAAAATAGTGAAAATGCATGCAAAATTTCGAGTTGTTTGACACCTAAATTGCGAATTATAGAAATTTGAGTATTTTTGAGATAATACGTTTTTTTGTGAAAATTTTAGTATTACTCTTCTCATTGAAAAGTGCCAGCGACAAAATTGGGCGAAAAGTTCATCGCCCGGAGATCGCGAGTTGGCGCGAGCGAATGAACACCGCGAAAAAAGATTCGGGGGTGCATTGGGGTTAAATGATTATTTCGTTATTCGGTTTAATTAGAAAATAATTATTTTTTCGTACATATCGCTACTTTGATGCGATGTTATTAATTTTTACAGTAAATTAGGCATTGTTATATCAAATTTGACCTTTCAATCGCACTAGAATGGCCAAATTTTAAAACAACAATGTTTGCCAATTTGACCTTTTACCCCAATCCCCTTGTAGAACAAAAGAAAAGTTCATCCGCGAACTGTCAGCAGCACGCTGTTTTGTTTGCTAGATCAACATTTGGAAATGTCGAACGTTAAAGGAAATCGCTCAATAAATGGAAATTAACCGATTTTAAATGTTTTGGCCGCAAATGAAAGGTAAGGGTGGCTAATTTTTGATTCCGATCTGTAAAACTTGTTCTGGCGAGGGTTCTGGGCACTGCGGCAATCGATTTTAACGGCGGGTTGCTTCCGGTTGCATTTAATTTGCGGAGAAGGTTTTTCAATCCACCAGGGGCTTATTCGGGGGCAACAGTCCTGTCCTATTTTTTGCATATAAATGAAAAAAGTGATCAGAGATGGTTTTTAATCTGTTTTTTACCGTTGAACATAACAATTGACTTAGGGCTTTAGGACCCTATTGTCCGCCATTACGGGGTTTGTTTTCCGGTACCCCTGAGATCATGCGTGATCAATGGAGGTCTATATGCAGCAATTCCCCACGAAAACAGCATGGAAAAAACAAAAGTGCTCGGATCGGGCTCAAAATTTTTCTGAGGGTTCCCTGGCCGAAATAATTCGACCCGTATTTTTTTGTTTGGCCATTGGGGTGACCTGCGCCGGTGGTCTGAAAAATGTAAATTTTCGTCGATTTTCGCAAAAACCATTTTTTCGAAAAATCATAACTCCTCGCCATTTTAACCGATTTCAATTTTCTTATACGCAAATGAAAGGTGATAAGTTGGTGATAAGAAAAATAGTAAGAAGTTTGAAAAATCTAGCCTAACATATGAAAAGGGCGTATGAAACTTTAAAATGCCGTTTTGACGGTGTCTGAACCAAAGAGCTTATGTCTGGAAATATTTTTAGCGGATTTCCCGGACATTTTTACGTAACAAACCAAAAAATGGGAGGAGTTCATTAAGGGACCATCCACAAACTACGTGGACACTTTTTTGGAAAACCCAAACCCCCTCCCCTCGTGAACAATTGACCATACAAAAAAACTTTTTGTATGGAGCATGGACAATCGCCATACCTCCCTCCCCTAAATTGTCCACGTGGTATATGGATGGTCCCTAACAGGATTCCGAGATATGATTTTTTGAAAATAAAATCCGTGTTTTTTTACGCTCCGCGCGCAAAAACCGGAGAATGCCGAAATTGGCAAAAAATCAACTTTTTCACTAAAACTGCGATAACTTTAAAATTTCAGCGATGACCTGTTTGGGGATCAAAATTGTTTTAATTAAAAGACGCAACTTTTGGTACCCAGACATGTCATCGTTGAAATTTTAAAGTTATCGCAGTTTTAGTGAAAAAAGATGATTTTTTGCCAAATTCGTCATTCTCCGGGTTTTGCGCGCGGCGCGTAAAAAAACACGGATTTTATTTTCAAAAAATCATATCTTGGAATCCTGTTAATGAACTCCTCCCATTTTTCAGTATTTTATGTAAAAATGTCCGGGGAATCCGATAAAAATATTTCCAGACATAGGCTCTTTGGTCCAGACACCGTCAAAACGGCATTTTAAAGTTTCATACGCCATTTTCATATGTTAGGCTAGATTTTTGAAACTTTTACTATTTTTCTTTGAAAGGCTAACTTATCACCTTTCATTTGCGTATAAGACAATTGAAATCGGTTAAAATGTCGAGGAGTTATGATTTTTCGAAAAAGTAGTTAGTCTATGTTTGTTTTTCATGCTAAACACTGCAAATATTAAACTTACCAGAAGTTCCGGATTACCGAAACTGTTGCCCCCAATAAGCCCCTGATGGATTGAAAAACCTTCTCCGCAAATCAAATGCAACCGGAAGCAACCCGCCGTTAAAATCGATTGC
Source organism: Culex quinquefasciatus (assembly GCF_015732765.1). Taxonomy (NCBI): domain Eukaryota; kingdom Metazoa; phylum Arthropoda; class Insecta; order Diptera; family Culicidae; genus Culex; species Culex quinquefasciatus. The sequence continues at coordinate 103,367,103 of NC_051861.1, forward strand.
CGCAGTGCCCAGAACCCTCGCCAGAGCAAGTTTTACAGATCGGAATAAAAAATTAGCCACCCTAAACTTTCATTTGCGGCCAAAACATTTGAAATCGGTTAGTTTCCATTTTTTGAGCGATTTCCTTCAACGTTCGACATTTCCAAATGTTGATCTAGCAAACAAAACAGCGCGCTGCTGACAGTCCGCGGATGAACTTTTCTTTTGTTCTACAAGGGGAATTGGGGGTAAAATGGTCAAATTGGCAAACATTGTTGTTTTAAAATTTGGCCATTCTAGTGCGTTTGAAAGGTCAAATTTGATGTAACAATGCCTAATTTACTGTAAAAATTAATTACATCGCATCAAAGTAGCGATATTTACGAAAAAATAATTAATTTCTAATTAAATCGAATAACGAAATAATCATTTAACCCCAATGCTAACCCGAATCTTTTTTCGCGGTGTTCATTCGCTCGCGCCAACTCGCGATCTCCGGGCGATGAACTTTTCGCCCAATTTTGTCGCTGGCACTTTTCAATGAGAAGAGTAATATGTCATTCGAAAATCTTCATAACAGTGAAGATGCATGCAAAATTTCAAAATTTTTGATAGCCAGATTGCGAATTATAATAAAAATTAGTATTTTCAAGAAAATAAGGTTTCTTTTTATAATTTTAAGTATTTAATTTAAAAAAAGCTCTAAAAAAATTCAAATGCCTGCGAAATTTCAAATCGCTTAATATCCATATTGCGAATTCTATTTTTTTTAGTATTTTAGAGAAAATACGGTATTTTGTGAAAATTTTGGTATTTCATATAAACACTTTTAAAGCAGTGAAAATGCAAGCAAAATTTCGAATCGATTGATACCCATATTGCGAATGATAAAAATTTGAATATTTTCGAGAAAATACGGTATTTTGTGATTTTCAAAGTATTTTTACGTTGAAACTTATCATATTATCAAAAAAAAAAATATTTTCTAAACGGAAGCTTGAAAATTTCACACAATTTGGTTGGATTTAGTAAATTTTAGAAATATATTAAACATAAGTATCGTCCGTTATCACCGATAGAATTATCGGAATAACGATAATGATAACGATATAACTGTCGAGAGCTGTCGTTATCGAACCTCAATTATTATATCGTTCACACCCATAGTCAAAACTATGCAAAATATTCAACTGTTCAAAACTATCGAGAACTTATGAAACCAAAATTGTTCAAAATTTATTAAAATGATAAAAAAGTGAACTATTGAAAATCTTTCAAAACCATTCACAACCATTCGAAACTATCCAGAACTACTTAAATCTGTTCAAAACTGTTCAAAACTGTTCAAAACTATCCAAAATTATTTAAAGCTTTTCCAAACTATTCAAAGTAGTATCAGTTTATTTTTTCAAACACTTGAATTCTGTTCAAAAAATGAAAATGAAATGAAAAAATTAATTCAAAATTAATTGCTAAAAATTAATTGTTCAAAACTATTCAGAACTATTAAAACTCATCAAAACTAGTCACAATCATTCGAAACTATCCATAACTTTTGAAACCTATTCAAAACTGTTAAATACTGTACAAAAAAATAAAACCCATTTACAAATCATGATAAGGCGTTCGATTTTATTTAAATTCTGCAATAATATTCAAAACTGTACAATAGTATTAAAAATTGCTTTAAACTATTCAAAGTGCTGTAAAATTTGAAATTTTGGGGTTTGTTCTTGAAAAATAGTAACAAATTCAATAATAAACAATTCTTTCTTTGGAATTGTTTAGTATAAATGACGAAATATAAATAACCATATAATATAAAGTAAAACAATGGTTGTTGTTTATTCGGAAAGTGCCACCCAATAAAACAGTTTTCCACCATAAAAATGGACAGTTGTTTTCATCTTACAAGAAATCCCAAGCAGAGTTAGTGATACATCTCCCGTTTTCCAATCCAGCTGCCGTCCATCCAGCCGTGATGCCGACAAGTGATGGCAGCATGATTGTCAGGTTTGGGAAACTCAGCTAGAGATGTTTTCCCCCGGAACAGGACAGGCGTGTTCCGGATCGGAGCATCGGATGATTGAAAGTGAATCTCGATCTCGTTGTTCAAACGTCTTCAATGGAGGGTTTCGAAGGCTGGTTGTGAATAATTGATTTCCTGTGGAGATTCAATAACCTACCCAGAAATTTGAAAAAAAAATAGAAAAAATAATAACAGAATTGAATAAAAAATGGAAAAAAAAACAGAAGAACAGAAGAACAGAAGAACAGAAGAACAGAAGAACAGAAGAACAGAAGAACAGAAGAACAGAAGAACAGAAGAACAGAAGAACAGAAGAACAGAAAAAAAGAAGAAGAAAAAGAGAACAAAAAAATAGGAGAACAGTTTAAAAAAATGTAAACAAATTTAAAAAAAAATCGAATGATACAAATATCAGAAGAATAGAAAAAAACATTGTTGAAGGTGCTGTAACATAAATGACTAACTAATAACCCTTTGATCGTACAACAAATTCAAGAGTCAACCCCCTAAATGTCACACGTGTGCAACTATCGTTCGATCTCAATCGTTTTAGTGTTATTTGTAGTATTATGTACACCTATTGCCGATAATGGGACTTGAAATTCACACTCCCCGTCCTACTCAAATGCGTAAAACCCCCACTCCAAAAAGGCTGGATAGGCTGTAAAGTGGCAAATGGGGAAAAAGCAGGGTGTCAACCACCTAGGAAAAAAAATGGAGGAAAAAGCCATTTGATGCAATTTATTTTTACGCAACCTCGAACGCGTGAAGCAATTTGTCCTGGTGGTGGCGGCCGCGACAATCCTCGACTACCCAGCACAGTTTAACCCTCTGGGACGCAAAACATGCAGCATGTACACACACATGCACGGTCCAAATTACCACCCAACTCACCCAACTCGAAATTCTGCAAAAGGTGGCACGTGGCGCGTTCACTAATGCCGTTATAAAATTGATGAGCTGGGTCAGGTGAATCGGCGTTCCCAGCCGACACTGGGATAAATTTGAGTTTTAATTTTATAGGATAAAATGTTGGTTTTTCAAATAATAAAATCATTCAAATTTATTTTTTTTGGCTTTTCTTCAAATATTATAATTTGATACAGATATTGTTGAATTAACATTTTCGAATTAAAAAAAAATAAAAAAATGTAACAGTGTCCTTTAAAATAAAGGTAGCATACCGTGCAAATGGCACCCCCTTCTTTTTGAGTGTTTCCAAAAATCAAGGCTTAAACAAGGCGAGGCGCGAGGAGGAGCACTGATTGTTCGGCAGGTGTTTTACGAACAAATTAGACTACACTCGAACACACTTTGCTGGGTCGCGTTGTTTGACACCGAATCGCGCTTGAAGCAGTTTGGTACATTGGTTAAAATGTGTTTCACTTTTAGCGAGCTGGTGCAGTCATTCCGGGGGCAATGGGAAGTGAGCGGATTGCGCTGATGGTCGTATTGAGGAATACTGCAAATTAGGTATTATTTTGTGGTCTTTTCTGAAAATGTTGCAGCTTGGGAGGCATGTTCTATCATTCAAAATACACGATATCTCAGTTTATCAACACACCAACGAGTGTAGAGAATTTGGAAATTGTACCATTTTAACATCTGTCTATTAGTTCCCGTGATCAGAATGAGCTCAAATTTGGAGTAAGTGCTCAAAAAATGAAGTTGATCCGATTAATATTTTTAAAGATATCATCAAATAAGTGAGTGTCGGTCAAAATCGCACGAAAATGTCAATAACTTTGAAACGATAACTGGAAGCTAAGTTAGAAGTAGACATTCTGTACACCAGCAATTTGGATTTTGAGTAAGGTTTGAGCAATCGTCCAATGTCATATACGTTTGACCAGTACTGTAAATACTAAAAATACAAATAAAAATACAAAAAGAAAAACATAAAACAAGAGCAAAAAATGACGGTTAAAAATATTTTCGAAAAAGTAAATACGTCTTTGGATAAATTTTGCGATCTTTTGAGCAGTGTGCAAATTTTAGAACATTTTTTTAAATATATTTCTTAATGAGAGCAATTTCAGCTCAAATCAGGATTTTTTCTGGTACTTTTGTACACGACCCTCTCCGATTTCAATGAAACTTTGTAGACATGTTATCCTAGGCCTATATAAGCCATTTTTGTGTATATGGAGCCAATTGTACTCGAGAATAACATTTGAGAAGGGCGTAAGGTAATTAAATATTTTAGTATTTTGCAATTTAAAAATTACTGTATCTCGAAGCCGTTGCGTCGTATCAAAAAGTGGTCTAAGACAAACTTGTAGGAAATTTGACGGGCTTTCTGAAAAAAATACACTGAAACAGAAATACACGCCACAACTATGAGATTTTTTGATTTTTAAGTCTAATACTTAAATTTAAAGGTGATGTCACGATTTTTTTTTCGTTCAAAATTTTTTAAGAAATAGCCTAAAATGTTACCAAAAGACTGACGAAAAATGCAGGATTGTATGTCTCTCCTAAAAAAATACAAAAATCATTTACTAAAACTGTTTTTTTGAAAAGCGGTCTAAACGTCAACATTTTTGAAAACCGGCAGTGGAAATCGATTCTCCAGATAATTTTACATAAAAGTCTCCATATTGACCATTGTCCTATGTCCAATCCTTGGGAAGATACAGCGGTTTAAAAAATAAAAAATGTTGAAAAAACGGGATTTTTGTGGTTTTTGGCAATTTCTATATGGACCACACAAGGTGCTCAAAAATCAACTTTTCCAATAGCCCCCTCCATGTTATGAAAGAAACCATGTTTGGTTGGTTGAATTTGTCCTCACCTCGGCGCCACGAAGCTAAAACATTTTTTTAAATTGGTAATTTTTTTACTTAGGCGCGTCTACAAAATTGCTAATAACTTTACAAAACTTCAACGAACCCTTGATGTTGAGGGGTGGTTTGGAAAGGAAATGAGCAGAGCTTTCGAAGGCACTTGTCAGAAAAATACCGTTCCATACATTTTTTAGCCATAAAACAACAATGTAATTTTAAAAGTCATTTTTGAAGACCGGCGCCCCGCTGTATCGAAAAACTGACAAATCCATTCGAAAGCTGAGACGATTTCACATTAAGGATCAATAAATCTAAGGTGTATGTTCCTCCTATCTTTTTAAATGTTATTTTGATTCTGAGAGCGCAGCGCTCCGTTCGTATTTCGGGCGCCCAAAATGTTGCATTAGCTTGCCCCAATTTAAGGTTTTGTCTAGGGCTGTGGAGTCGGAGTCGGAGGCGGAGCCGGAGTCGGCTAAATTTTTTAAGCTGGAGTCGGAGTCGGAGTCGGAGCCGAAAATTTCTGATAACCCGGAGTCGGAGTCGGAGTCGGAGTCATCTTAAATGCAAAAAAAAAAATCTTGTTGTTCAGTATTTGCTATAAAACAGCTTAATTTACAAAACTTCTTATATTTTTAACTGTTTTTTAAAGTCGTATGCACTGAATTGCCATTTTTTAAAAAGATTTATCAGATGCCATTATGTTTTTGAAGCTTTTTACTGTGATTGGAAAACTCTTAGTGTGTTATTTTACTAAATGATAACCTGTTTATTCCCTCTAACCCAAGTATTTAGTATTATATTTTTTTGTAGTCAGAAATATTTAATTGTTTCTTGACTGCATCCCTTTCAATTCAAATTTGACCAAATTTAATCCAGTTCTCTCTGAAAAAGTACACACACAGCCATCGGAGTACTTTTCGATTGGAAATTCAATTTTACATTTAAAAAATACGTCAAATTTGTTTTTGCATAAAATTTAGATTTTTCCCAAAAATCATTATTTCAAAAATTCATAACTCGGCAGCAGATTTTTTGACCATGTTTCTCTATGGCTCAAAAGTTGCGGGTTTTTGTCCTCTAAAACATATCAAAAAATCTCGAAAATCATAAAATACGTATTTTGGGAAATTGTGTTTTTGTAAAAAAAAAGGTTGATTACAAAATCAGATTTTTTTTCCGTGTGCCTATTTTTTTCTCAACAGTCCTCAACAATGCCTACAACTTTGCCGAAGACACCAAATTGATCAGAAAATTCAGTCAAAAGTTAGAGCTGTTCAAATATTTACGTACCATTTTTGTATGGACAGCTGTCAAAATTGTATGGAGGCTTGTATGGGTGAACGAATGCCACAAAATAGCTTCTTTGGTCATAGAGAAGACCCCCACAAAGTTTGAGCCAGATCAAAAAATACAAAAACATAAAAATGGTCGAAATTTCGTAGAGAGTTGCTCATGGAATTAAAGACACTTTGAACAAGAATTCCGATTTCAAATTTGAAACATTTAAAATTTAAAAACAAATTAAGCAAATGATTTTGTTTTACCTTCTAAATATTGTAATTCTTTAGTAATTTAGGACGTAACATTGGATGAAAACGCCTAATGTTACGTCCTTTTGTAAAATTACCTTAAAATTGATTGCGTGGCATGTGATTGATAGTAGGACCAACCAATGTTTGTGTAATTGTTACGTCATTTGTGGATGGTTCAAAATTTTATAACAAAAAGCCACACACCCAAATTTTGCTACCGTTTTTTAGCAATTCCAGCTTAAAACAGGATTTTTTAGGTACTTTTTTCTAGACCCTCTCCAATTCAATGAAACTTTGTACAGATGTTATCTAATGCTTATATAAGCAATTTTTGTGTAGATGGAGCCAGTTTCACTCGATAATGACAGTTGAAAAGGGCGTAAGTGTTTTAAATATTTTTGTAATTCGGTATTTAAATATCTCGAAACCGTTGCATCGTATCAAAAACTGGTCAATTTTGTAGGAAATTTGACTGGCTTTCCGAAAAAAATACACTGAACGAAAAAAAACGTCACTTTATTGAGATTTTTAAGTTTTAAAGACAAATTTGAAGGTGAGCCCATTTTTTTTTTCGTTCAAATTTTTTTTTGTGAAAGTAGCCTAAGATGTTACGAAAAGATTCACGAAAAATGTAGCATGGAGCAACTCTCCTAAAAAACACAAATCATTTATTGAAACTGTTGTTTTGAAAAGTGTTCTAAACGTCAAAATTTTCAAAACCGAATACGGGAATCGCTTCTCTAGACAATTTTACATAAATGTCGCTTTATTGACCATTGTCCTAAGTCTAATCCTTGTGAAGTTACAGCGGTTTTATAAATAAAAATGTTGAATAAAATGTTTTTTTATGGTTTTTGACAATTTCTATATGACGGACTTGATTTTTCAGTATCGTAAATATTTTTACCGGAAAGCTCGTCCAATTTTCCATAAGATTGTCTTTGACCACATTTCAATTGGAAGTATGGGCTCACAGATATAAGCTAATTGCATTGCTCTTAACTGAAACAGAACATTTTTTTCAGTGTAGTTCACTGGATGGTAGTAACCTGGATAGTAAATAAGCTTAAATCATCAAAAAAAAAAAACGAGTTATTTCGAAAAGTGACAATCTTATGGGAAATTGGACAAGCTTTCCGGTAAAAATATTTACGAGACTGAAAAATCAAGTCCGTCATATAGAAATTGTCGAAATCCATAAAAAAAAACAATTTTTTCAACGTTTTGCCTTCCTCACTGAGGTAAGGCTATAATCCTGCTCTAAAAATGAACTTCGTGTAAAAACGTCGTAGACCCACCTTCATGTATACATATCGACTCAGAATCGAAAACTGAACAAATGTCTGTGTGTATGTGTGTGTGTGTATGTGTGTGTGTATGTGTGTGTGTATGTATGTATGTGACCAACAAACTAGCTCATGTTTCTCGGCACTGGCTGAACCGATTTGACCCGAACTTGTTGCATTCGACTTGGTTTAGGGTCCCATAGATCGAGTTTTATACAGATTGAAGTTTCGATAAGTAGTTCAAAAGTTATTTATAAAAATGTGTTTTCACATATATTTGGATCTCACTTAGCTGTATGTAAACTATGTCCGGGTCCATCATCCGACCCATCGTTGGTTAGGTTATCAAAAGACCTTTCCAACGAGTCCAAAACATTGAAAATCTGGCAACCCTGTCTCGAGATATGGCATCATAAGTGATATTGATGTACTTTTTTGAAGCCGGATCTCACTTAAATGTATGTAAACTATGTCCGGATCCACCATCCGACCCATTGTTGGTTAGGTTATCAAAAGACCTTTCCAACGAGTGCAAAACATTGAAAATCTGGCAATCCTGCCTCGATATATGGCCACTTTAGTGATATTGATGTACTTTTTTGAAGCCGGATCTCACTTAAATGTATGTAAACTATGTCCGGGTCCCTCATCCGACCCATCGTTGGTTAGATTATCAAAAGACCTATCCAACGAGTCTAAAACATTGAAGATCTGGCAACCCTGTCTCGAGATATGGCATCATAAGTGATATTGATGTACTTTTTTGAAGCCGGATCTCACTTAAATGTATGTAAACTATGTCCGGATCCACCATCCGACCCATTGTTGGTTAGGTTATCAAAAGACCTTTCCAACGAGTGCAAAACATTGAAAATCTGGCAATCCTGCCTCGATATATGGCCACTTTAGTGATATTGATGTACTTTTTTGAAGCCGGATCTCACTTAAATGTATGTAAACTATGTCCGGGTCCCTCATCCGACCCATCGTTGGTTAGATTATCAAAAGACCTTTCCAACGAGTCTAAAACATTGAAGATCTGGCAACCCTGTCTCGAGATATGGCATCATAAGTGATATTGATGTACTTTTTTGAAGCCGGATCTCACTTAAATGTATGTAAACTATGTCCGGATCCACCATCCGACCCATTGTTGGTTAGGTTATCAAAAGACCTTTCCAACGAGTGCAAAACATTGAAAATCTGGCAATCCTGCCTCGATATATGGCCACTTTAGTGATATTGATGTACTTTTTTGAAGCCGGATCTCACTTAAATGTATGTAAACTATGTCCGGATCCACCATCCGGCCTATTGTTGGTTAGGTTATCAAAAGACCTTTCCAACGAGTCCACAACATTGAAGATCTGTCAACCCTGTCTCAAGATATGGCCACTTAAGTGATATTGATGTACTTTTTTGAAGCCGGATCTCACTTAAATGTATGTAAACTATGTCCGGCTCCACTATCCGACCCGACGTTGATTAGGTTATCAAAAAACCTTTCCAACGAGCCCAAAACATTGAAGATCTGGCAACCCTGTCTCGAGATATGGCCACTTAAGTGATATCGATGTACTTTTTGGAATCCGGATCTAAAAAATAGATGAAACTTGTGTACCAAACTTGTGTGCCATTGTTGTGAGTAAGGCTCCAACCACATAGGTGGTTGTGAGTAAGGCTCCAACCGCATAGGTGGATTAAGTTAGTTTTTATTTTTAAAACCGTTGTAACTTCACAAGGATTGGAGTTAGGACAGTGGTTAATATGGAGAATTTTATGTAAAATCGATTCCCATATGGAGAATCCCCGGGCAGACGGTAATAACAAAATTAATAATATTTAAATAACAAATCCTGTTAAAATAACAAAGAGTGTTATTATTTTATCCGGAAGTTCAACTTCAAGAAGAAAAAATAATAACAGTTTCTGATAAAATAACAAAATTTGGTATTGAAGTGATATTATATTGAAAATGTTTAATAACACGCTAATAAGAGGAAATGTTGTACATATCAAAAACTCTTCTAATAACAAAATTTGTTATTCGTTCGGTATACTGACTTAGAAAAAAATGCCATAAATCGCACAAATGGAAAAGTTTCTAAGTGTCCATAACACAATCTGTTATTATTTTTTCTTTTGTTAAATATGTACAGATCTTTGGGATAATTTTGTCTAATTTCGTCGGGGTTCTTATTTTGACCATGAAATGGGGTCCTTAAGCTAACATTATTCTAAAAAGTTGAAATTTTGAAAGTTATTTTTTTTTTAATTATTTGATACCCCTAAAGGACTTTGTTTAAAATGGTTAGAACTATGAAATAGTTTTGACCAATTTCGTCAGGGTCATTATTTTGGCCATGAAATGGGGTTTAGCTTAAGGACCCCATTTCATTATTCTAAAAAGTTGAAATTTTGAAAGTTGAATTTTTTAATTATTTGATATACCCCCTTTAGTGACTTTGTTTACAATGGTTAGAACTATGGGATAATTTTGACCAATTTCGTCAGGGTCATTATTTTGGTCATGAAATGGGGCTCTTAAGCTAAAATTATTCTAAAAAGTTGAAATTTTGGAAGTTGATTTTTTAAATTATTTGATATACCCCCTAAGGGACTTTGCTAAAATTGGCTAGAACTATGGGATAATTTTGACCAATTTCGTTGGGGTCATTATTTTGGCTATGAAATGGGGTCCTTAAGCTAAAATTATTCTTAAAAGTTGAAATTTTGAAAGTTGATTTTTTAAATTATTTGATATACCCCCTTAGGGACTTTGTTTACAATGGTTAGAACTATGGGATAATTTTGACCAATTTCGTCAGGGTCATTATTTTGGCCATGAAATGGGGTCCTTAAGCTTAAACTATTCTAAAAAGTTGAAATTTCGAAAGTTGGTTTTTTTATTATTTGATATACCTCCTAAGGGATTTTACTAAAATTGGCTAGAACTATGAAATAATTTTGACCAATTTTATCGGGGTCATTTATTTCACCATGAAATGGGGTTTCAAGCTAAAATTAATCCGATAAAATTAACTTTTGAGAGTTAATTTTTTTTAAATTTTGTTATATTCTCTAACGGAATTGATTTATTTATTGAAAATTTTTGTAGTGCGAATAACAAAAACTGTAATTATTTTCACAGAGCCAGGAAATCTGAGCTGACGTTGAAGTTCGAGCTGGAGTGAGACCTCGGAGACTGCATCGGATTCAGCAAATTTTTAGCAACTTTTACTTGGAGTCGGATTCCGTGAAGTCGGGTATTTTTAGAGAGCTGAAGTCGTCGTTGACGTCATATCCTGCATCCAGAGTCGGAGTTGTCTTCAAAGTATGGATTCAAACAAGGGTTTCCAGAAGCGTTCATTACTTGCCAGTCTGCCAATTAATTACTCGAATTACTGGTCCAAAATGATTAATTACATAAATTACTTAATTACTTTTCACTACGATAAAAAACATTTAATTTATATTTAAGTATTTATTTCTACGGTTCTTAACTAAATTATTTATAAATAGATCATTCGATAACTCTTTCAAATATTATTCTGTTTACTTTGTTTTTTCACGTATAATTTTTATTGATAATAGATATAGGCGATTAAACGTCAAAAATGCCCCCAACTAGAGGGCGCTGAAACTTTGAGTGATGTTTACATGATAACCTACAGCGAGTTAATCTGATTCGAAATTTCATTATGTTTCACGTTTCAATCAACCGAACCCTTATCAATCAATGGCAAATAAAGATTATTTAGGTTGACTTACGTTTTTTGAAGTCATGTTTGTCATAAAAGCAAAAAAATGTACTATTTTACTTCAATATATGAAATTAATAATATTTTCAGCTTCCAAAGTCGAATGCCATTAATATATAGAATTTGTTGTAAAAAGGCCCCCTGATTATTTGAGCTAAACAAAAACTTTGACAAATATTTGCAGCGGCTCTTCTTGAGAATTGTGAAATTTATCAAAATAACGTTAAGTTTCAAAACGCTTTTCAAACATTGGTTTGACATTACTTTGCATTTTTTTTCTCAAGCAAATTTAAAAAAATCTGTTACTGAAAATACAGATAATGTGGAACGTGACATTAACATTGGATTCAATTGCATCTGAATATTAGTTGATTTTAATTTCACTGAGTTTGATTTTTACCATTGGAACATTTGTCTCAGAAATATTTGGAAATTTTTCGGGAAAATTACTAATCTCTTAATAGAGAGATATTACAGGACTGTCAATTTCTGCAGATGATGAAAAAATATAAAAAACATATTTTTATTATTATTGATTTTTAAATGGCCATCACTTGAAAACTTTGTTTATTTCAATGATAATTAAGTACATTTTGGTTTTAAATATTTGATCCACAAAAACTTCAAATTATTTTGACTGCCTATTAGAAGGAAAAGCATAAAAAATTAATCGATTCTTATGTAGTTCTTGCAAAAAAAACATATTTTATAATAACTTAATGAAAATTAATAGATTTTAGATTCACAAAACATTTTTCACTGGGTAATATATCATGGCCATTCGTTGTTATTCAGTTTGATAAACAACATGATAAAAATAAATTTCAGGAAAGTTTTAGAAGAGAACTATGGTGAATAAGGCCTTCTACATACAGAATCAGTTTTTTTTGTAATTTTTGTGTTTCACTTTTATTTGAAATCAATAAGATTCTGGTATAATAGATTATATATAAATAGTAAATAGTTTTGTTGAAAAAGTACAATTTAAAAAAAATCAATTACTGTAATTACTCAAAAATTACTTTAATTACCAATTAATTACTTTAAATTACCCTAATTACCATGAATTACTAAGTAATTAAAGAATTACCTAATTACCAGCTAAAAATCAAAGTAATTATTAATTACTTGCCAGTCTGAGGCCTTGCTGGAAACCCTTGGATTCAAAGTCGCTTGGAGGTACCCGACTCTGCAGCCCTGACTAGTACAGAGGAGTTATGGCAACTGCAGGTTTATTTGCAAATTACAAATAAACCAAAACAATAACTTTTTTTTGTTATGGAGACATACCAGTTCAATAACATTTTTTGTTATTATGCTGCTCCACCTCTCCGCACAAAATAACAAATCTTGTTATTCCTTCATGATTCCTTCTGTGTTATTGGTTTGTTATTGCAATAACAACATAATAACAGTTTAAGTTATTCTTCGAACAAATCTATGTTATTGATTTTTGTTATTTTAACAACTAATCCGATCATCCCAATAACATATTTCGATCTTCTCAAAATATCAAAAACTGACCTTCCCAAGTTATTTCCGTCTGCTCGGGTCGATTCCCATATTCGGTTCTTCAAAATGTTGACGTTTAGAGCACTTAAAAAACAGTTTTAGTAAATGATTTTTGTATTTCTTTAGGAGATTTGCTCCATCCTGCATTTCTCGTGAGTCTTTGTGTAACATCTTAGGCTATTTTCACAAAAAAATTGAACGAAAAAAAATCGTGGGCTCACCTTCAAATTTGACGTATAAACTTAAAAATCAGAACAACTCATAAAAGTGGCGTGTATTTTTCTTTCAGTGTATTAGCATTTTGCATTCTTATTGAACAGCTGATATGTGAAATGTCCCAGTCAAATCAATCCGAATTCTGAAACGGAATCTAATTAGAATCGTATACAAATTCCGTTTCAAACGCAACAACCGGTTCGAACACGGAACCGGTTGTTGCGTTTGAAACGGAATTTGTATCCGATTCTAATTAGATTCCGTTTCAGAATTCGGATTGATTTGACTGGGGTTGCTTGTTCTGATGCGTAATTTGTGAATTGTTTTGGACAACAAAAGACAACAAAATGTCCTGTTGAGAATCTCGACTTAAAAATAGCAGTTTTTTTTGTAGAGAATTACGACTTTTTATGGATGGTTATTAACTGTTATTTCAAAACAAATTAGTTTCAAGAACAGATTTGATGCATTTTTCGTAAATTTATTCTTAAAAATTAAAATTACAATGGAATCGATATAAAATTCTCTGGGAAAATTGCAATTTTCTGACACAAATTGGCAAATAATTGTATAATAATGCTCTCAATAAGTTCAAAAGATGGGTGGAAAAACGCGAACCAAAAAAAATCAAGTTTAAATTTAGCTTGTCCATAAATCGCTCAGCCGTCTAGACTTGCAGGAGGCAAATTGGAGAAGCCAAAACAGGGGCCTGCCAATAAATAACAGATTGCCTGGTTATTTACCAAATCGTCCTAGAGGTCGCGGGATCTTTCTTGTGACGACACCGGTGTTGCGCGGTTGCAGAGTTTGAGGAGCATATAAAACCCTATAAACAACCGTATAAATGTCGAATAAAAAACAATTCGTACTTCTACGGTGTGGTTTTGTTGCTGCTGAAGAGTTCAATAAAGTTAGACTAAACACACTCACACACACACAACATTATAAATTCGCAAACAGACGATAAACTTTTGCACGAAGCAATACATCAAACTCGTGTGGTTTTCGGCGTGAGTAAGGGAGTCGATTTGGAAGGGGGTTTTCTTTCTAGAAAAAGGGATATCGACGAAACGGTTTGTTGGAACGTGGTTTCGTAGACTACGATAAGGCGTTCCGATGTGCAGCAATTTTGGTGGTTTCGAGTTGAACGGTTCGATGGAAGGAAGAAGAAAAAGTTCTTAGAAAACTCAATTTTGGATCGACTTCTAGTCGGCATTGTTTAGATGGAGCCATAGATATTTGTAAAGTGTTTCAAAAAGTTGAATTTTTTGCTTTCTTCTGCTGTTCAAAATACAATTGGATCATCGAAAGAAACGAATTCTTCAAATATGTCGATTTCAAAATTCAAATTCCCCTCAGAATCATTCTTCCACAGTTCTGCCTAGTCCTGCCGAAACCATCGTCACATATGCAGACTTGTTTGATTTGCCATATTTACGTTTCAGTTCACCACGACCGGTTCGAATTTTCAGATTTTATGAATTCCAAGCACATTCGACCGGGGACGGACCAAGAGGTCGTCAGAACAAAAGTGAAGGAAAAAAAACTATTCCCAATCGAAAGCCTCCTGCCAGTAGATACTTCAATTTTTATGTCACCCCGATGTCAAGCTAACAGACTCGACTCTGCCTTGTTTGGCCTCACTAGGGTAGTTTGCCAACTATGGAAGGTTCGATCATTTTTGTTGTTTTTGGTACAGAAATTGACGAAGCTTTCCATATTTTTTCGGGGTTAAAACTGTGATGAAAATTCTGGTCACGCACATGCGACAAGCTTACCTAGTGTTGACATTTTTGGGTTTTTTTTGCTAGTCGACTTCCTGCAGCAGTTCAATAAAATTTAAGTGATTTTTGGTGGCTTGATTCCGCGAGGAGATTATTGTCGACGTTTAGTGAAAATAAACTCGATAAAACAAACTCACTGAAATTCAATTTTCATTGAGTTGAACAAATTTTCTTCACCTACCACCAGGGTTGTTAAAATATCAAAATATCAGCTCTCAGCAACTACAATTATCTCGCCTGAATATTCATGCCTCAAATACAACTGCTCTTCTCTTCTCATTGAAACTCTCAGCGCCGAACATAGCCGAACTCGTTTTCGTGTTTACCCACTCGCGATTGACATTTTCCTTTTCTCTCTCATTCCCGCTTCCACGATCATCCTATCGCAACAGCGTTTAACCACAAAAGACGCCACAAAACCAATTTTGCAAACGCAATTTAACGGGACGTCATGCGTGGTCGGCTCCTAATCGCCATCTCGCGTTCACTCATTGCAGTTTTTGGAGAGATTGAGAGACTCAGCGGTGAGAGCGCATAGTCGAGGAAAAGGGAAGGAGTGATAGAGAGAGAATGGCATCGCTGGGAATCACGAGACACAAGAAGAGATCTCACAAGCTATAGTGACGGCCGCTATACTCTCGGATATTTTTGGTGCAGAGATAATCTATAGATAGCTTTTCTATCACTCTTTTGCAACACTGCCTACCACGATTTCATCGACCCAACAGCAAATCGTACCAAACTTCTCCCAAACTACAATTCCAGCCCACCAGAAGTAATTGTTTCCCCCCCGAACCCAAGTGCCCCCTAAACAAACCAAACGTAATCAGCATGCAAAGCAGAGTCGGCTACATCGAAATTGCTTCATTTATCAAGGATCTACAGTGAGCGTGGTGGTGCGTACACTCCAGGGAAAAAAAAGAATCGACCCAGTGCTTTGCATTAGGACTACAAGTCAACACCCGGTGGCTCTAACCTCTCCGGGAGAAAGTCCTGATTCGTTGAAGTTTGCGGTAGTGAGGCTTCCTTTTTGAGGTTAGATTCAAGCAGCGTTTGGGGGTCGTGTAACGTGGACTTCATTTTATAAAGCTTCCTGATGACGGTTGTAGTACAGAGTTGAGTTACTCATTGACTCATGTTGCCAGAAAAATCAGTAGTTTTCTTATTAAATATAAATGTTTTTTTTTTTCAATTCAATTCAATTCGGTTTATTTGTGAATAATCAAGATACAATGAGTTCATTAAAATACATAACAGAGTTTTGGAGTTCCTTTCAGCTGTGTGTTACATCGTAATTCAATCGAAAGTGTTATTACTTATAAATATTAAATAGAAAGCAATAGTAATAAAAGTTTTCAAAAAACTTACAGAAAGTACAATGGGAAAAGGATTGATAAAGAGAAAGCTTAACACTAGATCACAGAAAAAATATTAATTATAGATGTGCTTGATCATCAGCTCCCCAAGGGCCAGGAATTGTTCCACCTTATTCCGGCAGCTCCAAAACCGCGTCATCATCTCCCCCGCGAGAGCGAATAACTCCGGCAGGGTAAAGAGATCTTCCCCGGCGACTTCTTGCTGGGCCGCATTTGCGAACGAACGCCCCCAACCCCAACCAGGAAAGCTGAGTTTTCCGCTGGAACCGTATGCTGCCCAACTGCAGGAACGGCTGCGCTCGTACTCCGCTGAGGAGGGTGGGACGCTGCTGCTTTCTTCTTCCTCTTTTCCTGCTCCTCGAGGTAGGCCTTGAGCGTGACGCATCCGCGGTAATTGCCGGTATGGTTACCGTCACAGTTTGCGCACTTTACGCGCGGCTTGGTTTGTTCTGCCTTGTCCCCCAAGGCCGCCTTTCATGGCAGTGCGCCCACCTCCGAGAGGTGTGACTCACCGCAATTCACGCAGCGGGGCCGGAGGTTGCAGTTCCGCGAGCCGTGGCCGAATTTTTGGCAACGGTGGCATTGCGCTACGTCCGTCGGGTTCTTGGCGTAAAACCGTCCAACGTCTTAGTCCGCCGCAGGTCTTGGATCTTGACGGTGCCACGGTCGAAGTACAACAGGTACAGTGTGTGAGTACCTGTTACCGTTGTATTGCGCGAGAGCACTTTTATCTCCCGCGGTTTTATTCCGACGTCCGAAAGGTGCTTCTTCAAGTCGGAAACTGGACGGTCTTGGTAACTCGGGGTTGAATGTGCACAGTAAAAAAAATCATGGTAAAATTTCATCTAAAACGGAGTACATCTTTTATGTCAGAAAAAAGCTTTAATTTTACCTCTAATAATGTGTAAATTTACATCTGGCAGACGCTAGGAAAAAATATCTGTACACCCAGAACTGGCATACGAGAGGATAAAGAGCACGATTCGGTAGTAAAATGGTACTGTGTGCGGACGGAGAGGATAAATCCCGAAATTACCGAAAGTACTTTACTCATGGTTCATTTTCCAAAAAAGTTAATCTATAAAAAAAAAAGTACCGGTACCGAGAATCGAACCCAAGACCTTCGGCATATTGTACCGTGCCTTTGCCGTATGGGGCACCACGGTTCGGTGACTAAGTGGCGGTCGTTTGTCCATATAAGCCACTCATAGGATGAACTGTTCCAATGAACGAATGAACACGCGAGAGGACTATACTCTCGCAATATAGCACTTTCCTCACGTTTCTTTTCGTGAGGACTATCCCCTCGTTCTTTAACTTTGGGTGTAATCCTAAAAAAATATCAAACCGGCGATAGTTATATCTAGCTTACTAAGTCCGCGCCCCAACCCGCACGGCCAACTCGCCGCTGTGAAAACTGGACGATCAAAGCCAATGTAGCTCTATGTGCTCCGTACATTGTAAACTGTATTTACTGCATATACGATACATAGAGGTACATTGGCTTTGATCGTCCAGTTTTCACAGCGGCGAGTTGGCCGTGCGGGTTGGGGCGCGGACTTAGTAAGCTAGATATAACTATCGCCGGTTTGATATTATTTTAGGATTACAGATATTTTTTCCTAGCGTCTGCCAGATGTAAATTTACACATTATTAGAGGTAGCCGGGACCGTGGTGTAGGGGTAAGCGTGGTTGCCTCTCACCCAGTCGGCCTGGGTTCGATCCCAGAAGGTCCCGGTGGCAAATTTTGAGACGAGATTTGTCTGATCACGCCTTCCGTCGGAAGGGAAGTAAATGTTGGTCCCGGACTAACCTACAAAGGTTAGGTCGTTAGCTCAGTCCAGGTGTAGGAGTCGTCTCCCTGGGTCCTGTCTCGGTGGAGTCGCTGGTAGGCAGTTGGACTAACAATCCAAAGGTCGTCAGTTCGAATCCCGGGGTGGATGGAAGCTAAGGTGTAAAAAGAGGTTTGCAATTGCCTCAACAATCAAGCCTTCGGACACCTAGTTTCGAGTAGGAATCTCGCAATCGAGAACGCCAAGGCAAAGCTGTAGAGCGAATAATTTGATTTTTTGATTTTTTTTAGAGGCAAAATTAAAGCTTTTTTCTGACATAAAAGATGTACTCCGTTTTAGATGAAATTTTACCATGATTTTTTTTACTGTGTGTAAAAGTTGAAGTTGCTACGCTTCAATTCTTCAAACACCATGTCGACATTCTTTTTATTCAGTGTGATCACTTGCACTGCCGACTTACAAATTTTCAGACAATATCCGAGGCCTTCCAGCAACTCGTCAACATAGTCCGCCAACGTGTCCAATACAAAAATTGGAGGTGGTTTTCGCTCCATAGGAAAATTGTTCTTTTTTGACGTCGAAAAAAAAAATCCAAAAGTTGACAAACATGGACACTAATTTAAAAAAAAAAATAAAATCTGCGACTATTTTCAAAAAAGTTACCTAAAAATGGCTATAACTTGAAAACGATGCACTTTATCAAAATTTAACTGGAGTATTTTTTGATTGCAAATTTGATTTTTCATCGAAAAATGAATACAAAGAGACGAGTTGTTCCTTTTAATTCCGCTATATATTTTAATATCTTGACAGATACGTATTTCGTCTACTACTTGCAGACTTCATCAGTGTTCTATTCTCGACTTCGAGAACAGAACACTGATGAAGTCTGCAAGTAGTAGACGAAATACGTATCTGTCAAGATATTAAAATATATAGCGGAATTAAAAGGAACAACTCGTCTCTTTGTATTCACAGTAATGCATTCTGCTAAAACGCTCTACCAAACCACAATCGAAAAATGAATTGAAAAGATTGTTGCGACCATTATTTCGATTTTTTTTGAAAAAATCAGTATTGATTCAAAAATTCATAACTCGTTCACAGATTTTTTTTGTAAAAACTGGAAATTTCAGAAATTTCGCTTTTGATGTCCCCTAAAACATATAACAAAAATTATAAATAGTGGTTATGTGCAAATCAAGTTTTAGTGACAAAAAGTTAAATAAAAATCACCAAATTTTTTTTACCGTGTATCATTTTTTTTCAGTGTAGTCCATATCCATACCTACAACTTTGCCGAAGACACCAAATCGATCAAAAAATTCCTTCAAAAGATACAGATTTTTGAATTTTCATCAGCCATTCCACGTCAAACAGGAAGTCTCCAAATCAAAAGTACTCTGATTTGGCTCAAATTTGGAGTGGGGGTTCCTTAGCCCAAATAATTAGACCTGTATTTTTTTGTTTGGCGATTAGGGTGGTCCTATCCGAAATAGTGTGGTCCAAAAAATGACATTTTTCGTCGATTTTCGCAAAAACCAAATTTTTCAAAAATTCATATCTCCGGAACGGCTGAACCAATTTTAAAGCGCCACAATTCAAAAGAAAGGTTATTAGTTCGACTTTTAAAGAAAAATATGTTGAGGTCTAAAAAAACTGAATATTTGAAAAGGTCCTATGAAAATTTCATTTGCCGTTTTCAAGGTCTAGGGACCAAAGAGCCCATGTCTGAAAATATTTTTTCCTGATTCCTTGTAATATTTTACCTAACATATCAAAAAATTGCGGATATCCAATAACACGTTTCGGAGATATGATTTTTTTAACATAAAAACTGGGTTTCTCGACGCGCCGCGCGCAAAAATGGGAAATTGACGAAAACGGGTAAAAATAAACTTTTTTCGCTAAAACTGCGATAACTTGAAAATTTCAGCGATGACCTATACATGTCTGGGTACCAAAACTTTTATAGTTGGAAGACGCAAAGCCGAACTAATAACCTTTCTTTTGAATTGCGGCGCTCTAAAATTGATTCAGCAGTTCCGGAGATATGATTGTTTGAAAAATGTGGTTTTTGCGAAAATCGACGAAAAATGCCATTTTTTGGACCACCCTATTTCGGATAAGACCACCCTATTTCGGATAAGACCACCCTAATCGCCAAACAAAAAAATATGGGTCTAATTCTTTGGGCCAAAGAACCCCCACTCCAAATTTGAGGCAAATCGGAGCACTTTTGATTTGGAGACTTCCTTTTTGGACGTGGAATGGTTGCATACATCATTTTTGTATGGCCAGCTGCCAAATTTGTATGGAAAATTATATGGACAAACTAATGATGCAAAATGGCTTCTTTGGGCATACCGAAGGCACCATAAAAGTTTCAGTCGGATTAAAAAATACAAAATTAAAATTTAAGAAAAAAGAGCGAACTTGTAGAGAACTGCTCTGTAGCCTAAATCAAGACAACGATTTTTTGTTGTGATTGAATAAAGCCCATTTTAAATTTTATCTCAAGTGTTTGACTTAATAAAATGGAAAAAATCGACTTTCTATTATTAAAAGTTGATTTCCTAAAATAAGTATACCTAGCTTTTTTCAATTTCTGAATTTTGATTTGTTTCTCGTGACTTAAAAAAAACACATCTTGCGCTAAAGTTCAGGATTGTACCCTATCTAGTAAAAGATATGTTTGTGAAAAGCTTGATTATGGAAATAGTTAAAATATACTCAAAAAAATTCTAAATGATTGACAAATGCAAATTGACTCCACTATATTTGACTCATTTTCAAGTAAAAGAAAAACCAATACACCATACAAGAACACGGGCAATTTTCCTACTACCCCACTTTCTCTTCTTCCTTTTTTGGTTTCAAAGGAAGCCTGTTTTATTTCAGGGAAAACAAACTTTTGTTAACACATAGGGTTCCATGCACTGGAACTTGGATTTTGTCCGTACTTTCCTCTTGCACTTTTGACAACATTTTTTTTCTTTTAAAGTAGTTCTGGGCGACCATGGACGACTTCTAATAAAATTCACGATTTTGCGAAATAGTGGTGCCAAAAAGTAGGCGGTATTCTAATTTCGCTAAAACCGAGATTGTTGCTTGTTTTCATGGTACAAAAAGCCCCACCGAATTTGAGCATGACCGAAAGGCTCTTCAACGCTTTTAACTTTCTCAAATTTCAATCCAAAAGCATCAAACACTACACAAATGTCCACACATCTGCGAAAATCTGTCCATAACCATCCTTTCGGCTCAACAAAGAAATGTGTCCTCTCGACGACACCGAATCTGGGCCATCATCATCGACGACGCTCAATGGGCTCCACAGAAAAATATCCATCGACGAGGACCTCCAGAAATCGATTCCAACCATTTGTCCTTTTGTTTTTTTTTTACTCGTATTTTTACGAATGTGTGTAAAGCTGTCTGCGAGAGGAAGCTGAAAAACGGCCCCCGATTTTAAATCGTACGTTTTACGGTCATCCTTGTGGACCCATTTTCCGACGTTTTTTCAAGACCTCGTTTTTCACATCCTTTTTTGTCAAGACTACATTCTTCGAATGTCCTTTTTCTTCGAAGCTCCTGATGACCATTTGAGAGGCAGTTTTTCCGGTGCTCGAGCTTAGTGTTGTGGATAATTTATTTGCCATTGATTTTGCTGTGTTCTTTTCAATTTTCGAAGCAAAAAAAAAATAACTTGAAAAACTTTCGACGTTCGTTAAGAGTTTATTGAAAAATTCAATTGTCGCCCTGGTCGAATTTTCGGCAGATTTTTTTTTGTGTATCGCCGGCTGCAGGACGTCACAGGACAGACCTTTTAATTATAAATGGTTTTCCTCAAGTTCTGCGAGTGACACGTTGAGGTGGGGGAGACAAAACTGGGTGTGTCAGAAGGCGTAAATTTAATGAAATTATCACTTGTTCTCACTTTTTGTTTCTCCCTTGCAGGGATCAATTCACTTTTAAAATATTATTTTTACTTTTAAAAAAATAACATGAAAACGCTGTTTTTTTTACTTTTTGATAAAAATCCTAATATTTATTTAAATATTATGATAAAAGTAATACTAATCTAATTTTTTGACAGTGTTCAGACAAGCACCCGGAAAAAGTCCCTTTTGTTGTGTGCTGACGTCGTCGACAATAATGGTGGCGGTGGCTTCTATTGTCTGAGAGATCGGCGTCGTCTGCGGCAAAAAGGGGGTGTGAACTCCACAGGACTTTCACCACCAGCAGAGGGGCTTCAACGTCAGCGAAAGCCATCCCCCACTTTGATGCAAGAAGTATCCGGTCAGTGAGGATGGTTAGCGGAATAAAATTGGTTATGTTTTAGGAAATAATAATTAAAAAAAACAAAAATCGGGACGATGGACACTTTCCGTAATGTTGAAATTTTGTAATTTATGTAATAACGTTTTGTTTTAAAACCCTTTACTAAGAATTGAGTTTTGCTCTTTGAATATAGATTTAAATAATTTTTTTAACTTAACATTGTGAAACAAACATCGATGGATGAATTTAATTTAGTTTTCCGAATAATATAGAAACAATGAATCTAGTAAGCAAAGAAGGTGTATTTCAGGATACGATTTATTTTCATAATTTTTTTGTTGCCTGTTGTTTTATTCATGTTGTGTAGGCGTGTTTAAATAATAATTTTAATGTGAAAATGTTTGTATTTACCTTAAAAATGTGTAAATTTCCATCTTTTATACAAATCACTTTGGCACAAATGTAGATGACAAAAAATGTCAATGGTTTTTAAAACATGGAAATCAAAGCTGTCACTACCACTATAAAACCAATCAGCCAAAACCTACATTAAAACCTTTAAGTCGTAACAGCCTCCCCAGAACCCCGATAAACATCTGTTAAAACCCAAAAGAACATCCGCAATTTATGAAACCTACAAAGGAGTTCAAGGCTTTTTAACTGATTCCTAACAACATCCTCAAAGCCTTGATAAAACCTTTGATATAACCTAGTTAGGAGTTAAGGAAAAATGACATTTCATACGTCTTAAAACGTCTTATGTCAAATAGGTTTTATTTTGGCAAAAAAATAAGTATTTGTCTTGCCAAATGATAAAACGGAGATGGTTTGCAAAAATGGCGATGATAAATAATAGAAGTTGGAGGTAATCAAAATAATTTGAGTGCTTATTTCTCGCAATTGGTGGCTCAAATTCAGCTGCGGTTGAAATTTTATTGAAATGTAGGGGAGATAGAGCCAAAAAAAATCAACTCGCTTCATAAAAAATATTATTTGTAATCATAGTTTTGAAAATTAAAAAATATTTAATTGCAATTGATTGAAAAATTGTTCAAATTATTTATAAACATCTATAGCTATATTAATTATATCAGAAATTTAGCATAAATGAGTGTTTTGTCAAATTTAAATCAAATTTCTCACTTCTCTAATTTTTCAACCAAGATGGCGGACAATCACATTCAATCAGAACACGCCATATTTATGCAGTGCTTATTGGCCGCGTAAAAAGCTTTGTCGGGAGCTTGTGGTTTTAATTAAGTTTTGTGCATGCCTAATGGCACTTGACAGCTAAAACATCCTTGGTTTTAAAGAAGCATGCGATAAAACCGTTTGGCATGACATTGCCATTGGATTTTCAAGACTCTCTTAAAACATTCATAAAACCTTATTTAAAGCCGTTTAGCTTTTATTGTCACAAGGTTTTATGTCCGAGGCATAAAACGCTATTAGAACTTATTAATTAGCTCTTGCTTATTGGTTGCGGTGAATGACCTTATAAAACTATTAAGCAATCATGATGCTACCATGAAACCTTAATAAGACTAGGTGGTGGCTAATTGGTTGAAAAATGTTACTTGGATAGTTAAAAATTATTGTTTGTTTACTTAGGGACTTAGGGTATGGCTAAGGCTACCAACTCTTGCTGAGCAAAAATCCGTACACTTTGCCGATATGACACCATGGTGTAAAAAAACTGTCAATGTATTATTTAGATAAATTAAATTTAATATATTTGAGAACTAAAAATATAAAACTGTGTCGTTTTTACAGCAAAATGCTATCAGAGTGCTTATGACTTGCACGTTTAAAAGTATTCATAAAATAAACCGTGATTTGAATCAAATCATTATGTTCTTCATTTTTTTTTGTTAAACGTTTAAAAGTTTACGAAATGTCAAGTTTGTTTATCGTTCTTAGTGTTTTCACGAACAATTTTCCAGAGTTTTTTTTTATTG
Source organism: Culex quinquefasciatus (assembly GCF_015732765.1). Classification (NCBI taxonomy): domain Eukaryota; kingdom Metazoa; phylum Arthropoda; class Insecta; order Diptera; family Culicidae; genus Culex; species Culex quinquefasciatus. The sequence goes on from NC_051861.1 coordinate 103,391,400, forward strand.
AAAAGGTCTTAAAACATGTAAAACATAACATTTTATAGGACCTTTAAAAAAACTCTAGATTTGTTAATTCAAATGTTCAAATGTTTTAACAAGTTTTAGAAAGCCTTTGGAAATGGATAAATATATTTAGTAAGGAATTTCTAAAAGAACAATTCCAGAGTTTTTTTTAAAGGTCCTATCAACATATGAAAGACAATAGTTCAAAAACTCTAGAATTATTGATAATCAAGTTTGAATTGAGGAAACCCTAGAAAACTCTCCCTTTTTAAATCAAACTCACAGAAAAATAAAAATTTCTAGTTAACAAAAGCTTCGACCAAATCAAAAAAGCAATTCAATGATTGAAAAGTTGTTAAATTCCGTACAAATCCGTATTATGCGTAAAATTCCCTACACAAATTCCGGCCTGTTAAAAATCCGCGAAGAGGTTCGAAAATCCGTATGGTAAGGAAAAAATCCGTACAGTTGGTAGCCTTAGGTATGGCCGTTGTCCACGATCCATACAAAAAAGTTTTTTTTGTATGGATCAGTTTTCTCAGTTTTCAGTCATTCGATTTTTTTTTGTATTTTTAATCCGACTGAAACTTTTTTGGTGCCTTTGAAAGAAGACATTTTGCATCATTAGTTTATCCATATAATTTTCCAGACAAATTTGGCAGCTGTCCATACAAAAATGATGTATGGAAATTCAAAAATCTGTATCTTTTGACGGAATTTTTTGGTGTCTTCAGCAAAGCAGTAGGTATAGATATGGACTACACTGGAAAAAAATGAAACACGGTAAAAAATGGTGATTTTTTATTTAATTCTTTGTCACTAAAACTTGATTTGCAAAAAAAAAAATATTTTTATTTTTTTTTTCATTTTCTGATATGTTTTGGAGGACATCTAATGGCAACTTTTCAGAAATTTTCAGAATGGGCAAAAATTCATTGACTGAGTTATGATTTTTTTAATAAACACTGAATTTTTTTTTTAATCGAAATTTTATTCGCAAAAATTTTTAACTTCATTTTTCGTTGTAAATTTGCAATTAAAAAGTATTTCAGTAAAATTTTGAAAAAGTGCACCATTTTCAAGTTAAATAAATGTTTAGGTTAGGTTTTTATTGCCATGCAAAAGTTGTTCTCCAAGTCTCACCCACCATTTCAAAAGGACCAAGCATTCAATATTACGCCCTTTTAAAATGTTAGTCCTGTTTAAAAAAAATTGAAATATTTTTTCGAAAAGATCGGAAAATTTCATTAGTTGCTGAGCTATCGACATTAGAAAATGATGGGTTGTTTGGAAAACATCAATTTTCATGTTTTTAAACGTTTGCATGGCAATAACAGATTCTGAAGGAAGTGTCCACTTGGTTTAAGGATGTTCCCTTATCATCATCAGTAGAGTGATCATGCTCTGACAAATGGGGGGGGGGGGGCGGGGGCACACGCATAATGTTTAACCCATTATTGTGACGCATTTTGGAAGCTATTTTCTTTCACTATTATTTACTTTTTCCTTTTTTACTTTTCAATAGGGCTAAAATATAAAAATTTGGCGCTTTTGGTAAATTTAGATGCGTTTTTTAGTTCAGTTTGTTGATGCTATTCAAAATCATTAAATTTTCCTTACAAAGTTTGTTCAAAAACTATTAATCTGTCATACACTATAGCTTAAAAATGGAATGGATTTTTTGACCCTTTTGAAATGTTAGTCTTTATTCCAAAAAATTCAAAAATCAAATTGGAGATTGTCAAATTGTTTAATCAATCTTTTATTTTTCAACATTGAAAAGTGGACCATTAGTTGCTGAGATATTGGCATTAGAAAATGTGAGAATTTTTGGATGAGACCAAAAAACTGTTCAGTTCAAATTAAAATTTAAGTAGCTATATCTTGAAAATGGTTCGCTTTATCTAAAAATCTGTTGAGTAATTTTCGATTATAAACCCGAGCAGACGGAAATAACTTTGGAATAATATTTTTTGATATTTGAAAATAATAGGATAATAACATTTTAGGTTATTTATAACAAGTTTTGTTATTCGTCGTTATGATTTTTTTTTGTTATTGAACTGTTTTTGTAATAACAGACTAATAACATTTTTAGTTATTTTAGTTATTCTTCGAACAAATCTCTGTTATTATTTTTTGCTATTTTAACAACTAATCCGATCATCCCAATAACAGTTGGAGTTTTTCTTCCATAACAAAAAATGTTATTCCAAAGATGTTTCGGCTTTCAATCAATTTCAATCCAATAACAAATTTTGTTATGATAACATATCCTGTTATTAAACCCTTATGCAAAAAATGATTTTTTAAGAAGATTCCATAACACTTTTTGTTATTTTAACAGTATTTGTTTTTGAAATGGCATGAATTTTGTTATTACAGTCTTCACAAGAATTTAGTTTTTCAATGAAAACTGGTGTTTTTGACTCAAATTTTTATTTTTCCTAAAAAACACAATATTTCAATAAATTGCAGCTCCACGGCAACAGTTTTGCCCATACTTTTAACATATCAAATCAAAATTAAAAACTCAAAAAAATGATTTCAAAATTGGCAAATAAAATTTTCCGTGTTCATATTTTTCTGAATTATCGAATTATTTACGTACCATTTTTGCAAGGACAGTAGGGTGACAAGAAAATTTTTAAATTTTGGATACTCTTAAGAGATACTTCCTGGCTCGATTCTTAAGGTGAAAATAAAAATTTTTTTTAGCGAAATCGGTTTAGGTTTATTTTTTCACAGTTACTTATTTTTGCCTGAGAAATCGAATCAGGGGGATTCATGGAGTCGATTTTTTTCTATTGTCACCCTGATGGATAGCTTCCAAAATTGTATGGAGCCTTGTATGGGTGGACCAAACTCGAAAAATGGCTTCTTTAGTCAAAGGAAAGGGCCCACAAAGTTTGAACCAAATTAAAAAAATATAAATAAAATCCATTTCTGGTTTTGGTGAAAATTGCTCATGCGCTTTATTGTACAAATCTTGCAAGCGTTCTCAGAGAACTGTTTACAGAGAAATGCCATAATATCCCAACAGTTTATATTTGATTGCTGATTTTTAAACGAATATCGTTTCCTTATTTAAACCACAAAACACCGTTTCAAACTCCCTTAACACGTATTACCTCGACATTCAATTTTCAACCTTTAACGGCGTCTCCTCCTCCTCGCCAAAATCCCGGAACCCACGACGCACCAAAAGGCTTTTTATCAAACGCGTCGCGTAGCCCGGGCCATTCCAGTCACGTACTCCATGTCTGGCCGTCCGTCCTCCGTTCGATACCTGGTCCCAGCCTGATATAGTTTTGGCACAGATAGTCCTTTGTTGTTGTGCGGCTTCTTCGCAGAACACACACGTACTAATCGAACACTTGCTTTGCCATGTGTTTATTGGTGTATCACCTTCCCTTAAGGAAGAGGTGAAGGAGGGGAGGGGGATCTGGGGCGGTGTCAGACACGTGGGCTTGTGTTACCTTGTTGGAGTTGGGAAGCCTCTGTACAAATTGAAGAAGGCACTAAGTGAGTACTTAGAACTTGGGTCAATTTTTGAGATGTCTTAGAAACTGTTGGAAACTTCTGTGTAACATTTATGTTACTTCTATTCAACAAAACATAGAAAACTTATAAAACTTTGAAAAGAGTGAAATTTTTAAAACCCAAAAATTGCAGTCTCCAAAATTGTTGATTTCCTTTTACAATTGTTTTGTTAGACTTGTTGAACAAAAGTTACACAAGTGTTTCAGTGAGATATTTCATTTTTTTTGCGCTTCCTGAGAAATTGAGGCTCCCCAACCGGGACCACTTCGCTCCCTGACGTGTCCGACTTGGTGTTGTCAACTCGTAAATTGCCGGTGCCGTGTGGAATGTTCAGCGGCGGCACATTCCAGACCAGAAAGCCCGGGTCCTGACACCAGGTTCGGTGACCGGAGACCGGGGGAAGATTTATAAACACAGGACACAGAAAAGGAGTTGCTGCCGTCTTGTCTTCTGCGCTCCTTAAGCTTTATTGTGAACCCAGCTTAACGGCCTTTCCGTTTGTTATCGATGGCCAGAATTTGCTCGTTTTGTCCAAGACTTCCGGAGCGATTCGTGCGAGGTCTTTGGATGTCCGGAAAGAAGCAGTTAATGTGGCGATCCAGTGATATATCAATTGGAATTGGCGTTTAACTTTAGGAGGGGCTTTTCACACTCTCGGTCGTTTGGGCTATTAGCACAAACAAGCTGTAATTGGTAGAATTAAATTGTACCAAGAAACGAAACTTGTTCGAAAATGGTAAACTTTTATGTTTCAAACAGCATCCATAATACCAAGTAGTTCAACCTGTAGCAATATCCGAATGTCTGTCACACTTTCTCCAAGTGTTACAGCATTTTGGAAACATCTGCCCCAGACAGGATGACCACCAGAAAATGGCATCGTTCCACCTTCTTTTTTCCCGGAAATGTCCCACCATCAATTGTAATTTCCTGTTTTGGTCTGCTTCACAGCTGGCGCTGTGCAAAGTTCAACCCAAACTAGGATGAGGATTTTTTTTTGTAAAAAAGAGACACCAGGAAAACAACACTATTTGTCTGTTTTCCGGGTTGCGAAAAATCTCACATATGTGAATTTTTAAACACACAAAAAAAAATATGTTCGATGGAGGTTTGGCCTCAAAACTTTACATGAGAAATAATAATCTTCCTAAACAACAGATTGAACTGCCCACTATTCGCCTCTCATACGTTCCAATATCTGCCAAATAGTCATAAACATGGCAATGTACGCTCTCCTCTGCAAGCTTTGAAAGCTCCGCAAAAAAAGGAGCACCATCGTCCATTTTACTTTGGATGACTATTTCCCATCCCTTCACTTCAACACATGAACGGTCGTTAGGCCATTACTTTCGGACCCGCTTTGGGAAGCGGGCGACGGCCAGCAGCTTTGGGCCTTATCTCGACCTCGTCAGGCGGACGCGAGCTGCTGTCGATTGGACAGGACTTGTCGTCAGTCGTTGAATGTTATTGCTCCTGCGTCAGGATTTTTTTTAGTTTTGAGAAGAAAACTTTGCTTGAAAGAGGAAACTAGCAGTGGCGGTGAACTGTCAAAGTTGGTTTTCAGTTAAATTTTTATATGTAATGAATTTTTCGATTTTTTTTTAATTTCAGCTTACTTTTGCTTCGGAGCAAAAGGGAGGAAAGAATTGATGTATTTTAAATTTTCCAAGGAATTTTCACTACGAATTAACTAATCAAACCCATGACTTGAAATAAAGCTTTCTGGCATTCAAAATCATTTACCTATGCAACACTATTCATAAAGACCATTGAAAATAAATTAAAATGCCCTAAGGGGTGGCTTTGGCCACTGATCATTTGCTGATATCTTGTGATGGAGGGGTGGTACGAACGCTTCAACTATTTGTTATTTGAAAATGAAATGTTTTCCAATAATTTGCAGCTCAGAACGGTGATGAGTTGGAAATTTGTTATCAAGTTTGTTTTTTGGGAAAATTTAAGCATTAAAAAAACTGTAAAAGTGAAAAAATATACAAAAATTCGCTTCGTTTGATACCCATATTGCAAATTATGAAAATTTGAGTACTTTCGTAAAAACATGATATTTTGTGAAAATTTTAGTATTTAAAAAAAAATTTAATTTTAATTGCAAATTTTGAAACTACTTTCGAAAAAAGGTACTTTGTGAAAATTTAAGTTTTTAACAAAAAAACATTAATAAAGTTATAACCCATAAAAAATTTCGCTTCGTTTGATACCCATATTGCAAAGGAGAATGGGCAGATTTGGTCCAAGGATGTACACGAACGGGCTACAGTCCGAATAGGGACAACAGTATCTGTTATATCTGGAACCAATGGAAATATCCAAATATTGTGTAATATGAAAGCTTAAACAGGTGTTACAATTTTTCCCAGATGCCTGTAGTTACTATTCCCGTCATTCTTGAATGACGAAACGGGATATATGCGTTTATCCTATCGATTCATCATCGGTCTGATGGCCGAGCGGGCTATGGCGCCAGTCTGTACTGCTGGTGCTGGGTTTGAGTCCCATCGGTAGCAACTTTTTTTTGTGTTTTGCAAAAATTATACATGCTGTGTGTAGTATTTAGTGTCTTTTTTGACGAAGGTCATCGGATTTTTTTTCTGTGCAACTAAATACAAAGCGGCGAGATAGCCGAGAGGGCTCTTCAGGAAAGTTGTAGAGCACCTTCCAGAGCATTCGAATATTTGTGTGAAACGTGGATTTTATAAATATCAAAATCCAAAAAAACTGGATTTTCAATACAAATTAATATAGAAATTTGAATCGCTTTGCGTAAAGTGAGGACTAAACCAATCGTTCCCAAACTGTTGTTGAGTTGTTGAGGACCCCAAAAGGAACCGAAAAAATGCTGTGCTCGCTAAATTTTGACAACTTTTTTTTTCCATGCAACCATATTACACCCTAAAGTTTTTGCTGTGTAGTTTGTGCAACAAGTGGCAAAAATTTGATTTATCCAGCACGAGTTGTATATATGTCTAAAGAGATTCACCGAATTGGATAAATATGACGAGTACTGAAAAAATCAACTTTTGCAGCGAGTTGCATACACAGATTTTTTCAGTTCCGAACAAGATGAATGAAATTTTAAGTCCATTAGCACTGTTCACGGATATATTCCCTGAAAATGTGAACTTATTTCTTTAAGGTTAAGATGGTTTTGATATGAAGTAAGAATGGAGTTTCAATCAATTGATTGATTTATTTTTCACTTTTTAACTTTTCTTCTAAATTTCTTATAGGTTTTGATCCTCACTTTTGTCTTTTCCATACATCAGTGAACAACGCTAATATTTATGTGTCAAAACAATGTTGAAAAGTATTACTTTTCGAAACATGTGCTGAAAATTTTAATTTTGTACCACCCGTTGGAGTGCTAAAACTTATGACTCGATAAACCTAGTTAAAAAAATGAACGACTCGTATTAAAAAAAATCTTTATTTTGTGTCTTCACGTAGTAAAAAAAATTAAAGCTGGCTTGAAGCTTGAAAATTTTGATTGTTGAATATTACCTGTTTTTTTAAATGTAATTTTTCATCAACTTTAGCTGAATAAGTTTGATTACACATAGAATGACGGTAAATTACATATTTTCAGTGGTAATTTTAAACATTTTTCTGACACAAAATCTGTCAACTTTAACAAATGTAATATTTATTACCTTGATTTTTTAACTGAGTACCGCTTAAATCGAAAATGACTTGCAATGTTCTGATTCATAGTCATTTTTTAATTATCGAAAATTCTTCATTTTTTTCTTTTTAAGAATAATTTTAGCATTAGCATTAGCATTAGCATTAGCAATAAAGGTCGCACAATTCCGGATGGCTGCACAACGCTTATCTTGCTGTTTAACTGTAATTAAACGTATAATAGCACTAGACTCTCATCCGGTTACAATATTCCAACACGGGAGATACCATGTTTTCATCTTTAGATGAGCGTGTAATACTATCCAGTAAGATAAGGGGCTCCTGGCCGGTACCTTGCTAACCTCGGGGATTGGAAGGCATGTTAGTAAACATCTATCTAGAATGCGCAGAGATCTCTACGTCACCTAGTGGTATAGATGTTTGTAGGGAGGTTTTGGACTCAATGTTAGTAAATTGAATGTTCTTATTATTTAACACCATCACCACCACCACCAAAAACAGTTCCATCACCACAAAGAACCAAGCTAGATTTTAACACAAATACATTACAAAACGAACACGACAATAAAACCATCATCCTGGTACTGCTGCACACACGATACTGACGCGCAATAATATTCATTAGCACAATGATCCCCCACCGCATGCATGGCATGAACATGAACACTAACACAGCACAAAAAGAACACCACAAAAATCCATCTCCCTATCACTACTGCTTGATCGATACTGACGTGCATTAGGGGAGATGGGGGTAAGACGGCCACCCTAAGGGAGAAGTCTAATAAAATTTACACAAAAGATTATTTTGATCTCAAATTACGTACATATAGTTCTACTACTAATCCATTATAGAAATAACATAAATTAGTTGGTCTAAAAACCAATTTTCAATACTTTTCAGCAATTTAAAAAAAATAATTGAAATCGTGTATATATGAAATACGCGGTGTAAGACGGCCAGTGCTATAAATTTACTTAATAACTTTGCTAAATCCACCAAAATACCTACATGGTTGGTTGAACAGACTTCTCTGAACATCATAACTATTTTGGTTGAAAAAAATCAGGTTTCAAATGTGAAGGAAAATGCTGTATAAAAAATTTTATATTTTGGCTCAGTGAATTTCATATTATTGCGACCACATTTTATGAAAAACTGTGCATTTTTACTACAAAACAAGCACAATTTGATGCAAAATTATTAGTTTGTGTATTTAGATTAGAATAAGTAAATCAAAATTATGTAAACAATATTAAATTCGCGATTTTTATGAAAAGTTTGATAGGATTTCATACTATTCAATGAGTGTTGCTATATCACAGTAAAGAATGTTGTCGAAACGGTAGTTAACAGCATTTTGATTAAAAGTGGATATAGTTTTATCGAAAATGCTTTTTCTTTATCTACAAATATGTCTTAATAGTCAAAAACCGTCAAAAATATAACCTATATCAAATAAAATCCACAAATTACGGGTGGCCGTCTTACCCCCGGAGGAGGTGGCCGTCTTGCCCCCAAATAAATTATTTTTTTAAACATTTTTTGTTAATAGCTCATTGCATTTTTTAAACTTTTTCAAGGGACATAATCTAGGGAAAACTTCAATTTAACATGAAAAAATATTTGAAGACAGGAAAACATATTGTTATCTAACAAAAATGCCTAAGTTGTTATCCATGAAAATTACATCCAGTTTCAAGTTCAAAAATTATTTCTTTTTTTTTTTGAGCTATTTTTATACTATTTCAAACAATATTTTTGGCAAAGGTGACTCCATATGCATTATTTAGCATGAGGAACAGTATTGCTAAACATTTTAGTAATATTAATTAGTATACTTATTAAAACAGTGGGGTGGCCGTCTTACCCCGCCTGGCCGTCTTACCCCCAGCTCCCTTAATATTCATTAGCACAATGACCCCCTCTGCTTGCATGGCTTGAACATGAACACGAACACAGCACAAAGAGAACACCACAAAAAATCCATCTCCCCATCACCACTGCTTGCACGGTACTCTTTTTTCTTTTTAAGAATAATTCATCACGAAAATAGAGTCCTTAAAAATATTTTCGAAAAACTTTCTACACCGTCTTTTTTTGCCCTGTAGACCAACAAGACGGCACTTTTTCGGCCCACTGTTGACATATTCGAAATCCTCAGGAATTTACACGTAAGTTAGAATTATTGGACATGATTGAATTTTCAATTGAATTCGAAATTGAGTTCAGATTGAGTACACATTGTCCAATATTTGATGTAGAGCGATGTTTGAGAGATTGTGACTCCATAATTTGTAATAATTTTAATTTTAAATGTCTCACCTTTGCATTTATTTTTTTTTTTGATTTTTTTTTCAAAATTTGTAAAAAGGCTTTATTTGATTAAGAGGCAGTATTTGTAAATATTGCTCGGTTTGTTCTAGAGGTCGTATCGAGATGCTCCGATTTGGATGAAACTTTCAGCGTTTGTTTGTCTATATTCGAAAGGTCTTTTGAAGCACTTCAAAATGTGCCATAGACATCCAGGATTGGTTCGATTTTTTCTCTTAGCTTTTGCAAATTACTGTCAAAAATGGATTTTTTTAAAACTTTAATATCTTTTTGCAACAGCCTCCAACACCCATACTCCCATAGGTCAAAAGATAGGTAATTACATGGACTATAAGCCTAAGGAAATAACTTTTTGGCCGATCGCAGTTCATAGTTTTTCGATTTTTCTAGAACAAACATTTAACAACGTTAGTTTTTGCCCTGTAGGCCGCCATAGCGGCACTTTTTGGTCTCAATTTTGTCATATTCGAAATCCTCGGACAATTTCACGTATGTTATAAGTATTGGAGTTGTAAATTTGATTTAAAATATAATTAATAAAACATTTTTGAAAAAAGAAATAGATCTTATTTACCCTGTGATCAATACGTCAAATGCTGTATCAAGTAGGCGAAAACCTGTTTTATCCCTAATTAAACAAATTGTTAAAAAATATTTTAATTCATTCTTAATGGCAATTTTTCCAATCAAATTTACAACTCCAATACTTCTAACTTACGTGAAATTGTCCGAGGATTCCGAATATGACAAAATTGAGACTAAAAAGTGCCGCTATGGCGGCCTACCGGCCAAAAACTAACGTTGTTAAATGTTTGTTCTAGAAAAATCGAAAAACTATGAGAAAAACTGCGATTGGCCAAAAAGTTAATACCATATGCTTATAGTCCATGTAATTACCTATCTTTTGACCTATGGAAGTATGGGTGTTGGAGGATGTTGCAAAAAGATATTAAGGTTTTTTAAAAAATCAATTTTTGACAGTAATTTGCAAAAGCTAAGAGAAAAAGTCGAACCAATCCTGGATGTCTATGGCACATTTTGAAGTGCTTCAAAAGACCTTTCAAATGCATCTAAGAGAGTTGGAATTGATGAAGTTTTACGGAAATGCGAGCAATTTTAAGATTTTTTAGGTTTTTTGGACCTCAAACTTCAAAGCGAGAGGAAATTCCATAAAACACAAACAGGGGGCCCACACAACGGCTTTCCACCCACAACTCGATGACCACCCACTGGGGAGCCATAAAGCGTTATTTGAGGGAACGAGAGATACTGTTTGTACTGAATTGTTTTGCTGTTTTTTTTTTTTTTTTTCGTGATTCCCGGAAGTTAGGGAACTCCCAAACTTGGCCATTTGTTGAACCGGCTGGGTTGCGCGGGGGACGCCACGGGACATTTGATTCAATTGGCCAGAAATTGGTGGCTAGTTATTCGTTTGGAGCGATTTGTTAGGAAAGAGTCATGAGGAGGAATTGATTGCAGAGGGATTTTTTCTAAGTTATCGAGTTTCATGAGTTTTATTTTGTAGATAACAAACTTGTTTATAGTATTCTCTAGGAGTCTAAGATTCGATTTTTTATCTATAAAATAAACAAATATATAAAAATATTACAACAAAAATATGAAATATCACAAATACACAAAGAAAACTTCAACCATAATTTTTTCCGTGAAAAATTGCGACCCCTTCGATTGCATTAAATATTGGATCGAATTCCATCGCTGTTTGCCGGCTTCCAATAAAACTGTCGAATTCACTTCATTAACTTCGCCCCTGCTGAAGCCCTCACCCCGATATCGATGTAAATTTCGTGTAATATTTCATTTTAAATTCCCGAGCATAAATTCTTCTGCTTTTCCATCTGTCCCAACCTCCCCAGGGGATAAAGCTCCCATATTGTTCACTCAGAACCCCTCTCTCTCTCTGGGTTCCCATGATCGATCGCCGGCACCCTCCATTTTTTATTGCCCTACTTCTGTGTTTGGTTGTCCTGTCGAATTACCGCAGCTGTCAGGTCGATTCCGACTGAGAGGTGACATTTTTCGCAATTTGGAGATCGATTTTTTTTGGAGTCGAATTTTTCGATTGATTTTTTGCTTTTTTGAAGTGATTTTTGTTTTTTTATTTCCATGACAAAAATACTTCTCTTATTCTGCTATATGAATTAATCAACTTTTTAATCTTCCAACAATTCAACGATATCATTAGGAGTCAATTCACAGTTCCGCGAACAGCATCAACTTGGGTGGCACTCCACCTTAAAGTGACTTCCACAGAACATCTTCTCTCAAGATTTAATTTCGATTGGGCGAAAGTTTAATTTCCGGCGAAAGGCCTCTCTGCTGAAACACTTGCTCACTTTTCTAAAAGTGTTCCCTCTTTTTTTTTTCTTTCTCTTGTTCCAGGTAGGTCGTCTATTCTACGTTAGTTTTCCAACACCGTTCTGACTAGTGCCGCCATCAGGACAGTCACCACCGCCACCGCCACCGGACAGGATCGGACTTCTTCCACTACTACAAGGTAGGTGTGACACGAGGAGATTGGTTTGGCCGGGGTTTCGTGGGTGGAGGGGCAAAACATTGGAATTTACTGGTTTATTTGTAGGGCGGCAAGCAGTAAACAAGAAAGTATAATTGATGTATATTTTTAAATTCTGACAATTTTAAAATTGTCTTTATCAGTAAATTAAAAAAAACCTTTTTCAAACATAAATTAATTAAAAAATCAAAATCTGGAGTTTTTTTTGAAAAGGTCCAATAAACCAATTTTCCAGTTTCTGCTTTTTGGTGTTTTTGAAACCGCCTTGAGTTAGGGGAGTTAAAAAACACCCAAAATGCAAAAACTGAAAATTTGGTTTATTAAACCTTTTCAAAAAAAAAAAAAAAAAAAAAAAACTCCAGAAATGCTTTATACATTTCATATCTAGTATATTTTTGTAAATGTGCTTTAATTGGGGTTTATCTCACTAACTTTTCTTATATATTTTAAATGCTGTAAAAACTTTCTAGTTTTTTTATTAGAATTTAATTGTTTTGCAAATAAAATGGTAATGCCATTAATCGATGAATTAGGACACATTGTTCTATTAGATTTGGCCTTATATTTTAGTTAAAAAGTTACATGGATATCATTCAATTACTCAACTCAACGCAAGAAGCAAGAGATTGACAAAACCCTCGATTATAGAAAGTTTCGATTTTCTGAAGGTTTGTGTAAGACTTCGGATAATCGAATCACGAAAAAAAATATTTTCATATTTTTTTTTTTATTTTCTTGCCTTAAACATCAAATTTGAGTTCTGCGTCCCCATTTCAGTCAAATTGAAATAGTTGTTTGCGTATTAAATTACCAAATACATCTTTTCAAATACTTGTTAAGCATTATTTTGGCTGGACACAATCAAAACTAAAAAACGAAAACAAATGTGATTCGATTATTTGAAGAGAAATATGTCCATTGCATTTGGATAATCGAGTCTGGACTGTACACAGTAAAAAATTTCTGTGGAAAATCGCATGCAAAAGCATGCACATCACCTTTGTGAGCAAAAGTATGTAGTGTTGTATGAGAAAACGTGTTCACAAAAAGCATGTACAAAAGAAAAATTATTTAAATTTTGCACACCTCAAAAAACGTCTATCTGTTGTTTATCTGTCTAATATTCAGAATACCATGTCCGCGCCCCAACCATCTCGGCTATCTTGCAGCTGTAAAATTAGCTGGATCAACACCGATGTAGCTGTACACAGCTAAAAAAGTAGTACAGTCATCCCACATATTCGGAACACCCACAAATTCGGAACACTTTTGTGATAATTTGTCAATAGCATGCCAAATGCAGCTTTTCTCTCGACCCTACTATTTTTACGACCTTCATTTGAACATTTTCTTCCTATTTCACTAGTAAAAGTAGTACTTTTTGAACGAAAAACTTCATTTCAAGACTATTTAATCCTGAGCAGCAGAACACTGCCTCCAAATTGCCTGTTTCATGATTGAGTGATGTGATATTTTCACAAAAAAAAAAGTTATCAGACCATGGATAAAACATTACTAAGCATGAGTTTCACTGGTTGCAGTGTGTGAAGTCATTATTTTGTTACAAATCTGTACTCCTGGAGAGATCCAAAGTTTGTTTACATCCGTAAAAAAAAGTGTTCCGAATTTGTGGATTTCAAGGGTCAAAGTTTTTCTTCAAAAACTTGATATAAAAGTTAAAATTTGCAGTTGTTCGATACAGCATTCGAAAGATCGCAAGAAAAGCTTTGAAATGAAGGTAATAGCGAATCATTAAGTTCAATTATCGATTTACTATGATTTTGTTAACATTGGCCGATCTGTAAACTGTTCCGAATATGACGGATGACTGTAATCCAGCTGCGTGTAAAAGGCATGGATGTAATATAAATATTGCATTATTTTATGCAATTTTATGTGATTTTACACCCTGAAATATGTAGCCCATCAGTATGGGAAACCTACTTGACCAAAATGTCATGCTGATATATGCGTTTATCCCTACAGCTTTTCATCGGTCTGATGGTCGAGTGGGCTAAGGCGCCAGTCCTTACTGTTGGTGCTGGGTTTGAATCCCGTTGGTTGCAACCTTTTTTTGTGTTTGCAAAAAAATGTAGATGCAGTGTGTACAATTAAGTGTTTATTTTGACGAAGGTGAAGTGCATGCTTTTGCATGCGATTTTACCATCGGATTTTTTGCTGTGTATATAAAAAGCAAAGATTTGAAAATCATTCATAAAAATGATTGCGAAAAAAGTTAGACCAATTTTCTATTTAACACTCAAACTAAAACTTGTTTGCACTAAAAAATCGCCAAAAATCAAATTTTAAGCCACTTTGGAATTTTTAAAAAGTATTAGTAAGTAAACCTTTTTTTGTTTTTTGTTTTTAATTTTGTGTTTGATGATATGGCCTTGTTTCAAATAACTTTGTGAGTGTTTTGAAAAATAATAATATTGTTCTGGGCTCAACATTGGCCGTATTTTGGACTAATATCCTCTTTATTTTGTTTTCATTTTGTCCTAGATAATGTTTTGACTCACTTTTTCGTGAATTCAATGACTTAAATTTGTATCAAAAGATGCGAAAAACTAAAAAAAAAAATCACCAGAGAAGTATGGGTTTTTTTTTAATATTCAGTATCAAAAATTTGGCAGAAGAAGGTTAACCTTTTCCAACATTTTTTTTTTTCAATTATCAATATTTATATTATTTTGGGATGATTATGCTATTAATAAAGTAAATTTTTCCTCAAAAATGTTTTTATTTATTTTCGAAATGTTTGTTTTTAGAGTTTTCAATGTATATGTTTTGCCATCTGACCCTTTTTAGATTTTTCAAAGAAAAATTTAATGTTTCTAAACCTCTTGAGCAGAAGTTGTAAAGATGCAGAAATCAAAGCCATTTTTCAAATTCACACTGAAATAAAAAAAAATGTACAAAATTTCTTTATGTTAGGAATTTAGCCCCTATTCCTTATTAAAAGGGTTAGTGAAATTTAACGATTTCGCGGACAGCGTGAAATCCGTGAAACTTGGATTTTTCCGCGAAATTTTATGTTTGTGTGAAACTGTAACGATTTTTCTGAAAACGATTTATCTAACTCAAATAGGAATAAACATAATCTTATAAGCTACTGTAAAATTAAACGAGTGAATACCCTTTTTCAATTACTGACATAGGGTTAGTGATTTTTGATGATTTCGTGGACGGGGTGAAATTCGTGAAATTTATCAATTTCTTCAAATCATGTTTGTTTTTCAAAATAGCAAAATAATAAATATTTCATTCATACAGATTATTTAAGTAAATTTTATTAGTTTTCAATTGAAAAGCTTGATATGAAACATTTGAAGAATTGTTCAGATTTTTCAGCGTTTTTAGAAACTTACTAAGTTTACTAATATTTTCATTCGCTGTAATAACAATTTTACTGCTATTTTATTTGAAAGGTAAAGTTTCTTATGAAATTAAAAAAATCATGATTTGTTTTATGAAAAATAAAATGAAAGCTTTGAAATAAACTTTTAAAAATTTAACTGATTTTTCTGAGTCCTGTTGATTGTTTAAGATATTTGATTATTTGGGTGGATAATTCACGTGAAAGATTAAAAATACTGCTTTTTTGTTATTGTATTCATTTTGTATAAAAATTTTGATTTCGTTACAAATTATACTATTTTTTACTATTGATTTAAAATTTAAATTTAGGAAAGGGAGATAAACACCTTTAAAAAATGTTTATTTACTTAATGTCTGCAAAAAAAATCAAATTATTTCATTCATTTTTGTTAAACAGGATTGTTAAATCCTGATTTGATATGAAATTCAATCAAATGAAGCAAATCATTGAAAACTTCTTAACTTTAAATGTCGAATATTGAAAAAAGCAGTTCAATAAATGAGAATACGCATGCCCTACATTTTATTTTAAAATATATTTATAGCCCATCCATAAAGTAGGTGGAATCTGTTTTGAAAATTAGGAGAATTTTTTTGTGTCACGTTCAAATTTATGAAAGATTTTTTTGTTTATTGAAGAAGCATGAAAAGTAGTTTCTGTGATTCAAACATAAAATTTTCAGAGTTATTTTAACATTTTTCACGTTCCGTGAAATTTGCATGAAATTTGGTGTTTTAAAATTGAGGTCCCCGTGAAATTTGCAATTTTCGAGCGTGAAAAATCACTAAGCCTACTTATTAAGTAATTGGGTTTTTTGGATTACTAAATAAGGAAAATAGGCAAAATTTCCCAGCATTAATAATTTGGTTCTCTTTTTTTAATTTCATTTTAGGCAGACTCTACTTTTTTAGAAACTATTTTTCTAGAGTGTTGATATTCGACTAAAATTGGAAATCAATTATTTGTTTAGTTTAAGTATTTCTGAAACATTAGACGTAATTTTAGAAAATGTTGAAATGCTGCTTAAAAAACAGCTAAAATGTACAATGTATTTCAGATTACAGCTTACATTTTGAAAGGGCTGGAAACATTATATAGGACCCAGTTATGCGATTATTAAATTGTTAGCAAGAATAATAATATATCAGATTTTAAAAGATTTTTTTAGATCTCTCATTTTCTGCAAAATTTGAACAAATATTTGATTAAATAAACGAGTTGAATATATTATCGAAAACTATGTGAATATTTAATTAAACTTTAATGGGAATTTTCGTTTAAATTGATGTATTTTGAGATTTATGAGAAATTGTCCAATTCAATCAATAGCATATCACTATAGCATTCCACTTTTACTCCCTCAAACCTTGTCATTATTTCAAAATTTACAAGAACTATTTCAAATATCCATATTCTTCCCATTTTTAAATCTTGATCAAGTGGTAATATCTTAAAAGATGGTTGCCCGACCTTCAAATGAAACAGTAAACAGGAAAGATGGTTCAACAATGTACAGTAGTACGGATGAAAACAATTTTACACCAATATTCGATTAATCAGACATATGTGACGATGTTTCTTTACAGGGTTGCCAGATTATCAAATTTATTGATACTCTTTGAAATTGATGTCTGTAAACGCTTCAGTTTCGTCAAAGTATGATAGGGTTCTCTGAATTACAATATTACAATATTACAATATTTTTATAGCATTTATACTCGAAATTTACAACTGTATTTATTGGCAGTAATTTCACTGAAATTCAATTCTGTCGATAGGAGCTTGTTCAGAGAGCCTATCTATCATACCTTGACGAAATCGAAGCGTTAACTGACAAGTTTTCAAGAACTATGTCCATTGCAATCAAGCATTGAAACCTGAAAGGAGAGTTTCAGGATATTTGATCTGTTTTCACACTTGAAAATTAAAATTGAAGTGAAACGATCTTCGTTTCAATGATATAATTTTGTGAGCTTTCTGGACATTGTTCAAATCGGATAATTAGTGTCATTTTTGAAGTTTTCATGGTATATCTATCTATCTCATATGACATATTAATTGGATGTTTTTGTTGCAAGTTGTACACTAGAGTGAAAATAAAAAAAAACGTCGTCAGGGATACTCCGTGGCTCGATTCAATTTGGAGCTTAATCGGTTAAGGTTTAAGGGTTGCTATAAATCGTAAAAGTTTGTGAAATAAAATATTTTCATACAAAAACGTCTTTTTTAAATCGCTAATGACTCGTCAGGGTGAACTCGGATCGTTTTGCGGTCGTCGACAAAGTTGTTTGTCATAAAATATTATATAAGAAACTCACACTTGACAATGATCCAACATTTTTCACGCCACCTTGTCGTGGAATTTTGAAATTTTTGCAAGTTTTGCTAATTTCCCCATACAAACTTCAACGACCGATAGTGGCCCTTAAACACAGTAAAAAATAATATAAATTTGGAAGGTGTAATTTTGGAAGGTTAAATATAACCTCTTTTATGGTGTAATTTTACCACAATTTAGACTGAAAAAGTGACATTACACCTGAAAAGCGGTAAAACTACTCATTTTCAGAGGTAAAATTACACATTTTTCTGACATAAAAGATGTACCCCTGCCCAGATGTAATATTACCATGATTTTTTTTCTGTGAACCTTAACCGATTTTGTTCAAAAATGGCACATTTATTTATTTTTATCAAAAGAAACAAGTCACGGGGAATATCTTAAGATTTTCCAAAAAATTTAAGTTTTTCTTATCCTATTGTACACTAAAGTTTTCCATCACTGACTGCCCTGTTTTCCTGCAAACACTGTCCCGGAATTACCTTGGCTCGTTCGGTACGTGTTCGAGTGGTTAATCCTTGATGGGAGGATTGAAACCCAGCATGGTTGAAAAACGGGCAAAAAATCCATCCCACACTCCTCCCAACACAACCTGCTAAGAAAATGCTAATCCCTCAACCGAGTCCTGCAGCAGGGTCTCCGACAACTTTACAAGGAATGATTCAATTTTCCCTGTGTTTTTTTTATTCATCTCTCTTGATGTTGATGGCAAAACATGCCGGGATCTGGACCACAACCGCAATGCTCTCTCTCTGGATGAGTTTTGAGCGGTCGGTGCTTGTTAAACGATTTCGAGATTTTCTCATTGAACCACAGAGCTTGAGGTCGATCTTTTTGCGAAACTTGTGATGTCCGGTGGTGGGCTTTGAAGGGAACGACTAAGGGGGTGTGTGGTTTCCCACTGTTCCCGGAATGTCGGTTTTCATTTCGTTTTCATGTATTTGGGAAAGTTGGACGGGATGAGAATTGACAGTTCAGTGGGACGAGTTGAAATTGGACGAGCGAAGATGGAATTTATGTTGGATAAATGAGTTTTTGACATTCTCACATTTTTTTTACAGAAAAGAATCGAAAGATGAGAGATGATAGATGAGAGATGAGAGATGAGAGATGAGAGATGAGAGATGAGAGATGAGAGATGAGAGATGAGAGATGAGAGATGAGAGATGAGAGATGAGAGATGAGAGATGAGAGATGAGATGAGAGATGAGATGAGAGATGAGAGATGAGAGATGAGAGATGAGAGATGAGAGATGAGAGATGAGATGAGAGATGAGAGATGAGAGATGAGAGATGAGAGATGAGAGATGAGAGATGAGAGATGAGAGATGAGAGATGAGAGATGAGAGATGAGAGATGAGAGATGAGAGATGAGAGATGAGAGATGAGAGATGAGAGATGAGAGATGAGAGATGAGAGATGAGAGATGAGAGATGGCAGCTGACAGATGATAAATGATAGATGGCGATTCATCATCAAGGCTTAAACAAAACCATTAGCTTTGCATCCAAAATAAATTCATGAATTACAATCAATCAGAAAAAAAAACATCACAATTTTTCCTCATCACACAAAAAAACGTGATGAATGTTAACAAGAGATAATCTCTGCGGGATCGTCGGGACCAACCAACCAAGCTGGCTGCTCTTTTTTGACAAATGTATCCATTTTATTTATTTCTCTCGCACCGTGTCCAACACGGCAAAGTGCTCAATTTAAATTTCATACACACCATTCCTGCTGCTGCTCGTTACTCGCTGTAATGCACCCAAACCCGTATTCTTCCATATTTGCATATTTGTTTAATTTATGGAGCAAAAATGCAATATTGTGACACGTGTACTCACGCGTGGAGTGCAAATAGTGGGGAACGGGCAATGTACCAAAAAGAAAAAAAAAAGAGGTTAAAACCAATTCGTTACATTTTCCCGCATCTGCTTTGGATATCACACAAAGTTTTCGGGGTGGGGTGGGTAAATTTGTTTCAATAATAATTTTTGAGTAATGTGCGACCGAGATAGCGTGGATGTAAACGGGGTTTTGAAACAATATAAAAACGTTGCATGAAACTTTAATCGAAAATGGGTTTGCGAAAAAAGAGAGAGAGCAAATTGAAACAACTGTTAGTGTGTGTGTGTTTATTTGATCTTGCTTACATGGTTGTTGATGGAATAGAGCAAAGAGTAATTTTTATGCAAAATGCACTGGCGAAAAAAAATCTTATGATACATTACATTAAATATGTTTTTGTTTTTGTTATTTAGGACCTAGTCTACATAATTTATGAAGCCTTTAGTTTGTTTTTCAACATTTTCTAATAGTTCAATCTACTTTGCTTTTTGCTCATTTATCACAATTTTGCTGTAAAACAATATGAAATAAGAAAGGAATCAGAGCAATAATTTGATTGCTCCTCTACATCCTAACCCCACCTCTAGACGGGCTTTGATCTTAAAAAATTGGTCAGAAGAAATCTCTTTTTCAAAAATTAGGGTTTTAATAAAACTCAGTAAAAATTAAAAAAAAATCCTGATAAATATGAAAACTCCCTACAGGCAACATATTTAATTAAAGTTTATGAAAAAGGTGCAATACTATCTAAAACATGCTGAAACAAAACATAAAGAAAAATAAAAACAATACTGAAAATTCAAGAAGAAATACATAAATCAAAAAGAATTAAGTTTTTGGTTGAAAGTTGTTCTAATTGACGTTTAAAATATGAAAAAAGGTGTTTTTTTTTTGAAGAAATCATAATTTTGATGGCGTTTTAAAAATCACCAAATAGGTACTAAGAATAAGCTCACTAAAGGCAAATCGGAACAAAATAATTAAAAAACAAAAAAAAATCCTTTTTAATCCTTAAGATTGTGAAACAGTTGATTTAATGTTAAAAACAAATTTTTGATTGCTGAACTATCCGCCGTTTAACCCTTTCAGGCCTGATGGGTCATATATGACCCATACCGAAATTCGGTTGTATAAAATCACACAGTGCTCAAAACATGTAACATTGTTCAGCAAAGTTGTAATTTATGAGTTTCTCTACCTAGGAAAAAATGTTTGAGTGGTTGTTAATGGCCTTTTTGACGACCTAGAACATCCTGAAAACCTGAAATTTGGAAACTTCAGAAAATGTTGAAGATAATTCAGGTTTACAACGATTTTTCAAGGCAAATGAAGTTTAGTTATTACCAGTCACATCCTCACGACCATTTGGGACCACTTCGATCCCTTTGGATCTCTTTGGGATGATCTAGGTCCTCCAAAGTGTCCTGGAATACAGATCTTGGAGTCTACCGCCGTAACAACACGATTCTACCAAGTTTCCGATTATGGTTCATATTCAGTGATGTCCCTGGGACCCTTTGGAAACACTATGAGCTATGTGGGTCACTTTTGGGATGATCTGGGTCCTCCAAAGTGTCCTGAAATACAGATCTTGGAGTCTACCGCCGTAACAACACGATTCTACCAAGTTTCCGATTATGGTTCACATTCAGTGATGTCCCTGGGACCCTTTGGCAACACCATGAGCTATGTGGATCACTTTTGGGATGGTCTGGGTCCTCCAAAGTGTCCTGGAATACAGATCTTGGAGTCTACCGCCGTAACAACACGATTCTACCAAGTTTCCGATCACGGTTCATATTCAGTGATGTCCCTGGGACCCTTTGGCAACACTATGAGCTATGTGGATCTCTTTTGGGATGGTCTAGGTCCTCCAAAGTGTCCTGGAATACAGATCTTGGAGTCTACCGCCGTAACAACACGATTCTACCAAGTTTCCGATTATGGTTCATTTTCAGTGATGTCCCTGGGACCCTTTGGCAACACTATGAGCTATGTGGATCACTTTTGGGATGATCTGGGTCCTCCAAAGTGTCCTGGAATACAGATCTTGGAGTATACCGCCGTAACAACACGATTCTACCAAGTTTCCGATTATGGTTCATATTCAGTGATGTCCCTGGGACCCTTTGGCAACACCATGAGCTATGTGGATCACTTTTGGGATGTGTTGGGTCCTCCAAAGTGTCCTGGAATACAGATCTTGGAGTCTACCGCCGTAACAACACGATTCTACCAGGTTTCCGATTATGGTTCATATTCAGTGATGTCCCTGGGACCCTTTGGCAACCCTCTGAGCTATGTGGGTCACTTTTGGGATGATCTGGGTCCTCCAAAGTGTCCTGAAATACAGATCTTGGAGTCTACCGCCGTAACAACACGATTCTACCAAGTTTCCGATTATGGTTCATATTCAGTGATGTCCCTGGGACCCTTTGGCAACACTATGAGCTATGTGGATCACTTTTGGGATGTGTTGGGTCCTCCAAAGTGTCCTGGAATACAGATCTTGGAGTCTACCGCCGTAACAACACGATTCTACCAAGTTTCCGATCACGGTTCATATTCAGTGATGTCCCTGGGACCCTTTGGCAACACTATGAGCTATGTGGATCTCTTTTGGGATGGTCTAGGTCCTCCAAAGTGTCCTGGAATACAGATCTTGGAGTCTACCGCCGTAACAACATGATTCTACCAAGTTTCCGATTATGGTTCATTTTCAGTGATGTCCCTGGGACCCTTTGGCAACACTATGAGCTATGTGGATCACTTTTGGGATGATCTGGGTCCTCCAAAGTGTCCTGGAATACAGATCTTGGAGTATACCGCCGTAACAACACGATTCTACCAAGTTTCCGATTATGGTTCATATTCAGTGATGTCCCTGGGACCCTTTGGCAACACCATGAGCTATGTGGATCACTTTTGGGATGTGTTGGGTCCTCCAAAGTGTCCTGGAATACAGATCTTGGAGTCTACCGCCGTAACAACACGATTCTACCAGGTTTGATTATGGTTCATATTCAGTGATGTCCCTGGGACCCTTTGGCAACCCTCTGAGCTATGTGGGTCACTTTTGGGATGATCTGGGTCCTCCAAAGTGTCCTGAAATACAGATCTTGGAGTCTACCGCCGTAACAACACGATTCTACCAAGTTTCCGATTATGGTTCATATTCAGTGATGTCCCTGGGACCTTTGGCAACACTATGAGCTATGTGGATCACTTTGGGATGTTCTGGGTCCTCCAAAGTGTCCTGGAATACAGATCTTGGAGTCTACCGCCGTAACAACACGATTCTACCAAGTTTCCGATTATGGTTCGTATTCAGTGATGTCCCTGGGACCCTTTGGCAACACTCGGAGCTATGTGGATCACTTTTGGGATGTTCTGGGTCCTCCAAAGTGTCCTGGAATACAGATCTTGGAGTCTACCGCCGTAACAACACGATTCTACCAAGTTTCCGATCATGGTTCATATGCAGTGATGTCCCTGGGACCCTTTGGCAACACTATGAGCTATGTGGATCACTTTTGGGATGGTCTGGGTCATCCAAAATATCCAGGAATACAGATCTTGGATTTTCCCACCGTAACAACATGATTCTACCAAGTTTCCGATTATGGTTCATATTCAGTGATGTCCCTGAGACCCTTTGACGTACACGAGAAACCAATCCGCGAACGTGGAGATAAGTGAGATTGAGGGGAAACCTCGTATATTTTTTGACCCATATATAGTTCGATACCGATCATATAGCTCAATTTTCAGCTCGAATTTTGCCTGAGTTGCAGTTGAGGCATTCCTCCGTGTATTGCCACAGAGTTTTTCAATGCTCAGATTCAGCCGCCCACAGATCGTTCGAGAGATTGAATGTGTTGGGTTTTGGGAGGTTTATGACTTGAACAAATCCAACTAACGCTGCAGTCAAAATCCTCCCTCGACAGCCACCTACCCCTTTTGCCTCGACAAATGGGATTCAAGCCATCCTTTCGCTTACAAAGCGAAACCCGCCAAGAGCTGGCACCCTTTAGCATTACTAGACTCCAAGAACTGTATTTCAGGACACTTTGGAGGACCCAGATCATCCCAAAAGTGATCCACATAGCTCATAGTGTTTCCAATGGGTCCCAGGGACATAACTGAATATGAACCATAATTGGAAACTTGGTAGAATCGTGTTGTTACGACGGTAGACTCCAAGATCTGTATTCCAGGACACTTTGGAGGACCCAGAACATCCCAAAAGTGATCCACATAGCTCATAGTGTTTTCAATGGGTCCCAGGGACATCACTGAATATGAACCATAATTGGAAACTTGGTAGAATCGTGTTGTTACGGAGGTATACTCCAAGATCTGTATTCCAGGACACTTTGGAGGACCCAGACCATCCCAAAAGTGATCCACATAGCTCATAGTGTTGCCAAAGGGTCTCAGGGACATCACTGAATATGAACCATAATCGGAAACTTGGTAGAATCGTGTTGTTACGGCGGTAGACTCCAAGATCTGTATTCCAGGAAACTTTGGAGGACCCAGACCATCCCAAAAGTGATCCGCATAGCTCATAGTGTTGCCAAAGGGTCCCAGGGACATCACTGAATATGAACCATGATCGGAAACTTGGTAGAATCGTGTTGTTACGGCGGTAGACTCCAAGATCTGTATTCCAGGACACTTTGAAGGACCCAGAACATCCCAAAAGTGATCCACATAGCTCATAGTGTTTTCAATGGGTCCCAGGGACATCACTGAATATGAACCATAATTGGAAACTTGGTAGAATCGTGTTGTTACGGCGGTATACTCCAAGATCTGTATTTCAGGACACTTTGGAGGACCCAGACCATCCCAAAAGTGATCCACATAGCTCATAGTGTTGCCAAAGGGTCCCAGGGACATCACTGAATATGAACCATAATCGGAAACTTGGTAGAATCGTGTTGTTACGGCGGTAGACTCCAAGATCTGTATTTCAGGACACTTTGGAGGACCCAGATCATCCCAAAAGAGATCCACATAGCTCATAGTGTTGCCAAAGGGTCCCAGGGACATCACTGCATATGAACCATGATCGGAAACTTGGTACCATCGTGTTGTTACGGAGGTATACTTCAAGATCTGTATTCCAGGACACTTTGGAGGACCCAGAACATCCCAAAAGTGATTCACATAGCTCATATTGTTGCCAAAGGGTCCCAAGGACATCACTGAATATGAACCATAATCGGAATCTTGGTAGAATCGTGTTGTTACGGCGGTAGACTCCAACATCTATATTCCAGGACACTTTGGAGGACCCAGAACATCCCAAAAGTGATCCACATAGCTCATATTGTTGCCAAAGGGTCCCAGGGACATCACTGAATATGAACCATAATCGGAATCTTGGTAGAATCGTGTTGTTACGGCGGTAGACTCCAAGATCTATATTCCAGGACACTTTGGAGGACCCAGAACGTCCAATAATGAAATGTAACTTTTTTTGCCTGTTTCTGTTTACTCATGGAAAAAATGAACTACTGGTACCAAAATTGTAGATTAACACAGCTCAGAAAAATTCAGGCCTGAAAGGGTTAAAAAAGATTATTCTTTAAAATATATTCGTCCATATTTTTAGGAACACCTCACCAGTTATTTGTCATGACTCTAATTAAATATTTTGCAATTTTAGGAACATTTTTTTTTTCATTTTGATTCGTGTGCAAAGCAATTCAATTTGTGGTCTTAAAAATGATTTGAAAAATAACACAAATAATAAAACGAAAAATATCCATTCAAGTTTTACGTTGGAAAAAACTATCTCATTTTCATGCAATGCAATCAAAACTAAATTAAGAATAATGAAATGCAAGAATGAAAATTCGACATCTTTTCCAATAACCTGTGTTGATATGATCCTAAAAATTTGCCTATTGGTCTTGTTTGTCGATAATCTATAATGTAATTTTTTGCACTATGATGGTTGAGATGCCTTTCCAGATAGTAAAAGAGAGCATAAAGCCATCGAACCATTAATTACTTCCAAAAATCTCTGAAATATCGAAGTTTTAAAAAAAATTGTTCTTTTTTAATGCATTTAAAGCCGTTGCAAATATTTTCAAATTTTATGTCGCCCCCCCCCCCCCTTCAAAATTGGTCTGAAAAATCAGGGGGCAAAACAAATTAAAAAAATCAAAATTTCCAGGAAAATAGAAGTCTAATCAACTGAAAACAATCTAGAATGCATTTTTCTGCATTGATAATCATATTTAGCATGTTTGGGCTTGTTTAAAAATGTTTAGAATTGTTATGAACATCCAATGTACAGCACCGCAAAAAATTTATTTTTCGCAAAAAAATAAAATTTTCTTCAATACTTAGATATTTTGGAAACTAATGATAGCAAAACAACTGGACAAGTGTACAATGCATTTTAAAACACTTTTTTCATTAAAATGTGGAAACCATGGCTCATAATTTCAATTTTTACACTTTTTTTCATTTTTTTGCTTTCCCAAAAACTTTGAACTTTGAAAAATATTTGCAACGGCCTTAATAACATTTTTATCCAATCTCGGAAATTACTTAGACAAATTTTAGGAAAGTATCTGAATTTTTTGAAGAAAAAATATTTTAAGACATGAGCAAATTGCACAATTCTTTCTAAATCAAACTTGAGGTGAATTTATGTCTAAAAAGATTTATTTTAGTTAAGTTCAGTTTATTCGAATCGATTTAAAATCATGAACATTGAAAAAAATATGACATCTATGTTTTCATAATCATCTTTTACAAATTTTTAAAACTTTTATTTTTTTAGATTTAGCATGGCTCAGTATGGTTAAAAACTATTCCATTAGTATTTAATTTTTACTTTTCATTGGGCAAAAAAGCTTTAATCTATCAATGTCACCCCCGTCAATGGTCTATGGATTTTCTAAAAAAAAATTATTTTAAACTTCACGAATTTGATGAAAAATGGCTCTATAAATCGTGCGCCATCACAACCTTTTTAAATGTTAGTAATATTCAATGTTTGGCCCTTTTAAAATGTTAGTCTTGATTTAAAATTATTCAAAATATTTTTTTCGAAAAGATCGGAAAATTTCACGATTGTTTCATGTGTTAACATTGAAAATCGGACCATTAATTGCTGAGATATCGTCATTAGAAAATGGTGGGCTGTTTGGGTGAGACTTAGAAAACTTCAATTTTCGTGTTTCTTTTTCTTTAAGCCGCTGTTTCTCAGCAACCAGTATTCATCTTGTCTCTTAGACAATTTTATAGCAAATTTTCTGAACTTTTCAAAAATATATTTTTAGAAATGGTCACTCATGGTCATAAAATTGAAAAACTGCAAATATTTCGCTAAAATCAAACTTTCGGTGGCTATATCTAGAAAACGGAGCCCTTTATCAAAAAATCTGTAAAGTACTTTTCGATTGCAAATTCAATTTTGCATTAAAAAATAATGTCAAACTTGTTTTTGCATGAAACTTCGATTTTTTTCCAAAAATCACTATTTTTTCAAAAATTCATAACTCGGCGGCAGTTTTTTTGACCATGTTTCTCTGTGGCTCAAAAGTTGTGGATTTTTGTCCCTTAAAACATATCAAAAAATCTCGAAAATCAAAAAAATACGTATTTTGGGAAATTGAGTTTTAGTGAAAAAACAGTTGATAAAAAAATCTGCTATTTTTTTCCGTGTACCTATTTTTTTCTCAAAAGTCCTCAACAATACCTACAACTTTGCCGAAGACACCAAATTGATCAGAAAAATCACTCAAAAGTTACAGCTGTTTGGATATTTACATACCATTTTTGTATGGACAGCAGCCAAAATTGTAGGGAGACTTGTATGGATGAACCAATCACACAAAATATCATATTTGGTCATAGGGAAGGCCCCCACAAAGTTTGAGCCAAAAAAAAAAAAATACAAATAAAATCCATTTCCGGGATTGGTAGAGAATTGCTCATTTATAGTATTTTTATTTGCATTTATCTTGTTTAGTTTCTGATTGCTTCTGATAGTATCTTTTGCTTATCTTGTTTTTTAAAGTCACTTTTTAAAATTGTTGCTTGTATTTAAATTTTCTACTGTTGTAGAAAAAAAACCGTAGAGACATAGGGGAGATGGGGGTAAGACGGCCACCCTAAGGGAGAAGTCTAATAAAATTTACACAACAGATTATTTTGATCTCAAATTACGTACATATTGTTCTACTACTAGTCCATTATAGAAATGACATAAATTAGTTGGTCTAAAAACCAATCTTCAATACTTTTCAGCAATTTTAAAAAAATAATTGAAATCGTATATATATGAAATACGCGGGGTAAGACGGCCAATGCTATAAATTAACTTAAAAGCTTTGCTAAATCCACCCAAACACCTACATGGTTAGTTCAACAGACTTCTCTGAACATCATAACTATTTTGGTTGAAAAAATCAGGTTTCAAATGTGAAGAAAAATGCTGTTTAAAAAATTTCATATTTTGGCTCAGTGAATTTCATATTATTGCGACCACATTTTATAAAAAATTATGAATTTTTACTACAAAACAAACACAATTTGATACAAAAAAAAAATAGTTTGTGTATTTTGATTAGAATAAGTAAATCAAAATAATGTAAACAATATTAAATTAGCGATTTTTATGAAAAGTTTGATAGGATTTCATACTATTCAATGAGTTTTGCTATATCACAGTAAAGAATGTTGTCAAAACGGTAGTTAACAGCATTTTGATTAAAAATGGACAGTTTTATTGAAAATGCTTTTCCTTTATCTAACAATATGTCCTAATAGTCAAAAACCGTCAAAAATATAACCTATATCAAATAAAATCAACAAATTACAGGTGGCCGTCTTACCCCCGGAGGAGGTGGCCGTCTTGCCCCCAAATAAATTATTTTTTTAAACATTTTTTGTAAACAGTTCATCGCATTTTTTTGAACTTTTTCGAGGGACATAATCTAGGGAAAACTTCAATTTAACATAAAAAAATATTTGAAGACAGAAAAACATATTGTTATTTAACAAAAATGCCTAAGTTGTAATTCATGAAAATTACATCCAGTTTCAAGTTCAAAAATTATTTGTTTATTTTGAGCTATTTTTATACTATTTCAAACAATATTTCTGGCAAAGGTGACTCCATATGCATTATTTAGCATGAGGAACAGTATTGCTGAACATTTTAGTAATATTCATTAGTATACTTATTAAAACAGTGGGGTGGCCGTCTTACCCCGCCTGGCCGTCTTACCCCCAGCTCCCCTAGTCTGGTACATAACAAAAATTACTGCATACTTATTTTCACATAATATAGAGGAGTTGTTAGAAAGAGACACCGCCAAAGTTGACCAAAGAAAATACATGTTTAAGAACACAAGTAAAACTTCCAACCCATAATTTTTCTAAATTTTTTAGATATCTTCTTCCCAATGCTTTTTAAAGATCGTAGATTGTTTGAAGAATGATTTTTGGCGAATATTTAGATCGAAGCCCGCCAAGAGGCTTGTAGAGGGTTAGCTGGCTGGAATTGTTTTTTTTTTTTGCTTTATTTAATCAGAAAAATCCAGATACAAACATAAATAATCATTTTAAATTATCTTTTTTTTTGCCAACAATATTAATGAAAATTCTCTTAATGTAATATAACATCCTTGCATTTTTCAATAACTTTCATTTCAATTTCACTGAATTATCTTTGAAAAAAAAAAATCAATATTTTTTTTCTGAGTGCACTTTTCCCTTCCTCCCAAGCTGCCAGAGGGTTATGGATAGAATAAATAATGTAACCGATGGAGTCTATGAGCCGGGCCAACCCCGTTCGTTGCTGCAGCTGCATTCTGTCGCTCCCGTCCCAACGGAAGCACTTTTTACTGAACGGGGAGGTTCGAAGGAAATGGAGGATGTTTGGTGAAAATAAATATTCACTACCCCCTGCAGGCGGGAGGTAGCTGGTGGGACTGGAATCCCCAATAACTGTGCACCAACCACACCTCACCATCCAAGCCCGGATTGAAAACCATAAATGCTCCATGCTGCAGCTGGAGCTCCACTTGGTCGTAGAGAATAAAAGTGCACTGAGGGAAAAAATCAGGTGGAAATTTTGCTTTTCGTTTCTTTTTTACGATAGAGTTAAAAATTATTCAAAAACGATTACAATTACGAATTTTTCAGTGCATTTTTTTAACCTCTTTCCTGTATGGCAATCGGAGGGGCTTTGCATGAAAATTATTTCCTCCCACCTCCTCAATGTTTGTTTGTTGCTTTTGTTGCATAGATGTTTATATTGGCAAGATTTTGCTCGCGTGTGAGTGTGTGTGTGTGCTTGTTGCCCTCAGCTGGAATATTGTTTTATGTTTTCAGTCTGGAAAGGGCAAACACATCGAACAAAAAAAAATCATGGTTCCCAAACCAAGGGTAAAATGCAATCGGATGCTTTGAAGGATTGTCACGTTCGCCGGAAAAAAAATGAAAAGGCAGGAAAAGCTGGGAAATCATTCGACCTGGAAAACCTGTTGTTAGACGAGTGGGGACCCTTTCCTCGAATTTTCTTGACAAGGAATAAAATTGTAAATTATTTGTCACAATTCCCAAAACTCTTTAAATAGCGAAAACCACACTAAAAAAACATTTGCGGTATTCTTATTGCCTTCCTCATGAGCAAATCAAAAGTTGAAAACTTCTCAGCAAATATCCAATTTCATTCCCAACTCGGCAGTAGTGGTTGCTTTTTCCAACAAAAAAAGAGGTTTTTCCCGCCTTCCCCTCCGAAGCAACTTCAAAAACGTTTGCAAAAGGCGCAGAATTGGCAGTGCAAATAAATATTTCCCTCGCTTTCACCCACTGACTGACTGACTGGCGCAGTTTGGTTTCCACACGGATTAAATTTCTGAGAAAATCCGGAAGTCAAATGAAAATCCATCTCCCTAATTCAGAGCTGGAAAAGCTGTTTGTGAAGCGCTCGTGATATGTTGTAGTGGGAATGTTGCTTTGTGAAAGAAATGCTCTGTGGAAATTATTTCAGCGAGAACTGTTATGAGTTTTGACGAGACTTGTTTGCAAGTTTCTAAAAAAATTCTCAAAAAGATCTCATCCTTATTCGAATTCGAATCGTCATTCTAAATTTTCATTCACAGTCTTAATAATAAAATCATAAAATCATAAAATCATAGAATCATAAAATCATAAAATCATAAAATCATAAAATCATAAAATCATAGAATCATAAAATCATAAAATCATAAAATCATAAAATCATAAAATCATAAAATCATAAAATCATAAAATCATAAAATCATAAAATCATAAAATCATAAAATCATAAAATCATAAAATCATAAAATCATAAAATCATAAAATCATAAAATCATAAAATCATAAAATCATAAAATCATAAAATCATAAAATCATAAAATCATTTAATCATAAAATCATAAAATCATAAAATCATAAAATCATAAAATCATAAAATCATGAAATCATAAAATCATAAAATCATAAAATCATAAAATCATAAAATCATAAAATCATAAAATCATAAAATCATAAAATCATAAAATCATAAAATCATAAAATCATAAAATCATAAAATCATAAAATCATAAAATCATAAAATCATAAAATCATAAAATCATAAAATCATAAAATCATAAAATCATAAAATCTTAAAATCATAAAATCATAAAATCATTTAATCATAAAATCATAAAATCATAAAATCATGAAATCATAAAATCATAAAATCATAAAATCATAAAATCATAAAATCATAAAATCATAAAATCATAAAATCATAAAATCATAAAATCATAAAATCATAAAATCATAAAATCATAAAATCATAAAATCATAAAATCATAAAATCATAAAATCATAAAATCATAAAATCATAAAATCATTAAATCATTTAATCATAAAATCATAAAATCATTTAATCATAAAATCATAAAATCATAAAATCATAAAATCATAAAATCATAAAATCATAAAATCATAAAATCATAAAATCATAAAATCATAAAATCATAAAATCATAAAATCATAAAATCATAAAATCATAAAATCATAAAATCATAAAATCATAAAATCATAAAATCATAAAATCATAAAATCATAAAATCATAAAATCATAAAATCATAAAATCATAAAATCATAAAATCATAAAATCATAAAATCATAAAATCATAAAATCATAAAATCATAAAATCATAAAATCATAAAATCATAAAATCATAAAATCATAAAATCATAAAATCATAAAATCATAAAATCATAAAATCATAAATTTTGGTCATTAGAACAATATTTTGGATTAATCCTCCTCAAATAAATGTTAACAGTTGTGTATGTCAATCATGGTTTTTAACGATAAAATTATCGAGGCTGATATCGATAGTTCTATCGTCGATAATGGACGATAACTCATTTTCAAAATCTTTCTAAATCTATTAATTCAACAATATCATGTTAAACTTTTAATGCTTACACTAAGAATAATTTTTGAAAAACTATTAAATTTCAAAAGAACCAATATTTAGTTGGAAATTTGCTTTTTCACATTAATAGGGGTTTTTGTTTCACAAATTACCGTACTCTTTCGAAAATACTCAAATTTTCCTATTATGTAATATTGGTATCAAACAAACAGAAATTATATATGCTTTTTTCAGTTTATTAGATTTTTTTTGAAAACACTAGAATTTTCACAAATCACCGTATTTTTTTTAAATACTAAAATTTTTAAAATATGCCATATGGGTATCAAACGACACACAATT
This sequence comes from Culex quinquefasciatus, assembly GCF_015732765.1. NCBI lineage: Eukaryota > Metazoa > Arthropoda > Insecta > Diptera > Culicidae > Culex > Culex quinquefasciatus. The sequence continues at coordinate 103,423,828 of NC_051861.1, forward strand.
TTATTTGATATGAAGCGTATACAATTTGAATGCAAAAAGGGCTTTGTTTACCAATGGCTCTTACGGCTTTTTGAAAACTCTCCCGAGGTATGTATGAAGCATGCAAAATTTTGATTCGTTTGATACCCATATTGCATATTATGAAAATCTGAGTATTTTTTTTTAAATACGGTTATTTAAGAAAATAATAGTATTTAAAAAAAACACACAAATCAATTGAAAAGTTTAAAAAATTTCTGTTAATTTGATAACTAAATTACATGTTATGAAAATTTGAGTAACTTCGAAAAAACACGATAATTTGTTAAAATTTTAGAGCTAAAAAAAAACTCCAATGCAACGAGCAAAAGAATTCCAAATTAAGCTTCGTTTGAGTATTTTGAAAAAAAAAAATACGGTGATTTGTGAAAATTTTAGTATTTAAAACAATATCTCTTATAAATTAAAAAAAAGTATACGAAATTTCAATTTGTTCAATAAACCATTCTGTAAATTTTGAAAATTTTAGTTTTTTCAAAAAAAAAAAATGGTAATTTGTGAACATTTTTATATTTTCAAAAAAATCTTATAAATTGAAGGAAAAAAACATTGAAAATTTCAACTCGTTTGATACCCATATTGCAAATTATGCAAATTTGAGTACAGTCATCCCACATATTCGGAACGGTTTCCAGATCGGCCAATGTTAAAAAAATCATAGCAAATCGATAATTGAACTTAATGATTCGCTTTTACCTTCAATAGAAAGCTTTTCTTGCGATCTTTCGAATGCTGTTTCAAACATTTGCAAATTTTAACTTTTATATGAAGATTTCGAAAAATTACTTTGACCCTTGAAATCCACAAATTCGGAACACTTTTTTCTTAGGAATGTAAACAAACTTTGGATCTCTCCAGGAGTACATATTTATTATCAAATAATGACTTCACACACTGAAACCAAAGAAACTCAAGCTTAGCGATGTTTTATACATGGTTTGATAACATTTTTGTGAAAATATCAGTTAAATTTAGGTGTTCCACAATTGTGGGAGGCACAAAAACATCTCACAATTATGAAACAGGCCATTTGGAGGCAGTGTTTTGCTGCTCTGGGCAAAATAGTCTTGGAATGAAGTTTTTTGTTTAAGAAGTTCTACTTTTACTAGTGACATAGCAAGATAATGTCCAAATAAAGGTTCTAAAAATAGTAAGTTCGACAGAAACGCCACTTTTGGCATGCTATTGATTAATTATCATAAAAGTGTTCCGAATATGTGGGATGACTGTACTTTCGAAAAATTCGGTATTATGTGAAAATTTTAGCATTTAACAAAAATATTTTGGGCCGTTGCAAATATTTTTCAAAGTTTATGTCGCCCCTTCCCCTTCCCTTCAAAGTCGTCCGATGCATTTTCCTGCGTTAAAAATCAAATTTAGCATGTCTGGGATCCATCAAAACTATTTTGTTTTTTTTTTTTGTAAAATTCCGTTGTACTGCAAAAAGTTTTTTTTGGCGAAAAAAAATAATCGTCAATACTTCGATATTATGAAAACTAATGATTGCAAAAAAACTGAGCAGGTTTAAAATGAATTTTTAAACACTTTTTTTTATTCAAATGGCTTGAAATTTTAATTTTTATATTTTTAATTTTAGCAATAACCATTATCATTACCGTCAGACGGTAATACTATCGACGATAATTTTACCGATTAACAACCTTGACGTCAATCTGTAACAGCAAACTTCAATTGGAATAGCTTGAAAAATGATCTTGTCCACACAAAAAAGCTCACTTCTTCCCCCCCAACAAATGTAATCCCGTAGCCCAGATTCCAAACAAATTACCTCCGTCATTGCACTAAGCTTCCCCGACACATAGTACCTATACTTCTGTTTTGGGGGGCGTTGTAGCCTGTCACGAAAATCGCCATAAATCGTGCTCCATCACAGGATTCGAGTGACAAAGAGCAACAACAAAAAAAAAGAAGAAAAACTCAACTCACACACACACACACATCAACAAACACCGAACCCAAAGTGAATGTGTCACTCGTCCTCCCACGTGACCACGGTGCTGCACCACGTGTCCACGTCTTTGTCCAGCGATGACCGACCGGCTGTGTTCGAGCGAAAGACCATCATCCATCCATCGTCGGGGGATGCGATTACGTAATGTAATCTGATCTCAGCTTGGGAGGGAAAAAATCTAAACGAGGAAAAAAAATCGTACTACAGAACGGTCAAAAGAGCATACTCATCTGAATATATTGCATGCAATGGGCGGTAGGGTGGTTCCTTGCACGTGCAAGTCTTGTCCCGTAGTGTAATACCGCCTTGACTGGATTTTTTTCAATTTATCTTCAAACTTGTCTTAAGTAAGTTTCAATTTTAAAACATCAATTCTCTACAAAAAAAAATATTCGGACCACCCTACTCCACTTCGTTGGAAGCAGGACTAAGCCCAGTAACACCGAACCAGTGATACGAGCTTGGTATTCGTTAGTTCAGCGCAGCATTAGCAGGAGAGGTCATGGCATAATTTCGGACCAGGCAAAGAGGCTTCCGCCGTGGCGTCACAGGATTTCGGTGTGTGACAATGGTGTGTTTGTGTGTGCCTGTACTTCCTTCCGTCTGTCCCAAGAAGGACAATGACCACGGTGACGGTGGTGATGATGATGGATAGAGCGCGTCACTGGTGTTTCAGTAGGTCATTCTTTGTAAGGAGGAGTCTTTTTTTGGGATAGTCTGAATGTTCAATTTTGTTTCTTTTTATTTCGAAGATTAGGTTCTTTTATCGATGCTTAGATCTAATGTTTACAGACTTTCAAAATTCTGAAAAAAAAATTAAAACATGTTGAATTTTTAAAAAACATATTTGAGAAAAAAATCAATTCAAAAAAGTATATGGAAACACTGGCAACCCTGCTTAAATTTATGATTATTTCAGTTAAATTTTTAAATCTTTTCCTAGACAGAATGTTGACAATTTAGATGCAAATTACTTTGTGACACATCTTTTGTACTTTGTGAAAGGTATTTGGATGAACTTTCCGATGAGTCATAAATAGGGCTAGTGATTTTCACGGCAATAATTTTGGAATTACGTGGCATGCAAATTTAATAACATTGGATTTTCACGGCAATTTCACGGTACTTAAATTCTGCCTAAAAGTAACACAAAATGTGTGTTTGCAACAATGATTGTGTACAGGAAAATTACTTAAAAAATTGTAGTTGTTTAAGGTACAAAATTTAACCCCCTGACACAAAATATTCATGACAGTAAAATGATGAGCTCAATTTTGTGAAATTTTGCTGCATTTTGAATAACAAGATTTACGTTTCAGCAATCCTATTTTTACAGAGATATTAGAAACTATACTTCTTTAAATATCTTAAAACCCAAGATGCATTTCATAAGGGCGAAAGTCGAATATAAGGTCGGCAACAAGGGTACTGATTGCTCCAAAACGAGTCATTCACTCGCGACCTCAAATTGAAAGCGACACTGCTCTGACCGTTTTCTACCGTTAGTCGCTTCCACAGCAATCGTTACAGAATACTCTCTCTTTGCTCTCCCTCTAACTTTAAACAGGTAGTAAAGCGAATGGTTCAGAGAGACCGATTGCATTTTGTCGCTCAGTCGCTGAGTCGAAAAAGTTCGCGGTCGGCTTTGTTTTACTCAGTCATTAAACTGAGCAGTTCTCTACGAAATCGGTCTTTTTTCTTCAATTTTAGTTTTTGTATTTTTTTATTCGACTGAAACTTTTTTGGTGCCTTCGGTATGCCTAAAGAAGCCATTTTGCATCATTAGTTTGTCCATAAAATTTTCCATACTAATTTGACAGTGTCCATACAACAATGATGTATGAAAACTCAAAAATCTGTATCTTTTGAAGGAATTTTTTGATCGATTTGGTGTCTTGGGCAAAGTTGTAGGTATGGATACAGACTACACTGAAAAAAATGATACACTGTAACAAAAATTTGGTGATTTTTTATTTACCTTTTTATCACTAAAACCTGATTTGCAAAAAAACACTATTTTTAATTTTTTTATTTTTTGATATGTTTTAGGGGACATAAAATGCCAACTTTTCAGAAATTTCCAGAATGGGCAAAAAATCTTTGACCGAATTATGATTTTTTTAATCAATACTGATTTTTTTCAAAAAATCGAAATATTGGTCGCAAAAAAATTTCAACTTCATTTTTCGATGTAAAATTAAATTTGCAATCAAAAAGTATTTCAGTGAAATTAGTTGCTGAGATATTGCAATGCAAAGGTTTAAAAACAGGAAAATTGATGTTTTCTAAGTCTCACCCAAACAACCCACCATTTTTTATTGTCGATATCTCAGCAAGTAATGGTCCGATTTTCATTGTTAATATATGAAACAATTGTGAAATTTTCCGATCTTTTCGAAAAAAATATTTTTGGAATTTTCAAATCAAGACTAACATTTCAAAGAGCCAAACATTCAATATTACGCCTTTTTAAAATGTTAGTCTTGGTTTAAAAATTTTGAAAAAAATGTTTTCGAAAAGATCGATAGGTATAGGTACATCGCTGAAATTTTGAAGTTATCGCAGTTTTAGTGAAAAAAGTTGATTTTTTTGCCGATTTCGTCATTTTCCTGCTTTTGCGCGTGGCGCGTCGAAAAACTCATTTTTTATTTTCAAAAAATCATGTCTTGGAAACGTACGGTTCGACAGCGCCAATTTTTTGATATATTATGTGAAATTTTCCGAGGAATCCGATAAAAATATTTGCAGACATAGGCTCTTTGGTCCAGACACAGTCAAAACGCCATTTTGAGTTTTCATACGACTTTTTCAATAGTTGAGTTAGATTTTTGGAACTTCTTACTATTTTTCTCAAATAGACAAACTCATCACCTTTTTTTGCGTCTAAGACAGCTAAAATCGGATGAAATGGCTCGGAGATATGATTTTTCGAAAAAAAGTGGTTTTTGCAAAAAATGACGAAAATTGCCATTTTTCGAACCACTCTAGCACGATGTAGGTCACCCTAATGGCCTAACAAAAAAATACGGGTCTTATTATTTTGGCTTAGGAACCCTTAGAAAAAAATTGAGCCCGATCGGAGAACTTTTTTGAACGGTTTAGGCTCTTTTCAAATGGAATTGCTGTATAATTAACTTAATTGAACCAAATCTTGTCAGACTTTGACATTATTTACTGAAAACATATTTTTGATAATGTTTACGTTTGAAATTATAAGCACTAAAATTTCCATATTTTTCTTATTTGGGTGTCAATCCATGTGAAATGTTTTGTTTATTTTCACTAAATTAGAGTCTTCAATGTAAAATTCTTAAATTTTCATTAATTCTCTTTTTTCAGATCAATTGAATTTTAATTCTTAAACTTTGGATATCAAATAACGAGACATTTTATTTTAAATCTCACTTTAAGACACACAACTTCCATTTTTTTAAAATATTGTCGATTATAAAAATTCAACGAGATGAAAAAAAAAACCACTTTGGGCAACCCAGCATTTTCTTTGCAGCTCAATTTTGTCATTGTAAAATGCTATAAAGTGATGTGAGCACTCACTCAACCATTCGCGAGCAAACACGACTCGCTAGCTGTCAGCATCTTGGTCAGCGTCGCTTCACACAGCGACACAAATACTTCGAGAATTTGTCTTTGTCTTGAACAGAGTCAGAAAAAATATGCTCAGAGAGGACTCTCCTCTCTTTAACAAAATAGCAGTGTGGCGCTCTTTTGGCCTCAATTAGAATGTTGCGTAAAAAAACAAATATTAAAAATAATGTTGATAACATTGTTTTAAGCTATTTCTTAAATAATCAACGCAAAACCGATCGCAGACTATTTTCAGTCAGCTTTAAGCGACAAAGCGCACTTGTTCTCACGCTGTACGCTGTTTGACCCGATTGGAGTGAGAGAGAGGGCCAAAGAGAGAGATTTTTCAGTAGCGATTCAGTGTGGAAGTGACAAACGGTAGGAGAGAATCAGAGCAGTTTTGCGTAGCGTTCGATTTGTGCTCACGACTGAAAGGTCTGTTTTGAGCAATCAGGACTCTTGGATATAATGTGTGATCATGGTGGTGGTGACGACAATTGAAAAGAATTTAGTATTTCATATTAAAAATCCAATAATTTGCATTTTTTTTTGATAAATATAATAAAAAAAACATAATAAATGCAAATAAAAAACAGAGTAATTCCAAAACAATTTGTGTTAATTTGAACATTTTATATCAAAAACTAAAAACTAGTGGAGACTAATACTATGTTTTACTTCGTTATTCAAATTACTTTTTTAGATTGTTTTTGTATTGTATAAAAATACAGCATTTTGTGGAAATTCGAGACATTTAGGTCAGCAACACAAATTTAGTATAAATTTATAAAAAATGGAAATGTTTCAAACCCAAATTTCGAATTGAGCAACTCTCTACGAAATCGGTCTTTTTTAATTTTAATTTTTGTATTTTTCAATCTGACTGAATCTTTTTTGGTGCATTCAGTATGCCCAAAGAAGCCATTTTGTATCATTAGTTTTTCCATATAATTTTCCATACAAATTTGGTAGCTGTCCTTACAACAATGATAGATGAAAATTCAAACATCTGTATCTTTTGAAGGAAGTTTTTGATCGACTTGGTGTCTTCGGCAAAGTTGTAGGTTTGGATAAAGACTATATTGAAAAAAAATAATACACGTAAAACAATTGGTGATTTTTCATTTAATTTTTTAGCACTAAAATTAGATTTGCCAAAAAATACTAGTTTTATTCTTTTATTTTTTGATATGTTTTAGGGGACATAAAATGCCATTTTTTTCAGAAATTCCCAGGTTGTTCAAAAAATCTTTGACCGAGTGGTGAATTTTTGTATCAATACTGATTTTTTCAAAAAATCGAATGATTGGAAGCAAAAAATTTTCAAAAAATTAAAGTAGTGTTTTTTTGCAAATCAAATTTTAGTGAAAAAAAATAAATAAATAATCCCCAAATTTATCACCGTGTATCATTTTTTTCAGTGTAAAACTTATCCATACATACAACTTTGCCGAAGACACCAAGTCGATCAAAAAAATTCCTTCAAAAGATACAGATTTTTGAATTTTCATCTATCATTTTTGTATGGACAGCTGCCAAAATTGTATGAAAAATTATATGGACAAACTAATGATGCATAATGGCTTCTTTGGGCATACCGAATTACAAAAAAAATCGAATTACCGAAATCTGAAAGAAATACAAAATTATTAAAAAAATAGATAATAAAAAACTATTTGTAGAAAATCTTATAAGCTTGCGACATTATCAAAAATAGTTTACTTTGAAAATAAATTGTTCGAAATTTTTATTAAAAAAAATACTTTCATTATTAATTGCGATAACGATACAAGTATCGTTCCGTTGATCGATTGACACCTTGAACTTATTGCGTGTTTGCAGATAGCCAGCTGAAGCCAGGTTTTTGGAAAAGTCATATAACAGTGAGAAAAGCAACATTACCTCAAGTTGAATTCACCAGCAAACGCTTTCTCTATTGAATAATCTTAAACGCAATTCTCCAAGCATGCACGAAATCTCTCTCCAACCGGGATCAAGCATGGTGCCAGGCACTATCCGTCCCGTACACACCACCATCAGGATGAAGTCTCGAGACTTCAAGCTTCACAACCCCGGTCCTGATTTGACTTTCATATGGACAGCACCGGGCGAGAGAACCGGGGTCCTTGGCCGGCGAGTACTACAAACCCATACGCCACTTGCAGGCCAGGCACTGCTCATAAAGTGGAGCAGCAGCAGCAGCAGTGATGGCAGCCGTCCGGAGTCCGGAATTCCCTTCGCCCATAAAGCAGACGACTTTCGACTTACCGGGGTGGGCCAACCGGGCACGATGGCAAGGTGCCGGGGGTGGCGAATCATACGTCATAAAATTTAACGACCCTCTTTTTGCCTGCTAGGACTTCTTTTGATTTTCCGATGGCATGACTTTGAAAGGACTTTCGGAGTGCACGCTAAACAAAAATAAGGCAAAAAATAGTTTTTTTTAAATTCAACAAAAAAAAAAATGATTTAAAGAAACTTCACAATTTTGTTGACTTGAAATTGTGTTGAAAATGTTTTATGCAATTTTCAGCGTGTAAACCTAATACACTTGGCCCGCCAAGTCAACACTGATTTGGTCGCCAAATTGCGATTCAATCGAGATATGACACCGCCATGGCCATCCGAAGCGCCCGGGTGAAACACTTTCAATGGAGTGGAAAAATTTATGGCATTTCTGGTGAGGGAGGGGGGGTGGAGCTTTCACGAGCAAGATCTGCTGAAAGTTGGAAGAAATGTTCGAAATCCCGGAATGGCCTAGAACTGCTTTGAAGAGCTTTAAATTCGATGGATGTTTAACTATTCAACACGAGTTTGACCGGAAAGAATCGGGAACTTACGGCGAAAAGATGCAGGCAAGAATAGTGATTATTCGAGAAATGGTTGCTGGCATTGATGAAGTTCAGGAAGTTGCTGACAGCTTGGGCTACGAAAATCGGGTTTAATGTGCTTGAACCAGCGAATCGAAAATTTTGTAAAATTCTTTGATTTAAAACGATGCTCAAGTTGTTGAAATTGCAGAGGTCGTGTAGGTTGTTACAGATGCTTTTATTGAGGTTATTGTGGTTGTTTAGGTTATTGTGGTTGTTTAGGATGTTGAGGTTGTTGAGGGTTTTGAGGTTGTTGAGATGGTTGAGGTTGTTTAGGTTATTGAGGTTGTTGCGGCTATTGAGATTGTTGAGGTTGTTTTGGTTGTTGAGGTTATTCAGGTTGTTGAGGTTGTTGAGGGTTTTGAGGTTGTTGAGATGGTTGAGATTGTTGAGGTTGTTGAGGTTGTTAAGGTTGTTGAGGTTATTGAGCTTATTAAAGTTGTTGAGGTTATTCAAGTTGTTGAGGTTTTTGAGGTTGTTGAAATTGTTAAGATTGTAGAGGTTGTTGTGGTTGTTGAGGTTATTGAGGTTATTGAGGTAATTAAAGTTGTTGAGGTTGTTGAAATTGTTGCGGTTATTGAGATTGTTGAGGTTGTTTTGGTTCTTGCGGTTATTCAGGTTGTTGAGGTTGTTGAGGTTTTTTAGGTTGATTAGATGGTTGAGATTGTTGAGGTTTTTGAGGTTGTTGAGGTTATTGAAGTTGTTGAGGTTGTTTTGGTTGTTGAGGTTATTCAGGTTGTGTAGGTTGTTGAGGTTGTTGAGTTTATTGAGGTTATTGAGGTTATTGAAGTTGTTGAGGTTGTTGAGGTTGTTGAGGTTGTTGAAATTGTTGCGGTTATTGAGATTGTTGAGGTTGTTTTGGTTCTTGCGGTTATTCAGGTTGTTGAGGTTGTTGAGGTTTTTTAGGTTGATGAAATGGTTGAGATTGTTGAGGTTGTTGAGATTGTTAAGGTTGTTGAGGTTATTGAGCTTATTAAAGTTGTTGAGGTTATTCAAGTTGTTGAGGTTTTTGAGGTTGTTGAGGTTGTTGAAATTGTTAAGATTGTAGAGGTTGTTGTGGTTGTTGAGGTTATTGAGGTTATTGAGGTAATTAAAGTTGTTGAAATTGTTGAGGTTGTTGAGGTTATTGAGGTTTTTGAGGTTTTTGAGGTTGTTGAGGTTGTTGAGGTTGTTGAGGTTGTTGAGATTGTAGAGGTTGTTGAGGTTGTTGAGGTTGTTGAGGTTGTTGAAATTATTCTGGTTGTTGAGGTTATTGAGGTTATTGAAGTTATTCAAGTTGTTGAGGTTTTTCGGGTTGTTGAGGTTATTGAAGATGTTGAGATTATTCAGGTTGTTGAGGTTGTTGAGATAGTTCAGGCTGCTGAGGTTATTCAGGTAGTTGAGGTTATTGTAATTGTTGAGATTGTAGAGGTTGTTGAGGTTGTTGAGGTTATTGAGGTTATTGAAGTTGTTGAGGTTATTCAAGTTGTTGAGGTTATTCAAAGTGTTGAGGTTTTTGAGGTTATTCAGGTTGTTGTGGTTGTTGAAATTGTTGAGATTGTAGTGTAGAGGTTGATGAGGTTATTAAAGTTGTTGAGGATATTCAAGTTGTTGAAATTGTTGAGGCTATTGAGGCTATTGAGGTTATTGAGGTTATTGAAGTTGTTGAGGTTGTTGAGGTTTTTGCGGTTATGAGGATTGTTGAGGTTGTTTTGGTTGTAGAGGTTGTTGAGGTTATTGAGGTTATTGAAGATGTTTAGATTATTGAGGTTTTGAAGACTGTTGTGGTTTTTTAGCGGGTTGAGGTTGTTTAGGCTGTTGAGGTTGATAGGTTCATCGAGTTTGTTGAGTTCTTGAGTTTGTTAAGTTATCTCGATCCTTATTTGAAATTCATTACAAAAAACTGTTCCCCAACACCCTCCCTCCCCGCCAAAATTCCCACAACGCCCGTTATCACTCAAATTAGATCTCCGCTCAGGATAAACAATAAAAATTATGCCGCAAAAATTGCCTCATAAATGGTTTACTTGTTAAATCAAGATAAGCGGCAAGTTGGTAGCAGCACCAGTGTGGCATGTAGCCAGCAAATATTTTCCTCCCACAGGCCACCCGTCCCTGCTTCCGATTCGTTCCCTAAAAGCAGAGTAATGTGCCAGTAAAACAAGGCTCATAATCATCAAGTCAAGTCGTGGTATTTTTGCCCGAGTCACGAAGGCTTTTTGCCAAGTTTTTCGGGGTTGGGATTGTTGAGACTTACACACACACATGGTTCATTTATTTTTGTGTACATACCGGGGATTGGAACTACCAGGAGGGAAATTAGGTTACCACAAGGGAGGTTTTACTTTCCTTTTTTTTGGTTGGAACTCCATCGTTTACATCATCACAAGGTCGATTTATTGTTTTGAGGAAGTTTATTGGATTCTGCTTGTGACAGAAATGAGAAATTGAATTTCTTATATTTCGTCAAAATGGCTTCACAAGATTCTTTAAGCAACAATTTTCCAGCTGTGCTCACTTTGTTAGACGCTGCTCCTTTAGCAGGCCATCTGTTGGCGTTCTTGTGAACTTGTTGAGGGCAACATAGTTGGAAGTCCTCCGGGACGCTATCCCACAATTACATGGGACCATGCTGCACTTCAGTGCACCATTTGCACGCTGGCCACTTCTGCCGACTACGACGTTCACAGATGACATCCGATGTGGTGTGTGTGTGTGTGTGGAGCGGGCTCTTTTGATGGATGTTGGCCATTCGTTGTGGATGACGAGCTATGTGAAGTTATGGTCATCAGAATGAAGGCCTGCACGATGAGGAAGACATATTAGTAATGGCATTTTTCCGATGGACTTGGCGATGACTTAAGGTCCAAGTAGCAGTTGTTTTTTTAGACGGTATGTCCACGCATTCTTCCTCCCCTGTACATTCTGTGAAATGTGATCCATTCTCAGAATTCTCTCTGCGGTAAACACAACGAAGTAGGGCTGGCCGCTTTAATTTTTGTGATGCATTTTGGGGTATTCTCTGATGTACTGCGTTTGTGTTAGATTTGATTAGATTAGAAAAATGCTCAGGTTTTAAATTTGTAATTTGTATGAAAATTGTCCACGACAGGGGCGGTGGGTAGGAGGGTTTGAGAACTCCAAAAAAGTGTAGACGTGGTTTGTCGATGGTCCCTTACCAAAGAATTTTTTTTCATGTTTTTGTCCCTCTCTCCTTCAAATTTTTTTCACAAAAATCAGGGGTAAATCGATTGTAATATTTAAACAAATTTTGGTCAGCTGATTGCTAAAAAACGTAAAAAATCAGATTTTTTTTTTGTTTTGAAATACTTTTTTGGTTTCAAAATTTAAAAAATCAAGCTTGAATAATGTATTTTTTGACCTCCCTCGATCACTATTAGAACTGATGGACTAAAATTTAGATAATTATTTATTTATTTCATCTTCAAATTTTAGATCAACTTCCATTAGTTTCTTTAAACTTATTCCACTTTGGATTTTAAAATTTTGAGATTCATGCGACATTGTTTTTGGTTTCTTTTAACTTTTCCTATTTTTTTTTTTTGAATAAATTTTCATTTTCCATATTTATTTTGCTCAAGAAGTTGTGTTTTGTTTTAATTTATTTTATCCTTAAATTTTCTTATTTATTTTCAATTCGTGTATGTTTTTTTTTTCTATTTTTGCTGTAATTATCACTGTTTTTTTCAATTTTCTTTGAAATTCCTAAACTTTATATTGTTTTAAAATTTTGAGGTTCTTATGACAATTTTATATCTGTTTTGTTTTATTTGTTTATCTCTTTTCAAACTTCATGTACTGTATTTATTTTATTCAAGAAGTTGTGTTTCTTTCTAATTATTTTTTAACCTTCCTACGGTAGTGGGACTTTTTGAAAGTGAAATTTGCCATATTTTTTATATTTATATGCTACAGCCTTGAAGTTTTCTGAAATGCGAACAACCCTTAGAGCAGCGTCAATAAGAAAAGTTAGTTTAAAGCTATTGGGGTCCTTTTCTACCCCAAAATTTATAAAATCGCTAAAACAATCCAGATTATTTCCGGTTCTTAGCGTAGGGTGCCCCCTTTCCGAAACCGACCTGGAAAACCGGAAGTGGTCACCGGGAATCGGCTTCAACCGGAAAAAAGACCTTTTTGAGACCTCAACTTTAACGACCTGTATCTCCGGCAAAATTTCAACCAATTAGGACGTTCCGGGTTGCATACTTTGATCACAAATATTAATATTAGGGTCAGGTGCCCTACCACTTCCGGATAACCGGAACATCCGGAAAGTACATTTTTTACTGTTTTTCACGTATATACAATGCCATCACACTCATGATAGTTGAAACAGATCTATTAAACTTACTAAAAGCACTGAACACGACTGCCAAAACCACTCTGGAGTGTTACTGGCCACTTCCGGGAAACCTGGAACCGGTTCCCGGGTACCCAATCAACGGTCAACTTGACTTTTTTTTGGTGAAAACCCATCATTTTGCACATCAAACTTAATGAAATTGAAAGATACCTCAATCTACGGTCATGCCGTTTTTCACTGATCCATCCTGGCCAATCTGGAACCGGTTACCGGTGGCCCCTTGGGGACACTTCCGGAATATGAGAGGAACCCCATCATCCGACATATCAAACTTCATGAAATTGAAAGATACGTCAATCTACGGTCATGCCGTTGTTCGCTGGCTTATTCTGGTCAATCTGGAACCGGTTTCCGGTGGCACCTTGAGGACACTTCCGATGTGTAAGATATTTAAAAAAATATATTTTTTTCTCAAGTTCTGTTAGCTTTTGTTTTATTTTTGCTGGTATTTTTTTTTACAAATATTCACTATATTTCAACATTTTTTGAACATGCCAAACCTTATTATAGTTTTTTTTATTAGGCCGTTGCAAATATTTTGCAAAGTTTATGTCGCCCCCCTTCAAAATCGGTTCGAAAAATCAGGGGACAAAAAATATTTTTTCAAAAAACTTTAAAATTTTAAAGGAAATAGAAGGCTAACCAACTGAAAACCAATTGCAACAAACAAGAAATGCATTTTCCTGCGTTTTAAATAATATTTAGAATGTCTGGGATCGATCAAAAATATTTTCAATTTTTGTGGAATTCCAAGGTACAGCACCGCAAAAAGTTTTTTTTTCGGTGAAAAAAAAATCTCTTCAATATATTTTTAAAACTAATGATTGCAAAACAACTGGGCAGGTGTAAAATACACTTTAAAACATTTTTTTTTTCATTCAAATGTTGAGACCATGGCTTGTTATTTCATTTTTTTCTGTGATTTGTAACTTGCAACCGAGAAAAGATAGAAATTTGGTGTCAAAGGGACTTTTGTGTAAAATTAGGCGCCCAATTTGATGGCGTACTCAAAATTCCGAAAAAACGTATTTTTCATCAAAAAAAAGGCAAAAAATAGTTTTAAAATCGCTGCCATTTCCATTTACTCAACTGTCAAAAATCGTGAGACATGTCATTTTATGGGAAATTAAATGTACTTTTCGAATCCGAAATAATTTTTCATTTAAAAATAACGTGTTTTTTTTCTAACTTTGCAGGGTTACATTTTAGAGTGTAACAATGTTCTACAAAGTTATAGAGCAGATAAAACAAAAATTTTGATATGTAGGATTAAGGGGTTTGAATGTATTCTTCACGAGTTATCAGAATTTTACAAAAAAGTTTTTTGAAATAGTTATGATTTTGACCATTTTTGACCAGTTTTTCATATTTTTAACCCCTAAAACTCAATCGACTGCTTTTGAAAGTATTTTTTTCGGAAAATTCAGCTAATTTTGCATAAGAATGACCCCTTGGACGGTTGTTGTGACTCGTGCATTACGAGAATCAGATTTTTTTTTCAAAAAAAATATTTCTGAAATTAGTGAGTGTATCCGGTTTGTTTTTTTTTTCGAAAAATCCCCACATACAAGCAGTGTACAACGGAAAAAAACGGAATCGACGTAACACCTTATAATGTGGCCCTCTTAAACCTTGCGGTTTCGTCAACGGATCCACAGGCGTGTATCGTTCTTTTTGCGACAAGACTCCGCCTCCCGGGTCTCCTAAGTGTGAAGGTATGGGCACGGGGAGAGGGCACCGAATACCTATATTTACACTTAGAATTTTTTGCGTCCGCCCCGGGATTCGAACCGGCGACCTCTGGATTGTGAGTCCAGTGCGCGGTGCAAGCAGTGTACAAGCCACAACAATCGTCCAAGGGGTCATTCTTATGCAAAATTAACTGAACATTCCGAAAATAATACTTTCAAAAGCACACGATTGAGTTTTGGGGCTAAAAATTCAAAAAAACTGGTCAAAAATGGTCAAAATCATAACTTTTTCAGAAAACTTTTTTGTAAAATTTTGATAACTCGTGAAGAATACATGCAAACCCCTTAAGTCTACATATCAAAATTTTTGTTTTTATCTGCTCTACAATTTTGTAGAACATTGTTACACTCTAAAATGTAACTCTGCAAAGTTAGAAAAACACGTAATTTTAAAATGAAAAATTATTTCTGATTCGAAAAGAACATTAAATTTTCCATAAAATGACATGTCTCACGATTTTAGACAGTTGAGTAACGGAAAATGGCAACGATTTTAAAACTATTTGTTAACTTTTTTTAATGAAAAATACGTTTTTTCCTAATTTTGAGTACGCCATCAAATCGAGCGTCTAATTTTACATAAAAGTCCCTTTGACACCAAATTTCTATCTTTTCACAGTTGCGAGCTACAAATCACTGAAAAACGTGTCTTACTAAAATACCAGAAAAATGAAAGGGGTCGTACCGCCCTACCGTCACAAAATATCGAAAAATGGACCTCGGATACGTGATCAGGAACCAAAATAACCCACTTGATTACCCACTTGATTTTTTCCCTTTATTCAATCTGAATCAATGTCGGAATTTTCATCAAAATGTAATACTCAATTTTCATCTGAACTCTAACTAATTTTCAGTTCAGTTTCCAGTCGCAGCTTCCTTTTCGAATCAGCTAATTGAATCAAACTGGGACAAACGAAGAATAAGATATGTCATACATTATCATTTCACTGGCAATCAGCTGAACAATGTCAATCGCAGGACAAAAAAAGAGAGGGAAATCATCAATCATCCGGAGAGGAAAACTAAATGTGCACTATTATTCAAATTTCATTTCACCACACAATGGAAATGGGAATCGCTGCAAAGGAAGGATCTAGGGTAAAATGAGCAATTGTGACCATTTTCCTGATTTGAGCAGCAGCAATTGTAGTTAAGTGATCAAACTTAGACTCTTCTACCCTAGAACTTGTGACAGCTGAAGGCAGAATCATCCCAAGTAGTAAAAAATACAGAAAAATCTCCCCGCTCTATCCGGTACGATGCTCGTCGTCAGCGTCGTCATAAATCATGTGACATCTATATTTTTGTCCCCCCCCCCCAAAAACAACCCTGTGTCCTGTGTCCCGAGGACTTGCGAATACAACGTCCCTGGAAGCAATACATCTTTTTCACAGCGAACCAACCAACTTCTAGCCGGGCGAACCAGCAGCTTATTTAAAACACCGCCAGGCGGCAACACTGAGCGACGAGTTTCACCACACAAGTCCAGTTTGCTTGAGGGAGTGAAAAAGAGATGGAGCACATGTAGTGTCTGATGGCTAGTGATTTATGCGATTTGATTTCTGAGCTCGCCTTGTTCGGGATAAGGACTTCGTGGGGACATCGTGGGTGTGACATTGTCCAGTTGGGCGGAAAATGCAAGTGACTATAGGGGCTGGGGTTGCCTGAAATTCTAGTTAAAACAATCCTTATTTGCTGCTGACATTTATATCCGGACGCAACTCTCTGCACTTAAAAAAATCAAATTAAAAATTAAGTGCGTAAATATTCACTTTTAAAAAATCTTTAAAAAAATAAATTTGCGAAAAAAAATCTGACATTTTCAACTGGTACCAATATAACAAGATGGCACTAACTGGCAACACTGCCTCTTCTCGTTTTCCACTAGACATCAAACATATCGTTTTTAGGACCCTCTGGGCTTTCCTCGCCAAGTTTCTCAGTAGGGGTGTGTGTGCGAAAGCGAGTAATGGGTTGGAATAGAGTTTCCTGTCCTCACTTTGAGAAAATTCCGCTGGTGTAAGCGAATAAATTTGCGAAATTTCAAAGTTATTCGAAGCAAAGGTTATTTTAAACGGGAAAATGGCATTTTTGATGTCGATTTTAATTTTTGCCTTGTTTGTATGGGGATATCTTAAAGTTTGTGGTTTTCTGTTTCTGCATTTATTTTATTTTAAAGTTTTGTTTATATATTTAGACAGTGTCTGTTTACAAAAGAGTCTCACCCAGTAATAAATTGTGTAAATTTGGAAGGTGTTATTTTATCATTACCAGGGTGAGTTTTGAAAAATTCTGAAGATCCACCGTGACCTCCGACACTAATTTTCGTTTTTCTCCAAATTGAAACAAAATTTCGTTTATTTTTAATTTAGAGCACCGTTGCAAAAAAAGCTTTTTTTATCCAATGGCTCTTATGTCTTTTTGTAAACTAATTCGAGATTTACTTTAATTTAGACTGAAAAAGCGGTCATTACAGATTTTCAGAGGTAAAATTACATTTTTTTTTCTGACATAAAAGATGAACCCTTTCCCAGATGGAATATTACTATGATTTTTTTTTCTGTGAATGTCATGCGTAAAGAATCAATGGAAATTTGTACTACCGTGATTTTTTTATTTCTCTTTTATTTTTATTCAGTTTTTTTGGTATTAAATTGATATTACCGTTAACCGGGTGACTTTGATAGGATTTCAATTTGTTTTTTAAATATTTTCCAACAGGTAGGGTTTTTCTCAAGATTATTATTTTTAAAACATGTACTGGGGTAGACCACACAAAGTCCATACACAATTTTGGCAAGAAAGTTTTTTTTAATAATGTTTAGAAAAATAGTTTCGTTAATAATTCTTTGTTTAAATTCCGGGGTGACTTTAATAGTCATAGTTTTTCTTGTTAAAATCATATATAAGATGTTCAAACTTTATTTGTACGTTAAATGTACCATCACTAAAGTAGCTGATATAGTTTTTAACTCGTTTTGTTTACAAAATTATTGATTTATATCGCATTTTATACTGAATTCGAAGCATGAATCACAAGTTTTCACATTTTACATGAAATTTGTTCAACTGAAATTGCCTATAAATTTGGAGATTTTTTAAAATTGTGTTTCAAAAACACATTTATTATTTATAAACTTATTTAACCTTCTCCTACTGGAAAATTGTCCAATGAATCCGAAAATGCATACCGTTTACCGATTCAAAATCATGTTCATTGAAAAAATCATGACACGTTGAGAAGTTTAAAATAATGACTTTCATCAACATTTTCTTAACTATAGTAAAATAACTTTTTAAACTTTTCAAAATTTTATAAAAAGTTTTTCTTGAGGTACTTTGAACACTTCTCTACCACGGTCAGTATGATGCTAAACCGTTCAGTACGAATTTTAATTAAACTCTTCATTTTGCGGATAAATCGCGAACTTATCAAAGTCACCCCGTTTTACGGTACTTTCATCTTATATACACAATTCCCTGCGTTTATAATTGAATTTCTTTTATTTTATCAGAATCATTGGCTATTCCATTTCAATTCTATTTTTTTCAAATTCAATTCAATCTTTTTTCAAATAATTATATTTGAAGCATTTTGAATGTATAACGAGAATAAAAAAAAGGTACAGAAAAAAAGCTTGAATTGCATAAAACAAGAAATTTTTAAAGATTTTTCAAGAATTTATATTTTGCTTCAGTCGACATTTTTCAATGTTTTTTTAAATGTTTTGTTTAATTTTTTCTCCGGTTTTGATTCAAATCACCTTAAATGATTTATTTTAGTTTATTTTTTACACGCATTTCTTTTCCAATATTCTTTTAATAATATAAATTGATTTTCTCTTTTTACATTTTTCATTTCATATGATTTAAAATATGTTATGATTCTGTTTTGTAATTGAATATTTTTCTATTATTGTTTTTATTTCTGTTCTATTGTTTGGTCATCTTTTGAAAATAATGAATCAGTTTTATCAGACAGAATATTTACACTGAACCGGGCTCTCGAGTATCTCTTCATTTTGTTTGGTTTGTTTTCCTTTTCATTTTATTTAGTGTGGTATTTGTTTGAAAAGAAATAATAAGCTTTAGATTGTTTTTCTTCATTTTTTATTTTTCGATTTCTGAAGTTTTTTTTAAAAGGTCCAATATCCCAAATTTCCAGTTTTTGCGTTTTGGGTGTTTTTGAAACCGCCTTGAGTCAGGGGTATCAAAAAACACCCATAATTCATAAACTAAAAATTTGGTTTATTGGACCTTTTCAAAAAAAAACTCCAGATTTAAAAAAAAATGTTTAAATCTAGTTAACCTAGGTCATAAGTTTTATTAACAAAATACATAAAAATTTTAGGTAAAATTGCTCAAAAGTCAGAATGTGGCCTTAAATTCGTTAAAACTAGTTTTGTTTTTTTTAAATTATCGATTATTGCATTTGAAACTGAATTATAGGGCGTCCAATTTTCCCGGGTTTTGAATTTCCCGGGAAACGGGAGAAATTTTTGGAGCAGTCATAAAATCTTTGTTTTGATAATATTTTATACTTTTGCAAACCTGAAATTAAAGACTTAGCTCAATAATAATAGTTGGTGAAAATCTACACTTCAATCTTAACAAGGACGACAGTTTTTAAATAACTTAAAAGAAATTAAAGATGATTTTTTTCAGGATTTGAAAAAAAAAAACTTCAAATTTCATTTTTAATTTGATTCAAATTGTTCTTTAAAAAAACTTTTTTTCATAAAATTATTTTTATTAGGTCATTTTCGGTACTGAAACCTGGTTTGGACCGAGTCGGTCTTTGTAATTACATTTTTCTTAAAGCTAAAAGTAATTACAGAGATTTCAAAAAAAAATCTGTAGAAATAAAATGATACCAGTCAATGTAAAATTGAAGATAAGTTTTGAATGTCTTATTTTATATAAAACATTTTTTACTAATTATCATTAAGTTAGTTGGGCCAGCTGAGGAAAATCAGAAAAAAGGTGAAAAGGTACAGGAGATTTCAGAGCAATAAATTTGGAAATCGGTGTACTAACTGTTTTGATTCCGGTGTTTGATGAAAAATAATTAAAAATTATATTTTTTTTTTTAATTTGAAATCCTAAATATAAATATTAGGGTGGGTACGTTTTTCAAAAAGTTCTCGGATCAAGTTTTAGTATGGTTCCCCTTGTAGGGCATGGCCATAGGGACTTTCATGCCAAATATCAGCTTATTTGATTGTAAACTGGCTGCGCGCATCGAAGTTAAAGTTTACATGGGAATTACTATGGGAAATTGGAACTTTTTGTTCAAACGCTCCTACAGGCCTGGGAAAATCACGCGCCAACTTCTGGTATGGTCAGGCCTATGGGGAATGGTCTGGAGAACACTTTTCCCAAAGAGAGCATATGGATTCGTTGTCCCTAGTCCTGGCGTATCGGCAAACAATCCGATGTCTCCGGAATCAACGGTTTTCCCTCAAAAAGCATCAAATTTTCCTTAGCATGCTATGAAAGCTTGATGAACACCGCGACGCCTTATGTCAGACAGCTACCACGTGGGTGAGAAACGGCTGGAATATTTAATTGCAAACCTTCTTTTAACTAGAAAATGATCATTTCGAGTAATCCTGATTTTATTTAGTCGAATTCAGAATCTTTGCATAGCGAATTTGTATTTTTTTGAAAATATTTCAAGCACGTGGTACCTGCCTGACGTATGGCGTCGCGATGTTCATCAAGCTTTCATAGCATGCTAAGGAAAATTTGATGCTTTTTGAGGGAAAACCTATGATTCCGGAGACATCGGATATTTTGTCGTTGCGCCAGGTCTAGGGACAACGAATCCATATGCTCTCTTCGGGAAAAGTGTTCTCCAGACCATTCCCCATAGGCCTGACCATACCAGAAGTTGGCGCGTGATTTTCCCAGGCCTGTAGGAGCGTTTGAACAAAAAGTTCCAATTTCCCATAGTAATTCCCATGTAAACTTTAACCTCGATGCGCGCAGCCAGTTTACAACCAAATAAGCTGATATTTGGCATGAAAGTCCCTATGGGCATGCCCTACAAGGGGAACCATACTAAAACTTGATCCGAGAACTTTTTGAAAAACGTACCCACCCTAATAAATATAATACACAGTCTTTTAAAAAAAACATATAATAAAATAGAAAATATTCAAAGCGCCAGGCATTTTGTGGATCAGTGAGCTAAAATTTAAACCATTTTCCCTAATAAGCCAAATTTAAGCTGATATATGCCGAATACAAATTTTAATTCTTTAAAATTCGGATTGATTACTATGTATTCAACTGTTCATCTATTTCTACAACCAAATTGATTTTTTTTTTCAATTTCGGGAATTCCCGGGACAAATTACGAAAATTCCCGGGATTCGGGAATTCCCGGTTTTGGAAAGATCCCGGGATTTTTGTCCCGGGAATTCCCGGGTTGGACGCACTACTGAATTAGAAGCAAAAATCAAATGTTTTCACGTTTTATATGAAATTTGTTCAACTTAAAATGCCTTTGAAATTTATTAATGATATTAATGATTTTATCAATGTTTCAGAAAATCCTAATATTTATTATTTACAAACTTGTTTTACCTGCTTCTAGTGGAAAATGCCCAAAGAATCCGAAAATGCATTCCGATTCCGATTCGTTGAGAAAAATATGACACTTTGAGAAGACTTAAATAATGATATTCATTAACATTTTCTTAATAATAGTTGACTAATTTTTTAAACTTTTAAAAATTTTATGAATAGTTCTTCTTGAGGTACTGAGAACACTTCTATACCACGGTCAGTATGATTTCAATACCATTTCGTACGTATTCAATTTGTACTCTTCATTTTGCGGAAAAATCTCAAACCTATCAAAGTCACCCCGTTTTACGGCATTGTTAATGTTTCAAAGACAATTGCAAATACAATTGAAATATTTACACTGAAATAAACTTTCGGATATATTTTTTCGTTTCATTTGTTGTTCATTTCTTTTAATTTCTAATTAAAAAAAAGTTCAGCTTCAAATATATTTTTTTATTTTTAAATTTATTCTGAAAATTCCAATTTTCTAAAATATTCTCATGCTTTTTAGTGATTCAATAAAAATTTAAAAATATTAGATAATGCATAAGTTACAAAAAGAAGATTTTTTCAGCACGAGTTGTACATTTATCCAACGAGGTTTTCCGTTTTAATTCGTGTTTAGTAATTGTGATATCTTTTTTCCAAATATTTTCAAATGCTTCAATATATTGTACATTTCTATAAAGTATTTCAAAAAATTTCTGCCAAAGTTGCTTTTTCGTTGAAAGATATTCATTCAAATCGTCGCCATCGTGCTAACTTGTCGTACGTGCATTTTGGGCCAAATTGTGTTAAGAACGCCATTTTGTGCAGCTCACAATGCCTCACCTTTTGACCTTCACAGATCCCCAAAATTCGATTTCAATCCTGAGATATTCAACAAAAACTGAAAAAACTCCGTGCATTTTTGTCACTTTACATATGAAAGTAGTTTCAATCTTGTCGTGCTATCTTGTCACTCCATGAAAATTGATGTAAGTGCGACAAAAAACCAAAGGGATTTCAGGCGAGGAAAGTCAGGATGCGTTTGTCGCACGTACAAGCTAGACTACCGTAAACATTTGTTATTATAACTCGGGACTCCAGCAACCAACTTCAACCAAACTTTGGGACAATGCACAGAATGGGGAGCCAAACAAAACGTGTTTGTTATTGTTTACATTGCGTGCTTTCGTTTTTGTTTATTCAAGGTCAAACATTAAAACGCGTTTTTCTCGGAACGTCAAAATGGCGGGTGCGACATGATAGCACGACGACGTCGAAATGGAAATTGTGGAGTTGTAAGCAACTGTCTGCAAGGAGGACTACAAAATAAACCCCAACCACCCAATTTCGCTGTTTCGCCCCCTCAATAAAATTGTGCTGAATTTATGTGGGAATGCATTTCTTTGGCGAAATTACTTTTGCTAGCTCAAAAGGATGCAACCGAAATGCGGCGAGTTGTGCATCTGTTGCAAAATTTCCCCTTTAGCAGTTTGCAATAAAATCTCCGCTCGCATCATTATTTCCAACCAAGGATTTTCCATTTTTCAAAGCTCCTTACCAAAACGAGGAAAAAAATCTGGAGGAAGAAGGGTGGCAACTTTTGGGAAATAACGGAAATTACGACTAACGGCCAAAGTTTGCACATTAAGCAGAAGGTTAACTAGGGTTGTGGAGGTGGGTGGTGAACGTTCGGTATCAATTTGTTCCGATTCTGGGCACGGCCCCCGGGGAAAGATGGATTGGTGTTTAAAGTATTTCAGAGTATTAAGAAGAAGCGTTGAAATTACGATAATGAGCGAAAGTTATCGGTGACCGTCCATTACGGAACTGATCAGCCGGAAACGAAGCTGGATATTTTTGCAAAAAGTTAAGATTGATTTGGAATGGATGTGCTATCTGCACTGACTGATTGTTGATTTTTTATAACATTTTTCTTTATTAATTTACTGCTATAAAAAAATAGCAAATAAACCATAATATTTAATTTTAGGTTATATTCTTTCAATTTTTTTTAAAAATCATATGCAAATAAAAATGAAATATTAATGTAAATCTTCGTCTTTTCCAGGTACGTTAAAATTATGCTTTCGATGTAAGTACAAAAGCTTATTTTCTACATTTTTAAACCCATCAATTTTGCAATCCCCAATTCCAGCTCAACAATTCTACCCTTCCTGTCCTGATCCGTTTAATCAAAATTCCATTTACATTTAATGGATTCGCCCGTAATCCTTTAACTTTAAACCCCACCAACAACGGTCACCAACCCGAACCAGAAGCCAATACGCCAGATTGATTTCCCTATCCCGTTATTTTTTTTCTCGTCCTGATCCTTCCGGGTCTGAAATCCGGCTACTTAAACGACTGAAACCAGCTGTGGATTCGACCATCCAGAAACAAAAAAAGGAAACGTTACGAAAACCTTTTGTTTTCCTCTGAAATTAGGACCAAAAAAGGCAAATCAATCGTTGGACTTTTTGAAAAACGAAATCTTGAAAAGTGTGACTGAACAAACTGAAAAAAAAGTTAAAAATAAATAATAACAGAGCCGAGGGAAAACAAAAACGAAAAAAAAGGCTGCCCATTTTTCCTCTCACCGTGAATAGCTTATTATTGTGCGATATTCCCCCGGCTGAAAGCTCCGACCCCGGTTCGGTGCACTTTTTTTTCTTATTTTCTTTGTTGTTCCTTCAAGAAAAGCCAAAGAAAAGCGTTTTTCACAGGCATGGGCGAAAAGTTTTCTCAGTTTGTGGAGGGCCCACTTTAAGGCTTCAATAATGATGCGATATTATTTGAGAAAAAAAAAGAAAGCAGAAAATTTTCAAGACCTTTTGTCAGACTAATTTTCCCGCTTTGTTTGCCCTCCACTCGTTGGCCTTTTTTTGAAATTCAAACTGCCCCCCTTCCAAAAAACTGGTCCTGGGCCGTCATTACTGCATTGTTATGGATTTCACTTGTCCGCGACGACACGTGTTGTTGTTTGCCTTCGTCATTATGTGTCGCCGGATTTTTTTTTGGAGAAGAAAAATGACTGGAAGCAGCACATTCTATATCAATATGGCGCCTACGTCGCTTTGCAAAATTATGGCTGGACCAGAGTGACTCAAGAACATCTGTCATTTTTTGAGTTTCAAAGCAAAACGAAGAGCTCATAGATCAACTTTTTCGAATAATTTCTTAAGTAAACCTTTTCTTAATTTAATTTCTTAATTAAACTTTTAAGAATAATTTCAGCTTAAGGGCCCCATTTCATGACCAAAATAAAGACCCCGACGAAATTGGTCAAAATTATACCATAGTTCTAGTCAATTTTAGCAAATTCCTTTAGGGGTATACCAAATATTTTAAAAAAATCAGCTTTCAAAATTCCAACTTTTTAGAATAATTTTAGCTAAGGGACCATCCATAAACCACGTGGACATTTTTTTGTGAATCTGTTACACCCCCCCCCCCCCCTCGTGAACAATTGTCCATACAAAAAAAAACTTTTTTGTATGGATCGTGGACAATCGCCATCGCCATCGTTGATCATGGCTGTTCATGGTCACCCGCGACAGACACGGACGACGAACAAAGAGAAACGCATAAAGTAACTTTTTCAAAACTTTTTTTTTCGTAAAATCACGATAACTCGTGATGTTTTTGAGCAAACTCCTTATGTCTATATATTAATTTTTTGTAATTGTCTACTCTACAACTTTGTAGAACATTGTTACACTCTAAAAAATAACCCTGCAAAGTTAGAAAAAAACATGAAATTTTAAAATGAAAAATTTTGATCTAAATGAAAAAAATACCCTTCTGGGTCAATGTAGATTTGAAAAGAACATTAAATTTCCCATTAAATGACACGTTCCAAAATTTTTAACAGTCAAGTAACGGAAAATGGGAGAATTTTTAAAACTTTTTTAGTGTTTTTTTTCGATGAAAAATACATTTTTTTCAAAATTCTGAGTACGCCATCAAATCGGGCGTCTAATGTTACATAAAAGTCCCTTTGACACCAAATTTCTATCTCATCACCGTTTCAGGCTGCAAATTATTGAAAACACTTCTTTTTTCACATGTTCAAAAATGGAAGGGGTCGTACCACCCCTCCGTCACGACATATCAAAAAACAAATGTTACCCCTTAGGACAAAGTTTCACGCAAATCGAAGAGGGGTCGGGGCAACTTATTCCGATTTCGTGTGAGTTGGTAGAGAATTACCCCTAGGTATAAGTTGTTTTTTTTTTAAATTTTTTGTTATTTTTTAACATTTCTGTTTATTCAAAATAATAGAAAACCCAAAATGGCAGTTTTTTAACCGATATTGTTGAATTTATTGTTTCAGGGATTTGAAAAAAAGTACTTGTGTTTTCAACAAAATTTTTAAAGTTTTGTTTCTGTAATGGTGGCATGTAAACTGAACAATTTATGTCACGGTGTAATTTTATCTTTAAATCAATTGTGGCTAATGCAAAAACATTAAGAGCCAGAACTTCAACATTTCATTGAAAAAATGTAAGAAAATGTTTTAAGCGTCCATAAAGTTAAACGGCAATCATTATTTTCAAAAAAAATAAAGTTTCGACTTTAAATATTTTTAGCGAAAAAATATTTATTCATCCAAATTCATTTATTGAAAACAATTTGAATTTTAATGAATTTTGGATGAATAAATGTTTTTCGCTAAAAATATTTTTAGTCGAAACTTAATTTTTTTTTTTAAATAATGATTGCCGTTTAACTTTAAAGAATTTTGATCAAATAATTCTAAACGCTGAGGAATGCATTTTTAAATGATTTCAGATTCCACTTAAATTTCCATTGATTTTTTGAAGTTTTTATAAAAATATTTTGCTTCTGGTTTTTCGAGATAAATTTTTATCGATGGGGGAGGGAAAAGGTAAGTCGACAAAAGAACGTTTAATAATTATTTCCATAAATGTTTGATTACAGTTTTGATGATATTTACAACACGGAGAAAAAAGAGTTCCCAAAATCGTGAAAACCCGTTCATGAAATTGGGAACCACGAACAAAGTGTTCAAATTTCATGGTATGTTTTTGAAAATCGTACCATGGCATTTGAACACTTTGTTCGTGGTTCTCAATTTCATGAACGGATGATCACGATTTTGGGAAATCTGTTTTCTCCGTGTAGTTAGGCCGTTGCAAATATTTTTAAAAGTTTAGGCCCCCCACCCCCTTCAAAGTTGGCCTGAAAAATCAGGGGGCAAAAAAAATTTCGAAAAACTTCAAAATTTTAATGAAAATTAAAGTTTAACCAACTTAAAACCAGTTAAAATGCATTTCCCGCGTTTATAATCATATTTAGCATGTTTGAACTCCTTTGAAAATATTTTAAATTTTCATGAAATACCAATGTCCCACAAAACAAAAAAAATTGGGGAAAAAAATCTGTCAATGATTCGATATTTTCAAAACTAATAATTGGAAAGCAACTGTACGCCTGTTAAAAGCATTTTAAAACACTTTTTTCATCCAAATGTTGAAACCTAGGCTTGAAATTTCAATTTTTATATTTATTAATACAAAAAAGTGGGGATCTAACTGTTTTCTATTCAAAATTCTTTTTTTTACTGTGTACAGTCAAACTTCTTTTTACGTGAATTTTGGTTCTCGCGTAAAACAAATCGCGTAAAAAAAGTTCGCGCTATTTTGAATTGCTCGCGAAAAAAGAGTTTTCAGTATTTTTTAGTTTTATAAAGTATTATTTTTTTTAATAATAATAATGTAATTCCAGGTTATTCAAAATAGTTTCAGTGACCTACGCTGTATATTCTACAGCAGGTTGGGATGTTCTGGGTTATCCAAGAACTTCCGGAAGTAATGAACTGATTATCTACCTGTTCAACAAGGGTCTGTACCAGTGTATCCACCATCGTTATAATTGCAGGTAGCTTCCGTGACCTACGATGGTTACCTTGTGATCTGTTAGAATGTACGAGGTCATCCAGGAACTCCCGGATGTCATGGGCTGGATATCTACCTGATCAACGGGGGTCTGTATGGCTATATGAACCATCGGTATAGCTTCAGGTAAATTCCGTGAACCACGATGGACATTCTGTGGCATGTTTTGGGTCATCCAGGAACTCCTGGAAGTCCTGGCCTGAATATTTTCCTGATCAACGATTAAATGTACCATTGGAATTAGCATTCGCATTTGAGGAGGAGTTCCTGGATGTCTCAACATAATCTAACATGTCGCAAATTGTCCATCGTGGTCCACTGAAGCTACCTGCAGGTATACCGATGAATAATATAGCCATATAGACCCCCGGTGATCAGTTAGATATCCAGGCCATGACTTCCGGGAGTTCCTGGATGACCCAAAACAATCCAACATGCAGCAGAGTGTCCATCGTGGTCTACTGAAGCTACCTGAAGCTATACCGATGGTTAATATAGCCATATAGACTCCCGTTGATTTGGTAGATATTCAGGCCATGACTTCCGGGAGTTCCTGGATGACCCAAAACAATCCAACATGCAGCAGAGTGTCCATCGTGGTCTTCTGAAGCTACCTGAAGCTATACCGATGGTTAATATAGCCATATAGACTCCCGTTGATTTGGTAGATATCCAAGCCATGACTTCCGGGAGTTCCTGGATGACCATGTACATTCTAATAGATCGCAGAGAGTCCATCGTGGCTCACTGAAGCTACCTGAAGCTATATCGATGGTGAATACACCGGTACAAACACCCGTTGAACAGATAGATATTCTATTCGTGACTTCCGGATGTTCTTAGTTGTCCAGAACACCCCAATATGATGCAGAGTATCCGTAGGTCACCGAAGCTACTGATGGTAAAAACCCTGATTGTGGTCCCCGTTGAACAGGAAGATATGACCATAAAGGTTAAGAATTCCGACAGTTTAAGGTGAAGCTGTTGATCATTTTCGAAGAAAATTGATCATCACTATAAAATATTCTGTATAAAATTTAATTTAACGAATTTCAGCTCCAAAAAGAATCAGCATGTGCCGGTTGTTGCCTTTTTGAAGCCACTGAAGGAATTTTTGATTTAAATCAATTGTGCTTCAAAATTTATATAGTTTTGTGGCACAGTCATTGACGTCCTAGTTGGCAATAATTGATTAATGACGATTTCCATAACTTTACAAGGAATGGGATAATCGTTACCAAAAGGAATCAGCATGTGTAGGGCACTATTCTAAACAACTTGTTGAAGGGATTTTGTCAAAATATTGAAAGCGACGCAAAATTTATACCTTTGAGCGAAAAATCATGACAATGATGGAAGTCTTCACGTTAAAATCGGACTGCGTTATTTTGAATTTTTCGCGTAAAAAAAACCGCGTAAAAAGGAGGTCGCATAAAAAGAGGTTTGCCTGTACTGAACATGCATATGTTAAATAATAATAGGAAATTTTTAATAATATTTACAATTTTGACGCCTGATTAGCTTCTCAATTAATTTAGTTGATTTTATAGTTCCAACCAGCCATGCCAGATATACAGATAAATCTATATTTTACATATTATTCGACCCCAAAAATCAAAAAATCTGTGTATACAGATTTTTAAATGATTATATTTAAAATTTTTAACAATTTAGTAATTGAATTATGCTTTAATATGATTAAAAATCTTAAATCTGCTGTTAAAAATTTAAAAAATGTCTTCTATGGCTTCGAATTTAATATGATACAGATAAAATACAGATTCACTCTAATTTGGCGATTCTTTTTCAATCGCACTCTTCCTCTTCCCAAAACTGAAATGTCACTTCCCAAATCCACGTGAAGGTCCCCGTCGTCTTTCCTTAAAAAAAACAGTTATCCCCGTGAAGCACTCTTCACCCCGATTTTTTCCCCTTGGAAGCGCTCCAGGATGCTTTTTCATCCCATCTCGTTTTTGTTTTTTGGAAGGAAGATAGCTTGCTGAAGCGGATGGATAAGGTTGCTCCCCCTCATTCTGACAGGTGCTGTCAGTTTGAAGCGTGGAAGTGGAAAGTGCATTTGAGGTTTGTTTTATTCTTTTTGTTTGTTTGGGTTCTGTGAAAAGGTCTTACCCCTGTCATGCGGATTGAATGATCTCGGGGGAGAATTTTTGAGATAGGTTTGAAATTTAAGAAAATTAAGACTTGCATTTTGAAAGGCCTTTTAATTAAACACGACACGGTGACCGACTTCTTCTCCGTCTCGGGAAATAAATAAATTACATGCTTCCCCGTTTCCATTCCATTAAGGTCTAATTTGGTTATCATTTTCCCGTTAGCCGGGAAAAACTCTCCAAGCTAAACAAAAATCAGCCCAATGAATGCAAATTATACGCCCCCTCACAAAGTCCAAACCACCAACTTTGCTCGCGCGTTGATTCTTCCTGCCTTCCATTCGTCATGATTCGTTTCTTGCCAAATATGCTCTTCTCCTGGGTTGCTTGCTGTTTCACACCTGAATGCTTCCACCTTCCAGCTCTTTTGGGGCGAGGTTTTGTTTCAAGCTCAATTAGCTGGTGAGTTGGCTGCCGTTATAATTTAGTGTGCAAAATATAATAATAAAATAATATTGTTAGTGCGAGGGAAATGTGCCAGGAAGTTCATGAAAAGAAACTTTTTTTTTGCTTCAAAACAAAACAAATCTAAAATAATCGTAAATTAACAACGTAAACTGGAAATACTTCAATACACAATCAAAATCCTTCTGTTTTTTTGTTTTTCTGTTTTCTGTTATGATTTTATGACTCTATGATTTTATGATTTTTTGATTTTATGATTTTATGATTTTATGATTTTATGATTTTATGATTTTATGATTTTATGATTTTATGATTTTATGATTTTATGATTTTATGATTTTATGATTTTATGATTTTATGATTTTATGATTTTATGATTTTATGATTTTATGATTTTATGATTTTATGATTTTATGATTTTATGATTTTATGATTTTATGATTTTATGATTTTATGATTTGATGATTTGATGATTTTATGATTTGATGATTTTATGATTTTATGATTTTATGATTTTATGATTTTATGATTTTATGATTTTATGATTTTATGATATTATGATTTTATGATTTTATGATTTTATGATTTTATGATTTTATGTTTTTATAATTTTATGATTTTATGATTGTATGATTTTATGATTTTATTATTTTATTATTTTATGATTTTATGATTTTATGATTTTTTGATTTTATGATTTTATGATTTTATGATTTTATGATTTTATGATTTATGATTTTATGATTTTATTATTTTATTATTTTATAATTTTATGATTTTATGATTTTATGATTTTATGATTTTATGATTTTATGATTTTATGATTTTATGATTTTATGATTTTATGATTTTATGATTTTATGATTTTATGATTTTATGATTTTATGATTTTATGATTTTATGATTTTATGATTTTATGATTTTATGATTTTATGATTTTATGATTTTATGATTTTATGATTTTATTATTTTATGATTTTATGATAATATAATTTTATGTTCTTTTTTGATTGGTTTGTTCTTTTTTCAATCGAATTTTTTTGATTTAAATTCTTTTAGCACCATCCAACTCAACTTTAAATTTCACCTTCAACAAAACACGGCAACTCTCTTCAATTTTCTTTTCGGCCTAACTTCAAGCCGTATTCCCAGAGCTTTATTTTTGTTCTTCCAACGAAATCCCAAAAAAAATCAAACAAAACAAAGTTTCTGTTTAGCAAACGTGTTCCGCACAGATCACGAAGCAACAACATCAGCAGCAGCAGCTCTCAAACTTTGAGGAAAAAAGTGAAACCGAAACCGAATTTGGAAGATGTGTGGTAAAAGTTTTCACCAGAAAAAAAGTAAAGGCCTGCACGATGAAAAGGGTTTTGGCGGAAAAAGGAAATCAATAAAAATAGCAACAACAGACTGGCTGGTCAGGCATTTCAGAAAGTGGAAAATAAACTTTGAGATGTTTTTTTTTTGGGATGTGGAAAAAGATGAAAGAGGTTTTGGAGTACTGACTGATGCAGAAGAATTTGAGTTTGGGAATTTCAAGAATATTCCTCAATTTGAGGAAGGTATTTTTTGTCTGAGCTTATCACAAAACACATTAAGTTGAGATTGTAAAAATAAATTTTCCCCAATAACATTCCAGAAGAAAGCGGCATTCAACAGCGATCGGCAACAATGTCTCCCTAATGGCTTCCCAAACGATCGCTCATTCTTTCTCGCTGATTTTCCCCATGCATTGAAACGCTTTATTTATTGGCTTCAATAATAATGCCCATAAATATCGCGACGACTATAAAGCGGCACCCGAGGCAGGCCTTAAAAAAAGACTGTGCCCCACGTAAACAAGTCACATTATTTGGCGACGCGAAATTTTCTATTCAAAAACGGGGAAAAATTTGCGAAGGTGCAAATATCTTGATGTGAACGTGTGTAAACACACACTCCTTCTGCTCGCACACACTCAATTGAATGTTTAATGTAGCACGAACAATACCGCAGTGGCGAAAATTTGCACCAAATGGAGCCCAAAGTGAACATTCAAGAAGCCTTCCTTATCGGTGTAGATGCACTGTGAGAAAAATAGAAAAAAATCTTTAAAACGCTTGTTGAAAAACATAAAAACGAAAAAAAAACAATATAAACAAAAAGAGAAAAAAAAAAAAAAAAAAAAAAAAAGAGAAAAAATTAAGAGCAGAGGAACAGAAGAACAGAAGAACAGAAGAACAGAAGAACAGAAGAACAGAAGAACAGAAGAACAGAAGAACAGAAGAACAGAAGAACAGAAGAACAGAAGAACAGAAGAACAGAAGAACAGAAGAACAGAAGAACAGAAGAACAGAAGAACAGAAGAACAGAAGAACAGAAGAACAGAAGAACAGAAGAACAGAAGAACAGAAGAACAGAAGAACAAAAAAACAGGAAAATAAAATCTTTTAACCATTCTTTCAGTGCTACTTTCTAGTAACACACGATTTTCCCTCAATTTTCCAGCACTTTTCCCCGCTGCAGCAGCAGCACTTCAAACGAAATTCAGCCCCTCGAAAAAAACTGTTCAGGGTAATAAAAGGCACTGAAAAATTCATAAAAGATATTCACTTGAAGCGCGCGCTGCCTGTGACAACACCCACGTGGCATGTGTGAAAGTGTGTGTGTGTGTGACTCGAGGAAATTCAATTTTCGCGCTTTGGCAGATTTTTTTCTTTTGTGCCCAAAATTTGCCTTGCGGGAACGCCGACGACGAATGTCAGCAGTTTGCTTTGGCAAGTGCCGAGATTTTCGCAAGTTTATGTGCGGATGTTCGAGTGTGTGTGCGCTGAATAAATGTTGAACATTGTCCTGGCGCGCGCGCTGACAACGTGCGATTTTCGTGGAGAGAAAATTGCCCGGGCGTGTGCAGGATTCGGTGGGAAAAGGGACACGTCTGAAGTGAATGATTTGTGGTGTTTGAAGGAAGATATCGGATTGGAAAAGCTTCCCTCGAAATTTAAGGAGATTGTCAGGATTTTTCCCCCCAAGGAGCTTATCAATGGATGCAACAAAATTTTGACGATATTTGAAGATCTTCAGTGCAGCTTTTTGATTTATATTGCGAAAAGTTGTTTTTTAAGTTACATAGTTTATTTTGTAATTTGTGATTTGTGCGTTTATTTATAACAAAAACCAGTTAGTTTACAAATTTTAATCAGGTCAAGGAAGTAACTGTAGGCATTTTTTTTTTGAAGGCCATGGTTTAATTTTTACGGCTTCTGTCTCGCAAACAGAAAGTACAGCGATCAAATCCCTTGATTTTTTTAACAAAGAATATTCACAAACAACGATTTGAATCAGGTGATGTGAAAATTCAAAAATATGTGGGTAATTATCTACCAACTCACACGAAATCGGGAAAAGTTGCCCCGAACCCTCTTCGATTTGCGTGAAACTTTGGCCTAAGGGGTAACTTTTGTCCCTGATCACGAATCCGAGGTCCGTTTTTTGATATCTCGTGAAGGAGGGGCGGTACGACCCCTTCAATTTTTGAACATGCGAAAAAAGAGGTGTTTTTCAATAATTTGCAGCTTGAAACGGTGATGAGATAGAAATTTGGTGTCAAAGAGACTTTTATGTAAAATTAGACGTCCAATTTGATGGCGTACTCAGAATTCCGAAAAAAACGTATTTTTTATCGAAAAAAACACTAAAAAAGTTTTAAAAATTCTCCCATTTTCCGTCACTCGACTGTAAAAAATTTTGGAACATGTCATTTTATGGGAAATTTAATGTACTTTTCGAATCTACATTATTGACCCAGAAGGGTCATTTTTTCATTTAGAACAATTTTTTTCATTTTAAAATTTCGTGTTTTTTTTTCTAACTTTGCAGGGTAAGTTTTTAGAGTCCAATAATGTTCTACAAAGTTGTAGAGCATACAAACACAAAAATGTTGATATATAGACATAAGGGGTTTGCTTATAAACATCACGAGTTTTCGCGATTTTACGAAAAGAAGTTTTGAATAAGTTGGTCGTCGTTGATCATGACCGTTCATGGTCACCCGCGACAGACACGGACGACGAAACAAAGAGAAACGCAAAAAGTAACTTTTTCAAAACTTTTTTTCGTAAAATCGTGATAACTCGTGATGTTTTTAAGCAAAACCCTTATGTCTATATATCAAAATTTTTGTAATTGTATGTTCTACAACTTTGTTAAACATTGTTACACTCTAAAAAATTTGAAAAAACACGAAATTTTAAAATGAAAAATTTAGTTTTAAATGAAAAAATTACCCTTCTGGGTCAATGTAGATTCGAAAAGTACATTAAATTTCCCATAAAATGACATGTTCCAAATTTTTTTACAGTCAAGTAACGGAAAATGGGAGAATTTTTAAAACTTTTTTAGTGTTTTTTTTTTCGATGAAAAATACGTTTTTTGGGAATTCTGAGTACGCCATCAAATCGGGCGTCTAATTTTACATAAAAGTCCCTTTGACACCAAATTTCTATCTCATCACCGTTTCAAGCTGCAAATTATTGAAAAACACCTCTTTTTTCGCATGTTTAAAAATTGAAGGGGTCGTACCGCCCCTCCGTCACGAGATATCAAAAAAACGGACCTCGGATTCGTGATCAGGGACAAAAGTTACCCCTAGGACAAAGTTTCTCGCAAATCGAAGAGGGGTCGGGGCAACTGCTGTGTGAGTTGGCGGAGAATTACCCATGTATCTCTGGAAGGATTTGGAGTCTTTCGCAAAATTGTTGGTTACGATTGGAAACATTCAGGAAAATTATAGTTAAACTCTCGTTTGTTTGAAAAATAGCTTCTTATCACTAAAACTATCTTTTACAAATTTGACCCTCTTCGTTTTTTCATTCTTTTATACGTTTTTGTAGACAAAAAGTGCCAACTCTTGAGATAGGGTGGATGGTCATTTGGTTTTGGCCAAATTATGTTTTTTTTTCCTAAAATGTTTTTTTTGAATGTATTGAAAATGTCCACAAAAAATTTAAAAATCTTTGAGATGTAAAATTAAATTCTGATTTTGTAAAATGTTGATATTTGCCAAGCCTAAGAATATCAATAGGCAAACAATATTTTTTATAATATAAATATATTAATAATGACTAACATTTCGAAAGGGCTTTAATCTAATCTAATCTAATCAGACCCTAACGCCGCCAATCTTTCGAAGGGATCCTGGAGAGTGCCTTAGGTTAGATGACGCCTAGCACTCTTCTTGTCATTTATTAACATTTGCAGTGCACCATTGCATCGGAATGCATTGAAACATCACAAGTGTTAAAGCGGCCAGGCCTACTGCGTAAAGCCGTATCGCAGAGATGACTCGTAATTGGGTTGTGTTTGAGCGCTAAGTGTTCGAACAACAACACAATTCTGAATCGACAGGGGAGGAAGAAGCGTGGAGACACACCACCATACGCTCCGAGATTTGGTTATATTCGTTGGGAGCACCATGCTAAGGAAAGTTTGTTACTCCGGGACCCTCTGGGATGGGACATTGTATTTCCACGAATGCCCTGGACACTATTTGCCATGGTTATAGCGCCACAACTCGCTCTCTGTAGGGACTATCCATAAACCACGTGGACACTTTTTTGGGAATCTGTTACCCCCCCCCCCCCCTTCGTGGACAATCGTCCATACAAAAAAATCTTTTTGTATGGATCGTGGACAATCGCTATACCCCTAAAGTGTCCACGTGGTTTATGGATGGTCCCGTAACAGTATTCCTAATTCCAGTCCACGCTCACCAAGTCGTCATGGCCTAGTGGTTAGCATTTTTGCTTATCAATCCAAAGGACGGGGGATCGAACCCCGCCTCGAGCGACTTTCATTTTTCGTTCATATTCATCATTTCAAATTTATGTGTTCTTAACTTTCTCGTTGGGAGCAGATGGGAATCGAACCCAGAACCATTCGCTTACAAAGCGAACACCGTAATCAGTCAACCAAGGCCGCTCCTAACATTTCGAAAGGGCTTTGAAATCTAAAAATATTTCAAAAGGTAGATAAAATTTCACACAAATTGAGGGTCAATTGGGTAAATCGGTCTCGCAGCGCAGGGGTAGCGGCTTCGGCTGCCGATCCCGATGATGCTATGAGACGCGGGTTCGATTCCCGCCTTATCCACTGAGCTTCTATCGGATGGTGAAGTAAAACGTCGGTCCCGGTTTCTCCTGTCTCGTCAGAGGCGCTGGAGCAGAAATCCCACGTTAGAGGAAGGCCATGCCCCGGGGGGCGTAGTGCCAATAGTTTCGTTTCGTTTGGGTAAATCGACTCTCAATTTGTGTGATATTTTATCTACCTTTTGAAATATTTTAATGTTTTTAAGCCCTTTTGAAATATAAGTCGTAAAAATATGACACCATGACATGATTAGGCTTTTTCACGCTTAAAAAATGCAACTTTCACAGGGACCACTAACCGAAAACACAAAATATCACGGAAATATCACGGAACGTGAAAAATGCTAAAATAACCTTGAAAAATTGTTTGTTAAATAACCGGAATGATTTTTGTATGTTTAATTATATATCAAGCATAAAAGCTTAGTGATTTTTTAGATCAAAATTTCCAGTTTTTACGAGGACCATCAAATCACATCATGAAACGTGGGAATTTTACGGGACTAAGAAAAAAAACTTTTCTATCCCAGAAAACGGCTTATTTTTTTACGATTAAAATAATTTTTGAAAGCCCAAGTCATATAATCATGAAAAAATCAAGCTTGAATATAAAATTGTATTTTTGATCTCTAACTATAAATGAAATGATAGCCAAATAGTTATTATACTATCATTATTTTTTTCAAAAATGTTAAAATTTCTTCTTACCGAACTGTACATGAAAATTTCAAAATACTACTTTTCAGCACTGAAACGGGCGCTGAAAAATTGAACTTTTCAACATTAGTATTAAAAAGTAACATTTTTGCAATTCCGCTGTGAAACTGTCAACTTTTCCTGTCCTTCTGGAGAAACGAAAGGGTCTACTTCTCTCTACCAAAAATAACTGAATGGAAAATTAATACCTTTCAATACCAGTGCTGAAAAGTTCTTCTTTTCAGCACTGAAGTGGGTGCTAAAGAGTTGAAGTATTCAACACTAGTATCGAAATGTAACATTTTTCAATATTGTTTTGTTTTGAACGGTGAATTTACTAAACACAAGAATGTTTGACACAAAATTTCATTCAAGAAGCGTTTTTCGGAATTGCAAAAAATGTTGTAAGCAACTCGTTGCAAAACTTGATTTTTTGAGCATTCGTCGTATTTGTCCAACTCGGTAAGGGACCATCCATAAACCACGTGGACACTTTAGGGGGGGTATGGCGATTGTCCACGACCCATACAAATAAGATTTTTTTTGTATGGACAATTGTCCACGAAGGGGGGGGGGGGTAACAGATTCCCAAAAAAGTGTCCACGTGGTTTATGGATGGTCCCTAATCCTCGTTGGATAAATGTACAACTC
Source organism: Culex quinquefasciatus (assembly GCF_015732765.1). Lineage (NCBI taxonomy): Eukaryota > Metazoa > Arthropoda > Insecta > Diptera > Culicidae > Culex > Culex quinquefasciatus. The sequence goes on from NC_051861.1 coordinate 103,460,941, forward strand.
GTGCTGAAAAAATCTTCTTTTTGCAACTTGTTGCATAAACTACTATTTTTGTATGGATCGTGGACAGTTTTTGAAAATTTCAAATTGAATAAAACATCAAGAATTTTATTCAGCCTAACTGCAATGTAACTTTTCTCATTAGGAGATCAATTGATGATTTCGAAAATGTTTTTTTTTTCATTTGTATCATTTGTTAACTTTAATACGGTATTCATATCATTAATTTATAATTAAGTGACATTTTAATGTTTGTGGTCCTTCAGAATATTAAGGTTAAATTCGAGATTTCCAAAAGTAAACATCACGTTTTACAATTGAAAACTAATCAAAATTACACTTACAACCTTTACGGATAAAATTTAAATAAATAAATTGTGCAATTTTGAATTAGTTATTTTTATGAATTGATTTCCCAAATCAATAAATATCACTGGATTTTGCGGAAATAGTGAAATTACTCGAATATTCACTCAGCTAAGACATGGTCACTGGTTTAAAAAAAAACATCGTTTGAAAATAGAGGGTCAATTAGGCAGAAGATACAAAAAAAAATCATTCTTTGCAAGGCCATTTCTCAGTATTGGTGCGGAAGAACAATATTCCCAAAGAGTTAAAAAAAAATTACTATGGTTCCAATCATCATAACTTGGCCAAAAACAAAACGTCCGCTCAATAAGTGTCACTTTTTGTCTAGTAAAGCATAATTAGTTTTGAAAGATCAGGGGGTAAAGCTTGTCAAAATCGAGTTTTTTTTAATAGAAAGTAATTTAAAAAAAAAACAGGTATTTATTATAAGGATTAAACCCATTTTTCAAAAAAAAAAAAATCTAATCATAACCTACAACTTTACCGAATCCAAAAAATCGATCAGAAATCCTTCATTTTTTGTCACAAAAAATGTTTCTAAGAAATATATATTTTCATTCTTTTTTTGTTTGATATATTCTAGAAGACATAAAATGCCATCTTTTCAGAAAATTACAGATAGGGCAAAAAATCTATGAGCAATTTATATTTTTTTTAAATAAAATATTGTTTTTACAAAAAAATCAGAAAATTATCAAACTAAATTTTTACTTATTTTTTACCTATATTTTTACTGAAAAGACTCATTTCGTAGAGAATTGCTCAGGTACAATAGGTTGTATCAGCGTATTTCAAGCTTGACACAAAAATAGAATTTTCCATAACTTCGCTGCCTGTTGGCGGATATTGGATTTGTAAACCACTCGCACTTCTTACCATCTGATAGCGCGAGAGATCAAATTTAATTTTGTTACACCCTAAATGTGATCCACACGAATAAATGTTACACTGTCCTTGTCTTTCTCACACCGTCCCTGGTCCATCTTTGATGAGAGCCAGCAGAGAGCAGAGGGAATCCTCGCTCTACTTGATCTCTCCCGGCCAGCCTCCCATGTACAATGGATTTTAGATTATAGTCTTAAATAAACCGTTGACTACACCCGACCGTTTGCACGTTAGAATAAACGTTTTTCTGTTCGCGTAATAAAGTGTTTTATAATAGTGTAAAAACGGTGTTTTTCTGGGTCCGAAATCCCCGAACCGACCACACGCGCGAACATTTGGTCCTTCGAACCGGATCCGAAGGATCCGGTCTGGCCAGGTTCGGGACACTTCGCGAAACGGACAGTTCAGTGCGTGAAGTGTTGGCCTGCTCGCGAAGAGCAGCGCAAAGTGAACGGTGCAGAAGTGCGCCGGGACAGTTTTGGTGCGCGCTGGGCGTGAAAAACGGACAAAAAGTGCACGGAAAATCCGTGAAAAAGTGCGAAAAAATCGCCAAAAAGTCGCGGAAAATTGGAGCTGAACAGTGGCACAATTGTGCATAGAAAAGTGAATTGTTCGTGTTGAACAAAGGCAGTGACGACCAGTGCAGTGCGGTGAAGAAGATTTCGCCATCGCGGAACTCACGGCGACTCACGGTGCGCGCGCTTTGGCAAGCGTCGCGACGTCACCATCTCAACCGGTTGGCTGACGTCATCGTTGGAGTCGGTGATTGATTGGCGGTTGGAACTTTCGGAACGGATTTGGCGGATTTCGAAGCAGATTCAGGAGAGTATTTGCACGTAGTACGGTGGCTCGGTTAGTTTGGCTTTTGCGGACGAAAATAAAGTTGGTTTACAAAATAAAATTGCACGAGAGTTTTTATTAGTCTGGTCAGGTTGCATGAGTGTTGTGTTGTTCTGTCTGGTCCTCTGGAATTCCCTGGTCGATTCCCCTGTCGCTGCTGTCAATACTGGGTCGTACAGTTCGCAATCTGTCTTGCGCGGTCGCGTCGTGGAACGTCGAGTCGATCCGTCTGTCTCTGGTGAATCTGAAAGTGAAGTGAATGTTATTCAGTTGGCGATCAGTAGTCACGATGGGCGATCTGCAGACTTTGCGGAAGAAGCAGGAGATCCTGCTGAACAAACTGGAGGTGCTGAATCAGTTCGTCGAGCACTACAAGGCGGAAGAACACGAGTGCCAGCTGGAAGTTCGACTCGGAATGCTGAACGACGTGTACCTGGAGTTTACGAACCTACGGACGAAGCTGGAGTTGCTGCTGGAAGAAAAGGATGCGGCCAAGTACGCGGATGCGGAGCCGAAGGTCAAGCAGGAGGTCGTGTCACATCGTGAAGAGGCCAATCTACAGGTGGTGCAGGAGTTCGACAACAAATTCTGCAAGGTCAAGGCGATGCTGATTGCGAAGCGGCCGGTCAAGGACGTCGCGCAGACAGCTCCAAGTGTTGGTGATGCGGATACCTCGTTTCCGTTGCGCGTCAAGCTGCCTGACATTCATCTGCCGAACTTCAGTGGAAATCTGCGCGAGTGGGTGACCTTCCGTGACACCTTCAAAAGTCTCATCCACCGGAACTCGAAGCTGACATCGATGGACAAGTTCACCTACCTCCAATCGTCACTTTCTGGTCCTGCATTGCTGGAGATCAGTGGCATCGACCTGTCGGAAGAAAACTACTCCGTCGCGTGGAACGCGCTGGAGGAGGAGTACGGAAACAAGAAGCTGATCGTGAAAGCCCACCTCGATGTCATTCTGGATCTGGAACCGCTGACCAAGGAGTCGTACGACGGTCTCAGCCACCTGCTCGGTGAGTTTGAGAAAAATCTGCAGATGCTGGACAAGATGGGCGAAAAGACTGCCGACTGGAGTACGGTTATGGCGCACGTCCTGTGCTCAAAGCTGGACTCGGCCACGCTTAGGAATTGGGAGACCCACCACAACAGCAAGGAAGTCCCAACCTACAAGGCTCTACTGGAGTACCTGCGCGGCCACTGTTCGGTTCTTCAGTCGATCAAACGAGCGAAAGCGAAACCGTCGGAACAGCGGCCTCCGAAGGCAGCGGTCTGTCACACTGCTGTGCGGAGCAGCAACCAGTGTCAGTTTTGCAGCGGCCCGTGGCACACCCCGTTCCGGTGCTTCAAGTTCCAGAAAATGACGATCTCGGAGCGCAACGACGCTGTTTCGAGGAACAAGTTGTGCAGAAACTGCCTGAAGCCTGGACATTACCCGCGGACGTGCGAAGGAGGAACTTGCCACCACTGTCACCAGAAACACCACTCGATGCTGCACAACGATCAGATGAGATCCTCCGTTCCACAACAGCAGTCGAGACCAACCGCGACGACCTCAGTACAGCGACAACAACCCAGACCACAGAACACGAATCAGACAACACACACTCCAGCCAACAATGCACCTGCTAATCCGACTAACCTACAGACTACAGACTCTCAAGCCACACAGCCACAAATCACTAGCCAAAACTACGTTGCACTACCCGTCACACCCACACACAACATTATCCTGTCAACCGCGCTCATCCGTATTAAAGACCGCTTCGGAAACACGCTGCTAGCGCGTGCGCTTCTTGACTCGTGCTCACAGCACTGTCTGATGACCAGAGAGTTCTCGCGAAGATTCAAATTTGAGCGACAATCGTCGTATTTGCCGATCCAAGGGATCGGAACTTCCCGTTGCGTGTCGACGCTGCTCGTGCGTGCAGATGTCGGTCCGCGTTCCGATCAGATTTCAGCGTACGAGTCGGAGATGCAGTTCCACGTCCTGCCCAAGCTCAACATCTCGCTGCCGACGTCGTACATCGACCCGTCTACAATTCAGCTGCCCGACTGGATGTTCCTGGCTGATCCGGAGTTCCACAAAACCGGCCCAGTGGACGTCATTATTGGTGCCGAGTTCTACCTGGACTTGCTGACGGACGAACGGGTGAAACCAACTGCAGACGGTCCCACGCTGCACAACACGGTGTTCGGTTGGATTATTTCCGGCCGGCTTCCCGGCAGCGTTCCAGAATCGACGTCTCTCGTATCCGTCGCGGCAATCGACGAGCTGCTGACTAGATTTTGGGAACTGGAAACGTGCCGCACCAAGAGCACGCACTCGATCGAAGAATCCACGTGCGAGCAGCTGTTCGAGGAGACGACGGTTCGTGACGAAACTGGCAGATTTGTTGTGACGCTGCCCAAGAAGAAGTACGCTGTCCAGCGTCTCGGTGAGTCCAGATCAACAGCCATTAAACGCTTCCTGGGACTGGAGAAGCGGCTGTCAGCAAATCCAGACCTGAAACAACAGTACAGTGATTTTATTCACGAGTACGAGGCCATGGGACACATGAAACGGGTTGCCGGCGACACGGCCGGGGGAGAGTTAGCGTATTACCTGCCACACCACTGCGTCTTGAGGCCGGACAGCACCACTACGAAGCTCCGCGTGGTGTTTGATGCTTCGTGTCGCACGTCTACCGGAGTTGCTCTGAACGATGCGCTCATGGTGGGACCAGTTGTGCAGGACGATTTACTGGACATTGCGCTACGCTTTCGACTCCACGCTGTTGCCATCGTCGCTGACATCGCCAAGATGTACCGTATGATTCGCGTCCAGCCTGACGACCAGAGACTGCAGAGAATCGTTTGGAGAGACAATGTGGACGAACCCATCCGAATCTACGAGCTGACAACTGTCACGTACGGAACGGCGTCTGCGCCGTATTTAGCAACAAAGTGCTTGCAAAAACTCGGTGAGATCGGAGAAAAGACGCACCCATCCGCTGCCAAGGTCCTCAAACGTGACTTCTACGTTGACGACATGCTGGCAGGTGCGCACACGGTCGCAGAAGGAAAAGAGCTAGTCGCCGAAATGGTCGATCTGATGGAATCTGGCGGATTCTCGTTGCGAAAGTGGCATTCAAACTCTCGAGACATCCTGCTCGACGTCCCGGAACATCTTCGCGACGAACGGACTCTGCTTGAACTGGACACGTCTGACGCAACCGTCAAGACGCTCGGGCTCGTCTGGGAGCCAAGTACGGACTGTTTCCGTTTCAGATCGCCAAAGTGGAACGACGTTGCAGTGATCACGAAGCGTGTCGTGGCCTCAGACATGGCCATGATCTTCGACCCGTACGGGCTGATCGGTCCTGTCGTCGTCCAAGCAAAATCTTCGTGCAGAAGCTGTGGCGCATGGAACTGGACTGGGACGCCGCTCTGCCAGAAGATCTGCAGGAGTACTGGCGTGAATACCGCAGAAATCTAGCCGGTCTAGACAGCCTGTCGATACCCCGCTGGATTGGCACAGGTGCAGATGACCAGAATGTGCAGCTTCACGGGTTCTGCGACGCTTCAGTCAACGCTTATGGTGCGTGCATCTACATCCGAACCGTTTCGGCCAACGGCGACGTCACCGTACGCTTGCTGGCCTCCAAATCCCGCATCGCACCGATCGAGAACCTGAAGAAGAAGAAGCGTAAGCAGTCGATTCCCCGCCTGGAGCTGGCGTCCGCTCTGCTGCTGGCGCATCTGTACGAGAAGGTGGCCAACGCCATCAACTTCCGAGGCAAAGCATTCTTCTGGACGGATTCCATGATCGTACGCTGCTGGCTTGCGTCACTACCGTCCAGATGGAACCAGTTCGTGGCCAACCGTGTGTCCGAGATTCAACACCTGACGGAGAGCGGATCTTGGGACCATGTGCCCGGATTAGAGAACCCAGCTGACATCATTTCTCGCGGCATGACGCCGATGCAGCTGCAGTACTCAAAGCTCTGGTTCAACGGTCCTGGTTGGCTGAGTCTCGACCACCAGCACTGGCCGCACGCTCAAGTGCCGAACGCAGCAGACTTCGACCACGAAGAACTAGAGGAACACAACGCTGTCGCTGCAGTTGCACATGACGCCGAGCCCTGCAGACTGTTTACAGCGAATTCGTCGTACACCGTGACAATACGGACGACCGCTGTAATCTGCCGCTTCTGTTTCAACAGCCGTGCGGCGAACAAGCACTGTCGCAGAGTTGGTCCGTTGACGGCTGAAGAGCTCGAGGTCGCTTTGAAGAAGCTGGTGCGCCTCGCTCAACGAGAATGCTTCCCGGAAGAGTACGATGCTCTGTTCAGAGATCGCGCGATTCCAAGCAACTCCCGCATTGCTGCGCTGAACCCAAGAATCGTCGATGGAATCCTGTGCGTCGGCGGCCGGTTGCAGCACGCCGCAGTCTCGGACAACCGAAAGCATCCGTACATTCTCGACCATCGTCATCCGTTCACGAAGCTTATTGTTACACACTATCACGAGACCATGTTTCACGCTGGACAACAACTGTTGATCTCTGCTGTGCGTGAACGGTTCTGGCCGATCAACATCCGCAACCTCGTTCGCGAGGTGATTCACAAGTGTGTCGATTGCTTCCGTGTCAAGCCGAAGGTTCTGGACCAGCTCATGGCGGATCTGCCGCCCGAACGAGTCACACCGTGCACACCGTTCGCACGAGTCGGAGTTGACTACTGCGGACCTTTCCAGGTCGCGTACCCGCAGCGCCGAGCTCGCCCAGTGAAGTGCTTCGTTGCCATCTTCGTCTGCCTGGTCACCAAGGCCGTTCACCTAGAACTAGCAGCAGACCTAACGACGCAGGCATTTCTGGCGGCCCTCAAACGGTTCACTGCCCGGCGTGGCAAACCGAAGCTGGTCATGTGCGACAACGCCAAGAACTTCGTCGGCGCAAGACGTGAGCTGAGCGAACTCGCCAAGCTGTTCCTAAGTCAGCAGTTCGAAGAGGAGATCATCCGCGAAACAGCGAACGAAAGCATCGAATTCAAGTTCATTCCCGCCCGCTCGCCGAACTTCGGCGGCCTCTGGGAGTCTGCGGTGAAGAGCTTCAAGTTGCTGTTCAAACGCACGATCGGGTTGCACACCCTGTTGTATGACGAGTTCCAGACTGTGCTGGTTCAAATCGAAGCGATCCTCAACTCGCGACCGCTCACGCCGCTCAGCAACGACCCCGCAGACTTTGAAGCGCTGACCCCAGGTCACTTCCTGATCCAGCGTCCACTCACTGCGATTCCTGAGCCAAACCTCGACCACATTCCCGAGAACAGATTGTCGGCCTGGCAAACCGTCCAGCGTTACACGCAGCAGCTTTGGAAGAAGTGGTCCAACCTCTACCTGTCGGACCTGCACAACCGCACAAAGTGGACAAAGCAAAAGGACAACGTTGCTGTCGGAACCATGGTCCTACTGAAGGACGAGAATCTCCCGCCGTTGAAGTGGCAGCTCGGACGCGTTTCCGATATCCACCCGGGAGCTGACGGCAACATCCGTGTCGTCACGGTGCGCACAAAGGACGGCAGCTATCAGCGTGCGATCTCTAAGATTTGCATCCTGCCGATCCGTGACAACCTTTCTACCGCGCAAGGGGAGAACTAGGACTCCTCCAACGGCGGAGGTCGGAAGGCCTCCGCACACCAGTTAAGTTATGTGTTGTTTTGAATTTCAAAAAGTTCACCGAATCTTTTTCCTCCAGAGTCGCCACCCTGTCTGCGCCCAGACCTGCGGGTCGTTCTGCGCTCGGAGGCCGTTCAAAAGATCGGAACTTTCGAAATGCTCTGAGGTAACCTGTTTTGTTTCGGTGGTGGTTTTGCATGAAGGATGTTTGCTTGCGATTTCGCTGGACACTTGCCAGCACAGCACGGTTACGGATTAACAGAAAACAGCGGCGCTCAGCGCCATTTCAGTCGCAAAGACTGCTCCCAATTCTGAACCCAGCTAAATCCATTCCACGTTTGGAACTCTTCGAGGTACACACACGCACACGATGACAGCAGCGGAGGAGACGTCCTCCCGGTCCCATCTGCGACGACCAGCAGCGAGCTTGGCCAGCTCGTTCCCAATCGCAGCCCGATGGAGCCAACCCCCGTCATCGCAGCATCGTACACCCGGAGAACCATCGTGTCGGTAACCGCTGAGGGTTAACAGCGACGCCAGGAGGCGTCGGGGGAGGCCACGGAGGTCTCCCCCAGTTCAGGCAAGTCGTTTTTGAATATAATTTAACTGATTAAAAAGCACCCTCTCATCTGATTAGGGAGTCTCGCATCGCATCGACGCCGACGTCGGCGTCACCGATAGCATCAGGCACCAGAGCAGCAGATCACGCACGGCGCCACCCACGCACGGTGGCTTTGCGTTCAGCACAGACCAGCACAGATCAACAGCAGCAAGCAAGCAGACAGACGAACCGACAACCGACGTCGGCGACACGCCGTCGAACAACAACCGCAGCGCATCGAAGCATCCACCCCCGCAACAAACAGAAAATCAACCGATCGAGCACAGCAGAGCAGCATTTCAAATCAACACCAGCAGACGGTAGCAGTACATCCCAGTTCCAGCCCAAGTTCAAGGTCGACCTGCTTTCGATCGACGCCATGTTGAGACAGCACCTGAAAGAACGACAAAATCAAGATTTGGCAGAGCACCACGGCACCTATCGACCTAGCAGCGTCCCCAGCAGCAGCGCGGCATCCAGATTGATTGCCCGAGGTCCAGTCCAGTCCAGAAACAGCAGAATTTTACGCAAAATCGTTGCATTTTGACTGCAGCAAAATGCACGATCCAGCCCGTCCAGAAGAAGAAAAATATCTGGCTATTGTTCGATCGACGGCCGCAGCCGCGATCGCTAGTATATAAGGAGAACAATGACCAATCTTGACTTAGGGTAATAGCAGAAACAGTAGAAGTAGATAAGAGACGAAGATAACGGATAAGGAACAAAACAAAAACAAACCAGTGGGTTATCAGTGGGAATTAGAGTAGTAGTTGTGATAGCGACACGGAGAAGATGATTTGAATCAGTGTGATTCCAAGGCGGCCGGTATGATAGCGCGAGAGATCAAATTTAATTTTGTTACACCCTAAATGTGATCCACACGAATAAATGTTACACTGTCCTTGTCTTTCTCACACCGTCCCTGGTCCATCTTTGATGAGAGCCAGCAGAGAGCAGAGGGAATCCTCGCTCTACTTGATCTCTCCCGGCCAGCCTCCCATGTACAATGGATTTTAGATTATAGTCTTAAATAAACCGTTGACTACACCCGACCGTTTGCACGTTAGAATAAACGTTTTTCTGTTCGCGTAATAAAGTGTTTTATAATAGTGTAAAAACGGTGTTTTTCTGGGTCCGAAATCCCCGAACCGACCACACGCGCGAACACCATCAATTTAGCTTAATTTGTTAAACAGTATTAAAACAGTATTCATGGAATCAAAAAATGCTTCAATGACCTGTGAATGCTCTTTCCAATATTCCTAGGAAGCTCTAACTTCGACCTCCTCCCACGCAAACCGTAGATTCTAATCAGCTAAATTGAAATTCATTAGCCAGCAACGATCTGTATCGATCCCGGCGGGCGAAAGGATTCCCCAAAATTAGTCAAGTGGGTGGCCACCTACTCAGAACCTTCCCCAAAATACCACCGAGAGAGTGGAGTTCCATGGAAAGGAATTTTCCACCGGTAGCAACTCCCGTGCGGTAGCTAATGAATAGTAATTAGCCATTTTGACCACACAACCCCTCCCACACGCCCACCAATTTGTTTGTTTTTGCTGGGGAGTGGGCCAGGATTATCCCTTTTCCCTCGCGTTGGGAAGTGGTCCAGTGCTCTAATCCCACCGAGGACCATCAGCGCCACCAGCTGACCAGTCCAAGAGGGACTCGCTGTGGTTACGAATGTTTACGGTTGGAGTTTTGTTTGGAGACTCTCAGACCGTTCAACAGTACCTGGGGAAACCGCAAAGTTTAACTTCCATTCAATTAGGATTGTGTGCTAATTGGATTTGATGTCCTGTTTAGTTGGAATGAATTTTATGATTTTGACATTAGTTTAATCATCCAGCATTTAATATCTTTAAAAATCACACTTAGCTCTGGATATTTTTGTAAGCGTCTTTTAATAAACATTTTCCTGGCACCGTGCACGCGTTGTCGAAACCATACTTGATGAACTTTTCGCAGAAGCTGGCGCGCTATTTGATGCCTTTCATAATCCTCCTCCCTGAAAAAGCTCCCGCATCGAGTCAATCAAAAAGTTCTCGGAACCAAGTTTATTTTCTATTTCCCTCACACTGTGCACTGTTAGGTTTATCGAATGATCTTTTCCAAGAAAAGAAAGAAGAAAAAACCGTCATAGCTCACAACCCAGGCCAAACCCACCCCGTGGTAGGAAATAGTTCTGATGCGGGCTTTGCGATTAGTTTTCCTCTCTCTCTCTCTCTCTCTGGTCTACTTTGGCAACCATTTACACCTCAGCAGTGACCGCCGTCTCACCATGGTGTCTCAAAGTTGTCGTGTGGCGCCACCTAGCTTTTTTTATTCACTTGGACAATCTAACTTCTAGGGACCCGCCCAAAGTCAGTTCCGAGCCTACTTTGCCATTAGAACTTCATAAATATAATATGCCTTCTCACAGGCCGCGTCCCGCGTCATAGGTCACTGGTCTGAGCCCCCTTAACAGGGCCAGGCCGAGTGCCATACCAAGTTTCGTCCCGAGGTGGGATAATGGCTTGCCCAGGGGGGTTGGTATTGTGTTGAGTAGGGTGAAGTTGGCTACTATTGATTATTCGAAAACTAAACAGCTTCCGACTTCCTACTTTCTATTTTCTACTTCCAACTTCCTTCTTTCTATATTCTACTTCCAACTTCCAACTTCCTACTTTCAACATACCACTTCCAACATTCATCTCCTACTTCCAACTTCCAACTTGCTACTTCCAATTTCCCACTTCCAACTTCCTACTTCCAAATTCCAACTTCCAGCTTCCAATTTTCAACTTCCTACTTCCAACTTCCAACTTCCAACTTCCAACATCCAACTTACAACTTCCCACTTCCAACTTCCAACTTCCAAATTCTAACTTTCATCTCCCAATTTCCCACTTCCTACTTCCTACTTCCTACTTCCAACTTTCAACTTCGAACTTCTAACTTCCTACTTCCAACTTCCAACTTCCAATTTCCAGCTTTCAATTTCCAACATGCAACATCCAACTTCCAACTTCCATCTTCCAACTTCCAACTTCAAACTTCCAACTTCCAACTTCCAACTTAACTTCTAACTTCTAACTTCCAACTTCCAATTTCCAACTTCCAACTTCCTACTTCCTACTTCCTACTTCCTACTCCCTACTTTCTACTTCCTACTTCCTACTTCCTACTTCAGCTTTCAACTTTCATCTTCCAACTTCCAAATTCCTACTTCCAACTTCCTTTTTCCTACTTCCAACTTTCAATATCCAACTTTCAACTTCCTACTTCCTTCTTTCTACTTCCAACTTCCTACTTCCAACTGCCAACTTCATACTTCCAACTTCATACTTCCAACTTCCAACTTCCAGCTCCCAATTTCCAACTTCCTACTTCCTTTGTCCTACTTCCTAGTTCCTACTTTCAACTTTCAACTTCCAACTTCCAACATTCAACTTCGTACTTCAAACTTCAAACTTCCTACTTCTTACTTCCAACTTCCTTATTCCAACTCCCTACTTCTTACTCCCAACTTCCTTATTCCACTTCCTACTTCTTACTTTCAACTTCCTAGTTTCCACATTCTTCTTCCTACTTCCAACTTCCAACTTCCAATTTCCAACTTCCAACTTCCAACTTCCAACTTCCAACTTTCATCTTCCAAGTTCCTACTTCCTACTTCCAACTTCCAACTTTCATCTTCCAAGTTCCTACTGTCAAGTTTCTACTTCCAACTTCCAACTTCCAACTTTCATCTTCCAAGTTCCTACTTCCTACTTCCAACTTTCATCTTCCAAGTTCCTACTGCCAAGTTCCTACTTCCAACATCCAACTTCCAACTTCCCACTTCCAACTTCCAACTTCTAACTTTCATCTCCCAATTTCCCACTTCCTACTTCCTACTTCCAACTTCGAACTTCATACTTCCTACTTCCAACTTCCAATTTCCAGCTTTCAATTTCCAACTTGCTACTTCCTACTTCCAACTTCCAACTTCAAACTTCTATCTTCCAACATTCAAATTTCAATGGACAAAAACAAGTTGACTTACCTTCCAAGCAAAAAGCCAAGTTGCTACGAAAGCACTGCACAAAAATGTGAACTTCATATTTGACCAGCGAGGAGTCTATTTGGAAACCAAAATGTCTCTCTTCTAATAGTAAAAAAAATAGCAAAACTGCATCACAAAGAAAGAAAGAAAAGGCCAAAAGAAAATCGACACCAAAGCGAGCGAAACGAAAATCGAGCCGGCCAAGTGGCACGGAGATAAGAGTCATTTTGCTCTTGGGATAGGTCATGAGAGAGTGCTCGCTTTTATGGCTCACTTGAAGCGCTAAAAGGCCATGCACAACTACTCAGCTTTGAAAAAAGTCGTGAGAATGGCTCAGTTTTCAAGTCGTTTTATTTCACTCTGGTGTTCTGGAGGAAAAAAAAATCTATTTTTATCATTTTTAAAGCATTTTTTCAGGGACACCCTCGTTTGCCACTTTGTATACGCACTTAGTCATACTGCTTAATAGTGCCTTTGACTTTGATATTGGATTCGAAAATAACTCGCGTGAGTTGGGTGCAAACACACATACACACACTCACAGAAATAACTAACGAGTGTGCTAAAAATGAATTTTGCCATCATCATGTTGCACTTGAATGTAAAGTAAAAGACCAGCAACAACCACCACCATAGCGCACTGCCACTTGGGTCATAATTCTCTCTGCATGCCGTCAGCTGAGCCAAAGGTTTTGCTGTTGTTGTTGTTGCTGAGTCAACTTGTCAACCGTGGTTGTTCTTGTGACTCAAATGTGTTTGGATTGCCAATAGGGTTGGCGGTGTGGAAATATTTAAATCATGTTTCATAATTTATATGTTGATTTTCCTTTCAGTACTTTGTCGACAGTAGACATTAGTCAAACAACAATTCCATATAAAAGTTAAACTTTAGTTTTTAATAATACCCTAATAATTAGGCAATCAAGTTAGTCCTAGCCAAATTAGGGTTGTTCCAAAAATTTGAATATTCTAAAAAATCCAAAAATAATATAGCCATTCCACGACAATCGTAAAGGATCCAAATGAAAAAAACAATCCTAAACAAAATATTTTTTTAAAGAAAAATGAGGTTTTAGCAAAAATTTACAAAAAACACAATATTTTGGGCCACCCTTTTTTGGATGAGAGCACCCTAACCGTCAAACAAAAAAAATCAGGTCTACTTTTTTTCTCTAAGAAATAAACATGCCAAATTAGAGCCAAATCAAAGTCGCCTAAATTGGAAAAAAACGAAAAAATAAGATAGGTAATATTTAAATTTTTGACAGCTTTTCAGTTTATAATTACACATTTTTTGAACTGTGCCCAGGGTTACCAGGTCAAAATTTGAAAAATCTGGCAAAGTAACTATTAAAAATCTGGAAAAATCTGGCAGACGAAAATCTAACAAATTTTAATGGGTAAGGGGATGGAAGATATAAATTAATTCAAAAGTTTGTAGAGATCAGATGATTCAGAACAGATTTTATGGCCACAAAAAAGTTGAATTTACATTTTATTTATGAAAAACATTCTATTTTCAATTATATTCGTTCATTTTAATCTATAAAAAATGTTCAAAGTGAGCATAAAGTGAAAAATCTGGCAAAATCTGTCAATATCTGGCACAGAGAAGGGTGAATCTTTATTCTGGCAGACACTTGAAAAATCTGGCATTCCCAGATTTATCTGGCAACCCTGACTGTGCCCCCTAAATTTACTTATTGTAAAAAAGATGTATTTTTGTAAGTTTTAAAATAAGATGATGTTGTACTGCTTGGTTAGGTTAAAAATTACACCAGTTGCGTATGTACAATAGAACATTTTTTACCGAAAATATCTTTGATAAAAAAAAAGTTTTTTATTAAGTTAATTAACTTCATAAGCTTGTTAACAAAATACCCTAATTCTCTACCAACGCACACGAAATCGGGAAAAGTTGCCCCGACCGCTCTTCGATTTGCGTGAAACTTTGTCCTAAGGGTTAACTTTTATCCCTGATCACGAATCCGAGGTCCGTTTTTTTGATATCTCGTGACGGAGGGGCGGTACGACCCCTTCCATTTTTGAACATGCGAAAAAAGAGGTGTTTTCAACAATTTGCAGCCTGAAACGGTGATGAGATAGAAATTTGGTGTCAAGCGGAAGGGGTCGTACCGCCCCTCCGTCACGAGATATCAAAAAAAGGACCTCGGATTCGTGATCAGGGACAAAAGTTACCCCATAGGACAATGTTTCACGCAAATCGAAGAGGGGTCGGGGCAACCGCTGTGTGAGTTGGCGGAGAATTACCCTATATTTTTTTGGTGAAATTGTTGAAAGAGTATTGATTTTGCCTAAAATTCTGTAAAACTAGTTTTGGTTGCAAAAATATCGATTTATATTGCATTTCAAACTGAATTCGAAATTTAAAGAGTTTTTACATTTTGTGGAAAAATTGTTCTGACAAAATTGCCTATAAATTTGTAAATTGTTTTTCTAAATTTGTTTTAAAAACACATTAAATGTATTATTTACATACTAGTTTTATCGTACAATGTCCGAATATGCATTGTCCAAAAAATCCAAAATACATTCTGTTTTCCGTTTTTCAAACTCATTTTCATTGAGGAAATACACAGCAAAAAATCCGATGATAAAATCGCATGCAAAAGCATGCACATCAACTTCGTCAAAAAAAAACATTTTTTTAAACATAAAAAAATTACAACCGGCGGGATTCAAAAACCCAGTCCCAACAGTAAGGACTAGCGCGTTAACCCGCTCGGCCATCAGACCGGACAAACGCATTTATGAGCTTGTCGGTCAAGTAGGTTTCAACTGATGGGCTACATATTTCAGGGTGTAATATTACACAGAATTTCATAACATAATGCAACAAAAAAAAGTAGTAATACAGCTGCGTGTAAAAAGCCTGGATGTAAAATAAATATTGCATTATTTTATACCTTTTTATGTGATTTTACACCCTGAAATATGTAGTCCATCATTATGGGAAACCTACTTGACCGAAATGTCAAGCTGATATATGTGTTTATCCTTACAATTTTCCATAGGTCTGATGGCCGAGTGGGCTAAGGCGCCAGTCCTTACTATTGGTGCTGGGTTTGAATCCCGTCGGTTGCAACTTTTTTTTTGTGTTTGCAAAAATTGTACATGCAGTGTATAATATTAAGTGTTTATTTTGACGAAGGTGATGTGCATGCTTTTGCATGCGATTTTACCGTCGGATTTTTTGCTGTGTAATCTACACCCAGGTCTTAACATGCAGCTATTTTTTGTGCTGGTATGAGAAATGTGGACTTATTTTTAAGTCAGATAAAATATTGTAAATTTACATAATTTTTATGCAATTGTAATAAGCTATGTTTTATAACATTATACCATCAAATTATACATCTTTCAAAGTTAGTTCAAGTATGGAACTTGTAAGGCTTGGAAAGTATAGAGAATAATTTAATTTTAAAAATATATAATTTATTATTATTTTAGCATTCCTGTAATTTTAAACCGAAAATAAAATTTTAAACCTCTTTTTATTAAATAATAAGACAATTGAAAGTTATATTTGAAATTTTGGGGGCCAGCCTAAAACTAAAATTTATTTTTCAGAGAAGCAAGAGCTTTTATTATAAATAAAAAATTATATTTAAAAAATATAATTTATTGCAAACATCTTTCAAAAACTTTCTAACTTTTCAGATAGCAAATATTTGTAATGTCAAAGCATGATACTAACCCAATTTCTTTCTTTATTTTCTATTTACAGGTAATAAAACTTCATCTTTGCGTCAGTTGGAGTAGTGGATTCTGTGCATAATAAAGTAAGAAACTGGATTTTATTATATGTTTTACAAGTCAAAAAAATGAAAGTAATTATTTTCAGTGTTAAGAATATTTATAACCGATGGAAAATACAACAAACGATGCTATTTTTTTAATTTCAAAATTTGTTCATGTTTTGTCGGCATCCACACATAAAACAAAACCATTTTATAACATTAGCTGATATTTTGATAAATTTGTGAGTAGTGGGTCATCCATAAACCACGGGAAAATTTTAGGATGGTCCTTAGCTTTAATAATAAAAAACCTTCAAAATCAATTTGAACCCTGTTTTTACATAATATAAAAAATAATAATTTAATTTTTAGAAAAGTAACAATCACTACCAACCCTATTGCACCTAAAAAACGAATCAATTTCGCTTCAAAAACACAATCACAAACTGACACACACACACAACCACACACAGTTTGCACTGCGCGAAATGTAGTGCATTTTTGCAGCTTGTCCCGTTTTGTTTTCGCGTTCGCTCTCATTTTCACCCTCTCGTCTCCACCTTCTCCACTTGCTCACGGGTGCTCCCAGTTTTCATCACCTTCGGAAATCACCTCCGCTGTAGGAGCGAGAGAGAGAGAGAGGGAAAATAAAAAAACAGAGTGTGGGTGGATTGGAACGTGTGACTTAGTGGTGGAAAAGAGAGAAAGAGAGAGAGACATAGAAAGAAAGAGCGAGAAAAAGATTTAAACAAATAGATGAAAATTAAAAATCGGTGGTTTGCATTTTAACCTTTTGTTTCAAATTTTGTACGGTATTGAAAAAATAAGAAAAAAGTGTAATCAAAAAATCGTTTTAAAAAGGCAGAACTGTCAACAAAGTTTGATAAATTCTGCCAAAGATTTTGTTCAACTGTAAAAAAGCGTAAATTGGATATTTCAGCCAGTTTTGAATTTGCGAAAAATATGTTTTATTGTTTTTAGCTGTTAAATTGTTATATTGTTAAATTGTTAAATTGTTATATTGTTAAATTGTTAAATTGTTAAATATTTAAATATTTAAATATTTAAATTGTTAAATTGTTAAACTGTTAAATTGTTAAATTGTTAAATTGTTAAATTGTTAAATTGTTAAATTGTTAAATTGTTAAATTGTTAAATTGTTAAATTGTTAAATTGTTAAATTGTTAAATTGTTAAATTGTTAAATTGTTAAATTGTTAAATTGTTAAATTGTTAAATTGTTAAATTGTTAAATTGTTAAATTGTTAAATTGTTAAATTGTTAAATTGTTAAATTGTTAAATTGTTAAATTGTTAAATTGTTAAATTGTTAAATTGTTAAATTGTTAAATTGTTAAATTGTTAAATTGTTAAATTGTTAAATTGTTAAATTGTTAAATTGTTAAATTGTTAAATTGTTAAATTGTTAAATTGTTAAATTGTTAAATTGTTAAATTGTTAAATTGTTAAATTGTTAAATTGTTAAATTGTTAAATTGTTAAATTGTTAAATTGTTAAATTGTTAAATTGTTAAATTGTTAAATTGTTAAATTGTTAAATTGTTAAATTGTTAAATTGTTAAATTGTTAAATTGTTAAATTGTTAAATTGTTAAATTGTTAAATTGTTAAATTGTTAAATTGTTAAATTGTTAAATTGTTAAATTGTTAAATTGTTAAATTGTTAAATTGTTAAATTGTTAAATTGTTAAATTGTTAAATTGTTAAATTGTTAAATTGTTAAATTGTTAAATTGTTAAATTGTTAAATTGTTAAATTGTTAAACTGTTAAATTGTTAAATTGTTAAATTGTTAAATTGTTAAATTGTTAAATTGTTAAATTGTTAAATTGTTAAATTGTTAAATTGTTAAATTGTTAAATTGTTAAATTGTTAAATTGTTAAATTGTTAAATTGCTAAATTGTTAAATTGTTAAATTGTTAAATTGTTAAATTGTTAAATTGTTAAATTGTTAAATTGTTAAATTGTTAAATTGTTAAATTGTTAAATTGTTAAATTGTTAAATTGTTAAATTGTTAAATTGTTAAATTGTTAAATTGTTAAATTGTTAAATTGTTAAATTGTTAAATTGTTAAATTGTGAAATTGTTAAATTGTTAAATTGTGAAATTGTTAAATTGTTAAATTGTTAAATTGTTAAATTGTTAAATTGTTAAATTGTTAAATTGTTAAATTGTTAAATTGTTAAATTGTTAAATTGTTAAATTGTTAAATTGTTAAATTGTTAAATTGTTAAATTGTTAAATTGTTAAATTGTTAAATTGTTAAATTGTTAAATTGTTAAATTGTTAAATTGTTAAATTGTTAAATTGATCATTATTTAATTCAAAATGTACTCAAACTCAAACCACTTTACGGTCTTCGACAAACCAAAACCGCGAACTTTACCGCTGTTTATTTGCCATGCAGTTTTACAATAGTGGAGCAGCAAGAAAAAATCGAGAGTCTTCGCCTTCGGTTCCGAAGAAAGAGCTCTAATTTTCGTGCTCCCGAACACGACGACGATTAAGCCACCTTCGCAGAGCCGCAAAGCCGGCTCTGAGCCGAAGAAAAAGAAGAAGCCGAAGACGAAGAGAGTGTTTAGAGTGCGCGCGGCAAACCGGGCAAGAAACAGTTAGACCGCTTACACCGTCCGGAACAGGTCGGTCGCGCGCGCGTTCAGTGTGTCGAAAAAGCCGATCAAGAACAAAAGCAACAAAACAAAAGTCGGAATCGTGAGTCACGTTCGGGTTGCTTCGATCTCGCGCGGGTGCATCGCGGCTGCGTAAGCTTGTTTCGTGTTTTGGGATTTGATTTGTTTGTTTGTTTTGTTTTCTACGTTTGAAAAGAACTTTTCAGCGGTAGCGCAATCGGTAGAAGGCCGTGAAATATTTGCTTTTTTATCGCGGTCTGGTGAGTCAAACTGTCAAAGTGCGGAACGACGATGGGTGACGAGGGGTGGCACGGGAGCGAGAACTTGGTGGCATTTGAGGATTTTTGTTATTTGGTGGACCCCTCGGTAAAGAACGCACTGGTAACGAGTGATGCGTTCAGTTTGCGGCTCGGTGTTTGCGGGTTTTATGCAATCGGAACTGACCCTGCTAGTCCCGGAACAAAAAAATGTTTTTACCCAAGAGCTTAAAGTTTTAGGTTAAAGATATTCAAACTTAAAACTGAAATAACTGACCGTGACAGGGTGACCACAAAAATGTTTACATCTGAAATGGACCGGCAAAGTGCTGTTTTGGAATGCTGTGTGTTACCGTGTGCTCTGATTCTTAACGACACAGGGCCCTCATCGGATTTGCACCCAAACAAATTTCCACCGACGAACGACGACGACGACTGATTGATGAAACTGCGTGCGGTTTAGGTTTTGCGGCGGAACCGAATTCGATGGATGGTTTCCATCCACTTTGAGAAGGAGGGGGGGGGTTTAGAATTTCAGAATGACCCAGATTTTATCGAATGGGGTTTTATGGTGATTTGCGCAACTGTTGTAAGAGCTACATTTGTTCAAGAGTTAAATTTATAGTGAAGAAGATTGAAATATTTTTTAAATTTTCAGTTTTAAGAATGTTGATTTCCCATTTGGAAAATTTATTTAATATTAATACTATCCCATTAAACCCAACCCTTGGGTCAAAATCGATCAGGAATCAAAATTATACCACCTGCCAAATCCTTTGATCTCCTTCCGTATCGGTCAACGATCCGTAACCGCGTCCATGCCGACCACCGTCAGGATCCAATATTTCCGGAAACAATATCCACTTTCCGAATTTCTCCTCCCAAAAATAAAAGGGCAAAAAAAACTTCGTCAAAGCCAGATATCCCAGTAACGAAAAAAAAACTTTATCCCGAAAAGTGGGCAAAAGCAATCAATTTTTGCCTTTTTTATTAGTTTTCCAACACGGTACACTCTCCCCAACGGATCCGGGCAGAAAATTCTGTGGTCATTTTTCTCATCTTTCTCACTATCGAGCGGCTGGGTGACCTTTATCAACTCCGCTGGATGGCGACGGGTTTCTGTTGATTACTTTTTGATTCAGAAATCGAGCAGTTATACTGACAGTGAAAGTATTATAGAAAAATTACACACATTTTTTAGGATGTTGCTATAAAATTACGCTTCAAGTTTGTGGAAGGTGATTCACATTTTTGCCAAACTGCATAAAAGGCAATGTTGCGATGTTGTTTAAATGTTTGAAAACATAAATTCAAAATTTATACTTTCTAACAAAAAGTTTACTCCCAAAACTGGGCTGCGCTCGCCCGGGAGAATAATGGCTTCGAGCCGAGAGAAAAGTGGTACCATTTACGACCACAGAGTACACAAAATCGAGGTTCATTTGCGAAAAAAAAAAAACATCAATCAAAAAACAAAAAGTGACGACTGCGGTAAGCGAACCAGAGACCTTCGACAGACTAACCCACTGACTTAACTGCCTCGGCCACCACAGCTTGGTTAGCGAGGAGTGGTCAGAAGTCGATGTGTGACATTTGTTGGAGATCTATTGTTTCAATTAATGAATGAACACATTTGTTTTGATGGTGTGAGTTGGTAGCATTAATCATTCAATTTGGGCACTTAGCCCTCAATACATTTTGAGGGAACGATCCTCTCGGCTTTGAATTGTGGGTGTACCGTTACGAAAAGATATGGTGGATATTATTTAGTTTGAAAGGATTTTTATTTATTTTTTTGTTTGTGTGAAACTGATTGTAAAAACAAGAAAAAAATAGATAGGTAAAAAGAAATGATATGAGGTGGTAGAATAGGCCAAATACTATCAAAAACAAACATAAACCAATCAAGATAAATGCAAATTAAAATACTAAAATTGAAACAAGAAAAACATAAAACAAGAGAAGTAAAGTTTATCGCAGGGCAAAAGTTGCTCAAAATAACCTCCTAAACACGGGAAAAATAAAAAAAAATCGAAAAAAAATTTGGGCAGTAGAGGGTTAAAAACGGTGCACTTTATTTAAAAATCTTTGAAGTACTTTTGATAACTCATTTGATATCCCGAGCAGACGGAAATAACTTGGGAATAATATTTTTTGATATTTGAAATTATTTGGCCAATAACATTTTATGTTATTAATAACAAGATTTGTTATTTGTCGTTATGATTTTTTTTGTTATTGAATTGTTATTGTGATAACAGACTAATAATATTTTTTGTTATTCTTCGAACAAATCTTTGTTATTATTTTTTGTTATTTTAACAACTAATCCAATCAACCCAATAACTGTTGGAGGTATTCTTCCATAACAAAAAATGTTATTCCAAAGTTGTTTTGGCTTTCAACCAATATCAGACCAATAACAAATGTTGTTATGATAACGTAAACTGTTATTAAACCCTTATGCAAAAATGGATTTTTCAAGAAGATTCCATAACGAATTCTGTTATTTTAACAATATTTGTTATTGAAATGGCATGAATGTTGTTATTACCGTCTGCCCGGGTATACATTTAAAACTTTTTGTGTCCCAAATTTCTATATTAAAAAAACAGAAAATCATAACTCTGTGGAAGATTTTTGGCTATACTTCTCTATAGCTCTAAAGTTGTGGTGTTTGGACCCCTAAAACATGTTAAAATAAATCGAAAATTATTTAATTCGAATTTTGAGAAATTGAATTTTTGTTACTTTAAAAAAATATCGAATCTTTTCCCGTGTAACTATTTTTTCTGAATAGTTCTCATCAATGCCTACAACTTTGCCGAAGACACCAAATCGATAAGAAATTCCTTGAAAAGTTACAGATTCTCGAATATTGATAAACCATTTTTGTATAAACAGCTGCCACAATAGTGTTGTCTTAATGTTTTTTTTTTATTTCTTAGAAAAAATACTTACAATTTTTTATCACATTTCTAAAGAGACTTATTCCTACCTTTTACTCTCAACATTTCAATGAAAAAATCGTTTTAAAATGAATTCTACACTAGTTCACTTGTTCTGCAGGCATTTGTTTTCAAAAAATGTAATATTTACTGTGCATCGAAAAATGTCAAAAAACCTTTATTTTTAAATAAATCAAAAATGATTCCAAACACAGGGAAATGTATTTTAAATTGAGTTCAGCTAACTGCACTTAAATATGCATTCAAGTTTTGAAGTTTTTTTTTTTTTGTTAATTTAAAATATAAAAAAAAACATTTCTAAACTTTCCTTTAAAATGTTATTGTATTTCCAAGTTAGGGTGGTTCAAAATATAAAAATTTTAGTTAAAATGTTTTTTTTTATTCTTCAATGAATTTCTCTTCATTTTATTCTATTGTGGCTTTCTTAGACAAAAGTGATAAAATATTTGTTTGAACTTAACAGAAGAATGGTTAAAATTGGTATGAAATTTTTAAGTTCCTTGCGTCCTATTCAAATGAAAGGTTGGAATTGTTATTAAATTTTATTTGAAATAGTATTTTTCTTGTGAGCAATTCTCTACCAAAACCGGAAATGGATTTTATTTGTATTTTTTTATTTGGCTCAAACTTTGTGGGGGCCTTCCCTATGACCAAATAAACTATTTTGTGTGATTGGTTCATCCATACAAGTCTCCATACAATTTTGGCTGCTGTCTATACAAAAATGGTATGTAAATTTTCAAACAGCTGTAACTTTTGAGTGAATTTTCTGATCAATTTGGTGTCTTCGGCAAAGTTGTAGGTATTGTTGAGGACTTTTGAGAAAAAATAGGTACACGGATTTTTTTTTTTTGTAGATTTTTTTATCAACTTTTTTTTCACTGAAACTCAATTTCCCAAAATACGTATTTTTTGATTTTCGAGATTTTTTCATATGTTTTAGGGGACAAAAATTCGCAACTTTTGAGCCATAGAGAAACATGGTCAAAAAAATCTGCCGCCGAGTTATGAATATTTGAAAAATCAGTGATTTTTGGAAAAAAAAACGAAATTTTATGCAAAAACAAATTTGACATTATTTTTTAATGCAAAATTGAATTTTAAATCAAAAAGTACTTTACAAATTTTTTGATAAAGGGCTCCGTTTTCAAGATATATTTGCAGTTTTTCAAAAATAGTGACCATGAGTGACCGTTTCCAAAAATATTTTTTTTGAAAAGTTCAGAAAATTTGCTATAAAATTGTCTAAGAGACATTGAAGATTGGACCTCGGATTGCTGAGATAGAGCCGCTTTAAGAAAAAGAAACACGAAAATTGAAGTTTTCTTAATCTCACCTAAACAACCCACCATTTTCTAATGCCCATATCGCAGCAAATAACAGTCCGATTTTCAATTTTAATACATGAAAAATTCGTGAAATTTCCGTTTAAGTCAAATCAAAATATACAAAAAATAAAAATGGTCGAAATTGGCCGATTTCGTAGAGAGTTGCTTTTGTTTTATTTAGAAAATAGTTGTTTTGCCTAACTTGTCACGAGTAGATTCGAAGAACAGTTACAAATTATCGATAAAATTTGAGTTAAAAAATCAATGATAAATATGTTGGTTTTATTAAAATATCAAAGCGCAATTATTTGTTAATTTCCCAAATAAAAAAAAGTTTATTTTTAAAAAGTTTTCATT
The DNA here is from genome assembly GCF_015732765.1 of Culex quinquefasciatus. Lineage (NCBI taxonomy): Eukaryota > Metazoa > Arthropoda > Insecta > Diptera > Culicidae > Culex > Culex quinquefasciatus. The sequence goes on from NC_051861.1 coordinate 103,484,638, forward strand.
TCATTCAGGAAAAAATATCAGAGTCGCAAAAAAAACTTAAGATATTACCCAAACTAAATTATTTTATTGAAAATTTGAGACCACCGATTGAGGTTTTGCAGCGCGCCTGTGTTTCTAATGTAGGTGGCGCCAAAATGAGGTTACTTGCCAAAAATCGTATTCCTTTCTGCTGGATTGAAGAACCAAATCGCTTATTTCTCAAGATTCCCTGCATCAATAATAATGAAACTGGTTGCAAAAGCCGAGAAAATTTTTTTGCTCTAAAATAATGAACATCAATTTATGGGCGCAAAAAATTTATGAACTTTTTCTTTAAAAAACATGTTTCGAAACACGAAAAAAAATAGTTTCCCCATATATATCAATGAAATAAACAGTGATATAGTTGATAACAGATGTGTTAACGTATATGGGTCATTCCAGGTCAACTGAGTACACTTTTGGACTCGACCTTCACCGATTTGGACCAAACTTGGAGGGAACGTTTATCTATCGATAGTTAACAGAAATCCCAAGTTTGGTGCTGATTGGACCATCCCTCTATTTTTGGCACCGCCCTCTTTTTTGGCGATTTTCTAAAACTTTTTTCTTTTAATCATAACTTTGCAACTATTTGAGCAAAAGACTTTCTACAGGTTGCATTTTATAGAAAATTGTCCAAGGAATTCGATAAAAATAAAATTTTAACCCTTAAATGCCCACTAATATTATATTTTATCGTTTTAAGTATAAAAATTCAGTTTTGACCAATTGATTATATTTTTATTTTTTTTATTTTATCGCCATCGTGTTCCCCGAACAATTTTACATAATAATCAATATAGACTTCAAACTAAAATGAACTATGACAAGATACAGCGATTTTACTGAAAAAAGTTTGATTTTGCGCAGCACTCGGAAGTTCATGGTGTACTTTTCAACAAAAAGGAATGAATCTCGCATAATTCGGTTTTTATATGTGAGAAACTTATTTCGGATTTGAATTCATAGGACAGAGTGCAGTGCAAAATCAAACTTTTTTCAGTAAAATCGCTGTATCTCGCCAATAGTTCATTTTAGTTTGAAGTCTATATTGATTATTATGTAAAATTGTCCGGGGAACACGATGGCGATAAAATAAAAAAAAATCAAAATATAATCAATTGGTCAAAACTGAATTTATATACTTAAAATGTTAATATATAATATTAGTGGGCATTTAAGGGTTAAAATTTTATTTTTATCGAATTCCTTGGACAATTTTCTATAAAATGCAACCTGCAGAAAGTCTTTTGCTCAAATAGTTGCAAAGTAATGATTAAAAGAAAAAAAAGTTTTTTAGAAAATCGCCAAAAAAGAGGGCGGTGCCAAAAATAGAGGGATGGTCCAATCAGCACCAAACTTGGGATTTCTGTTAACTATCGATAGATAAACGTTCCCTCCAAGTTTGGTCCAAATCGGTGAAGGTCGAGTCCAAAAGTGTACTCAGTTGACCTGGAATGACCCATATTCAACCATTTTTATTGATTTTTGACAGACTTTGTTGCCAAAAAGTTCGAAAACCCATCTTTTACTAAATTTACAATTTTCTCATAGAAAAATCAAACAAATATTGAAAAGTTGTACACCAAATTATTGGAAATAATTTTTCTCATCCGAATCTGGCATAAGTTTTATAAAAATGTTGATTTTGAAGGTAAAAACATTTTTTTTTTGAACAATCATAGGTTTACGCTATTTGTTCATAGGTGGCGACATGTGTCTTTTAGCTTTGCTGCAAATCCTCGATTGGAAATAGTGACAAAACCCTAAGTTTTTTAATGATTTAATAGTTATTTTTCAAATAAAAAAAAACCATTGAAAGAGATTCACTAATGTAGATAAAGCTTAACTTAGACATACGGAGTACCGTAAATCGGGGTAACATTGATAGGTTTTTAATTTATTTTTGAAATATTATTCGAACAGTTTGTCTTGACTTAAGATTGATATTTTTTGAACATTTAAACATTACAAATCATGTTTTTATCAATAGTGCTCTAAAAAATAGTTTCGTTGAAAATTGTAATTAAAAAAACGGGTTGACTTTGATTTGATGGTCACTTACAAATTGCAAAAGTTTATGACTTGATCTTAGTTAAGAGGTTTCTTCAACTCTCTGAATTATATTTTGCTTAAGAACAGTTAAAAAACACAAAACGACCATACAAAGTATTTTGTGATATGTTTTACTCAGTTTTTTTTATAATTAAGGTTATTTGAGGATATTTTCAAATATCCCCCCAAACTTTTTCAAAATTTTGAAAATCAATAACAGTTGTAAAACTTTCAAGAGTTACATTTTTCAACGACGTGCTTCTTTTATTTTCCCAAAAAAAAGATTTAAACTAGAATTAATCCATCGAATTGGTTTTAAAACCTTCCCAATTCCACTCCGAAAAAAATCCTTTATCGAGAGCTTTCCCCTCCCCCCCCCCGCCCTCCCCTCTCTCTTTTCTCTAACACCAACCACAACCAGCATAAATGAATAACAAAAAGCTCGCTCGCGTCGCCACCGCCCCCCTTCTGGCAGTACCAGCCTAACTGTCGGCATTTCCCCTTGTGGGCCCGCACTGTTTTGTCGAAAAATCCCCCGCCGAAAAGTGCGAGCGCGGAAATAATTCAAAAAATAGAAATAATAAAACAGCAAATTGGCAATCCGTTTGGGTGGGTTTTCCTGTTGCCTTCGCTCGTCGCCATCGTTCACATGGATTTTTGTGTAGTTGATCTTTTTTTCAACGTAAAATTGAGAGAGTTGTTTTTGTTGGTTTTCATTGATTTACTCTCTAGTGGCTGGCAGAAGCAACGGCAGTTGTTGGTAGTGAATTTTAGAGGAAGTTAGTGAAGTGTAAAGAGAATTGGTGGTGAAAAACAGAAAAAAAAATCGAATAAAAAATGAGCTGAAAATTCGACACGTGCAGGCAAATAAATCAATTGCAGAAAGGAGGAAAAAAAAGAGCTCAAGTCGGGAAATTGAATTAAATAAACTAGAAAACGAAAGTGGAGTGTTTTTGCTGTTGTTTTGGTTTGGCAAATAGCAACGGAAACAACACATTTCGCGACGTTTAGTGGGATTTGTTGTTACACATCTGGAGCGCGGTTGGCTGTTGGCGAGGAGAGCTGCTTCTACAAAGAAAACAAGTGTTGATCTGCAGTTTAAGTCAACAACAGCGGAAAAGCGGAAACCTTCGATGAAATCATGGGTAAATATTAGCAAGCTTGTTGAAAGAAACTGAACCAAAAGAGTGATTTTTTCTTTTTTTTTTCAAAAAATGTCCAATGACCTCAAAGAAGGTCATAAACCAAAGTTTAAACTTTCTCATAATTTCACTGCCGGCCAATCCTCACCAGTCACAAATCTGGGCGCACTAAATATCTTCCTAACAAACAGTATCGTGTTACAAAATGCATTAAAGTGCTTCGAAACGAAGTGTTGCATACCTTCAGGGGGGTGGAACCGAGCAGGGCAATAACCGGAGCCACTGAAATTGAACTGCGAAGCACCGACTTCAAAGACGAGTTGGCGTGCTGTGAACTGAGCTTGTTTCCTCTTTTTTCTCTCTTTTTCTTTAATCGGTTTAAAGGAACTTGCACTAGTTAGTTCAGTTCAGTTCAGTTTGGGAGAGTGCATTTCTACGAGAGGTGTGGGAGTACGAGTTATTTAGTGCATTTTTGGGGGTGAGGCGCAGATGTGGTTTTCGGATTTGAAAATTGCTCTGAGTGCACAGACATGGGAGTTTGCAAACTTCCCACGCTATACACGTGGTAAACTTTGCCAATTATTTTGAAGCTAATGTGCTTTGTAGTTGTTTCCAATTTATAGTGTGTAAGATGTTGCTAAGCAAGTTTCATCGCGATTTTGCTTTCAAATTCTGATTTTCAAAAAAAGTCGCAACTCGTCATCGTCCATAAACAAAACTGCAACTTTTTAACCAGTCCTTGATCAAATTAGTTCGAAACTGCCACAAATCCTTCTCCTCCCAGTTTCAACAGGCAATTTTCATTAGATAGAACTCTGATTTCAAAATCTCCCTCCCCAAAACTAACGATAACTGGCAGGCTCCGCTCACTCGCTACTCCACCGCCACCGCGAACCGGATGACGTGATTTAGAGTGGAAAACTTTTCCCCCGGTGCACACACGTTGCACTCACACGGATGTGTCAGAACTGCCTCTCTCTCTCCTCCCCAAACTACCCGCGGAAGCGCTAAATTGAGAGATTAAATGCTTTTTCGCGCCCGCCAAGCAATTTCAGTGAAGTTGAGATCAACTTCAAAGTTTTAGTATTTCAAAAATTTTAGATTGAAACATAGTTTATTTTTTAAACCTCAAATTTTCAAGAGGTCTATAAATTTTCACTTTTGCAATTCCATTTATTTAACGAGGATGCGAAATGTTTCTTTCTTTAATAATTCAATTTTTGTTATAAGAATTACTGTAGTAAAAGTCAAATTACACAGTAGTTAAGTTAAACGTTTCATGTGATAAAAGTACAACTTTAAATGAGGTCATCAGCCCGATGTGTGATTAATAATCCCAACTGTAGAAGTTTATTTTGCAAATAAATTGATAAAACTCACCTCACAAACATACACTAACTTTTAAACGTACATTGCGGTAAAATTTTACATAAAAACAATGATTACTTTATTTCCATTTTATGCCTGCAGGTTTTGTACTTTTTTTTACAGTGCGCAGTTGCTTTGTTTTGGTTCCGTAACGAACAGCTGTTCTTTTGTGCTGGAGCCGAAGTTGTCATTTCCCTTTTGTTCTGGTGCCGAAGTTGACAGCTTGTGTTGGCTACGGGCGAGCTGCCTGTAGTGAGATATAGATGTCGCCTCCCTGGTAAAACCTTACCGAAATTCGGAAATAAAGTTCATTATTGTTCCTCGTCCTACCGAAATTCGGTAAAATTTTGTTGATTTTGACGGAAGGTTTACTGATCTAAACTTTAACGATTAAATTTGAAAAAAAGCTTAAAAAAGTCTATTCAAATTTTAAGCTACAATTAAAAATGTTGCATAGCATAACTGCGCGTCACTCCGAAAACTTCGAAACTTAAAAAAAAATGTTAAATAAAAAAAATCTAAAATATTGTGCAATTTAAAACAGCCTTCAAGTCAAATGAGTTTAAAAAGTTTTTTAAATTTAACTTTTGAAAATATTTCAAAATTAAAAAAAAATCTGTTCAAAAAACTGAAACAATAAAAAAAAACCAATGAATTTAAAAATAAGGATTCTATAGATTATTTACAAAACCGTGAAATTCTATTTATTTATAAATAATCTGACAAAAAATAATTACTTTGAAAAAACCTGAATTCTCACTTCTTAAGTCAAAATTGAAAAGTAGAACTTTTCAGCATTTATTTTGAAAAGTGTTGCTATTCGATTTTGTTATATTTGATACAGAAAAGTAGGCTATTTCGTCGTCCAAGAATGACAGGAAAAGTAAGAAGCTACACGATGGAATTTCAAAAAGGTTTTTTATCACTTTTTTCGTCCAATCTGTCATGTTTTGATAACTAATGATTGCATATTTACTGCACAAGGGTGATTAAAATATTGAAATTCTGGCTTGTGCTTTTTTAAATACTCGTTATTTTTTTATATTCTTATAATGCATAAATTTCTTAAATAAAGAAGATCAAAAATTAAGCAACAAAATGTAAATTGGCCAAAGACCAAAGGCGTAGTGTAAAGAAAGAGTCCAACCTGCTTCAGAAAATTTTACATTGGAATGTAAAAAGAGTCTAAATTAACAAAAAAAAAAAACTAGTAAAATGTATTTCATGCCAGTTCAGATGTTTTGCCACTATAAGCTTTCCAAATATCTATTTATGAAATTTGAAAAAGAACTTCAATGGCCTTATATTATTTTCTTTATTGTTAAAATTCAAGCAGCAAAAAAAATTGGCCAAGAGATAAAGCACACTTTTTCATCGGCAAAATTTTATTGTTTTAGTAGAATAAAATGTCCTATTTTTTTTAAAACTGTGTTTTTCAATTTTTTAATATTATTTAAATTTAAGAATCCTATAAAATATGAAAATCTCAACGTTATTTTTTTCATTTTTCAAATAGCAGAAAAAATCCAAAGGTTTTGAAAGTTTGAAAATGAATCAATAATGGAGCCAATAACACTTTATGTTATTTATAGCATGTTTTGTTATTCTACGTTTTGTTTTTTTTTGTTATTGGATTGTTATTATAATAATAAGCTAATAACATTTTAGGTTATTCTGCGAACAAATATTTGTTATTATTTTTTGCTATATCACTTTCTGTTATTTTAACAGTATTTGTTATTGAAATGGCATGATTTTTTTTATTACTATTTATTTTAAATGTTTAAAAAATAAGAAAACACCCAAAAGTATTTTGAAAAAAATATTTTAATTTTAAAACTGCAAAAGATTATACAATTTTGAAAAAAATTTTTTTACTTAACTTTTTTGAAAAATTCTGAAATTAGTTTTTTTTTAGAGATTATGTTCTTTGTTTTTTGAAAGTTAAAATCGATGACATTAATAAAAATAAGTACGATATTAAAAAAAAAATTCTTCTATATCAGTGGATCTCAATCTTTTTCGTTTTCATTCTCCCTTAGCTTTTTTGCTAAACCTTTATTCCCCCCTTCCTCATTTTGACTTTTTTTTTTTGGTAAAATTGAATAAATAACCTAATTTTGATTAATTGAATCATTCAAAACATTTGAATTTGTGATTACGAAATAAATTGAACCTTTTTTTGTTCTTTTCAATTTGTCTGATTCAATCAAAAATAATTGAAACGTTTCACTTTAAAGAAAAAAAATTAAATAAAGAGAACGCAAAAGAATCTTATATATTTAGGAACAATGATTAATGTTTATGATAGAAATAGCACATAAAAAAAAAAACACATTAAAATATATGTTTAATCCTGACAGAATTCAATGTTACTTAAATTATTGTTTGAATTTTATTTTTTTATTTGTAACTGTTTGTCAACTAAAATTTCAGATTTATAAAAACAGAAAATTTTGTTTCATTGGCCTTAATGCAGCATAAACCACACTAAAATTCTAAAAAAAAAACAAATTAAAATCTCACAAAAAACGTTTCTTAATCCACCATTAGGTGGTTGGTGCCTCCCTCACATTTACAAAGTAATATTGAAAATAAGTTTATGGCCGAGCTTCCGTGGCCGTGAGGTTACGGGTTTCGCCTTGTATGCGGAAGGTGATGGGTTCGATTCCTGTCTGGCTCGGCAAAGTCAGATCCCTTAAAGGAGTAAATATGCTCACTGGGAATACTGACCGGTAGGGGATGGGTTTCGACTAGTGGCGTGCTGGGTTTCCAATCCAGAGGTCGTGAGTTCGATTCTCGTACCGGGATGATGAATATTCCTGATACAGACTTTTCCAGCAAACCTGCAGACTCTCATTTGAAGCAATGTGGCAACCGGGCGTTTTGCATCTGGCGCGACTCTCGCACGTAAACAAAAAGACTCGGCCTTTTGAGTTTATGCAAAATATCACCCTTTTTGTAGATACAAAAATCTTTTTCGTATCATAACTTTTTAAATACTTTACTAAACAGAATAAATTTGAATAGGGTCTTATGGGACCCCAAAACGAATCGAATAAGGCTGACCCGGCCAAAATCGGTTCAGCCAGTTCTGAGAAAATCGCGTGGAAAAAAAATCATGTCTACACACATCCCTACAGACATTTGCTCAGAATTTGATTCTGATGATATGTATACGTGAAGGTATATCTAGAAGGTATATTAAAGAAGTTCAATTTTCGAGTGATTTTATTGCCTTGCCTCAGTGAGGAAGGCAAAAATATTTCAAATGTTTTTTTAGAGCAGCTAAGATTGAAACGATAGCAAAAATTCAAATTTATGAAAATATACATGATCGATAAACTACAAAAATAATCCCGATTTTCAAAAATATTTTTAGAACTGATCTATATTTTTGTAACACATATGAAAACATGAAGGATTGTTAAGAAAGCATCAGAACATGATTAAATTTGCGCAAACACGTAAAAGAATTTAAATTTCTTTTGCATCCTCATTCCCACCCCCAAGATTGCCCAAATTCCCGCCAAGGGGGGGATTCTTCACCGGTTGAGAAACACTGTTCTATCTAATATTTAAAAAAAACAGTCACAGACACACACTCACAAAAAAAACAATGAATGATGTTTATTTTGAAATGCTACATGTTTAAATTTTTTAAATCGACTTCCTGTTTTATTTTTTTCAAAAACTTTTTCTGCAACGCCGCCAAATTATTTGGCTTAAGTTTAAAAACTATTTCATTTTGGCGCAATTCCATGTTCACGTCAAAAGTGAAATATCACAAAAGTTTATCCTATTTCTGTGCCATCACTGCATACAAATAGGATAAAACTTTCCGAAGACACCAAGTCAATCAGAGAATCCATTCTTAAAATGTAGATGCCTTAATGGTTTAAAGGGCAAACCTTCTTAGAAAATCTGAACAATTTTGTCTGGATAAAAGAATATCTGGATCTGGATCTGGAATGAATAGTAGTTGTGAGTATTTCGTATCCAATACCCATTGGCCGTACAGCTTGCATTAGACTTCGATTGTGCTGAGTTCACCTGAAGCCCAGGTATTAGGTGGTGTTAGCCTTCAATTTTTTGTCTTGTCCCTGTGTAAACGCGTTCTGACCTGGATTTCAATTTTCAAGCTGTGTCAAGATAGCATGACAAGATCGAACCTCCTTTATATGAAAAGTGACAAAAATATGTGGAGTTTTTTCGGTTTTTATGAAATATCTCAGGATTAAAATCGAATTTTGGGGATCTGTGAAGGTCAAATGTGAGGCATTGTGATCTGCAAAAAATGGCGTTCTTAACTCAATTTGGCCCAAAATGCACGTACGACAAATAAGCACGACGGCGATGACATAATTCTTTTCTTTTTTTGTTTCATATCCAAAGCTCTGGATTTGATCCCTGAACTACTTAAAAGATTGAAGTTTCAAAAAGTCTTTTAAAAACTTTATAAGCTTAAAGATGAAGAAATAGTAAGGCTCAATAAGTGGAAAAAATATGTTTGTAACTAATCCCCATCATTCGTGTGACAGCTTGTACTAATACCACCTGCACCGGTTAAAGTTTTCAGCATCCGTTAATTATCGCCTCATCGGGTGTGTGTGTGTGGCAAGTGTTGCCAGCTTCACGATTACGTTTTTTTTTGTTGCATTACGGAAAGTTCGAAGTTGGCCCCTTTTTAATTGGGGCGATTAGGGTGGTTCGCTATCCTCCTCTGTCAGCTTTATTTGAGGTTATAAAATCGCTTTCCAGTCAAAATTTCTACCGAAATGGGGTTCAATCTTTCCGTGGTTGAGGTGGCCGGCAGCACTTTCCTGTGATAATTGGTTCGTTGTTTGCCCAAAAGGGCGTCAAATTGGATCACGATAAACTGGTGGAGGGTGTAGTAGGCGGAGGGTTGGTGGAAAATACCCTGATTGCATCCTTCGGCGTGGCCCGTTATAACCCCTTTAATTAGCGCAGATATTGTGATGAGCGTGCTTTTCGCCTCAAGTTGAATTAAGGATGGTGGAGGGGGAAAAAGTGCTGGAAAGTCTCTTAGAGAAAATTAATTATGGCGGTTGATGGATCTGGCGATCTCCTTGAGGGATGCAGATGGGGTGATGAGGGACGCTTCGCGGTTCGTTGCGTTCTTAAGCAGGGACCGTTTTATTTATTGACAAACACTATACGTTGGTTAGTGGAGCATGTCTTTGAAAAGAAAAAAAGTTGCTGAATTACGACGACAATTGCGCAGTTAATTGGAAAGCTTTAAATTTGTAGTCTGTGGTCTTACTACCAATTTAAAGCTTCCAATTTTTAAGTAAATTGAATGCTTGACATTTTTTGTAAAAAAAATCCGTTCAAAATTCCACAAACACTTCATTCAAGCACTTCACGACACGATTGAGCTATTCACAAGAGCCCCCTCCACTGATTGGTTTGGCTAATTTCCCCGTCCCCGTCGCAACAACTCCGGCAAAAAAACCCCATCAGAACCCTCCAAACCCGCGATGACCACCGGCGGATTTACGGCAAACCAGCGCGATTCCATCGTCGTCCCAGCACGCAACCGCGCCGGCCACGCACCATCATAAATAAGCTCAATTTTCCAACGGCTTCATCGTGTGGTGGTGCGTTATTTTTTATTCTCACTCTTTCGATTTTCCACCCAGCTATTGCCGAGCTAGGAAGGAAGAGATTTTCCCTCCGGCACAGGCTCAGGCGTAAAAATCGTAAATTCTAGCACAAACACCAGTCGGAAGTGTAGTATCTCTACCTACTAGAAAGAGGAAGGAGACTGAATGAAATTTCGTCGGTTGTGTGGCGTTCTGACAGATTTCACAAAAAAGTGTTTTTTTTAACCAATAAAATCAAACTGAAGCGTTTGGTACGGTATGTCCACGCATCCTCCTCCGCTGAAGATTCTGTAAAATTTGATTCGTTCGAAGAATCCTCTCAGCGGTTAACCAGTTGCAGTTGGGCTGGCTGGCAAAAGGTCGAATTCGAAAAGTTTACATGGCACTATTTCAAATCTGAAAGTCGATTTTTCTTTTGCTATTTTACTTGTACAAGTTCTAGTTTTTTTATTCAAAATAATGCATTTCAGTGCTCTAAAATTTTGCAGATAAAAAACAGATTTTATTCATTTTTTGTATTGTTTTGAACACCAATGCTATGCTATGCTATGCTATTTTTTGTTTTGATAAAACTTTCTCCAACAATTCCTGATGGCCAAATTAGCCATTTTGCATCATTAGTTTCCTCATGCATGTTTCCATAAACATTGCAGGGCTGTCCATAGAAAAGTGCTATGAAAAAAAAATCAAAAATCTGTATCAATTTGCTGTCTCCAGTAAAGTTGTAGGCATTTATAAGGGAAAGCGAATTTTCACGATTTCGCGGCCGCTGTGTAAAATCTGTGATATTTTAAAAAATTTGGTGAAATCCCGTCCGTGAAATCAATCCTTAAAAATACCAACATTCAAAAATTATTTCATCTACACAGAAAAAAATAATGTAAATTTGGAAGCTGTAATTTTTGAAGGTTGAATATTACCTCTTTTATGATGTAATTTTACCTCAATTTAGACTGAAAAATTGCATTACACCAGAAAAGTGGTGAAATTACACATTTCCAGAGGTAAAATTACACCTTTTTTCTGACATAAAAGATGTACCCCTTCCCAGATGTAATATTACCATGATTTTTTTTTTCTGTGTACAATGCATTTTTATATAAATTATACTTATTTGTAATTGAGATAAAAATACATATACTATTTGAAGAATTGATAAAAAAAACACATCCCGGACAGACGGTAATAACAAAATTCATGCCATTTCAATAACAAATACTGTTAAAATAACAGAAATGGTTATGGAATCTTCTTGAAAATCCATTTCTGAATAAGGATTTAATAACAGTTTATGTTATCATAACAAAATTTGTTATTGGTCTGATATTGGTTGAAATCCAAAACAACTTTGGAATAACATTTCTTGTTATGGAAGAATATCTCCAAATGTTATTGGGATGATCGGATTAGTTGTTAAAATAACAAAAAATAATAACAACGATTTGTTCGAATAATAACTAAAAATGTTATTGCAATAACAATCCAATAACAAAAAAATAATAACGACAAATAACAAATCTTGTTATAAAAAACATATAATGTTACTGGCCTTGTATTTTCAAATAACAAAATAATTTATTCCTAAGTTATTTCCGTCTGCTCGGGTACCCACCGAAGGCACCAAAAAAGTTTCAGCCGAATTAAAAATACAAAAAATCGAATAAACGAAATCTCATAGTATTGCTCATTTTTTTATTCGAGATATTCATAGCAATCGATTCCTGGGTAATTTGGTAAAAAAATTGTTTCAATATCCCGAGCAGACGGAAATAACTTGGAAAGGTCAGTTTTTGATATTGTGAGAAGATCGAAATATGTTATTGGGCTGATCGGATTAGTTGTTAAAATAACAAAAATCAATAACAAAGATTTGTTCGAAGAATAACTAAAACTGTTATTATGTTGTTATTGCAATAACAAACCAATAACACAGAAGGAATCATCAAGGAATAACAAGATTTGTTATTTTGTGCGGAGAGGTGGAGCAGCATAATAACAAAAAATGTTATTGAGCTGGTATGTCTCAATAACAAAAAAAGTTATTGTTTTGGTTTATTTGTAATTTGCAAATAAACCTGCAGTTGCCATAACTCCTCTGTACTAGTCAGGGCTGCAGAGTCGAGTACCTCCAAGCGACTTTGAATCCATACATTGAAGACAACTCCGACTCTGGATGCACGATATGACGTCAACGACGACTTCAGCTCTCTAAAAATACCCGACTTCACGGATTCCGACTCCAAGTAAAAGTTGCTGAAAATTTGCTGAATCCGATGCAGTCTCCGAGGTCTCACTCCAGCTCGAACTTCAACGTCAGCTCCGACTTCCTGGCTCTGTGAAAATAATAACAGTTTTTGTTATTCACACTTCAAAAATTCTCAATAAATAAGTCAATTCCGTTAGGGAATATAACAAAATTAAAAAAAATGAACTCTCAAAAGTTAATTTTATCGGATTAATTTTAGCTTGAAACCCCATTTCATGGTGAAATAAATGACCCCGATGAAATTGGTCAAAATTATTTCATAGTTCTAGCCAATTTTAGTAAAATCCCTTAGGTAGTATATCAAATAATTAAAAAAAATCAACTTTCAAAATTTCAACTTTTTAGAATAATTTTAGCTTAAGGACCCCATTTCATGGCCAAAATAATGACCCCGACGAAATTGGTCAAAATTATCCCATAGTTCTAACCAATTTTAGCAAAGTCCCTTAGGGGGTATATAAAAAAAATCAACTTTCAAAATTTCAACTTTTTAGAATAATTTTAGCTTAAGGACCCCATTTCATGGCCAAAATAATGACCCCGACGAAATTGGTCAAAATTATCCCATAGTTCTAGCCAATTTTAGTAAAATCCCTTAGGTAGTAAATCAAATAATTAAAAAAAATCAACTTTCAAAATTTCAACTTTTTAGAATAATTTTAGCTTAAGGACCCCATTTCATTGCCAAAATAATGACCCTGACGAAATTGGTCAAAATTATCCCATAGTTCTAACCATTTTAAACAAAGTATTTTAGGGGGTATATCATATAGATAAAAAAAACAACTTTCAAAATTTCAACTTTTTAGAATAATTTTAGCTTAAGGACCCCATTTCATGGCCAAAATAATGACCCCGACGAAATTGGTCAAAATTATCCCATAGTTCTAACCAATTTAAGCAAAGTCTCTTAGGGGGTGTATCAAATAATTAAAAAAATCAACTTTCAAAATTTCAACTTTTTAGACCCCATTTCACGGCCAAAATAATGACCCTGACGAAATTGGACAAAATTATCCCAAAGATCTTAACATATTCAACAAAAGAAAAAATAATAACAGATTGTGTTATGGACACCTCGAAACTTTTCCATTTGTGCGATTTGTGGTAATTTTATTTCTAAGTCAGTATACCGAACGAATAACAAATTTTGTTATTTGGAGAGTTTTTGAAATGTATAACATTTCCTCATATTAGCGTGTTATTAGACATTTTCAATATAATATCACTTCAATACCAAATTTTGTTATTTTATCAGAAACTGTTATTATTTTTTCTTCTTGAAGTTGAACTTCAGGATAAAATAATAACACTTTTTGTTATTTTAACAGGATTTGTTATTGAAATATTATTAATTTTCTTATTACCGTCTGCCCGGGACCGTTTTCAAGTTATAGCCATTTTAAGGTAACTTTTTCGAAAATAGTCGCAGTTATTCAATTCAAAATGAAATTGAAAAATTTTTACGACCAATATTAATTTTTTTTGAAAAACTCAGTATTGATTCAAAAATGCATAACTCGGTCAAAGATTTTTTGTTATCATTTGATGTCCCCTAAAACATTTGAAAAAAAAATTAAAAAAAAGTGTTTTTTGCATATCAAGTTTTAGTTACAAAAAGTTAAATAAGAAATCACCATTTTTTTTACCGAAATTCAAAACAAATAACCAAATTGAAACTTGGTTTATTCAATATTAAATTAATTTTTTTTCGTATAATTATTTTTAGTATAGAAAATTTAAGATTCTTCAGTGTCTTAGAAATTTTAACGAAATTTGATAATTTGGTTTGATGATCTCCGTGGAAACAGATAATGTGAAAAATATTTTTAAATTTTGAAACATAAAGTCAGTTTTGCATATTTCACTTTTAATCTTTGCAATAGCTCTATTCGGTAAATTATGTTTTGATCAGTACAATCTTACGTGACTAAAAAGAACAAAGATATTTAAAATAGATGTTCTTTAAGCGTCTAAAAAAAAATAGAAATAACTCTTTATTCCAAAAACTCGATTATAAAGAAATTTTCTTCCTTCGATTATTGTTCAAGTGTTTTAGAAGAAAAAAAGTGTTTTTTGCCAAGTTATGATTTTTAGAAAAAAAATAAATATGTATGACAAAAGGTCGAAAGGACAAAGGTTTACTTCTATATTCTTAAAAAATAGAGGTCTTTTGAATAAAAACTTGCTTCCGGATTGTTGGAGACTTCTTGGGTTTAATCTTACGATCTATTGAAAAAGCAAACTTGCAACAATATTTAAGAATCAATTCCTTTTAATTTTCGAATCAATTTAAATTTGAAAGAATGTTAAGAATACTAATATTTGAAAGAATGAAAAAAAACTAAAAATCATTACGACGGTCAAGAAATGGTTTTTAAAATCTTATCTAATCTAATCTAGGTATACAAGAAAAAAGTTTTTAAAAATAAAATAAAAACCTACAAAAATATTTAAGAAATCGAACTTATTTTGGAAGAACTGCTCACGTTTGCAAGAATGGAAGTTTTCACCAAAACTGGTTTGGAAGTTATTCTGTTTATTAAAAAAATGATGTTTACTAAAATATATGGATAAACCAAAGATAAACTCACAGAAAAAAATCTGAATTGTTTGTAATAAAATATTGTTCCCAAGATTTTTTTTTAAAAGGTAATAATTATAATTATTTGTTTAATTTTTTCACATTTGACCTTTTGCCCTTTAGACCTTTTGTCCATTCGACCTTATGTCTTTCGATCTTTTGTCGTGCATCCTTTGGTTTTTTTGGCTATTCTTGATCCGACCTTTGGTTGCTGAAATATGGTCTTGCAAAGAATGAAAATGACCAAAAACGAGTTTTTTTAGTGTGACCCAATTTATTTTCAATTTTTAGTCGATGCTATGTCGGAAACCATTGCTCAGATTTTTAGTGTTAAAAAGTGAAACTAGTGTGAAAGTTTCTCAACCCCTTGAAAATAAAAAAATACCAAGACTTTTGTTCAAAATTGCTTAATTTTATTAACGCTATTGAAATGTATAATTTAGCGCTTTTGAAATTAAAGTCATGATTTCAAAAATCTGTAAAAAAAATTCAAAAGTTGAGAACTCAATTTCAAATTATCAAAAATTGCATTTATTTTTTACATTAAAATCTGGACCGTTAGCTGTAGACCGAATTTTTAGAAAGACACCAATTTGAGACTATTTTTTGGTAGCATTTGTCAAGCCATTTGCTTCCGAAGAGCACAACCGGGACCACATGTGCGCCCGCGTATGAATTATGAGGGGCCAGCGTGCCACGTCTGTATTGGTTCCATACAAATTTGAAACTGAAGATCATGAATCACTCAGGGCATGTTCGGCCCAGCTGGCTGGGAAAATTGTTTTTTCGTGAAACGACGTTGCTTGATTTATTGGAAATTCAAATTTCAAATAGTTTACCATTATTTCATTGTTTGATAGATTCCATGTAAAATTAGTCTGCAAACGCACATTGAATTCCCAACTCACCGTGCTAATTATCGAATTTATCCAACACCTATAGTAATCAGTCATATTATATTTCATAATTATCCTAGGCTTATAGCAAGCCCAAAACCGCAACCAATCAACGCGCCTTATATAACACAACAAAACACTGCAGAATTGTCGTTCCATAAGCGGATTATTTGATGATTCAGTCAGAGATGCAATAAAATGTTATTAATTCGATGGAGTTTAAGTCGCTTCAAAGGAAATAACAACCTGCGCAAAAATTGCCCTAATTAGCAAATTTTTACTTTTTAAGGCAATTTTTTGCGGTTAATTTTAAAAATAATAATAAAAATAACAAAACAAGAGGAAAACGTCCACAAATGTCCGAGTGCCTTCCTGGAAGCGCCGGCAAGCCGTAAATTTAATTACTTTCTCCCAAGGGTTTCCAGAATCGTTTATTACTTGCCAGTCTGCCAATTAATTACTCAAATTACTGGTCCAAATTAATTAACTACATTAATTACTTTATTACTTTTCAGTATGATGAAAAAATATATGATTTAATATTAAATAGATTTAAGTATTTATTTCTACGGTTCTAATCTTGAATATTTATTAATAGCTCATTCGATAGCTCTTTCAAAAATAAATTTAATGAAATAAAATAAAAACACTCAATATCAAGCAAAGTTCAAACAGTATTGTTTTGTTCAAAGTCTAAAATTATGCTTTTTTATTTTTATTTTGTTGTGCCAATCTGGATATTGAGATTTTTTGTATAATTTTTATTGAAAATAGCACACATTGAAAATTTTCTCCCACTAAAGGGTGCTGAAACTTGGCAAGACGAATGCCATTGAAATATTGTTGTTTAATTTTTTTTGAAAAAAGGCCCCCAGATTTTCGTGCCAAACTTAAACATTGAAAAATATTTGCAGCGGCTCTTTATGGAAACTGTGAAATTCTTCAAAATAACGTAATGTTTTAAAATGTTCTTCGAACATTGGTTTGACATTATTTCGTTTGTTTTTTTTTTCTCAAGTATATTAAAAAAAACGTCACCAAAAATACAAATAATGTGTAATTTGTCATTTACATTGGATTTAATTTCGCCATCTGATTAGTCAATTCTAATTTCACTGAGTTTGATTTTTAACAATGAAAATAAAATATTTGGATATGTTTCAAGAAAATAGTTCAGCTCTTAAAAAAGAGATTTAACAGGACTGTGAACTACTGTAGTAAGCTGAAAAATATATAAAAAAAAATTATTTTAATTTTAATTGATTTTTAAATGGCTTTCACTTAAAAACTTTGCTTTTATCAATGATAATTAAGTAAATTTTGGTTTTAAATATTTGATCCACATAAACTTCAAATAAATTTGACTGTCTATTAGAAGGAAAAATATAGAAAAAAATAACCAACTCTAATGTAGTTGTTGCAAAAAAAATCATATTTCTCGACTTTTAGGTCCTTTAAAGAAAAAACTCTGGATTTTTAAATTATTTAATAAAAATAAATAGATTTTGGATTCGTGAAACATTTTTCACTGGGTAATATATCATGGCGTTGCCTTTTGTTGTTAATCAGCTTCGCTAAACAACATGTTGAAAATAAATTTTAGGAAAGTTTAAGGAGAGAACTGTGGTGAATAAGGCCTTCTACATACGGAACCAGTCTTTTTTCAATCTATGTGTGACCCTATTATTTGAAATGAAGAAGAAATACTGTTCTAATAGATTATATCAAAAAAATCAAAAAGTTTCGTTGAAGAAGTACAAATTAAAAAAAATTACTTTAATTACTCAAAATTACTTTAATTACCAAATAATTACTTTAAATTACTCTAATAATCATGAATTACTAAGTAATTAATGAAATACCTAATTACCAGCTTAAAATCAAAGTAATTATTAATTACTTGCCAGTCTGAGGCCTTGCTGGAAACCCTTGCTTTCTCCGCTGCAGTTGGTTGGTCCGTGCGTGACACAATCGAGCTTAACTCATACAAACCTACCCAGGAAAAAAAGTCCTTCCCAAATGAATGAATGATTGGTTGAAAAAACTCGAACCAAAAGCGACTACTTTGATGTTTTTTTTTGTTTTTTTTTTCTCCCGATTTCCGCATTGAATTGTTGGGTGGGAAAAAACTGTGATTTTTCTCCTTCAAAAATGGGAAACAGTTGGTGTTGATGGTGGTGATGGTAATAAATAGGTGGTGTTGCCAGAATGATTTTACTTTCATTATTGCTTCAATTGCATTTTATTTCCTGCGCGTGGGCGCGTTGTTTGGCAAATTAAGCCCGGAATTAATTTGAAATATTGGGTAAGCGAGCCCTTAATTTTATTTGGGAGCATGTAACATGTAATACCAGGAATTGAAAAAACTTTGGTTTTTTTTATATTTTGAGCCTATTTGAGGCTTGCAACTGTGAAATTTACTTTTTGATTTGTGATTAAATTCGTTTTGTTTGGCCCATTTCAGTTGATTTGAAACAGACTGGGGTACCTCGAACAGACGGTAATGGAAGAATACCTCCAACTGTTATTGAGATGATCGGGTTAGTTGTTAAAATAACAAAAAATAATAACAAAGATTTGTTCGAAGAATAACTGAAAATGCTATAAGTCTGTTATTAAAATAACAATCCAATAACAAAAAAATCATAACGATGAATAACTAATCTTGTTATAAATAACATAAAATGTTATTGGCATAGTGTTATTGTTATCAAATATAAAAAAATGTTATTCCCAAGTTATTTCCGTCTCCCAATAACAGTTGGAGGTATTGTCCCATAACAAAAAATGTTATTCCAAAGTTGTTTTGGATTTCAACCAATATCAGACCAATAAAAAAAATTGTTATGATAACATAAACCAACCAACCTTATGCAAAAATAGATTATCCAAGAGATTCCATAACACTTTCTGTTATTTCAACAGTTTTTGCCTTCTTCACTTTACTGAGGAAAGGCTATAAAATCACTCGAAAAATTAACATCTTAATTCGACCTCGTAGACCTACCTTCACGTATACTTATCGACTCAGAATCAAATTCTGAGCAAATGTCTGTGCGTGTGTATGTCTGTAAGTCCGTGCACCGAAAAAAATGCACTCGATTATCTCCGGACTGGCTGAACCGATTTGGGCCGTTCTTGTCTCATTCGATCCGTCTTAGGGTCCCACAAGACCTATATGAAGTGTATTATGAAGTTTTGTTGAGTATTTCAAAAGTTATGCTAAAAAAACGATTCCGGCTAAAGTTTGAAAGATTGTAAAAAGGGTGGTTGTTGTAAGAAAACCCGTCTGATCATACATTTTTTTAAAAGTATTTGAAAGACCTTTCCAATGAGCCCAAAACATTGAAGATCTGATAACCCTATCAAAAGTTATGAGCACTTTAGTGTCATTTGTACACATTTTAGAGGCCGGATCTCAAATATGTTGATGAAAAATTTGTCCGGATCTATCATGCGACCCATCGTTGGATAGGTAATCAAAAAATCTTTCCAAAAAGCCCAAAAGATTGAAGATCTGATAACCCTATCAAAAGTTATGAGCACTTTAGTGTCATTTGTGCACATTTCAGAGGCCGGATCTCAAATATGTTGATGAAAAAGTTGTCCGGATCTATCCGGAGATCTGGCTCCCGGGATTTTGTTAATTTGAAACTCCCGGGAAAAATGAACAGATATATTTTTTACTGCCTTAAGGCTTAAAAAACTTTAAAATAATATAACTATTGAAAGTGAACAATTTTCATGAAACAGCCCCGTAGGTGTTGTTCTAATATTACGTCCAATGATTTTTGGGATTCTACACCCCATACTCCATGTAGATATGTTGTAAGAAGTAAAATTTAGATAAAATTTGTAGGTTTGACATTCTTACTACAGAAACAAATATGTACATAATTGTGAGGAAGGCACCAATCACCATCGGTGGATTAAGTAACGTTTTGTTATTGAAATGGCATGAATTTTGATATTACCGTCTACCCGGAATTGTTTAAATTGTTAGTCAAATTTATAGTTGAAGTGATTGTTCACGAAAGTAGCGATGGATTGGATTGTTTAAATAATTATTAAGTGTCATGAAAATGAAAATCTAAAGAAACAAATTGGAATTTTTGAATTTTTGTGTTTTGAAAACATTATCAAAAAAATTGAGTTGATTTTATAATTATTTTTAAATATTTGCTTCGTTCTTCGAATTCAGTTGAAATAGCAATATACATCGATATTGCAATAAGAAAAAGTTGTTTTATAGAATCTAAATGTAAAATGTGAAAAACTAAACAACAATGAATTTTCGAAAGAAAAATCTGCAATTTACAAGAAAAACAATGTCTATCAAAATCATCCTTGATTTCAAAATAACTATTCCCAATGTAACTATTTACAAAACTTTAATACAAACCACCCCAACCCTCCCACAAACTCAACAAGTACAATGTCAAAATTTTTAAGACTCAAATAAGATATTCAGAATTTTAAAAAAAATCCCGAATTCCAAAATTCAAATTATCATGAGTTTCAAAATCTGTGAATTTTTAAATTTTCAGTATCCAACATTTTCAATTTTCTCAATTCAAAAATTCTAAAATTTTAAAATTTTTCAAAAATTTCAAAGTTTCAGTTTTATTAAATTATTATTAAATTTTTAAAACTTCTAAATTTTAGTTTTAAAATTATGTTAAAACTGATTCTATTTGTATTTTTTTTTATTTGGCTCAAACTTTGTGGGGCCTTCCCTATGACCAAATAAGCTATTTTTTGTCATTGGTTCGCCCATACAAGTCTCCATACAATTTTGGCAGCTGTCCATTTCAAAATGGTACGTACATATTCAAACAGCTGAACTTTTGAGTGAATTTTCTGATCAATTTGGTGTCTTCGGCAAAGATGTAGGTATTGTTGAGGACTATTGAGAAAAAAATAGGCACACGGAAAAAAATTGCAGATTTTTTAATTATAATTTTTTTCACAAAAACTCAATTTCCCAAAATATGAATTTTTTTTATTTTCGAGATTTTTTGATATGTTTTTGCTTTTGTCTTTTACAATATTTGTTTTCTTCAGTCTTTTGGAGTTAATTAGGCAATAACAAATTTGATAAACAATTTTTATCACTACAACTTGAGAGTGGAGGAATTGGTAACAATCTAACTTGAAATTCAACCGTATAAACTTTTCATAAAATTTGTACCGGCCTTATCGAATGCAAAATATAACGAAAAAATGATGGAATGCCTTTCCACCTTTCAATTAATTCCGTAATATATGCAACAAGAATCATCGATATCGGTTGGAAATAAGCCTAAATAAATCTGTTTAAATTAAATAATGAATTTTTTAACATTAATTCAATTTTCAGAAGAAAATACTTCCTCACAACTTCATCTCTATCACCAATTACCCTATCCCTCACCCAAAAAAGCCCATAAAACCAACACCATTTAAGTTTACCCGCACGTCCGACCAACTTAGCCGCAGCAATTTGCGCGCGCGTTAATTACACCTCCCCAACTTCCCTCGCCGGTAATAAGTGCCCCAGCAGTGTCCAGTGAGCCGTGGTGGAGCGTGAGCTTTCATCACCCACGCCAACTTTCGCCCACCTCTCTCTCTCTCTGTCATTATTACCTGTCAAAAGTCACAAGACAAAAACAAACAGCAAAGGTGCACATACCGGCAAGTGTTGTTTACATTACATTTTCACCTTTTATTGCTCCCTTGTGGTGATTATTGTTAATTGCTGAGGGGTTAATTTTTTGTTTACAAAGGTGAAATGTTTACAAACGGTTGGCACTTTTGACAGGTTTAAAATCAAATGTCAACATGAATGAATTTTTCCGATCTTTGGAAGAAAATTTGATTTTATTAGTCATTAGAATTGTTGTCGTTGTTGGAAACAATAAAATGTTATGGTGCAATCGAGCTCACTGTAAAATTGATTAAAACATCATTCATAATAGATTTTTGGTTTGCTTTGATTAGTTTCTGGAGAAAGTGGAAGATTGAAAACAACAACAACATTGTTGACAGCCTCCTTTGACACTTTCCCTGCGTTTGACAATTGCCAAGCTGCACTACCTCTTCACTCGTTGAAGTCGCGATCTTTCACGCGCAAATTCTCACGAGATTATCTCATCTTAACTCGCACACTCACTCACTCTCGTGTGATGATTATGTGTGCACTTTAAAACTCACTTCCTAAATCGCAAAGCTCGGCCCATTCATGCAGAATTAGTTACAACCTCTCTTTTTTGTTGCGTCTCTTTCTTCTCCAACACCACTTTTTGTTTCTTCTTTTCTTCTAGGTATCACATGTGTGAGAAAAATAATTAGCATCACACGCCGGCGGCGTGAAAACTTTCAGTTTCATTGTTTTTTCAAACAGCATTCTTTTGTTCCCGCTCTCTCACTCCCTTGAGTGATGCGCGCGATCGGTGATCTCTCCTCTCTCTCACCAACAAACGCTTCTGTTGAGTTGATGGTTTTATTAGGGCTTTTCTTGCCTTTTTTCTTCTTTCAACCCCTTTTGTTATTGTTTTTCTTCGATGTAAGCGTACAGTGTGTCTAATGGAACAACACAGTATCGGAATTTTGGCTTGGGAACACGACGCTGCCGCATCTCGAGTGAAACTATTTATTAGTTTTGTGTTTTTTTAGCGCCAAGGTTGCGCAACTCGCGAAAGTATTGGTGCACTTTCTTTGGTTCTGTGATTGTTTTATTAGGTTGGTTGATTTATTGGCGAGTGTTTGTTTTGGGAAAATCGCTCATTATTTTGAGCTCATTTTTTTCTTAAATTTTCCAAACATGATAGCGGAAAAAAGAACATTTTACATGATAAAACTTGTTCAATCTGTGGTAAAGCACTGTTTTCAAACTTAATATGTTTGAATTTTGATTATTTTTTCATCAAATGGGGAAATTTTAGGCTTTTAACAAAATTTGAATTGTGCAACCACAGAGCATGAGCAGAGCATGAGCATGGTTGACTGCCAATGAGCTGCTACTCCGTTATTGACGGATCAACTAAAGTTACACAATGAACCAACAGATGAATAGTGGGAGCTAATCATCCTCACTGTATATTATACAGTGTATAACCCTTGAAAATCTCTGCTTTAAGTCAATACCGGCGCCCCCCCAAGGAGATGCAGTTCAACAAAGGTAGGAATGTTAGTCCGATATTTGAAGTTGCAGACTCATCAGAAACAGAGTTTGTCACTCTATACCTGGTGACACCGCATGAGACCGTTGAATCCACAGCGTCTCCTTCAGGCATCACGGAAATTGGGGGAATTGTGTTAGTAGGGGAAGGAAAGGGAAGGTTAGGATTCATCTTGGTAGATGATATGACCAGAAAGTGAAACAATCGTTGCCTTCCGAGCTACGACGCTATGAGAAGGACTTATCAATCGCGCATTTTTTACTTCTTACCGCCGGCGTGCCATCCGAGCATCAATGCTATGGGATGGGCTTTCAGAATGAAATGTACAGTATGTAAAAAAAGTATTTACACCCCTTAGGCACTATGCACATTTTGTGATGAAACATGTAAAAAATTTAAAGTTTGACAGGAACCTAGTACTACGTTTTGTTCAGAAACTCATGCCAAACATTTTGCTACAAAAAGCTCATGAAAAGATGATTTCTATAAAAAGTTATTAAACAAATACTATTACGAAAATAAAAAAGGTGCAAAAAAAGTTTGTAAACCTTTCGAAAAATGAACATAAATAATGTTATTTGTTGACAAATCACCATAAATCCAGTCTCCCAACTCCAAATAGGCATCCTTGACTGATTAAAAAAATAATTTGGATTGAATATAAAGTTTACTAACTACTTAGTAAAAAAGTTTATATAACTCTGGAAATTCTATATAAAACTTATCTAAACTTAATTTGGCAAACTTTTAATTCAACTAAATGTCAATATATTACCATAGAATTGCTAAATAAACATTTTGAAGTGGGTATAACACCGTTTTAGGGGTATTTGTATCGATAGAATAGATTTTTCGTTGGAATTTCGTACCAACCCGGAATTACGTCATAGGAAAATCCGCCGGCATCCGAACCGGTCCACGATTCACAAGTCAACCTATGTGGAATCGGAAAGGGCATAAAATTTCCGATCTTTTGATACCCATACATCTAGGTTTTCTATAAAACCCACGTTTTTAAATACCTGGGCAAAAAGTAAGTTTGATCCACGAGAACAAAAATTACGAAATTCCATACATTTTTGGAAGGTTGCTCAAACGAAACCATAACAACGTTTTTGCTTAGGTATTTAAAAACGTGGGTTTTATAGAAAACCTGGATGTATGGGTATCAAAAGATCGGAAATTTTATGCCCTTTCTGATTCCACATAGGTTGACTTGTGAATCGTGGACCGGTTCGGATGCCGGCGGGTTTTCCTATGACGTAATTCCGGGTTGGTACGAAATTCCAACGAAAAATCTATTCTAGCGATACAAAGACCCCCAAAACGGTGTTCTACCCACTCCAAAATGTTTATTCAGCAATTCTATGGTAATATATTGACATTTAGTTGAATTAAAAGTTTGCAAAATTAAGTTTAGATAAGTTTTATATAGAATTTCCAGAGTTATATAAACTTTTATACTAAGTAGTTAGTAAACTTTATATTCAATCCAAATTATTTTTTTAATCAGTCAAGGATGCCTATTTGGAGTTGGGAGACTGGATTTATGGTGATTTGTCAACAAATAACATTATTTTATTCATTTTTCGAAAGGTGTACAAACTTTTTTTGCACCTTTTTTATTTTCGTAATAGTATTTGTTATAAAACTTTTTATAGAAATCATCTTTTCATGAGCTTTTTATAGCAAAATGTTTGGCATGAGTTTCTGAACAAAACGTAGTACTAGGTTCCTGTCAAACTTTAAATTTTTTACATGTTTCATCACAAAATGTGCATAGTGCCCAAGGGGTGTAAATACTTTTTTTACATACTGTAAATATAATACGCGGCGACGCAAATCTCTTTTTCGATAATTTCCCGAAGCTTCCACTACTTCTCGCAGGTCCTCGGGCGCCGGTTCACACTCCGATTGATCCAACGAACACCACACGACTGATGGCCAACTTCTCTGGCTACTCCAAATTCGAATTGTTCAACCACAGATAGAAAAAAGTTGTAAAACTTTTGGAAAATATTTTAACAAATTACTTTATTTGGAAATATTTTGGCAACATAATCGCTGTAAAGAATTTTATGATACCTACTTCATGGTTTCAAAAATTGTGGTAAGTTCAGTATTTAGAAAAAAAAATGTTTATTAGGTAATAGTTCTCAAATTAGACAATTCGAACAAAATCTTTTAACCATTCAAAGGACAGTAGAGCAACTCTCTACGAAATCGGCCGATTTAGACCATTTTTATTTTTTGTATTCTTTGATTTGGCTCAAACTTTGTAAACTTTTGTGTCATTGGTTCACCTATACAAGTCTCCATACAATTTTGGCAGCTGTCCATTTAAAAATGGTACGTACATATTCAAATAGCTGTAACTTTTGAGTGAATTTTCTGATCAATTTGGTGTCTTCAGCAAAGTTGTAGGTATTGTTGAGGACTATTGAGAAAAAAAAGGTACACAGAAAAAAATGCAGACTTTTTAATCAACTTTTTTTTTCACAAAAAATGAATTTCCCAAAATAAGTATTTTTTTGATTTTCGAGATTTTTTGATATGTTTTAGGTATATTAGGTAGAAGGAACAAAAATTTCACGCATTTTCACGAAAAGTACCAAATTTCGCGGATTTCTCACGTTTCTTGAAATCATGAAAATCCCCTAACCCTAATTATACGTGCCTTAGGAAAAAAATGTGGCTTTTGAGTTCACAGGAACAATATATTTAACGACAGAAATTCCATGGAATTTTTCGTCAAATTTTCCATAAAGTGGCAACACTGCAAAAAAAAAGCTGTGACTGTTTCATGTTTGCACTTTGAATTTTGCTTTTTAACCACAAAATGAAAAAAAAATTAAGTAGATCAAGATTAAAAATTAATTCTGTCTCTTTAAAAATTCTACGAAATCGGTATTTTTTTAAATTTTATTTTATGTAATTTTAACCCGGCTGAAACTTTTTTGAAGTCTTCGGTTTGCCCAAAGCAGCAATTTTGCATCATTAATTTGTCCATATAATTTTCCATACAAATTTGGCATCTGTCCATACAAAAATGATGTTTGAAAATTCAAAAATCTGTATCTTTTGAAGGAATTTTTTGATCGATTTGGTGTCTTCGGCAAAGTTGTAGGTATAATTAAGGACTACACTGAAAAAAACTATGCACGGTAAAAAAAACTGGCGGTTTTTAGTTTCAGTTTTTGAAATTAAAACTTGATTTGCAAAAAAAAAACTATTTTTTTTATTTTCTGATATGTCATAGGGGACATCAAATGCCAACTTTTAAGAAATTTACAGAACGGGCAAAAAACAGCAATCTGCAATCAACCGAACTCCCTTTTTCCCACCCACGCTCCGTCGCATGTTCTGCTCATATTTTTCCACCCGTCACCTCATCAATCCGTCATTAATTCACTTCCCACTTGTTTTATTTTTATCATTTCAATTTTCCTACCCACTTTTTGTTCCCGCCAAACAAAAACGCTGCCCTCCCACATGTGCTGTGTGTATATTGTATGTTATCCAAAAACCGAATCAAACCCTATTTGCAAAACAACAACCCACCTCCCTCTTTTTGCACCGTTCACCCGTTCACACGAGAACCTAATTCAAATTATCCACCCAGCCACCCGATCCCCCTCATCTTGATAGCACCCCCCAAAAGTGAGTAATCACCCCCTCCGTCACATTTTACCACCCGTTTGGGTGCACGGAGAGAAAAAATACTTGAAATTGTCACAAAAAGTCATGATTTCAAGTAATTTTTGAGTTTTGATTTAAATTTTGTTAGTTTTTTTAACGACACAAATTTCACCCTAAATTTGATTTCTTTGTAAAATTTTATGAAAATGTAATTCTTTTCCGTGAAATTTTTCCAATTTCTTCCCTCCGTGTCTCACGAAACCAAACAAACGCTAATTTTTGTACATTATTTTGCTGCCGTTTTTTTTTGGTTCATTTTGCTTCCGCTGTCGTTTGTGGGTGGCCCCAATGGGTGCCCTCCCCCAACCTGCCCCTTCTCACGAGGGGTGCCCAAATGGGCTGCACGAAAGCCAACTGTATTAATATGGTAATAAAAATTGTGCTCACGCGAGCCCTTAAGTTTCAACGGTATGAACACGACTGAAAAAAGTTGTCTCGAGGAAACTTGGACAAAACAACAAAAAAAAAACACACAATTCTCGCCGAAGGAAGTTTATAAATTTGGACTACTTTTTCATAATTATCCCCATTCCCGTCGTCGTCGACGACGACGAGATTGTGGAAAGCATGTCGTGCGGTGGTTTACCAGTTGGAAGTTGTTATTTCTTTCTTTCATGAATACTTAACGAAACTGGAACTACATGTTATTGGCTTCCGGTTTTGTAGCAGTTTTTTTGTTGTTGCCATTTGACGAAAAAAGTTTTTCACAATTCAGCTCTAAAATTCACCTTCTCGACACTTCAAAGGTAATCCATCTTCTTCACTGAAAATCTAACAATTCTCAAAAAAAAAAAATCTCAACATCAATATTTCGTCGATTTCCAGGAGCAACCAACAGCAAAACAACCAAAATCGAAAAAAACGAAATCAACGCAATACAGCTAAACACAAAGGATTCTTTTGAAATCAGCCTTTTTAGGAGACCATTGAGCTGGAAATCCAACGATGAGCCTTACACGAATCGAAAGGAGCAACGCAAAAAACGGTGAACTGGCACTTTGGAAAGCAATTCAGGTCAAAACGTACCAATTTTCGGAAGCAATCGAAGAAAGACTAAAATTTTGACTGAAATTGCAACAGAAATTGCGACTGAAGTTATGATTGAAAATGTGACTGAAATTTTGATTGAAGTTGCGAATGAAATTGTGACTAACATTGTGACAGAATTTGTGACTGAAATTGTGACAAAAACGGTGACTGAATTGATACAGAACTTGTGACAGAATTTGTGACTGAAATTTTGATTTAAATTGCGACAGAATTTGGGACTGAATTTGCGAATGAAATTGTGACAGAATTTGTGACTGAAATTGTGACCAAAAAGGTGACTGAAATTGAGACTGAAATTGTGACAGAATTTGTGACAGAATTTGTGACAGAATTTGTGACAGAATTTGTGACTGAAATTGTGACAGAAATTGCGACATAAATTGTGACAAAATTTGTGACTGAAATTTTGATTTAAATTGCGACAGAATTTGTGACTGAATTTGCGAATGAAATTGTGACAGAATTTGTGACTGAAAATACGACAGAATTTGTGACTGAAATTATGATTGTGACTGATTTTTTGACTGAAATTGTGACAGCATTTGAGACTGAAATTGTGACAGAGTCTGTGACTGAAATTGCGACATAAATTGTGACAAAATTTGTGACTGAAATTTTGATTTAAATAGTGACAGAAATTGTGACTGAAATTGCGAATGATATTGTGACAGAATTTGTGACTGAAATTTTGACTGAAATAGTGACATAAACTGTGACAGAATTTGTGACTGAAATTTGGAATGAAATTGTGACATAAATTGTGACAGAATATGTGACTGAAATTATGACAGAATTTGTGTCTGAAATTGTGACATAATCTGTGACTGGAATTGTGACATAAATTGTGACAAAATTTGTTACTAAAATTTTGATTTAAATTGTGACAGATATTGTGACTGAAATTGCGAATGAATTTGTGACAGAATTGGTGACTGAAATTGTGTCAGAATTTGTGACAGAATTTGTGACTGAAATTTTGATTGAAATTGCGACATAAATTGTGACAAAATTTGTGACTGAAATTTTGATTGAAATTGTGACAGAATTTGTGAATGAAATTACGAATGAAATTGTGACAGAATATGTGACTGAAATTATGATTGAAATTATGACTGAAATTGTTACAGAATTTGTGACTGAAATTGTGACAGAATCTGTGACTGAAAGTGAGACATAAATTGTGTCAAAATTTGTGACTGAAATTTTGATTCAAATGGTTACAGAATTTGTGACTGAAATTGTGAATGAAATTGTCACAGAATTTGTGACTGAAATTTTGATTGAAATTGTGACATAAAATGTGACAGCATTTGTGACTGAAGTTTGGATTGAATTTGTGACTGAAATTTTGACTGAAAATGTGACAGAATCTGTGACTGTAATTGCGACATAAATTGTGACAAAATTTGTGACTGAAATTTTGATTTGAATTGCGACAGAATTTGTGACTAAATTTGCGAATGAAATTGTGACAGAATTTGTGACTGAAATTGTGACAGAATTTGTGACTGAAATTTTGATTGAAATTGTTACATAAATTGCGATATAATTTAAGACTGAAATTGTGACTGAAATTTTGACTGAAAATGTGACAGAATTTGTGATTGGAATGGTGACAGAATTTGTGACTGGAATTTTGATTGAAATTGTTACATAAATTGTGACAGAATTCGTGATTGAAATAATAATTGAAATTAAGACTGAAACTGTGACAAATATTGTGACTGAAATTTTGACCAAAACGGTAACTGAAATTGCAATTGCAAATTATGACAGAGTTTGTGACTAAAACTGCGATAGAAATTGTGACAGAAATTGGGACAAAATTTGTGACTAAAATTTTGATAGAAATTGTGACTGAAATTTTGACTTAAATTGTGACTGAAATTGTGACTAAAACGGCGACTGAAAATGTGACAGAATTTGCGACTGAAATTTTGATTGAAATTGTGACCAAAATTTTGATGGAAATTGCTACTGAGATTTGACTAAAATTGTGACAGCAATTGTGACTGAAAATAATGCCAAAAATTGTGACTGAAGTTGTGCCAGAAAGCGTGACTGTACACAAATTCCTTAAAATGAAACTGAAACTGAACTGAAACTGAACTGAAACTGAACTGAAACTGAACTGAAACTGAACTGAAACTGAACTGAAACTGAACTGAAACTGAACTGAAACTGAACTGAAACTGAACTGAAACTGAACTGAAACTGAACTGAAACTGAACTGAAACTGAACTGAAACTGAACTGAAACTGAACTGAAACTGAACTGAAACTGAACTTTTTAGTTTTTAGTTTTTAGTTTTTAGTTTTTAGTTTTTAGTTTTTAGTTTTTAGTTTTTAGTTTTTAGTTTTTAGTTTTTAGTTTTTAGTTTTTAGTTTTTAGTTTTTAGTTTTTAGTTTTTAGTTTTTAGTTTTTAGTTTTTAGTTTTTAGTTTTTAGTTTTTAGTTTTAGTTTTTAGTTTTTAGTTTTAGTTTTTAGTTTTAGTTTTTAGTTTTTAGTTTTTAGTTTTAGTTTTAGTTTTAGTTTTTAGTTTTTAGTTTTTAGTTTTTAGTTTTAGTTTTAGTTTTTAGTTTTTAGTTTTTAGTTTTTAGTTTTTAGTTTTTAGTTTTAGTTTTTAGTTTTAGTTTTAGTTTTAGTTTTTAGTTTTTAGTTTTAGTTTTTAGTTTTTAGTTTTTAGTTTTTAGTTTTTAGTTTTTAGTTTTTAGTTTTTAGTTTTTAGTTTTTAGTTTTTAGTTTTTAGTTTTTAGTTTTAGTTTTTAGTTTTTAGTTTTAGTTTTTAGTTTTTAGTTTTTAGTTTTTAGTTTTTAGTTTTTAGTTTTTAGTTTTTAGTTTTTAGTTTTAGTTTTTAGTTTTTAGTTTTTAGTTTTTAGTTTTTAGTTTTTAGTTTTTAGTTTTTAGTTTTTAGTTTTTAGTTTTTAGTTTTTAGTTTTTAGTTTTTAGTTTTTAGTTTTTAGTTTTTTTTTAGTTTTTAGTTTTTAGTTTTAGTTTTTAGTTTTAGTTTTTAGTTTTAGTTTTTAGTTTTTAGTTTTTAGTTTTAGTTTTTAGTTTTTAGTTTTAGTTTTTAGTTTTTAGTTTTTAGTTTTTAGTTTTTAGTTTTTAGTTTTTAGTTTTTAGTTTTAGTTTTTAGTTTTTAGTTTTTAGTTTTAGTTTTTAGTTTTTAGTTTTAGTTTTTAGTTTTAGTTTTTAGTTTTTAGTTTTTAGTTTTTAGTTTTAGTTTTTAGTTTTTAGTTTTTAGTTTTTAGTTTTTAGTTTTTAGTTTTTAGTTTTTAGTTTTTAGTTTTTAGTTTTAGTTTTTAGTTTTTAGTTTTTAGTTTTTAGTTTTTAGTTTTTAGTTTTTAGTTTTTAGTTTTTAGTTTTTAGTTTTAGTTTTTAGTTTTTAGTTTTAGTTTTTAGTTTTTAGTTTTAGTTTTTAGTTTTAGTTTTTAGTTTTTAGTTTTAGTTTTTAGTTTTTAGTTTTTAGTTTTTAGTTTTTAGTTTTTAGTTTTTAGTTTTAGTTTTTAGTTTTTAGTTTTTAGTTTTAGTTTTTAGTTTTAGTTTTAGTTTTTAGTTTTTAGTTTTTAGTTTTAGTTTTTAGTTTTTAGTTTTTAGTTTTTAGTTTTTAGTTTTTAGTTTTTAGTTTTTAGTTTTTAGTTTTTAGTTTTTAGTTTTTAGTTTTTAGTTTTTAGTTTTTAGTTTTTAGTTTTAGTTTTTAGTTTTTAGTTTTTAGTTTTTAGTTTTTAGTTTTTAGTTTTTAGTTTTTAGTTTTAAGTTTTTAGTTTTTAGTTTTTAGTTTTTAGTTTTTAGTTTTTAGTTTTTAGTTTTTAGTTTTTAGTTTTTTAAATGATAAAAGATAAATGATAAATGAGAAATGATTAATGAGAAATAAGAAATGAGAAATAATAAAAGATCTTTAAGACAGAAACTGATCGTGCCACCCTACTTTCCCGGCCTGCTAATGACGGATGCTGGCACAGACGGCGTTGGCACGTGGTTCCGGCATCGATTACGCTGATGCCAAAGCTTTTGAAGTTCCGCTCAAAGGAAACTCGAGTGGAGCTAATCCTCCCCCGTTTTCTCTCACAAACCAAACTAAATGCTACGCTTTTCGGCGTTTCACGACGTGGCTTTCAAGAAAAGGGAAAATTGAACTTTGTGAAAAGTGTTTAAACTTGGTAAATTTAGAAGGATTAGCGAGGCTGGCAGTTTGCGAAGCAAAGTTGATTGAAAATTCTCTTCGCGGAGGAATTGACGGATCCTAGCCCGAGAAACTAACGTAAATCTGCTAATGAGAATCGAACCGCTGTCAAGGGCTCCGCAAACTTGGGTGGAGCTATTCGCAGATGCGTGAAATTGTAATCCCACTTCTTTGCCTTTGATAAGTGGAACACAAAAAGCTCTCACTTTTCGCGTGGAAACTAATCCAACTTTATTTTTTCTCTCTTTTTCAGGACCATCAACCGGTAAGAAGATGATGACTTTTCCCTTTGCAGCACAAGAGTAAGTTTGTTTGCAGCAAAGAAAAGTGGGGAATATTAAATGTGGAGAATAATCTTTTCTACGGGTTTTTTTTTCTTTCTTTCGATATGGCATGCAAAAAGGGCGGAATTTTCCTGTCCAGTTCATCAAGTTCTCACCTTGGGTGGAACGAGAGCTTTGCATCTCTAAAGGAGTGCTAACGACTTTTGCATCCTTTCAGGTGGAATTATCTCCACTCATCTGTGTTTTGTGCGGAGGTAACGAAGTTTGTTCTATTAGATGAGGAATATTTTTTTTTTGTTGAGGTTTTGTGAGTTGATGATAATTTTTCAAATATTTGTTTTCATGCCTTGAAATTTTAATTTGTTATTTTTTTCCAAGTGTTTGAAATTTATCTATGCCGATACCGATTCATTCAAATTTAAAGCTTGAATAAACTCCAAAGTCCTTCAGTTTATGCTACACACAGAGACACACTCATTATCCGGGAAATTCCCATCCATTCGACGAATGTTTTCAAAAGCATCCACTTCCGGTTTCCGGAAACAGCAGCATCAGCAACACCCACACATGCTTTACATTTCACTCACACCAATCATTAAAATCAACATTTCAAGCACAATATTGATTCTTGCTTTTGCCTGCAATTTTCCCAACCCCATCGCCGCCCCTTTACTTGCCGGGATTTTCCGTGCAACCGATTGAATGTAAATACTAAGGAGAGGAGGATGCACTTTCTCAGCTTTTCCAGCTCCCTTTCAAAGTGTTGTGTGTTTTGAATCGTTGTGCCATAGCCCGGCTCCATTTCTCCGGGTGGAAGATGAATCTTGTGCTGTTTCGCTAAGGTTTCTTGAAATAATCGTTTCTGTGAACTTTGCAGTTCCCTCTGAAAGGGGGCTTCTTAACCCTTGGCAATTCAATATCTCTAATTAAAAAAAAATAAAACTTTAGAAAACAAAAAAAAATATAGAACAAATCACAATTTTCCCTAAAACAAAAATTGAACATTTAAGGGTTTACGGGAGCCAACTTCCGGAGCCAGGACGGCTGGCTACCAGGGAACTCTGTTGTTCTGTGTCTTACGAAGCTGCAAATAAGCAAAACCCGGACGACTCCGCAAACACTTATTCTCACACACAGACAGACCGACTCGTAATGAAATGAGCAAATTGTGCATCTCAGCGGAATGTTGTACAGCAGCTCTGGAAGTTCCGGATCGTGGGGACACTTGACAGAAGACGGTTCTCGTGACACACACGCTGCAGATTACGACTCGCAAAACGGGGGCTTAACTGTTACTTAGAGTAGGAGATGTACTATTTAATTACCTTGTATTAGATTTGCAAAGTTGCGTTGAGCATTTTACAGGCGAAACGATGCTGGTTCACTTCTGAAAATGTTGGTATCATGTGTGGCGAACTTGTACTTGTGATAATGTAATTATCGAGGAACTCAATCAGTGGCATGATAGGAGCAGTTATTTACCTTCTGTGCTCACTGAATAATCTTCAAGCTATGTTAGTTGCGTTATTCAATTTTAAATTGTCATACGACAACATTTTAAAGTTTCAAACGTCTTTTCAAATGTTACGCCAACTAATCACCTTTCATTTGCGTCCAGGACAGCTGAATTCGGATATTTTTTTGAAGAATGAGGTTTTTGTCTACTTTTGAGCCCATTCCGAGCCCTTTTGTTTTTGACCTTGCTTTTTCATGGAGAATGATTGATAACATGTACTTGAGCTATAAAATAAAATGATCAAAAACGAAAAACAGAGTTTTTGCAATGTTCTTTGTCATAATGGTCATGTGTTACATAACCACCAGCACTTTTATTATTCAAATTATTATTTTCATTCCATGACATTTAAAATCTGAGAAAAGATTTTTGAAATCCTGAGATTTTTTTTAAATGTAATTGAGCCTGAATATGTAAAACCTGAAGATCTTAGAGCATCTCCACTACTGGGGGCAAAGGCGAAGGCAAATCAATCAAGGTACCCGTCGCGGCAGCAAACTTGCTCTTAACTGTTAAGAAGTCCACTCTGCTTCCGATTTGATGCCGCGATAAATTGAGTGCTGCACGTTATAATAATTTTAATGTTTAAAAATTGCAATTGAAGGCATACAAAATTTAAAATGTTTGGTTGAAATCATTAAATAAAAAGGTAAGTCAATCAACCATAATTTTCAAAATAAAAATGAAATTGCAAATTTAAAATTTAATTTGA
Source organism: Culex quinquefasciatus (assembly GCF_015732765.1). NCBI lineage: Eukaryota > Metazoa > Arthropoda > Insecta > Diptera > Culicidae > Culex > Culex quinquefasciatus. The sequence goes on from NC_051861.1 coordinate 103,519,201, forward strand.
AATTCATTTCAATTTCCATTCAAATTCTTTCAAATTCTATTCAAATGTTTTAAAATTTATTCCACAAAAAAGAAATCAAATTTTATTTAAATTACATTAAAATTCTTCGAAATTTTTATTTCATGCAATTTTATTTTATTAGAATTTTATTACAATTATGTTCAAAAGGACTTGGGATGGTATTTTTTTTTATCATGTTCATGCTTTATACATCAAATTCAAGTTCTACGACCCCATTTTAGTCAAATTTGAATGGTTGATTGCCTATGAACCCTCTACCGCCCAAATTTGTTTTCGTATTTTTTTATTTTTCCCATGTTCAGGAGGTCATTTTGAGCAACTTTTGTTCTACGAAAAACTTTACTTCTCTTGTTTTTTTTTGTTTTCTTGTTACATTTTTGGTATTTTAATTTGCATTTCTCTTATATAGTTATGTTTGTTTCTGATAGTATTTGGCTAATACTACTAGGGGAAATTCTCGTATTTTTGGCAGGTTAAGCACTCGCTCCTAACTCCATCCAATTTGCTGATTTTCACTATTTAAACAACTAATTTTGCAAAACTTTTGGTAGAAACTTGCTTGCTCACTTTTTATTGACCTATTTATCACTCGAGTTCAGTTGAAAACGCTTTTAATTAGCTTTAATTGAATGTCAATGTTCTGACCTGCCAACATTAGAGGCACGCTGGAATTAGATGCTGTTCCCCTACCTCCTATTATTTCCTTTTGTCTATTGTTTTTTCATGTTTTTACAGCCATTTATTTACTTATTTTTGCATGTTTTTCACATGTTTTACTTTAGAATTAAACCGTTATTATTTAAATTGTTTAATGAAAATAATTGCATACCTATTTTTACATAGAAAAAATTTCAGTAAAAGTTACTAAAAAATACACAATTCAGTCACAAAAACTAACTTAATCCACCTATGTGGTTGATGCCTTCCTCACTTTTACCAACAATGGGTAATATGAGTGGTTTGGACACATATTTCAGCTATTTTTTTAGGTCCAGAAAAATAAGTACACAGATATAACTTAAGTTGTCATAACTCGAGACAGGGTTGCCAGATTTTCAATTATGTGGACTCGTTGGAAAGGTCTCTTGATTACCTAACCAACGATGGGTCGGATGATGGTTCCGGACATCGTTTACATACATTTAAGTGAGATCCGGCTTCAAAAAAGTACATAAATATCACTTAAGTGGTCATAACTCGAGACAGGGTTGCCAGATCTTCGATATTGTGGACTTGTTGAAAAGTTCTCTTGATTACCTAACCAACGATGGGTTGGATGATGGATCCGGACATCGTTTACATGCATATAATTGAGATCCGGATATATGTAAAAACACATTTTTATACATAACTTTTGAACTACTTATCGAAACTTCAAACAATTCAATAGCGATGTATGGGACCCTGAACCAAGTCGAATGCAATTGGTTCGATCAAAATCGGTTCAGCCAGTGCTGAGAAAACTTGGCAAGATTTTTGAACACATACATACATACAAACACACACATACACACACACAGACATTTGTTCAGTTTTCGATTCTGAGTCGATATGTATATATGAAGGTGGGTCTTCGAGCTTTTAATAAAAAGTTCATTTTTAGAGCAGGCCTTACCTCAGTGAGGAAGGCAAAAACAAGTCAAATTTTCAACCCTACAATTTTCTTATCCTTTTTTCTTTCCAATGCTTATTAAAAATCAAAAATTGGTTGAAAAATTGATTTACGGCGAATTTTTAGATCGAAGCCCGCCTTAAGGCGGAGTGGGGTTGTAGAGGGTTAAATTAAAAAAAAAATGCTTTTTTCAATATTTCATCACCGCCATCTTGGATTTAAACATTTTAAGTCATTTTATAGTAGCTTAGGGGTCAGCTCGACAAAAAAATCAAATTCATAATTAAATTCAATTTATCAAATGCTCATCAAATGTTACTTAAATTCAATTCCATTTCTGCAAAAAAAAAAAACAATTTCTATTGAAATTGCATTTTAATGTCCTTGAAATTATATTTAAATTCTAAGCTTATTTCAAATTCTATTAAAAATATATTCAAATTCAATCACCTTTTTCATTTTTTTTGATTTCATTTCAATTCTGTTCCAATTCTATTCAAATTATAATCATATTATGTTAAAATTTAAACCTTATTCTTTTTAAATTTTATTCAAATCTCGTTCAAATTCTATTAAAATTCTAGTGAAATTGTGTTAAATTATGTTCATATTCTTTTTAAATTTAATCCAAATTAAATGCAAGTTCTGTTCGAATTAAGTTCTGATTTTATAAAATTAAATATTTTTTTCGAAATTTTCATGAAAATTAAAGTATTTTCAAATTAAAACCAGTTTAAAGTGAAATTTTGTCAAAGCCTTCGGATAATCGGGTCTAGACTGTATATTCAAATATTTGTTTGTCTCTGGGCAAATTCTATTTAAAATATATTCAAATAAAAAAAAAACAATTTTTTATATTCAATTTTAACAATAAAAAAATACTTACCAAAAAATTTAATTCATAATTAAATTCAATTTAATATCGTTTGAAATTCTCATCAAGTCTTATTTAAATTCAATTCAATTTCTGCTGAAAAAAACAATATATACTGAAATTGCATTTAAATTTTATTGAAATTCTTTTCCATTCTATTTTGATTTATTGAAATTTTGTTGAAATTATATTTAAATTTTAAGCTTATTCTAAATTTTATTAAAAATAAATTCAATTTCAATTACCTTTTCAAATTATGTTGATATTCTGTTAAAATTTTAACCTTATTCTATTTAAATTTTATTCAAATTTCGCTTAAATTCTAGTAAAATTCTAGTGAAATTCTTTTAAATTATGTTCAAATTCTCTTTAAAATGGATCCAATTTAAATACAAGTTCAATTTACGTAATTGTCTTCAAACTCTTGTCAATTTTTTGAAGAATATAAGGCCGTTGCCAATATTTTTCAAAGTTTAGGTCACCCTCCCCCCCTCCTTCAAAGTCGGTATGAATAATCTGGGTGCTGAAAAGACAAAATGCGTAACGTGATTTCCGAATGATCCCCACTGCTCCTAACTAATACAACTGCACTACAGCTGTAAACATAAACAAAGTAGAAGGCTTTGTTCAAGCTCAAGCGTGACATATTTTTTGCTGCTGAAGTGACTCGTTTTGAAACATTTTGGAACTGATGATATTAAAGTTTTCGCTGAAAAATTAAGTTCTTCATGCTTTTTTTGTTCGTAGACTAAACGATGGGCGGTTAAAAGAGTCCTTTCCTGTTTTCAACGTGATGAAATATTGCGTTAGAAGTGGGGGAATTTTGTGAATCAGAAGAGCAACGGGATGGAAATTACGAGATTATGTATCTTTGAAGCGCAGTGATAATACAGGAGTAAGATTCAAATCAAAAATCAAATTATTCGCTCTACAGCTTTGCCTTGGCGTTCTCGATTGCGAGATTTCTACTCGAAACTAGGTGTCCGAAGGCTTGATTGTTGAGGCAATTGCAAACCTCTTTTTACACCTTAGCTTCCATCCATCCCGGGATTCGAACTGACGACCTTTGGATTGTGAGTCCAACTGCCTACCAGCGACTCCACCAGGACAGGACCCAGGGAGACGACCCCTACACCTGGACTGAGCTAACGACCTAACCTCTAGGTTAGACCGGGGCCAACATTTACTTCCCGTCCGACGGAAGGCGTGATCAGACAAATCTCGTCTCAAAATTTGCCACCGGGACCTTCTGGGATCGAAGCCAGGCCGACTGGGTGAGAGGCAATCACGCCTACCCCTACACCACGGTCCCGAGTAAGATTATTCAATGTAATAACAGGTGCCATTCACAGTTACTGATAATTCGTCTTAGACAATTTGTAAACATAGGTTTTGAGTGAGACCTAGCGCTTATGGAAATGTTAGCACCGAATTAAGACAATCTCGATTTCATCCCTTTTCTTAATACTGACCCAAAAGCTCGACGCCCTCGACTAGAAATTGTTTTTTTTCATCATTTTTTTCTAAAACAAGTTATACTGGTCAGCTCTTGAACAAAATTGTTAAGCTTTTCAGTTTTTACTTAAAAATCTAACTTCTCGTGTAGGTTTTACTTCAAGCAACTCAATGTTTTCACATATATCACTAGTAGTTTTTTTTAATGATTTTTAAATGATATTTTCCACATGTTTTCAGATTAATGATAGACTTCTGTTAAACGTTTATTCATAGAATGAAAACATGATTCAAATTATACGATTAATTGTCACCATCCCACTACCACTCTTCCATTTGTTTTCATGTTAAGCATTCAAACACCCAATGTTGCACAAGTGCTCCATAGTTCATTTACAAATGAAAATTTGTTGAACGAATGGAAGTAATCATTCATTCAAAACCGTTTTGAAATATTTTAAATGATACCAATTCAATTTTCATCTGATTTGATCATTATATATTCTTTATTCTATATTCAAATATTCTTTAAGAAAAACCTGAAATGTAAAAGTTTATTTTCGCTAAGCAAGGTCTATTTCCATTTGCTTCAGAAATAAATATCATCAGAAATAATCAGATATTAAATTGAGTTTCTTCAATTTTTTAAAGCACTTTTAAAAAATTAGGTTCAAAAAATGAAGAAAATGTATATTTCCGCTTGAATTTCGGTGATTCCCGGGAAATTAATAAATTTCCCGGGAAACGGGAAATATTTTTTAACAGGAAATCCCGGGAAATTATTTCCCGGGACGGAAAATTGGATGCTCTAAGATCAACTTGTCGATTTGGCGACGAAGCGTCGAAATCGATGCAGTGTGATATTTTAGCGATTTGTCCGATTAAAATCCATGCTGAATCGTGTAATTTACGAAGATGAAAATGATGTCCAGCCATAAAGTAAAACCCATACCTTTTTTTAGTTAGAAAGGCAAAAAGTTCAAATGTGTGCTCATACTAACTTCTGACATTATTGTCGATTGACATGTATGTTACCCCTTAAATAAAAGTATTTCTTATCAAAACTATCTTGTCACGCTGAATCATTTTCCCCAAGCAACCTATCAAAAAGATTTGTTTTCCTGCTCTGAAAACTATCCGGAAACTTCCGTGCTCGGTAAACAAATCAAACTCAACGTGAATAGCGGAAAGGGGAGCTGTGTTGAATCACAAACAAATCGGTCCCCACCAACGTGGCGTGGCCATGAGATATGCTCTAAAATCGTTTAATGTCCCGGAAGTGCACGTGCTCTCCGTCGCCAAAGTTCAATTTCTGCGTTTCTTGTTGAATTGGCTCAATTTGCCCCGTCTATCTGCTGAAAGCGTGAAAGCAGTACTCAGTGCTCGCACAATCTGTCGCTGACAGTTCCATTTATTTGCACTAAACTTAAATAATAGTGCTGATTTATTCCTTGGCAAACAGAAACGCCCTCCTGTGCGATGGGTTTGGTTGGCGGACGATGGCGGAGGCGTCACCGTTGTCAGTGGCCACGGGGTCCGAAACTGCAATCGAAAAAGTGTCGTTGGAATGCTCTCTTTTCACAATAATTTCAGTATTTTTGCAGTATTTTTTCAGTGAGCTTTGCGATGATTTTCAAAAAGTATTTAAAAAGTTGAAACTTTTGGAGAAACAAAATATAAATCTGGCAACCCTGTATACAACCATAAGCACTTATGTGAAACTGAATAATTTTTGAATTCCAGAGGCTGATAAGTTTGACTTTGACATCATACATGGTAGAATTTAAGAAATAAAAAATAGACATTTCTTAAAATGTTGCCGTCTGGCAACCCTGTTATATGATAACGATTCTTTGCTGTACATTGCTGGAAAGATATTTGAACAACATTCCAATGTGAACAAATGGCAACACTGTCAGTTTTACTTGGATTTGATCACATTGCTAATACTACAAATAAAAAATTATGTTTCAAAAATGACGATTACGTCAACGATTCAAGAACACAACCACATTACCTTTGAAACTATCTGCTCCCGAAGGGGGGACCTTGTTCAAATACCGTAGTTCTGATTCTTCGTCAAACGCGCTCTACGCGTCGACCGGACGGCAAGTCCTCTGCACCAACAATCAGTTAGCTTGACGTTGATCGACGACGACGACCATGTGCAGGTCCACGCCGAGCCAGGTCGGTTGACCTATCTGCCCAATACCAAGCGGGTTCTGATTTAGACTGCAAAAACCGAACCCCCCCAGGCTGGCAAGAATCGCAAAAAGGGGGCTTTTCACGCGAACACCTCTTTCTCTGTGGACTTTGGAGGAAGACCGGACCACTTTTGGGGAATGTCCTCGCGAGTTCATAGCACGGTATGCCGGAGAGGAATGCGTCGAAGCTAGTTTTCGGAGAGGTATTTTGGTGGCCGAAAGGGCTGTTTTTGTAGCACCCGAACACTGTGTTATTTCTGGCAGATTGGTTTTCAATGCTTTTAGGGTGCGCAATAGGCAAACGGTTTTGGTGTGGGGTGTGTGATTTGACCTATTCAGGGCGAACAGGTGGAGTGAAAGGTCCCTGCTAAAGTGTCTCAGATGAAAACTGTGCTATGGTTTTGATTTGATTTTTTGCTCTCAAAAAATGTTATGAGAAATGTTTCAAAGAAAGCAAAATGCTCAGTTATTGTGGCTGAAGTTGATTTACGGCTTTAACAAAAGCTTTTAATACTGAAATAACATACCTAAAAGAAAACAACAAACTAAATACACAGAAAAAACAACAAATCCTTAACCTGCCAAACAAATGTGCTTCTAACAATTTTATTTTGGAGAAAAAGTTAAATCGTTAGCAAGGAAGATTTATTTATTTAGAGATTTTAAAGAACTCTCTCACGACGTTTTAAAGTGAATCTGAATTTGGAAAGTGTAATTTTGAAAGTTGAATATAATCTTTTTAATGATATAATTTTACCTCAACTAAGACTGAAAAAGTGACACTACATCAGAAAAGTGGTAAATTACATATTTTCAGAAATAAAATTACACATTTTGTATGTCTTTTTAAACTAAACCGTATTTTCATACTACTTCTTCTTATAAACTGAAATTGCAACAAATTCTGTTGATTCCAGTTGGGTTTTTTAAAAACCTTTCAAAATATAGTTGAGCAACTCTCTACGAAATCGGCCGATTTCGACCATTTTAATTATTTGTATTTTTTTATTTGGGTCAAACTTTGTGGGGGTCTTCCCTATGACCAAATAAGCTATTTTGTGTCATTGGTTCACCCATACAAGTCTCCATACAATTTTGGCTGCTGTCCATACAAAAATGGTATGTAAATATTCAAACAGCTGTAACTTTTGAGTGAATTTTCTGATCAATTTGGTGTCTTCGGCAAAGTTGTAGGTATTGTTGAGAACTATTGAGAAAAAAATAGGTGCACGGAAAAAAAATTCATTAACTTTTTTTTTCACAAAAACTCAATTTCCCAAAATACGTATTTTTTGATTTTCGAGATTTTTTGTAGGGGACAAAAATCCGCAACTTTTGTGCCATAGAGAATTTTTGAAAAAAATAGTGATTTTTGGAAAAATTTAAATTTCATGCAAAAACAAATTTCATTTTTGCAAAATTGAATTTGCAATCGAAAAGTACTTTACAGATTTTTTGATAAAGGGCTCCGTTTTCAAGATATAGCCACCGAAAGTTTGATTTTAGCGAAATATTTGCAGTTTTTCGATTTTCAAAAATAGTGACCATGAGTGACCATTTCTAAAAATATTTTTTTTTAAAGTTCAGAAAATTTGCTATAAAATTGTCTAAGAGACATTGAAGATTGAACCTCGGGGTGCTGAGATACAGCGGCTTAAAGAAAAAGAAACACGCAAATTGAAGTTTTCTAAGTCTCACCCAAACAGCCCACCATTTTCTAATGTCGATATCTCAGCAACCTATGGTCCGATCTTCATTGTTAAAACATGAAACATTCGTGAAATTTTGCGATCTTTTCGAAAAAAACTATCTTTAAAAATTTTAAATCAAGACTAACATTAAAAAAAGCCAAACATTGAAAAATACGCCCATTTAAAAAGCTAGTCTTGATTTAATTTTTTTCAAAATATTTTTTTCGAACAGAACGAAAAATTTCACGAATGTTTCATGTTTTAACATTGAAAGAGACATCTTAGACAATTTTATAGCAAATTTTCTGAACCTTAAAAAAAAATATTTTTAGAAATGGTCACTCATGGTCACTATTTTTGAAAATCGAAAAACGGTTTGAATATTTACATACCATTTTTGTATGGACAGCAGCCAAAATTGTATGGAGACTTGTATGGGTGAACCAATGACACAAAATAGCTTATTTGGTCACAGGGAAGGCCCCCACAAAGTTTGACCCAAACCAAAAAATACAAATAAAATCCACTTCCGGTTTTGGTAGATAATTGTTCACTTATTTCTATTTAAAAACGCAAAAAAAAAACAATTGATTCATTTTTTTAATATTTCAAATTGAACCACAAAATTACCTAGAACGTTGAAAAATAAGGCCTTAATTGATGACAATCAGATGCTGTTTCTAAGGAACGGACTGCTGAAGTCTGAAAATTCGTAAAAAAAAATAGATGTTTGAACATATTTTTTTACAGAGTGCTCTTGCACCTTAAAAAATTTCTTCGCCAAACATGATTTTTGTTTTAATAATGTAGTATAATGTAGCAAAAATTTAACCAAATTTTCATAATTTCCAATTTTGATCGACGACGTATGTATTTAAACTTCACTAGAATTTTTATTCGTTAAACTCCTATATTTTCACATAAAATCTTACATTTTTATGATTTTTAAAGTGATGAATCGATAAAATCGTGTTGCCGCATTATTATGAGTTAAAAAAAAATCTTAACTTTAACTCGTTAAGAGATTTTCGATTTTTTGTTTTTCATAAAATATCGTGGAAGAAATACAAAAAAGGTAAAATGCATACAAGATTTCGCATCGTTCAATACTCATGTCGCATATTATTTTTAAAATATCGCATTTTGCGATATCGTTGAAATTTTCGTTATCGTTGAACGATAAGGACGATATGGTTATTGATTAATAACCTTGCGTTAATGAAATCGAAAAATTTCGAAAATAAAAAGATACGATCTAGGGGAACAGCATCCAATTCCAGCGTGCCTCTAATGTTGGCAGGTCAGAACTTCGACATTCAATTAATGCTAATTAAAAGCGTTTTCATCTGAAATCGAGTGATAAATAGCTCAATAAGAAGTGAGCAAACAAGATTCTACCAAAAGTTTTGCAAAATTAGTTGTTTGAATAGTGAAAATCAGCAAATTGGATGGAGTTAGGAGCGAGTGCTTAACCTGCCAAACATACGAGAATTTCCCCTACGGAAAAAAAAATCTCAGTGATGAAAGTGGATTTTTTTGTGAATTCTTGAATATTTTGCAATTCATTTACATTACTGTAATCATTCTTTAGCATATTACTCAAAGTTGCAATGCATTAAAAAAGGACTTTTTAAATCCTTAACAACAATCGGGAAATAATGGCGTATTTAAGTTAAATTGAACACCGTAAATCGGGGTGACTTCGATAGGATTTCAATTTGTTTTTGAAATATTTTCCAACAGGTAAGGTTTTTCTCAAGATTATTATTTTTAAAACATGTACTGGGGTAGATCACACAAGGTGCACTATTTTGGATAACAAGTTTTTTCAATAGTGTTTGGAAAAATAGTTACGTTGAAATTTCTTAGTTCAAATTCCGGGGTGGCTTTGATAGTCATAGTTTTCTTGTTTGAATCATATTTAAGATGTTCAAACTTTATTTTTACGTTAGATTCCAACCCAAGTAACCTCAAGCACTAAATTGAAGTATTAATTCAGTACTAAATCAGCACTGGAATGTTTTGAAGTAGTAAATAAGCTTTGCGAATGCTTCAAAGTACCAAAATTTTGCAGCATTACAACTGGCATTAAATCACCATTTACGACCTTGAAAATGTGCTTCAAAGCATTTGATGTTTATCAACAAAGTAACCCATCGATACGGGAAACATTTTAACCAGGCACACTCTTATTGACTTTTATCCTTCTCCCGTTATACTGTTCCAATAAGCGTGCGGGCTAAGGCGCAGTTCCCCCAGTGTGCATCAGTTTTATTTTTGCGTGAACTGGGTTCAATTCCCGCTGATTGAAGTGTTTTTTTTTTGTTTTTTTTTGTACAAAACCGCAGCCTGTAATTGGCCTGTAATAAAGTCAAATTTTTCAAAACATATTCCCATAGCACAAAGTACATTATCAAAAGTTCTCTGGTGAATTTAATGATTTTTCTCACAAGCAAAAAGCTGCTTTCCGGAAGTCTGATACACTTTGTGAAATTTTGCCAACCGTGGACCAAGCACTCCTCAAAAAAGCAGTTCCCGTTAGTCGTTAGCCAGTGCTTGTCCCTTTTAACCCGTAATTAATTGTACTGCACTTGACTGGCTGGCCGCAATTTGCTGAGTGATAATCGATAATTTCCGTCCAACGAAATCACAACGGAAACTCGAAACAGCAGAAAGAAAGTCCTAATTAATGTTCGATGCATCAACCACATCGATTAAAACTTTCAAAACAAACATTCAATTCCGAATACATCAGTTGGTTGGCGCGCATCCTGGAGATCGACGAGAAAAATGTAAGAATAACATCAAAGTGTCACACTCACACATGAAACGACACATGAGGAAAAAAACAAAGGAGGCCCACCACCAAGTGTGTGAGTGGAGCAGCTGTTCTTTTTTTTCCCCCAGCCTTGACGTCGATAAAGCAGTTTGTTTTTGTTCGAGCTTTCGGCGAAGCATTAAAACGGCATCACTGTGCGCCACTTGAAATATTTCTCAAGGGAAAAGTGCTGATTAAATGTTTGAAGCACGAATCACAAGTTTTCACATTTTAGATGACATTTGTTCAACTGAAATCGCCTATAAATTTGGAGATTTTTTTATTGCGTATCAAAAACACATATGATTTATCATTTACAAGCATACTTAAAAATTGTCCAAAAAATCCGAAAAGTCATTCCGTGTTCCAATTCAAAATCATATTCATTGAGAAAATCATGGCACTGAGAAGTTAAAAATAATGACTTTCATCAACATTTTCTTAACTATAGCTAACTAACTTTTTAAACTTTTCAAAATTTTATGAAAAGTTCTTCTTGAGGTACTTTGAACACTTCTCTACCACGGTCAGTATGATTCTAAACTATTCCGTACGTATTTTAATTGTACTCATCATTTTGCGGAAAAATCGCAAGTATATCAAAGTCACCCCGGTTTACGGTAGCCACCACAAATATTGAAAACACTGAAATTTTGTTTTATAAACTGTTCCATTGTTAAATCAGGGTAATCTCCAGCAAATTAAAAAAAAAAAAGATTTTTAATTTTTTTTTCTTTTTTTCAACTTTTTCCTTTTTTTTAATCATGATTTTGGTAAAGATTAAAAATGTTGAAAAGGCTACGCATTTTTGTGATTTTTGAAGTTGTAAAATTGGAAGCTGGGTAATTCTCTACCAACTCACACGAAATCAGGAAAAGTTGCCCCGACCCCTGTTCGATTTGCGTGAAACTTTGTCCTAAGGGGTAACTTTTGTCTCTGATCACGAATCCGAGGTCCGTTTTTTGATATCTCGTGACGGAGAGGCGGTTCAACCCCTTCCATTTTTGAACATGCGAAAAAAGAGGTGTTTTTCAATAATTTGCAGCCTGAAACTGTGATGAGATAGTAATTTGGTGTCAAAGGGACTTTATGTAAAATTAGACGCCCGATTTGATGGCGTACTCAGAATTCCAAAAAAACGTATTTTTCATCGAAAAAAACTTTAAATTTTTTTAAAAATTCTCCCATTTCCCGTTACTCGACTGTGAAAATTTGTGGAACATGTCATTTTATGGGAAGGCTCATTTTTTCATTTAGAACAAAATTTTTCATATTGAAGTTTCGTGTTTTTTCTAACTTTGCAGGGTTATTTTTTAGAGTGTAACAATGTTCTACAAAGTTGTAGAGCAGACAATTATAAAAAAATTTGATATATAGACATAAGGGGTTTGCTAATAAACATCACGAGTTATTGCGATTTTACGAAAAAAAAAAGTTTTGAAAAAGTTGGTCGTCGTCGATCATGGCCGTTCATGGTCAACCGCGACAGACACGGACGACGAAACAAAGAGAAACGCAAAAAGTAACTTTTTCAAAACTTTTTTTCGTAAAATCGCAATAACTCGTGATGTTTATTAGCAAACCCCTTATGTCTATATATCATTTTTATAATTGTCTGCTTTACATCTTTGTAGAACATTGTTACACTCTAAAAAATAACCCTGCAAAGTTAAAAAAACACGAAATTTCAAAATGAAAAAAAATTGTTTTAAATGCAAAAATTACCCTTCTGGGTCAATGTAGATTCAAAAAGTACATTAAATTTCCCATAAAATGACATTTTCCAAAAAATTTACAGTCGAGTAACGGAAAATGGGAGAATTTTTAAAACTTTTTTAGTGCTTTTTTCGATGGAAATGAAGGTTTTTCGACATTCTGAGTACGCCATCAAATCGGGCGTCTAATTTTACATAAAGTCCCTTTGACACCAAATTTTTATCTCATCACCGTTTCAGGCAGCAAATTATTGAAAAACACCTCTTTTTTCGCATGTTCAAAAATGGAAGGGGTCGTACCGCCCCTCCGTCACGAGATATCAAAAAACGGACCTCGAATTCGTGATCAGAGACAAAAGTTACCACTTAGGACAACGTTTCACGCAAATCGAAGAGGGGTCGGGGCAACGGCTATGTGAGTTGGCGGAGAATTACCCAGCTGTAAAATTGGATGGTTTGATATCACCTCTTTTATGAAGTATTATTACCAGTCTTCCCCAAACGCGCGCACGTCGTACACGCCGTACAAGTTTTCAGTGCAGATGAACCTCAAACACACCAGGCTGCCATGTTCGAGTTCTCCCCGCACGGCGCACTCAAGTTTACACGCGGTGTAAACACGGGGTGCACACCTCGGGTACAACGCCGTGCGAGCGAAGAGCGTGTAAAGAGACGAAAAAATGACTGCTTCTCACTCTCTCTGTGGCAAACACTGTAGTGTGACTGCAGCGGAGAATGAAACACCGCTTTACAGCAGAGGGAGCGTGAGGGAACTATTTTTGTCTCTTTTCTGCGTCGTCGGCATGCACGGGGTTTGTACCCGGGGTGCAAGGTTCGGTTTTAAACTCGAAGTTCGTGTGCGCGTACAGACTGTACACGGCAGAGTTTAGGTTTGCTTGTACGCGTGCACACGCGGTGCTGGTGTTTGATCGAGTACAGAAAACAGAGAACGCGGTTGAACGCGGTGCACGGGGATCACTGATTATTACATCTACACTAGAAATGATGAAAATTTAAACATTTTTAAGCGGTAAACTTTCATTATTTTTCGACATAAAAAATGTACTCATTCCCAGATGTAATATTACTATGTTTTTTTTTCTGTGTATGGATAGTGATTTTTCACGCACAAAAATTGCAATGTTCACGGGTACCATAATTCCCGGTACCAAAAGTTGCGTCTTTCAATTATGAAAATTTTGGTACCCAGACATGTATAGGTCATTGCTAAAATTTTCAAGTTATTGCAATTTTAGTGAAAAAAAGTTGATTTTTACCCGTTTTCGTCTTTTTCCCATTTTTGCGCGCGGCGAGTCGAAAAACCCAGTTTATATGTTAAAAAAATCATATCTCCGAAACGTGTTAATGGATATCCGCAACTTTTTGATATAATATGTAAAATATTACAAGGAATCAGGGAAAAATATTTTCAGACATGGGCTCTTTGGTCCCGAGACCTTGAAATCAGCAAATGAAATTTTCATAGGACTTTTTCAAATATTCAGCTAGTTTTTTTGGACCTCAACATATTTTTTCTTAAAATCCCAACTAATAACCTTTCTTTTTCATGTAGCGCTCTAAAATTGGTTCAGCCGTTCCGGATGTATGATTTTTTGAAAAATGTGGTTTTTGTGAAAATCGACGAAAAATGCCATTTTTTTGGACCACCCTATTTTGGATAGGACCACCCTATTCGCCAAACAAAAATACGGGTGTAATTATTTTGGCCAAGGAACCCCCACTCCAAATTTGAGCCAAATCGGAGCACTTTTGATTTGGAGACTTCCTGTTTGACGATACAAAAGACTTTTTGAAGGTTTTCACGGAAATTTCCTAAATTCACAGATTTCACACTATCCGTGAAATCGAGTAACTTCATTAACCCTAAATATGACCAATATTTGCTAAGATTCAGGCTCTACGTAAAATATTCAAATGTTCATATCACAGGAAGTGTAAAAGGTGTGTTGGGTCTTTCAGCAAAAATTCCAGTTTAAATACTGAACATTTTCACGGGGCCATCCATAAACCACGTGGACCCTTTTTTGAAAATCTTAATGCTTGATTTTTTTTATTTTGATTTTATTGTTTCGTTCTTCAATGTCATTATTGCGGAACGATATGAAAAGATGCCCACAAAGTGGCCCACGAATTCAGCTCCATTTTCCCATTTAATAATCCCCTCTCCCCTCCTGCACCCCCACTCTCCAGACACCACAAAACTGTCACGCAAAGCCATAACCAGTTACCAACCACCCATCAGAGTCCATAACTAATCATCCCGTCCAAAGTGCTCTCTGCCCGCTGCTACAGCACTATACTAGCACTATAGAGTGCCATCCAACCAGTTATTGTCCATTGTCCACACTCAAGTTATCTCCGGTTCCGGCTATTCCAGCTCGCCGCTGCACCAAATGTGATTAAATGTCACCCCGACAGAAAAAGCGCAAGCTCTTCCGACTGACAGGATACAGGAGAAAAAAAAACTGACACCATGTCGTCATGTCATCGGCTAAACTATGACTACAAAAGTGCTAAAAATATAGGTATTATATCTGGAGGAATGGAAAAAAAGTAACGATTAGCAACAAGGTCATTAAACTAAGGTTGGCAACATGTTGAGTTTCTTTTGGGTGCAACTGTCACTGTCAGATATGTGTCAGATGAAATTTGCTTGTCGAGATTCTGTAACTGTGCAAAAGGTTAGACATTTTCTACGAAATATTTGTTTTTTTCTTTCTAACCTAACAATTTTAGCAACCTTGTAAGTCATCTGTCATTGAGGTCAACACACTGAAAAAGTACATTTTAATTTTATAATATTTATTTAAAAAACCTTGAAACTAATTTGAGCTTCAGAAAAGTTTCGCTCAAAATTCTCAAAACTTTAAATTTTGACAGTTCTTTTCAAACGCACCACATGTCACACCATGTTCAAACACGTGATAACCAGCAATGATAACAACCCGAACCCATCATCCGTCACTCGCCAGAAGTTTGGTCAACCCGCCCAAAAGTCCGGTTTGCACACGTCACTGCAACTAACGGGTTAATGCAGTTGACAGCGCGAAGGTGGGAGTAGGGATGACCCCCCCCCCCCCTTCACTCAAAAGTTCCCGGGAAAACATCACCGCCCCTTTTGTTGAACCAATTTCGAACCCCACTTTGTAAGCTGTCATGTTCATGTGGCAATTTTGGGGGATGATTTATGAGGTGAGCTGGAAGGCGATAAAATATTTGACGCGCGACCGTGGGAGGCGAGTGCCATGACGACACTCGACAAGTGGGGAGGGGAAAGGATAAACATTGCAATGGGGGAGGTTGGGGTGCGACGGGACAGCATAACAGCGTGTAGCTGCTGCATAAACAAGTGTCCACAGGATTGGAAAAGCGATGGCGAAATTTGAGGGGAATGCTTGAAAAAGGTAAATTTAGGGATTCATAGATTTTAAAAGAGATTACCTGAATTTAATACTGATTTATAAAAAATACAACGATAAATTAAAATTTGTATGCTCAAAATTTTGATGTTCTATAACAATTCTCAAATATGTTTATTTTTGTCTTTCTAACGGTTACTCGAAAAATCTTCTTTCTAATAAAGTCTCGAGTCCCACATTCATCCAAAACTATCGATTAAGTAAAAACGTAACAACCTGAGCCAAACAATACAAAATGGGCGTTAGACGTAAATTACACATTGTTTCATGAAAATCATGCAGTTTTAAAAGATAGAGTAAATCTAAAAAACAATATCCGAAATTATGAATTTATCAGCCGAAAAAATTGTTCTCAAAAACAACTTATTCAAACGAACTTGGAGTTTTTTTGAAAAGGTCGAAAGGGCTTTTGCTTTTTGAAAACTGAAAATTTGATTTATTAGATCTTTTCAAAAAACGTATATGGAGTTTTATGAATATTAAAAAAACAAAATTGAATTAAACAAATGGCCCATAATCAGGATAATATTTAATTATATTCAAATATTCAAATATGCAAACATTCAAATATTCAAGTTTTCAAATATTCAAATATTCAAATGTTCAAATGTTCAAATATTCAAATATTCAAAAGTTCAAATATTCAAATATTCAAATATTCAAATATTCAAATATTCAAATATTCAAATATTCAAATATTCAAATATTCAAATATTCAAATATTCAAATATTCAAATATTCAAATATTCAAATATTCAAATATTCAAATATTCAAATATTCAAATACTCAAATATTCAAATATTCAAATATTCAAATATTCAAATATTCAAATATTCAAATATTCAAATATTCAAAAATATTCAAATATTCAAATATTCAAAAATTCAAATATTCAAATATTCAAATATTCAAATATTCCAATATTCAAATATTCAAATATTCAAATATTCAACTATTCAACTATTCAACTATTCAAATATTCAAATATTCAAATATTCAAATATTCAAATATTCAAATATTCAAATATTCAAATATTCAAATATGCAAATATTCAAATATTCAAATATTCAAATATTCAAATATTCAAATATTCAAACATTCAAATATTCAAATATTCAAATATTCAAATATTCAAATATTCAAATATTCAAATATTTAAATATTCAAATATTCAAATATTCAAATATTCAAATATTCAAATATTCAAATATTCAAATATTCAAATATTCCAATATTCAAATATTCAAATATTCAAATATTCAAATATTCAACTATTCAACTATTCAACTATTCAAATATTCAAATATTCAAATATTCAAATATTCAAATATTCAAATATTCAAATATTCAAATATTCAAATATTCAAATATTCAATTATTCAAATATTCAAATATTCAAATATTCAAATATTCAAATATTCAAATATTCAAATATTCAAATATTCAAATATTCAAATATTCAAATATTCAAATATTCAAATATTCAAATATTCAAATATTCAAATATTCAAATATTCAAATATTCAAATATTCAAATATTCAAATATTCAAATATTCAAATATTCAAATATTCAAATATTCAAATATTCAAATATTCAATTTAACTATTCAACTATTCAACTATTCAACTATTCAACTATTCAACTATTCAACTATTCAAATATTCAAATATTCAAATATTCAAATATTCAAATATTCAAATATTCAAATATTCAAATATTCAAATATTCAAATATTCAAATATTCAAATTTTCAAATTTTCAAATATTAAAATATTCAAATATTCAAATATTCAAATATTCAAATATTCAAATATTCAAATATTCAAATATTCAAATATTCAAATATTCAAATAATCAAATATTCAAATATTCAAATATTCAAATATTCAAATATTCAAATATTCAAATATTCAAATATTCAAATATTCAAATATTCAAATATTCAAATATTCAGACATTCAAATACTAGTACTTTTATCGATTATGAAAACCTGTCCTGGCCAAAACTGAGTTAAAAATTTAAAAAAATATTTGAAATCATTTAAAGTTAAAAGGGCTTAAAGGAGTTTTTAATTTGAAGAGATTCAAAGAGATTGAAAGAAAATCAAACATATTAAAAATAAGGAACATTCAACGCATTCAACAAGACTCGAAGATATTCCAAGAAATTCAATGATTTTCATTGAGATACAAAGTGGTTCGAAGTTTCAAAATGAGTCTAAGATATTCAATGACATTCTAAGACATTTAACGATGTTCAAAAAGATTCAAGAAGATTCAAAAAATTTCATAGAGATTTTAAAAACAAACAAGGAGATTGAGATAAATATTGAGAGATTTGAAAAGATTCAAAGAAACAAATTCAAACAGATTCAAAAGATTCAAAAAAAAATCAAGAGATTCAAATAGATTCAAAAAGGTTTCAAAGATATTCAAAAAGAATAAAAAAAAAACCCAGAAAGATTCAAAATGATTCAAAATGATTCAAAAAGGTTCAAAAAGATTCAAAAAGATTCAAAAAGATTCAAAAAGATTCAAAAAGATTCAAAAAGATTCAAAAAGTTTCAAAAAGTTTCAAAAAGATTCAAAAAGATTCAAAAAGATTCAAAAAGATTCAAAAAGATTCAAAAAGATTCAAAAAGGTTCAAAATGGTTCAAAAAGATTCAAAAAGATTAAAAAGATTCAAAAAGATTCAAAGAGGTTCAAAATGATTCAAAAAGATTAAAAAGATTCAAAAAGATTCAAAAAGATTCAAAAAGATTCAAAAAGATTCAAAAAGATTCAAAAAGATTCAAAAAGATTCAGAGAGATTAAAAAATATCCATAGAAATCCAGAAAGATTCAAAAAGATTTAAAAAAATACACCGATATTCAAAGAGATTCAACGTTAGTCAAAGAGATTAAAAGAGATTAAAAGATATCAAGGGAAAAAAAGATTCAACGAGATTCAACGATATAAAACGATATTAGAATAGATTCATAGAGATTCACAGAGATTTAAGGAGATTCAAAGAGATTTAAAAAGATTTTACAAGATTTAACGAGTGTCAACAATATTAAACGTTATTAGAGATAGATATTAGAGATACAAAGACATACAACGACATTTGAAAAGATTCAAACAGATTAAAAAAATAAAAAAAAAATAATCAAAGAGATATGAAAAACAATCAAAGAGATTTAAAGAGATTGGAAGAGGTTTAAAGAAGTTTTCAGGATTTCAAAAAAAAAATCATCGAGATTCAAAAAGATTCAAACAGTTCCAGAGAAATTCAAAAAGATTCAAAGAGATTTTCCAATATTCAAAGAGATTTCACAATTTCCAAAAAGATTCAAGATATTAAAAGAAAATCAAATTGAAAAAGATTCAAAGAGATTCAAAGAGATTTAAAGAGATTCAAATAGATTCAAAGAGATTCAAAGAGACTCAAAGAGATTCAAAAAGATTCAAAGAGATTCAAAGAGATTCAAAGAGATTCAAATAGATTCAAAGAGATTCAAAGAGATTCAAAGAGATTCAAAGAGACTCAAAGAGATTCAAAGAGATTCAAAGTGATTCAAAAAGATTTAAACTGATTTAAAGAGATTCGATGAGAAATCAAATTTAGATCAAATTTTCAAACAAACTTGAGCTTATTAATTTTTATACTTTTTCTTCAATTTAAACCCAATTTTACCCTACCGTTTCAATGCACTTTCTCCGTGCAGTGCAGCACATTAAGCTGGGCACCACTTTTGACAGTTCACAAAACCCTCCTTTCCACGTCATACTCGCCCCTTTTAAAATCAACCTGCCCATAAAATTTACCTCCAAAAAGTTTTTGTGAGTGTGTGTGAATGATGGAACCATAAAAGCTTTGCAGTCCATTTGTAGGACCCCTCGGCAGGTTCAAATTTATGGTGCACTGCGTTGCACCTTTCGACAGCTTGATGGACATCGAATCAATAATTTTACTGGCTGACCACCCTGCTCGCATGAGGTGCGGACCCTTAAACGGAAGTGTTGCCAGAATCACATTCAATGAAGATTGCAACCAAATTTGGGCGACATTCCGGACTCTCCTTCCCCCCAGCTGAGGCAATAAGTCGTATAATTTTCTATTCGTACTTTTTATTTATTTCATTTTTTACTCCCACGCGATGAAATCAACCGAGAATAAAATGAAAAGAGTGGTGAATGTCAGTGAAAGTGGCAGCTATGGATTGACGAAGGTAGTTACAGGGAGAAAAGAAGTTTATTTTTTTCTTTTTCGGCGGTGTTCTGAGAAAGCAGTTTTGCCTTCTGAGAATGCTTTGAAAGTCGATTTGAGGTGGTGTTGGGAGCAAAAACATGAAAAGAGATTTTTCTTTTGAGAAAAATAACTGTTTTGGTAACACTTTTGGAATGGGGTTTCCTTTCCCCATGATTCAGAAAGATATTTAGGAAAAATTAATTGAACCGATTCCTGGAAGTGTTAACGTTGTGCGAGGATTCCAAGAAAAAAAAGTTTCTCAAAGAGGAAGTGAAGAAGTGAAGAAGTGAAGAAGTGAAGAAGTGAAGAAGTGAAGAAGTGAAGAAGTGAAGAAGTGAAGAAGTGAAGAAGTGAAGAAGTGAAGAAGTGAAGAAGTGAAGAAGTGAAGAAGTGAAGAAGTGAAGAAGTGAAGAAGTGGAGAAGTGAAGAAATGAAGAAGTGAAGAAGTGAAGAAGTGAAGAAATGGAATTTAAAAAGTAAACAAAAACTGACAAAAATAAGACAAAACCAATAAAAATGAAACAATTCTGCAGATCCCTTCAAATCTGAATCAAACTCTGCAAAAAAACACTGACAGCAAACGACCAGAACGACATAGTCGCCATTATTCGACTCGATTAATTTCGATTGAGCTTTCATTCAACCACACACATACACACACACACACAATACACCAGCAAGTGCAAAATAATTGCCCAATATGAGGGTGCTCGGAACTGTTACTGTCTGTCCAGTGTGTTGTGTGTGAATGTGTGCGTGCTCAAAAGAGTTCGTTATAGAATGACACGAGAAAAATTGCGCTCTCCTATCGCGATATGATAGTCTATTAGGGTAAATGCAGCAATTTTTGACAGTTCTGATAAGTTTAATCAAAATTACTTTAATAAACACTACATTGATCATATTTACACAAACTTTACAAAATTTAAAATAACAGAAAATCAAAAATAAGCCCAAAATTGGTCCACTTACCCCCTAGTCTCTCTACCGCATGATGGCAGTTCATGTTTGATGGCCGGTACCCGTTGTGAGGAAATTAAAACGATGCATTTGTGGAAATTGGAATCGATTGTGGGTTTCGTGCGAAGCACGATTGCGTTTTGTGTGACATGAAAAAGGAGCGTCGATAAAAGGAGCAACAAAAAATTACAAAATGAGAAAGATGAGAAAGATGAGAAAGATGATCAAAATGATAACAATGATAAAGCATGAGCATGAGCATGAGAGATCACCCATGGTTGCCCCTCCGTTGCTGAACAGAACCGTAATATCCTTTCAGCACTAATGACCATAGGCTTCAACAATCTAATGGTATTTCCCTTATCAACAGCATGTATGAATGCGCTGAAAAGAAAATGTATGAATGCGCTGAAAACTAGATCAGTTGCGAATAGGTAACAGTCATTGGCCACCAACGGCGCCCGCCATGTCAGTTTGTAGACCTCGAGTTTAAGGGACGGGAATGTTAGTTAGCGCAGGTTGCTACTAGGGCAGCTGATTTACTCTGTGCTTACACCCCACAAGCGCCAGAAACCTGAAAATTTGTTAGTAGGGTAGGGTATTTGGTCAGGATTCATCATAGAAGATGATGATGCGACCCAAAATCATAGTGTTTGTTGAAAGGTATTATATCTTATTCTCAAGGCAAACAATCGGATGCTGCGGATGAGACATTTCCCGTTTATCGGTTGTTAAATTTTAAATTAAATGGTTTAATCTTAGACAGCCGACTGTGGAAAGATAGAACCAAAATCATGTATAATTATAGAATTAAGAGGCAGTATTTGTAGATTCTGCTCGGTTTGTTCTAGAGGTCGTATCGAGTTGCTCCGATTTGGATGAAACTTTCAGCGTTTGTTTGTCTATACATGAGATGAACTCATGCCAAATATGAGCCCTCTACGACAAAGGGAAGTGGGGTAAAACGGGCATTGAAGTTTGAGGTCCAAAACACATGAAAATTCTTAAAATTGCTCGCATTTCCGTAAAACTTCATCAATTCCAACTCTCTTAGATGCATTCGAAAGGTCTTTTGAAGCCCTTCAAAATGTGCTATAGAAATCCAGGATTGGTTTGACTTTTTCTCATAGCTTTTGCAAATTACTGATTTTTGATTGATTTTTTTAAAACCTTAATAACTTTTGGCAACAGCCTCCAACACCCATACTCCCATAGGTCAAAAGTTAGGGAATTTCATGGACTATAAGCCTACGGTATTAACTTTTTGGCCAATCGCAGTTTTTCTCATAGTTTTTCGATTTTTCTAGAACAAACATTTTACAACGTTAGTTTTTGCTCTGTAACAAACGAGACAAACAAACGCTGAAAGTTTCATCCAAATCGGAGCACCTCGATACGACCTGTTTCACATCGGTGAAAAACTCGCTCTTAAGGATTAAACAGTGTTGAGATTTTTTTACGAGTTTTAAATGATTGATGGTTAGCGAGGTACTGATTAACGAAGCGAACGACGAGTTACGATGTTTATCGAGCTGAAAAGGCATGATAAGTTTTTTTGTTGTTGCACACCGACGACGAACGCGAAAAATCCTGCGACCCGACGGAACGACATCGCAAATCGGATTCTGCTTCACTTTTTTAAGGGGATAAGGGAAAATCTCCACGGTGTCCTCAAGTTAGTTTCGCTTGGAGTTGGATGGTTTTTGGGAAGGTAAAAGGTCTA
Organism: Culex quinquefasciatus; assembly: GCF_015732765.1. NCBI lineage: Eukaryota > Metazoa > Arthropoda > Insecta > Diptera > Culicidae > Culex > Culex quinquefasciatus. The sequence continues at coordinate 103,541,951 of NC_051861.1, forward strand.
GAATACACTCCAAGCAAGAAAAGCAACTAGCGACGCGACGCGTTGTTACTCCAATTCGATTTACCAAATAACATTAAAAAAATATACTATAGCTACCCTTATTAACTCCTCTTGGCCGAGCATGTTTGTAATGTAATTACTATATTATTAAAACACAAAAACCTCGACGAACTCAACCGGCGACGTGCTTTCCGATTCACGGTGATAAAGGAAAGACTGATTTCATCACTACTAGCAAAAAAAACGCTTAAATCACCATCATTCCGTCAGAGCAATCGCGTGGCCCCGCTGACCACATTCGACTCGATTGTTATGTTTTACGCCATAATTTTTTTTTACACACACACACATACACACACACACACACATTTTCATACATAAAACAACATAGAACGTGCTCACCGGAGTCCACCAAAAAATGCTCATTGTTGTCCGGTGTCGCCAAGCCCAGCATCATGGCCTATCTACAATCACTTAGCTTAGAAAATTTCACTTAGCTTAGGAATTTGAATCAATGGAAATGAATCTGAGTTTCTACAATGGAAAAGTAATCAAATTAGAAACTGACGTTTGGTTTGGAAAATTTCAAAATCTACGGTAAGTTGACGTTTCCATATCAAAGGTAAACAAACAACTGCATAGCAACGTATATCAGCCCAGCAAGTTTTCTAAGTTGATTGTGGATGACGAACGTAAGTTGCAGACTTTCCTAAGTAACTACTTTACTTAGATGTTCTAAGCTAAGTGATTGTAGATAGGCCATCACTCTCAGCATGCTACGCAGTTGCCCGCCTTGCTAGGTTAATGTTGTATCCTACTCTCCGGGCAACAGACGAGCGTTGAACGTTGTCCTCCTCTTATCACTTAACATGATCAAAATGATAACAATGATAAACATGAGAAAGATGTGAAAGATGAGAATTGTGAGAAAGATAAGAATTGTGAGAAAAGATGAGAAAGATAAAGAAAAATGAGAAAGATTAGAAAGATGAGAAAGATGAAAAAGATTAGAATGATTAGAAAGACGAGAAAGATAAGAAAGACGAAATAGATGAGAACGATTAGAAAGATTTTAAAAATGAATAAAATGAAAAAGATGATAAAACTGCTAAACGTGATAAAGATGAGAAACATGAAAAATTAGAAAAATGAGAAGAAAAAATTAAAAAAATTAAAAAAAAATTAAAATTAAAAAAAAATTAAAAAAATTAGAAGAACTAGAAAAGTTGAAAAAAAAATAAAAAAATTATAAAAATCAGAAAATTAAGAAAAAATAGAAAAATTCGAAAAAATAGAAAAATTCGAAAAAATAGAAATAGAAAAACAGCAAAAAAGAAAAATCAAAAAAAGATGAAGAACAATAAAAAAAATTAAATACAAAAAATTAAGCAGTTGATTAAAAATAATTGAAAAATTGAAAAATTATAAAAAATAGAAGTATTATGAAATTAAAAAAATGAGAAATATTGGAAAAATTAGAAATAAAAGAAAAATGAGATCAATGAGAAAAATGATTAAACGATAAAAATGAGAAAGATGAAAATGATGAGAAAGACGAGAAGGATGAGAGAAGCGAATTGGGAATGAAAAATGAGAAAGGAGTTTAGAAATGAGAAATAACAAATAATAAATAACAAATGAGAAATAACAAATAAGAAATAACAAATGAGACATGAGAAACGAGAAATGAGAAATGAGAAATGAGAAATGTGAAATGAGAAATGTGAAATGAGAAATGAGAAATGAGAAATGTGAAATGTGAAATGAGAAATGAGAAATGTGAAATGAGAAATGAGAAATGAGAAATGAGAAATGAGAAATCAGAAATTTGAAATGAGAAATGAGAAATGAGAAATGAGAAATGAAAAATGAGAAATGAGAAATGAGGAATAAGAAATGAGAAATTAGAAATGAGAAATGAGAAATGAGAAATGAGAAATGAGAAATGAGAAATGAGAAATGAGAAATGAGAAATGAGAAATGAGAAATGAGAAATGAGAAATGAGAAATGATAAATGAGAAATGAGAAATGAGAAATGTGAAATGAGAAATGTGAAATGAGAAATGAGAAATGTGAAATGAGAAATGTGAAATGAGAAATTAGAAATGAGAAATGAGAAATGAGAAATGAGAAATTTGAAATGAGAAATGAGAAATGAGAGATGAGAAATGAGAAATGAAAAATGAGAAATGAGGAATAAGAAATGAGAAATGAGAAATGAGAAATGAGAAATGAGAAATGAGAAATGAGAAATGAGAAATGAGAAATGAGAAATGAGAAATGAGAAATGAGAAATGAGAAATGAGAAATGAGAAATGAGAAATGAGAAATGAGAAATGAGAAATGAGGAATAAGAAATGAGAAATGAGAAATGAGAAATGAGAAATGAGAAATGAGAAATGAGAAATGAGAAATGAGAAATGAGGTATAAGAAATGAGAAATGAGAAATGAGAAATGAGAAATGAGAAATGAGAAATGAAAAATGAGAAATGAGAAATGAGAAATGAGAAATGAGAAATGAGAAATGAGAAATGATAAACGAGAAACGAGAAATGAGAAATGAGAAATGAGAAACGAGAAACGACAAATGAGAAATGAGAGATGAGAAAAAAAAGAAAAAAATGATTTCAAATCATGGTTTACGGACGACCCCGGAGATTCACCTACCACAATCCGTCATTTTGCACGTCCTGCCACAAGAAACATGAGTGCGAGCTGAGCTGGCCACAAAAGCTGGAACCATGACTGTCGTATGACTGTTGACACCCGATAGCAAGGCTCGAGCGTGCGCGCCGCCAATGACAAATCGTTGACGCCCGGTGGTCGCGGTTGGCGGCCTCATCTGCTCCGTGACGCATTACCTGTTCCGGAACCACCGATAAGAGCCGACCGGCCGGTGTTTTGCGACTGTTCGAAGGTTGTGGTTTTTGCGGGAAGAGGTTGCACTAGTTGAGTATTGGCGTTCACCTGACGATATTGGGACGAATTTGAACCTGATGTGCACGTGGTCAAATATGGGGGGTCGTCTTCCGTTGATTGAGTTGGCAACACTGGAAAACTACAGTTTTTAATTGTAATTTTTGTTTAGGAATTTTCAAAATTAGGTGAAATTTTTTAAAAGTATAACTGACGACTTTTCAACAAAAAAATAGCAATAAAAATAACTTCGACGAACTTTTTCTTCCAGTGTTGTCAGCTTACCATGCATAAAGTGGCACTCCGAACCATACCAGATGAGGATGATGATGATGCGATCGACGACGGGTATCGGTTTGATACGCAACAGCGAATGCCATTGAATTTTCCACCTGACTGACTAGTTTGAGCGCTCGCTCGCGGTTTTGCGCCGGAAAAGTGTAGTCCAAAGAACACAGCGCTCTATGCGGGACTGGAGAGTTCGTTATCGACTATAAGAGGGGGTGAGGGCAGTTCCGTCCGATTGGACATTCCATTTTTAATGAACGAGTTTTTTTTCGTTGTTGCTCTTTGGCGATTGATTGAGGTGAAGTTTGATCGCAAATGAGAACAAAAATCGACACTTTTTTCAATTCTAAAAAGAACAAATAATTAAATTTGTTATTTAAACTACAATTAACAAATTTGCAACTCAAAAAATCCATAATATAAAAATTGCAAATTTCACAAAATTTTGCATTCATTGTTTACCTCATTACCAATGAATGCCAGAGCAGTATCAACTTTTCGTTCTTTCATTATGCACAGAATATGTAAAAGCTCGTTGTTGTGTTGTGTTACATTGTTAGTAAAAAGGGGGAGGGCGGTGCATTGAGTTCTGCACCCGATAGCAGTCGCGTGCACACATGTTGATTCAGCGTGCATAAATCATTGAAGGTTTTTTTGCCTGAAATGATGCGTTTGGGTGAGACAAACAGTGCTGGAACGGAAGTAAGTTTGTTTCCATGAATGAGTGGCATTGTTTGGAAATGATTGATTTTTTCGTGTTATTTATCGTCATTTTTTCTAAAAAGGTGTGATTCGTATACCCAAGCAAAACCCGAAACTACACCACCCCTTAGGTTTGACAGTGCGAGTGGCACATTTTCTAACTCATGTTGAATGTCAGAAGTGACAGAATGACCAACTTACAGCGAGATCACTATCAGTGATTTGATTTTTACCCTTTTGTGTTGATTCAAATGAAACATTGGATTTTAGTTGTTCAATAAATTAGGTTTTTTCCTCTAAACTCACCACATTTTGAATCAGCACTTCTCCACTAAAACAACATCTTGAAAAAAAAGTTCTCTGATCGGGCTCAACATTTTTCTGGGGATTCTTGACCGACATAATTAGACCCGATTTTTTTGTTTGGCCATTAGGGTGACCTATGCCGCGTTAGGATGGTCCATTTTCGTCGATTTTTGCAAAAACCACATTTAAAAAAATCATAACTCCGCGCAAATTCAACCGATTGAAAATTAATTTGATAGACATTTATAGAAAAATAGTTCAATGTTTCAAAAATCTAACCTAACAAAGGTTGTTTGAAAACATAAAATGCTGTTTTGAATGTCTTGGACCTACATCTGAATTTTTATTGTATTTTATTTAAAAAAAAAATCAGTAGCTTGCTAACATTATGGCCATTCTTGTTTTAAGTTGTTTTATCCATCCTTTAAATTATTTTAAAAAGTTCAGGCAAAATTCTGTTTGAAATAGTTTTTGTAACTTTTGATATTGGCTCGTCCAGAAAATTATTTTATCATGAATTGCAAATAGTTTTCTTTCGTTCATGTTTAAATGACGTTTTCACACTCTTTTTGGCTTTTTTAAGTAAAAAAATGTCCACGTGTAATAAAATTCAAATATTTTATCACGGATTTTATGATCCATGCAATTTTTTTGTGTGATTGAATTCAAAAATCAAAATTTTAATACGGCGAGGAGCAATTTTTGATACATAATTGCAAATTTCATAACATTGCACGGTACTGACCAAATTTCCAAATAAAAAAAATAAAAGTTGAAATATGTTGAAAATAGTTGATATATGTAAATAATATTTACATTTATTTTATTGTTAAAAAAATACCTTAGTTGCAATACAAGTTGCAAAAAGAGGATTTTTTCAGCACGAGTCGTATATTTATCCAACGAGGTTCACCGAGTTGGATAAATACGAAGAGTGCTGAAAAAATCAAGTTTTAAAACGAGTTCCATACAACATTTTTTGCAATTCCAAAAAAACACACACTGAGTGAAATTTTATGTCAAATTTTCATGTATTTTGTCAATAAATCGTTTAATTCAAAAAAAATGTTGAAAAGTGTTACTTTTCGAAACAAGTGCCGAAAAGTTCAACTTTTCAGCACCCATTTGAGTGCTGAAAAGTAGAACTTTTCAGCATTTATTTTGAAAAGTGTTGCTATTCGATTCTGTTATTTTTGGTACAGAAAAGTAGGCTATTTCGTCACCGGCTCCGTGGCTTAATGGTTACGACTTCTGCCTCATGAGCAGAAGGTTCAGGGATCAAATCCCGGCTGGTACCTTTGATATTTGGAATCAGGAATTTGAACTTTGAATATGAACAAAAACGAAAATGAATCAGGACGCTAAGCAGTCGGCCATCAGAAGGTTTACACTCTAGCAGTGAATTGATCCGTAGTATTGAAACATGTTATCTCTTCTTCTCATATTATTAAATACGCGCTGATCCCTGATTTGCCTGAGGGGATTGGAAGTCTAAATATAGATCGAGTTTCCTTCAGATGCTTGCTTCTATGTTTAGGCGGGGCCGAACAATGCCCAGCGACCTCGGAATTGGACCGCAAGGAGCTCTGTCATTCTGAAATGGGTCGTTGGAAGCAGCGCGAGGGCTATCACCACCTATACCCGGGACTGAAATAATTTGTATCAGCATTCGGCATATACAAAGTCTGATACAAATTATACTTTCCCATAATATCGCTACCGGTTAACGGGTATTGGATTGGACCACACACACACACACACACACACACACACACACACACACACACACACACACACACACACACACACACACACACACACACACACACACACACACACACACACACACACACACACACACACACACACACACACACACACACACACACAGAGAAAAGTAGGCTATTTCGTCGTTCAAGAATGACAGGAAAAGTAAGTAGTTTCACGACGGAATTGCAAAAAGTGACTTAAACTTGTTAACGATGTGCTTTTTCAAAACAAAAAAATGTATACCTTTTCGAATGCAAATTTATTTTTACCTCATTTTATTTTTTTCCATCAATATTTTAGGAACATGATAAAAATCATTCATCACTTTCTACATTCTGTAAAGCTCAAAACATGGCATTTATGTTATCTTATGCATATTTGAACAAATAAAAACAAATACTGTATTTTCGCAACTTTATTTTTGTGTTAAAAAGTGTAATACAAATTTTTGTTTTGTATTTAGGGTGTACCTATTTTTCTGAATGCTGTTGACGTAATACATACGAAAGATCAACTAGTTTTATAACATTTATTGCTTTGTAATTTTCCTTTAATTTTCAGATTTTTTGTTTAACAAAAAACAATGGGTTTTCAAATTTATGCATAAAGTTTGAATTGTTATTAAAAAACATTTGTGGCAAAACTATGATAATCAATAAAGGTATTGAAATACTTCTAAACCAAACTGTACGAATGAATTTAACTTTCTAGCAGACATGATTTGTACGAAACTAGCTGATTTTTTCGTGTGATGATTTCAAATATCAAAATTATGAAAAATGAGTCTAGGGAACACAGAAATGTTGAAAGCATTATACATTTAAGGAATCCTTGTTGTACACTTTTACTTGCGTTCTTTTTTCATAATCAATTACTTTAATATAATTTAAACTTCATAACCCATAACAAAAACCGACACATAAAAACAAATTTTCGCAGGCAAAAAAGTCCGACACGGAAAAAAGTTGATTCCCGAAATCGTGAACTGTGTCCATGAATTTGAGAACCGAGAAGTTAAATATTCACGTTTATAGTGCAAATGCACCATACTCATGAATAAATTCCTTCGAAGTTCTTAAAATGTTGAACACATTTCACGTTTTCGGGAATCGACGTTTGTTCCGTGTAGGACGTTTTTTGCCTGCGAAAACTATTTTTTATGAATCGGTATGTGTAATTTTTTATGAAGTTAAAATTAAATTAATAAAACGAAGCAATTTTTTCTAAACAAGACTAATATTTCAAAAGGGCCAAACATTAAATGATCAGCAATTGAGCAATTCTCTACGAAATCGGCCTTTTTTCTTATATTTTTATTTTTGTATTTTTTAATCCGACTGAAACTTTTTTGGTGCCTTCGGTATGCCCAAAGAAGCCATTTTGCATTATTTGTTTGACCATATAATTTTCCATACAAATTTGGCAGCTGGCCATACAAAAATGATGTATGAAAATTCAAAAATCTGTATCTTTTGAAGGAATTTTTTGATCGATTTGGTATCTTCGGCAAAGTTGTAGGTATGGATACGGACTACACTGCAAAAAAATGATACACGGTAAAAACATTTTTGGTGATTTTTCATTTAACTTTTAGTCACTAAGACTTGATTTGCAAAAAAACACTATTTTTATTTTTTTCATTTTTGATATGTTTTAGAGGACATCAATTGCCAACTTTCCAGGTTGTGCAAAAAATCTTTGAGCGAGTTATGAATTTTTGAATCAATACTATTTTTTTCAAAAAATTGAAAAATTGGTCGCAAAAATTTTTCGTTTCATCTTTCGATGTAAAATCAAATTTGCAATCAAAAAGTACTGTAGTGAAATTTTGATAAAGTACACCGTTTTCAAGTTAAATCCATTTTTAGGTGACTTTTTTGAAAATAGTCGCAGTTTTGCATTTTTTTAAATTAGTGCACATGTATACCCACTTTTGAAAAAAATATTTTTGAAAAGCTGAGAAAATTTTCTATATTTTGCTTTATTGAAGTTTGTTGATACGACCCTTGGTTGCTGAGGTATTGCCATGCAAAGGTTAAAAAACAGGAAAATTGATGTTTTCTAAGTCTCACCCAAACAACACACCATTTTCTAATGTCGATATCTCAGCAACTAATGGTCCAATTTACAATGTTAAAATATAAAATATTCGTGAAATTTTCCGATCCTTTCGAAAAAAATGTTTTCAAAATTTTTAAACCAAAACTAACATTTCAAAAGGGCGAAACATTAAATATTACGCCCTTTTAAAATGTTATTCTTGGTATAAAAATTTTGAAAATATTTTTTTCAAAAAGATCGAAACATTTCACGAATGTTTCATATTTTAACATTGTAAATCGGGCCCATAGTTGCTGAGATATCGACATTAGAAAATGGTGTGTTGTCTGGGTGAGACTTAGAAAACATCAATTTTCCTGTTTTTTAACCTTTGCATGGCAATATCTCAGCAACCAAGGGTCGTATCAACAAACTTCAATAATGCAAAATATAGAAAATTTTCTCAGCTTTTCAAAAATATTTTTTTCAAAAGTGGGCAAACATAAGCACTAATTTAAAAAAAATGCAAAACTGCGACTATTTTCAAAAAAGTCACCTAAAAATAGATTTAACTTGAAAACGGTGCTCTTTATCAAAATTTCACTAAAGTACTTTTTGATTGCAAATTTGATTTTACATCGAAAGATGAATTCGAAAAATTTTTGCGATCAATTTTTCGATTTTTTGAAAAAAATAGTATTGATTCAAAAATTCATAACTCGCTCAAAGATTTTTTGCACAACCTGGAAAGTTGGCATTTGATGTCCTCTAAAACATATCAAAAAATGAAAAAAATAAAAATAGTGTTTTTTTGCAAATCAAGTCTTAGTGACTAAAAGTTAAATAAAAAATCACCAAAAATGTTTTTACCGTGTATCATTTTTTTGCAGTGTAGTCCGTATCCATACCTACAACTTTGCCGAAGACTCCAAATCGATCAAAAAATTCCTTCAAAAGATACAGATTTTTGAATTTTCATACATCATTTTTGTATGGCCAGCTGCAAAATTTGTATGGAAAATTATATGGACAAATTAATGATGCAAAATGGCTTCGAAAGCATCAAAAAAGTTTCAGCCGGTTTAAAAACTACAAAAAAAATTGAATAACCGAAATTTTAGAGAATTGTTTTAAGTGGCCATTTCTTAAGAAAGGGTTGCCAGATCTGAAGAATTGCACCAAATAACTCGCATAATTAAGCATTCACTTAAATCGCTAATTTTCCCACTCTCTATCCCTTCCAGGTGATCAAATCATCGCCAACAGTCTCCAGTCATCATCGTCGTCACCATCCCCACCGCCAACGGTCGTGCTTCCAAGCAACAATCGGGACAAGTGTCACCGTCGACGCCTCCACCAAACCAGCAGTCCCGACCTCATTGATGTCACTGGCAGTGGCAGTGCTGCCAGCAGGGGTGACGGTAAAAGTAGTGCCCCCAGCATTGTAAGTGGTTGCTACAAATTGAACTCGCAGAGCAGCGAAGAAGAAGGGCAAGCGGGAAAGAAGAAGCAGAAGAAGAAGAACAAAACCGCATCCTCGACGACGTCGGCGTCGTCTTCGTTTCTCGCGGCGTCGGTCGCAGCAACCGATCAGGTGAGAATTGAGTTGCGTTGGGGTAGAGTGCAGTGGAATAAAGTGTTGCAAAAGTGAATCAAAGTCATCGTCAAAGTGGGTGAATCACAGTGCTAGTTTGCAAGCGATTTCTATTTGTGTGTTTTTTGTGTCAATCATGTTGAATTTGGTTAGGAATGTGAAGGTTAAGAAATTCTTCACCTGTTGCATGAGCTCTTTTGGCAACTTTGTTGAACTGGCTCTGGGGGTTCTGTCCCACAAGTCCCTTGAACAGAATATATTTTTCTATAATTTCTCAAAAGTTAAATCGACCACTTGACTTCCGGTTGATCCTCCCTGAACTCTCAACACTCGATTAAGTCCCACCATAAAGTTCATTTCTAATTAGGTTCTCCCCTTCTTTCCTCCAACAGGTCCTCCTGAAACTAGTCCAACGGTTGGCGTCGCTGCGCAGCAGCAACAACAACCCCAAGAAGAAGAGCAAAAAGAAGAAACACTCGACGGATTCGGCCGGAAGTGGCGCCGGTGACACCGCCCAGTGCAAAAAGCCCCGCTGCGAAACCCAAAGTGGCCAAAGTGGCAATTACCATGTTATTGAGGCTGAAGAAGGGGAAGAAGACGCAGCTTCAAGTGGCCATCCAGGCGCGAAAGTGATTAGTGCTGCTGGCGGTGGGCAAATTGATTGCGTAACCTTCGGGGGAAAACGGGAGCAGGTAGAGGAAGAAGAAGAAGAGGAAGAAGCTGCCGTTGATTGTGATCTAGTGTTTTGTGAGGTGGAAAGGGCAGCTGCGTCAGGGGAAATCCAAGCAGGTGGTGATGATGAGATTTTCCCCGAGGAGGAGATCGAGTGCGTCCACGGTTACTGTGATGGGGTGGGATGTGATGGGCTAAGTTTTGTTGTGGGCATTGTGGAAGAGGAAGAGCTAAGAGGAAGAAGACAGGAACAAGGTGTTGACGCGGAGGAGGAAGGAAGCTGCAGCATGGGGGCCAACGTGTCGCGACACCACGAGAAGGGACTCACGGGACGGAGGGCGCAGTCGACTGGTGAGTTGGTGAAACGCCTTTTTTAAGTTTTCCTTTTGAAAGAAAGCAATGAAACCAAGAGTCAATTTAAAAAAAAGAAGCGAAAATCTCATAGTGAAAATAATAAATCCATTATAATGCTTGAGTATAATAAAAATAGAGTAAATATTCGTTGCTATTTGATTTAAAAGGTTGTCTTATAGCCTGACAGCTATTGATAAAATGCGAATAATTTAATCTGTAACCAGAGCTTAATCATGATTAAACGATTTTCCTCTGTACTAATTAACAGTTTTCAAAAATGTAACTGTTTTTGAAGTTTTTGACAAAATCGAACAGGTGGGTAAAAAGTGAAAAATTTCATTTACAAATCGTAGCTTCAATATTTCAAAAAGAAAAGTGTTGTTTAATGCAATTGTCTTGTAATCATTAGTTTAAAATGTTATTGCGATTTTTAGGCAGGGAACTTTTGAACCATTACAAAAAATAAATAACAAATGTATCTGGTTCAATCATATTAAAAATAATTATAAACGCATGAAATTGCAAATTTTGTAGTTTTTCCTTTTCCTTATATATGCTCAATGAAGCCATTTTGCATCATTAGTTTGTTCATATAATTTTCATACAAATTTGGCAGCTGTCCATACAAAAATGATGATATGAAAATTCAAAAATCTGTATCTTTTGAAGGAATTTTTTGATCGATTTGGTGTCTTCGGCAAAGTTGTAGGTATGGATACGGATTACACTGAAAAAAATGATAAACGGTTAATTTTTTTTTGTGATTTTTGATTTCACTTTTTGTCACTAAAACTAGATTTGCTATAACACTATTTTTATTTTTATTTTTTTATTTTTGTTATGTTTAAGGGAACATCAAATGCCAACTTTTCAGAAATTTCGAGTGCGTGCAAAAAATATTTGAACGAGTTATGAATTTTTGAATCAATGCTGATTTTTTTTAAATCGAATTCATGGTCGCCAAAATTTTAAACAGAATTTATCAAATTTGCTATCAAAAAGTACTTTCGCCCTTTAGAAATTTTAGTCTTGATTTGATTTGAATTTTGAAAAAAATGTTTTCAAAATGATCGGAAAATTTCACGAATGTTTCATATTTTAACTTTGTAAATCAGACCATTAGTTACTGAGATATCGACGTTAGAAAATGGTGGGTTGTTTGGATGAGGCTTAGAAAACATCATTTTTCTTGTTTTTTAACCTTTGTATGGCAATATTTCAGCAACTAAGGGTCGAATCAACAAAGTTCAATAAAGAAAAATGTAGAAAATTTTTGCAGCCCTTCAAAAATATTTTTTTCAAAAGTGGGCAAACATAAGCAATAATTTAAAAAAATAAAAACTGCGACTTTTTTTTAAAAATTTACCTAAAGATGATATAACTTTAAAACGGTGAACTTTATCAAAATTTTCCAAGAGTACTTTTTGATTTCAAATTTGATTTTACATCGAAAAATGAAGTTGAAAAATTGTTGCGCCCAATGTTTCGATTTTTTTTTAAATCAGTATTGATTCAAAAATTCATAACTCGGTCAAAGATTTTTTGCACAACCCTAAAACATATAAAAAAATAAAAATAACGCGTAACAAAAAGTAACATTAAAAATTTGCATTTTTTTTTTACCGTGTATCATTTTTGTTCAGTTTAGTCCTTATCCATACCTACAACTTTGCCGAAGACACAAAATCGAAAAGTCAAAAATTCCTTTAAAAGGTACAGATTTTTGAATTTTCATACATCATTTTTGCATGGACAGCTGCCAAATTTGTATGGAAATTATATGAACAAACTAATGATGCAAAATGACTTCTTTGGGCATACCATAAAAGTTTCAGCCTGTTTAAAAAATACAATAAAAGAATCGAATGACTGAAATCTGACAGAATTGCTCACGGAATTTTTTTTTTCAGCATTATTTTGCTGCCTCTCGGTCTTTTGAGATTTTTTCGATATAAAATTCAGTAAGGCCTAATTCAAAATATAAGAACAAATTAATTCTTAATAAAAAAATTCAAACTCGAAATGATTTAGATGAATTTTCTGGAAAATCATTCAAAGAAGAAATACAATTTTAAATTTACGATTCAACAGCATATTTTTAAGAGTGTAATGATGGAAGCTGATTTTGTAAAGGAGATGGGATGCTTATTATTATTTATTTTTTGAAATTTCGTCATCCAAACCGAAATATTGCCAAAAATTCAGTAGGAAAACATACTGTAAAGCTTGTTGAATTGATTGTGCTTAAAAACACACTTAAAACGTTCGTTTATCTTTGTTTACTGAATGAGGAACTATTACATTTTCTATATAATAGGATAAATAATGAGATTACTGTTCTAGAAAGGACGTGTAAACCTTTCGCGAGAAAATATTTTAATGAAATTTTACACATTTTGTTTAATAGACAAACATTCGAAATCAATTTTGTAATGATCATAACTAAAATTAAAAATCGTTTTGAACTCATTTGAACTTTGAAATTTTGTTTGTAATTATTTTAATTTAAATTAAATTAAATATTTAAATAAATAATAATTTCCGAGACTTTCACTTTAGGATCAAAAAAAAAGGATCAATTGATTCCAAAATATCAACGATTGATACCAGGGTGGCCACCGTGGGAAAGAAACAGGAAAAAGTTGGAAAATTCATACTACTGGGAGAATACTGGAAAAATATTTTGATCCTTAACGAACCTGTTTTTAAAATTTCAAAAAATGAACCATCATCAGAGGCTAGTTTTTCCAACAAATTTCAGTATCAATACAAGATTCAAATTTTGAAAATAGAGCAATACAGGAGACAGTTTTTCTGATCATTTCACTTAAAAGTATATTATAAGTTTAAAAACTAAAATTTTGAGTTGCTTAAACTTAATGCTGACTTTTACTGGCAAAAAAATCACCTTTAAAAATAATGAATCACAAATTGTGTTCTTGTTAGTTTGAAATTTGATTTTTTGTTGAGTTCTTGTTGGCTTGTGATTTTTCATATGAGAAATAAGCAAATATAGCAAAGTTTTACTTTATATTTAATGTCTTTGGAAAATTATGTAATGATAAAGGCCAATTTTTGAGACTTTATTTGTAAGATTCCCATTTAAGCCTACAATTTTTCGAAGAGAACACTCTCAAAATTTCATCTAATAAAAAAAGACAAAGAAGTGGGAAATTCTTGGAAGAATAATTTTTCTTAAAGTTTTTCTATATTCTATTTTTTTTTTTCTTCACAAATTTTGTTTTATTTTAATTTGAAATTAAAATGAATTTATAAACTTCCCTCGTTGATTTCGCGTTTGGAAAAATTGAAAGCAATAAGATGAAAAGTCCCAAGGGACCATCCATAAACCACGTGGACACTTTTTTAGGAATCTGTTACCCCCCCCCCCCTCGTGGACAATTGTTCATATAAAAAAAATCTTTTGTATGGATCGTGGACAATCGCCATACCCCCTAAAGTGTCCACGTGGTTTATGGATGGTCCCCAAGCTATATGTATCTAAAGGTTTTGTTTCAAAACCAATCAAAAAGGTTTCGTTCGCAAACAGTAATATAAAATGTATTCTAAGAGATTACTTTTTTAAGTTTTTTTTTTTAGGTTGTTGTTAAAGCTTTCCAGCAAAATGTTCAAAATAAGTTTTTGAGCCTTTTCAATATGTTATTCTTGATTCTAAAAATAAGTAAACATTAATATGGAAATAGGCAGAACATTTCACAATTATTTTTTTTTACATTAAAATTTAACCAATAGATATTATGAATTGATAAAATAGCCAACCAGATGACTGAGAACAAAACAAAACCACAAAATTTAAACTTCTAGAGGCTGTATGTACTTCAGTAACGAGCAGTCCGATCACCTTAGTTAAAAACATGGTCGGAAATGTCTCAGCTCTTCGAAAATATGTTTTGCAAAAATCTGAACATTTTTCAAAATATTTCTTTTAACATTCCAATAACTTGAAAACGGCGCACTTTATCAAATTTATTGTAAAGTATTCTTTGTAACTTTAAAATTTGGTTTTTTTTTTCTAAAAACCACAATTTTTCAACAAAATTATATATCTTTGGAGCCAGATTTTGCACCATCTCAAACTTTAGCCTAAAGGTGGATTTTTTAATTCTCTATAATAAATAAAAATAAATCGAATTTTTTATAGCATGAATTTTTGGAATTGAACTATAAGTATTTAAAAGTCAAATTAAAAATATGTGGCTTTTTTTCTCTGTGCCTATTTCTTTTCTTTTGCAAAGTCTTTTAAAATTTCCTTCGAAATACTAGAGTATGGATAAAACAAATGATGCAAAATGACTGATTTTGACATTGGGAATTTATGGAAAAAATTCTAAAAACTAAATTAAAATCTAAAAAAAATGCGAAATTGTCAGTTAAGTTTTAGACTTCTACTCAATTTAATTTTTGCTAAACTTCTGACAAAATGCTCATTCAAAACATGCCATTCTTCACAAATATTTGTTTCGATTTTTAATGAATCCTTTCTTGTTTTTAATTATTTTCATCAGAAATACCTTCTATTTGTATCCTTTATCAAACAAAAAAAGGCAGTCAATAAACTTCTCCATTCATCTCACACATGTTTTTACAGCTTTTTTTTTCGAGGGGGTGGACTGTTTTAATTAAAATTTACTTCTCCTGCCAACGCTCTCTCTCCTCTGTTTATATCATTTATATTTGGGGGATGGGGGGGCTTTGGAAAATTACACGACTGGAGTTTGGTGGGTTGGTTCTGTTTGGCCTTTTTTGTGGCTCTAGGAAATCGAGGACCCTGCAGCGGAGCCTTATACGCATACAAACAGTTAAATTTTCGAGCAAACACGTTATTTAAAGGTAGCAAGGTGGGACAGGGTACAAAAAATCGATTTGAGATCCATTTAATTACTGAACACGCCGGTGAGTTGGGGGGGGGGGGGGAGAGCACACCGACAGTACCCACAAAACCCAACCTGGGGTAAACTTTGACAGCAACCGGAGCGTGTAATTAATATCCACGTTTATTTTGGTGTTTTACGGTGTGGGAGGGGGGTTGAGGAGGATTCGTTGAATTACGAAACAGTAAAAATGTAATTTAATTTGGGCTGGTTTACTCATGTGATCCGATTTTAACTTTGTTTCCATTTGTACTCTTTGTTTGGATGAAATATCAGGTGGCTCCCTGATATGAAGTTTAATCATGATTTCGCTAGCTTTTTGGTTTGTTTAGCATCCATTTTTCCCCAATAATGAACATATATTTTTGGAAAAGATCTTCGTACCTGTGTACAACAAATTAGTGTTGTTGTAGTTTTTAAAGCTTTATCACCAAAAATTTTTTACCACCCAAATGTTGACAGAATTGTTTAAAAAAACTTGAGTTACCTAAACAAATCCACATTAATTGGAAAAGTTACACCATAAAAGAGTAACATTTAACCAAATTTTGTTCAGCGTTTCAATTTTAAATTTGGGTAATCGTCATATTTCTCAAATTTTAAAAAGGCAAAGTTGTAGGTATGGATATGGACTACACTGAAAAAAAAATGATACACGGTAAATTTTTTTTTGTGATTTTTTATTTGACTTTTTGTCACTAGAACTTGATTTGCAAAAGAGAACACTATTTTTATTTTTTTTATTTTTTTTTTATTTTTTTATATGTTTTAGAGGACATTAAATGCTAACTTTTCTGAAATTTTCAGGTTGTGCAAAAAATCTTTGAGCGAGTTATGAATTTTTGAAAACATCAATTTTCCTGTTTTTAAACCTTTGCATGACAATATCTCAGCAACTAGGGGTCGTATCAACAAAGTTCAAAAATGCAAAATATAGAGAATTTTCTCAGCTTTTCAATAATATTTTTTTTCAAAGGTGGGCTAACATGTGCACTAATTTAAAAAATGCAAACTTCGACTTTTTTCAAAAAAGTCACCAAAAAATGGATTTAACTTGAAAACGGTGCAATTTATCAAAATTTCACTAAAGTACTTTTTGATTGCAAATTTGATTTTACATCAAAAAATGAAGTTGAAAAATTTTTGCGACCATTTTTTTTTTGATTTTTTTAAAAATTTATAACTCGCTCAAAGATTCTTTGCACAACCTGGAAATTTCCGAAAAGTTGGCATTTGATGTCCTCTAAAACATATAAAAAAATAAACAAAAATAAAATAGTGTTTTTTTGCAAATCAAGTTTTAGTGACAAAAAGTTAAATTAAAAATCAAAAAAAAATTTACCGTGTATCATTTTTTTTTCAGTGTAGTCCATATCCATACCTACAACTTTGCCGAAGACACCAAATCGATCAAAAAATTCCTTCAAAAGATACAGATTTTTGAATTTTCATAAATCATTTTTGTATGGCCAGCTGCCAAATTTGTATGGAAAATTATATGGACAAACAAATGATGCCAAATGGCTTCTTTGGGCATACCGAAGGCACCAAAATAGTTTCAGTCGGATAAAAAAAATCAAAAATTAAAATTAAAGAAAAAAGACAGATTTCGTATTTTGAAAAAAATGTTTTCTTAATGTGGCTGTAACTTGAAAATGGTGCACTTTATCAAAATTTTACAAGATTACATTTTGATTGCAAATTTTGTTTTAAATTGATAAATGAAATATTTTTTTTCCTTTTTTCCGATTTTTGAAAAATCTTTTCTTATATTCATATTTCTACAATTTTTTGTAAAAACGGCATTTTTTGTCCCCTGGAATTATCAATAATTAAAAAAAACATTAAAAAAAGTGTTGAATTGGAAATCAATGTTTATTTAAAATAGAGAAAAAAACTTTTTCCCGCGTATAATTTTTTTCAGTACAGTCTTTGTTTAACTTTGTCAAAGACACACAATCGATTAAAAAATTCCTTCAAAAGATAAAGATTTCTGAATTTTTACACGCAATTTTTACATGGACAGCTGCCAAATTTGTATGAAAAATGATATGGACAAACTGATGATTCAAACGGTGAAATATTTTTTTTTATTTTCTTGTTTACCTAACATAACGTGTACATAAAGAAAATTACATACAAAAACTTGTAATTTTTACTGGCTACTCATGTAATATTACATGATGTGTATTTTTTATCAGAAAATGAGTAAAATAACAACTTGAGATTTCTTTTTAAAAAATTAATAACATAACTTAAAAAAATTAAATTTTTGACTTCTGCCATGTTATATTGTGTAATAGATAAACATTAAAACATTTAAAATAACTTAAAGAGAGGTAAATTAACGACTTGAAACATTCAACTCACCTTATGTTTCTTCTCTGAAACGTGAGAAAATTACCAAAAAAAATCGAAAAACGCCAGGAAAACACAGCCCGACACTGTCTTTGTCGCTAGCAACCCACATTTCGAAAAGGGGGTATTCAAGTGGTGTAGAGTTTCCTGTATTTTTTGCTGGTGTCCTCGCCAGCTGAATTCCAACCTGGTGTGTGAGTCTGACCTGGCTCCCGAATGCAAAAGCAACGACTACGACGACGACACCCCCGGGAGCCGTAAATTACAGGAGTTAAATTGGTATTAAAGGATTAATACGCGCGAGATTTCCCCGATAGAAGGGGAAGCTGGCAGTTTAAAAGAGAAAGAGCAGGCATATTCGAGGGCATGAAATGGGAAGCGTTTAAATTCATTGGGTTCACTTTGCGAAAGTCGATGGGATTTTAAGTTGGTGCGTTTTAAGATTGTTTGGCTTGAACTTGAAGTTATTTCCTTGATTTGTTGAGGTTGTTGAGTTGTTTGATATTTATAAATTTTGCGCCAGGACAATCCTATGGCTTAGCCAAAATTGATTTTCAATCAGCCTTAAATTTTTTTTGCAACTACTCAAGACAATTCAAATCCTCTTCCTCAGTTTTGCCTGTTCAAATTTGTCTTAAACAGCTTTCGATTCCAAATGAGAAAAAAAAAGATCCAAATCCCATCATTGCACGCTCTTCAAACATTCACAGCCCACAAATCTTTAGCGGAATAAATCCCAAATCCGCCACCAGCCAGCTCCCGTTGACAATTCTCCAAATTCCCCTGCGGCGTCGGACGCTGGAATCGATCGCAACGAAATAAATTTACATAAATCTCATAAGATTATGCTCGTCCCCTCCTCCTCCGTTTCTCCCTCGCGAGCCTTCAGGAAAATCCGCCAAGCCACCCGGGGAAAATCACACCCAGAGGGCACCGGAAAATCCCTCCCAGTGAAACCGATTCAACAAAAAAAAAAGGCAGAAATCTGCCAATCGTCCTCCCCCAGGCAGAGTGGCTACTTTACTCGACGATCGTTTTTCCTTCAATTCCTGGGGGGTTTTCAAGCAAAAAAAAAATCAGTTATTTATATTTATTCCACCTGGGAAACGAAAAACACGCGCTTGTAAAAGGTGAAATTTCCCAACACAATCGAGGCTTTTCCCTCTTTGGGAAAATCGTGGAAAACGAAAATCACCCGAATAAATGAATGCACAATTTAGAAATGCGAAATAAAGACCTAATTGGGTAGAAGGCAAAAAGAATAAAAAGAAGAAGCGAAAAAAGACTTTCTTCCTCTTTTGTGTCGAAGACTACACCAAGATTATCTGCTACTGCTGGTGGAAAATTGAGGCTTTTCCGAGCGTGGGAAATCTGATGGTCGTTAAATATTTTATCACTGCTTATCGAGAGAGAGCGAAGGCCCTTCCAGGATTTTTGCCTCTCGAAAGGACAAATAAGACAGCTTGTGACTGTCGCTTTTTATTTCGAGGAGGGTGACAATGGCCATTCAAGCAGCGGGGCTTGACAATGAGACGGGGCAATTTTTGGGATCAGAAGCTTTGCAGCGATTTAGGGTTTGTTGGGGGAGTGCAGAATCAGAAAAGTCAATTATTAAAATGAGAAATGAGGAAGAGAATCACCACTGGAATATTAAAATGTCATTTATCGTTTCACGGTAGTTACTTTTCATCTTTTATCTCTCATCTCCCATCTCCCATCTCTCATATCTCATCACTCATTTTTCATTTTTCATTTCTCATTTCTCATTTCTCATTTCTCATTTCTCATTTCTCATTTCTCATTTCTCATTTCTCATTTCTCATTTCTCATTTCTCATTTCTCGTTTCTCATTTCTCATTTCTCATTTCTCATTTCTCATTTTTCATTTCTCATTTCTCATTTCTCATTTCTCATTGCTCATTTCTCATTTCTCATTTCTCATTTCTTATTTCTCATTTCTCATTTCTCATTTCTCATATCTCATATCTCATCTCTCATTTCCCATTTCTCATTTCTTATTTCTCATTTCTCATTTCTCATTTCTCATTTCTCATTTCTCATTTCTCAATTCTCATTTCTCATTTCTCATTTCTTATTTCTCATTTCTCATTTCTCATTTCTCATTTCTCATTTCTCATTTCTCATTTCTCATTTCTCATTTCTCATTTCTCATTGCTCATTTCTCATTTCTCATTTCTCATTTCTTATTTCTCATTTCTCATTTCTCATTTCTCATATCTCATATCTCATCTCTCATTTCCCATTTCTCATTTCTCATTGCTCATTTCTCATTTCTCATTTGGGTAATTTTCTACCAACTCACACGAAATCGGGAAAAGTTGCCCCGACCCCTCTTAGATTTGCGTGAAACTTTGTCCTTAGGTGTAACTTTTGTCCCTGATCACGAATCCGAGGTCCGTTTTTTGAATTTCGGTTACGCGACTGTAAAAAATTTTGGAGCATGTCATTTTAAAGGAAATTTAATGTTCTTTTCGAATCTACTCTACATTGACCCGGAAGGGTAATTTTTTCATTTAGAACAAAAATTTTCATTTTGAAATTTCGTTTTTTTTCTAACTTTGCAGGGTTATTTTTAGAGTGTAATTATTATCTACAAAATTGTAGAGCAGACAATAACAAAAAAATGATATATAAACATAAGGGGCTCGCTTGTAAACATTACGAGTTATCGCGATTTTACGATTTTTTTTTTTTTTTTTGAAAAAGTTGCTAGTTGTTGATCATAGCCGTTCATCGTCACCCGCGACGGACACGGACGACGAAACAAAGAGAAACGAAAAAAGTAACATTGAAAATTCGAAGGGGGGTCGGGGCAACTGCTGTGTGAGTTGGCGGAGAATTACCCATTTCTCATTTCTCATTTTTTTATCTCTCATTTCTCATCTCTCATCTCTCATCTCTCATCTCTCATCTCTCATCTCTCATCTCTCATCTCTCATCTCTCATCTCTCATCTCTCATCTCTCATCTCTCATCTCTCATCTCTCATCTCTCATCTCTCATCTCTCATCTTTCATCTCTCATCTCTCATCTCTCATCTCATTGCTTAACGCTGCCGGTGAGAATCTCTCATCTCTCATCTCTTATCGCGTTAAGCAATTCAGTTTCAGTTCAGTTTTCTTTAACTTTTTTTTAATTTCCAAAAACTAACACGTTTTGGGACACGTCTCAAATCTGGCCACTCACCAAAGTCCCCAGCTGGCTCCGAGGGTCCTTCCATTATCCTGACCGGCAGCAAATCGAATCAAATCAAAACTTTTTCGAACCACTTTCCAGCGCTTGCTGTGACTTTTTCCAAACCCAATTTCAAGTTCAACTTTTTTGTGTCCTTCCAGACAAAACCCAAAGCTAAAAAAAAAACTCGAAAAAGTTTCGTTTTATCAATTTTGCTCCGTTTCTCATTTTCACACGTACTTCCCCCTTGGCACGGAGGGAAACCCGAAATTCCGACCCTCGCAGATATAATAACGGAGCTCCGTTATCAGCTGCGCTGGTGTGTCCGCGCAAGGAATTCAATTTCAGGACGCGCGCTGAGGCTGGTCGTTGAAAAATTGATGATCTCGGTAATGAACTGCCAGGAGGTGGGTGAGCACTCGTAAAGGAGAGAAGATGAAAAAAAACGAAGTGAGAATGGAACGGTGGCGAGAATTGTGAAACAAAACTCTGACAATGGAGTCACAGACAAAAAGATTAGACTTTACATGATTTTGCTGAACACAAATGAAACGACTAAAACTGTTTAGACTGTTTGGTACGGTATGTCCACGCATTGATCCTCCCGTGTTGATTCTGGGAAATGTGTTCCGTTCGCAGAATCCTCTCTGCGGTAAACACAACGCAGTAGAGCTGCTCGCTTTAATGTTGCGACTTAAGAAAACTGATCCACCACGTGAGTTGGCGTGAGCTTTTTTCGAACTAAATTGCATTTAAAATGACCGTTTGTTCATATCGATAATTTTGAAATTTCGTTGTCTACCTACTTGTCTGTGATGTACGTTTGTGGACAACGTCACGGCCGCTGCAAATGGGGAAAGTTTTGGCAAAGATTTGAGTGTTATCCGACGATGAAGATTAATTTTTGATTGCAATTTCGGGAGGAATCAGGGCGATTGCCTGTGATGAGATTGTCAATGTTTTAAGTGGTTTTCGGATGCAAAGCTTGTAAAATAAAGGTTAATCGTTTGTAAAGATGCAGTCGCAAAAACAAATATTTTCCAATCATTTCTCAGCCAACACAAGTACACTAATATTTGGTTTGGTAGATATCTGGAAGATGGAAGAAAGACAAATTCTTTAAAGCATTATGGAATTCTCAGAGTAAGTTGATTTGATAATATTACTACAGAGCGGATTTGCTTATTAAAACGAATGATATCTGTCAAATAGACAACGAGCTTTACTTGGAATTTTGCAAATAAATTTCAAAATGGAGACAAAAAAAAAATCAAAATCAAAATCAAAATCAAAATCAAAATCAAAATCAAAATCAAAATCAAAATCAAAATCAAAATCAAAATCAAAATCAAAATCAAAATCAAAATCAAAATCAAAATCAAAATCAAAATCAAAATCAAAATCAAAATCAAAATCAAAATCAAAATCAAAATCAAAATCAAAATCAAAATCAAAATCAAAATCAAAATCAAAATCAAAATCAAAATCAAAATCAAAATCAAAATCAAAATCAAAATCAAAATCAAAATCAAAAACAGAAGCAGAAGCAGAAGCAGAAGCAGAAGCAGAAGCAGAAGCAGAAGCAGAAGCAGAAGCAGAAGCAGAAGCAGAAGCAGAAGCAGAAGCAGAAGCAGAAGCAGAAGCAGAAGCAGAAGCAGAAGCAGAAGCAGAAGCAGAAGCAGAAGCAGAAGCAGAAGCAGAAGCAGAAGCAGAAGCAGAAGCAGAAGCAGAAGCAGAAGCAGAAGCAGAAGCAGAAGCAGAAGCAGAAGCAGAAGCAGAAGCAGAAGCAGAAGCAGAAGCAGAAGCAGAAGCAGAAGCAGAAGCAGAAGCAGAAGCAGAAGCAGAAGCAGAAGCAGAAGCAGAAGCAGAAGCAGAAGCAGAAGCAGAAGCAGAAGCAGAAGCAGAAGCAGAAGCAGAAGCAGAAGCAGAAGCAGAAGCAGAAGCAGAAGCAGAAGCAGAAGCAGAAGCAGAAGCAGAAGCAGAAGCAGAAGCAGAAGCAGAAGCAGAAGCAGAAGCAGAAGCAGAAGCAGAAGCAGAAGCAGAAGCAGAAGCAGAAGCAGAGGCAGAAGCAGAAGCAAAATTAGATTTTTTAAAATTTAAGATTTTAAATCTTGATTCTCAAAACAAACTTGATTTTCAAAATTTATCTGAAACAAAAGCTTGACAGTTTTTGTCTATAAATTTAAGTTCTGTAAGAACAGTCTAGCAGAAGCAGAAGCAGAAGCAAAATTAGATTTTTGAAATTTAAGATGTAAAGCAAACATGTTTTCAAAATTTATCTGAAACTAAAGCTTGACAGTTTTTGTCTGCAAATTTAAGTTCTGTAAGAACAATCCACAGTCCTTCTTCCTCAAAGTTTACCCGGGAAATGTTCTCAACCTGAAACCATCTCCATGAACCACCACTCTCCGAAGTCACGATAAGCCGGCACTTTCAATTAACCGTGGGACCGGTCGGTGTGGGCTAATCTTAATAACATCTTGGGTGTGTATCTAACTTTCTCTTCGCCTTCGGGAGATGTTCTGTTCACGGCAGCAGCTTCGCCTTAAAGTATGCAAACGTTGCTTTCAGCGCGCCCCGGAATGGTGGAATTCCGTGAAAAAGGTGAAACGGTGCCCGCGTGTAAAGTTAGTTTCAGCAACTGCCGCAAGGAAATTGCTCTCCGCAAAGCGGTTGAGTTGAGGATGAGCGTGGGTTAGAGTAATGGAATTTTTCGGTGTAAATAACTGTTGGGGAGTGAAATTCTTGCGAAATTCATAGTGAAGAACCACCACTCGTGTCTCCACTGATAAATTGTTGATGTTTTTTTTTCTTCCTGGGCCAAGTTTACCCTTTTCACCTGCGGTAATTGATCAAGAAGGGACCGGCCATAAACCTTTTTTGACCAAGCTGTGATGGTTCGGTCCCTCCAGGGAGGATAAGAGAGAGCACACTTGGTAAATCATTATTTGCTTAGGATCGAATTCGGAAGATTCATGCTGAGCTAAGGGTGAACATTTGTTATTTTTTTGGCCACTTTGTCACCACCTTTTTCGGGGTTGTCCGGTTTTTGATCTCTTGGAGGATAAAGTTTTTGTTTTGATAGCCGAGAGATGATTGTTACATTTTAAAGATGCAATCTCGTTTATTTTTCAGTGAATTATGTGTGAAACAGTATAACTTAATGCGATGTTAATTTTATTACATTTTTTTCTTGATATTTTCCTGTCCTGCTCCTTTTAATCTCTCAAAAAGCATAACATTAAAAGATACAGCAAATAAATCACTTGAAAGCAACAGGACTTTCAACAGTGGCAACATTCGACACTTTGTATAATCCTTACGGCACAAACACACACACACAGAGACCATACACGCAACGTCGAAAAAATCCACACAAGGGCGGAAACAAAACAAATAACGACGACATCCGACATTCTTCAACCCATGATAAAAGAGTTCGCGAAAATCCTTTGGCTCTTGACGAAAAACGCCGGCTTTTGTCGGGCGCAAAAATGTCAAGCCTGTTGCCAGTTTCGGGGTTGGCTTCTTCAGTTTTTTTTCCTTTTACATGATTTTACACAGTTTGGAAATGGTGTGTAAATTTACATGTTATTTAATGTAAAATTTTTATATTATGATTCTTTTAAGCAAATCCAATTGAAAGTAAAATTATCAATAGCAAATTTTACGGAAACTGCATGTAAAATTACATTATTTTCATGTGTGCACCTTCTATCAAATCCTTCAACGAAGGCTCTCACAATAATTTAAGAATATTTTTCCTGTGAGTGTCCATGCAGACTACAAAGGACAAGAAGAGCTTTCTGGCCCTAAAAGAATGACATTTTCCATCAACCTACTAAGAAAAAAACTCCTGACGCAGAAGAATCCGGAAAACGACATGATTGTCATGTGCATCCTCTGCCTCAATTCTTTCCATCGTTCTTTCAAGCTGACAAGCTTCTGAAAGCTTGTTTTTTTTTTCGCTCGAAGACCAACTCACAAGGAAGAACAAACTTGTGCAGCACACAACAATAACAACAACAACACGGCAGACTTAATTTAATTAAAAACAACGCCTAACGAGCATGAAAATTTACGATTATAAATTCTGCTCCTCCGTGTAAAGCTTCTAGCTGTCATCTTCGTTGGAGACTGGGTGGGGAAGGCAAAACTTCTCCTACTTTTGGTTTAAGGGAGAGCGCTGGTGGTGGCGTTATGGCAAAGTATACTTTTTTCCGTCAACTTTGAAAGTCACACGTTCCTCGGTGTTTTTGGTTTGCTTTTGGGGTCGGCGTTTTCTGATTCCGAGGACCTAAACAAATATTTAAATTGAATGTCGGCGCGATTTCTATTCCGAGGGGGATTTTGTGTTGGTGACCTTAACGATGAATTGATTTGTAACTTTTTTGTCGGAAAAAAATTAGATGCCTTTATTTTGTGGGTAGATATCGAAAAAGTGATAAATCTCAATTGATGCAAAACTGCATCGTTGGTCACGAAAGGTTCAGTAGGAAAATTACTCAACATATCTACTCACAGCCAGGTCATGAACTTAAGAAGAAGGGTCAAGTAAGACATGAAATTAATTAAAATGATCCAAACTAGCAGGGCTTATATAATTAAGTTATTTCTCTCTGATTTTGTATCACCTTCATCCCACAAAAAAAAATTTAAATAACTCTGTAACTTTTCCGAAATTTAAAAAAAAATAATGCAATCTTATATCTATAAATAAGGAAGACGGGCAATTCCATACGTTTTTGCAACTCAACATTCCATTAATTTTTTGATTTGTATGAAACTTTGTCCTTCAATTCATTATGTCTAACAATGACTTTCTGTATGATTTGTTTCGTCATAAACATATCCACACCAACTCTAGGAATTTCCATATAAAAATACCATAAAATTATTAGAAAATGTGTGTCTTGAGAAAGGATTTAATGTTTGATTTAGTATCTTCGGCAAAGTTTCAGGATTTGATAAAAAACGGTTAAACTCTAAAAATAATTTTTATTTTTTAAACTATTTTTCATAACAAACAATCTATTTTGACAAAATCCCTTGATTTTTTTTCTTCATTTGTTGACATGTTTAAGTGACCCACAATTGAGGAATTTTCGATAGCACATAAGGGATCTTGCATAAACCACGTGGATTCTTTTTGAAAATTCTACAACCCTCCCCCCTCCCCTCTCTGCCACCATGTGGACAATTGTTCATAAAAAAAAATCTTGTATTCATGGAGCGTAGACAATCGCCAGATTAATATTTGTTCGATTTCATTACCCAGGTAGCATTTGGCAACAAGATAAATTTGACTAAGTCCAGTTTTTGTTTTGTTTTGCTGTAGCAACATAAAAATGTCATTTTAGCAACAATACTTTGCAATGTTGCAAACCTCTCGAATTGAAAAAAAAAACTTTACAACAATCCATTTCGTTTTGTAATCGAAACATATTGAAAACTTATTGGTTCCATTTTTGCTACATGTGACTTAGCCCGATTTGTGTGCTAAGAGTAATATTGAAATCAAAAATCCTTAGATGTTAAGATCTGAAGGTACCAGTCCAGAATCCCGACAGGGGGCACTTTAGTTTTTTTGTTAAAAA
Source organism: Culex quinquefasciatus (assembly GCF_015732765.1). Classification (NCBI taxonomy): domain Eukaryota; kingdom Metazoa; phylum Arthropoda; class Insecta; order Diptera; family Culicidae; genus Culex; species Culex quinquefasciatus. The sequence continues at coordinate 103,568,636 of NC_051861.1, forward strand.
TGTTTTTTTTTGTTTCGCGCAAATTAAACAACAACATAATGGCAACATCATGACAACACAACAAACTACTTTACCGACATATTTAGACAAACAAATTGTTTCTGGAACTTTGTCGTAAAACAATTTGAAACAAGCGGCTTAATGTTGCCAATACAAAATTTTCGTGCGCTATTTAGGGCACCACGAGTGTTCTAACTATGTTGAGATAGCACATTTTTTGGTGTTACGAAATAGTTGCATTTAAGGATCCGCAACAAAAAATGTTACTTGGGTATATTTTTTTTCTCTGTGAAACATATTTTAGAGCAATTCCAGCTCAAATCAGGATTTTTGCTGGTACTTTTGTACCCGACCCTCTCCGATTTCAATGAAACTTTGTAGACATGTTATCCTAGGCCTATATAAGCCATTTTTGTGTATATGGAGCCAAAAGTACTCGAGAATAACATTTAAGAAGGGCGTAAGGTATTTAAATATTTTAGTATTTTGCAATTTAAAAATTACTGTATCTCGAAGCCGTTGCATCGTATCAAAAAGTTGTCAAAGACAAACTTGTAGGAAATTGGACGGGCTTTCTGATAAAAATACACTGAAACAAAAATACATTGTCATTTTTCAATTTTTAAGTTTAAAAGTTAAATTAGAAGGTGACGTCACGATTTTTTTTCGCTCAAAATTTTTGAGGAAATACCCTAAGATGTTATCAAAAGACTGACGAAAAATGCAGGATGGTATGTCCTCTCCATATTAGGTTATTTCCTCAAAAATTTTGAACGAAAAAAAATCGTGACTACACCTTCAAATTTAAGTTTTAGACTTAAAAATCAAAAAACCTCATAGATGTGGCGTGTATTTTTGTTTCAGTGTATTTTTATCAGAAAGCCCGTCCAATTTACTACAAGTTTGTCTTTGACCACTTTTTGATACGACGCAACGGCTTCGAGATACAGTAATTTTTAAATTACAGAATACTAAAATATTTAAATACTTTACGCCCTTCTCAAATGTTATTCTCGAGTACTTTTGGCTCCATATACACAAAAATGGCTTATATAGGCCTAGGATAGCATGTCTACAAAGTTTCATTGAAATCGGGTACAAAAGTATCAGAAAAAATCCTGATTTGAGCTGGAATTGCTCTTTATGCAATTTCGCTGTAAAACTGTCAACTTTTCCCTACCAAAAATAACAAAATTGAAAATTAAAACCTTTCAATACAAGTGCTTCTACCAGTAGAACTTTTACTTTTCAGCACTTTCATGGGTGCTGAAAAGTTGAACTTTTCAATACTAGTATCGAAAATTTACATTTTAGATATTTTTCTTTGAACGACAAATTTACTAAACACATAAATGTTTGACATAAAATTCTATTCTAGAAGCGTTTTTTTTAAGAATTGCAGAAAATGTTTAAGACAACTCGTTAAAAAACTTGATTTTTTCAGCTCTCGTCGTATCTATCCAACTCGGTAAACTTCGTAGGATGTACAACTCGTGCTGGAAAAAATCTTCTTTTTGTTACTTGTTGCCGAAACTACTATTTAAATAGCTGAGAAAACGCCTCACATTTTTTCTAATACTGAGCAATTCTCTACGAAATCGGTCTTTTTTTAGAATTTTGATTTTTATATTTTTTTAATCCGACTGGAACTTTTTTGGTGCCTTCGGTATGCCCAAAGAAGCCATTTTACATCATCAGTTTGTCCATATAAATTTCCATACAAATTTGGCAGCTGCCCATACAATAATGATGTATGAAATTTCAAAAATCTGTATCTTTTGAAGGATTTTTTTTATCGATTTGGTGTCTTGGGCAAAGTTGTAGTTATGGATATGGACCACACTGTAAAAAATAAAACACGGTAGAAACATTTTTGGTGATTTTTTGTTTACACAACACTATCTTTAATTTTTTTATGTGTTTTAGAGGACATCAAATGCCAATTTTTCGGAAATTGACATGATTTTTTCAAAAATCGAAATATTGGTCGCAAAATTTATTCAGTTTCATTTTTCGATGTAAAATTACAAGCCACGGTATTGACATTTGAACGAAAAAAGTGTTTAAAAATGCATTTAACATCTACCTAGTTGTTTTGCAATCATTAGCTTTCAAAATATCTATGTATTGACGAAAATTTTATTTTTTACGAAAAATATTTTTTTTTTGCGGTGCTGTACATTGGAATTTTATAAAAATCTAAAACTTTTTTAAACAAGCCCAAATAGTTTTCAGTTGATCAGACTTTTATTTTCATGGAAATTTTGAAGTTTTTTGGAAAAAAATTTTTTTGCCCCCTGATTTTTCAGGCAAATTTTGACCCTTAAAAAAAATTATTTTGCTTTTTTGAACTTTGTTGATATGACCCTTAGTTGCTGAGATATTGCCATGCAAATGTTTAAAAACAGGAAAATTGATATTTTCTAAGTCTCACCCAAATAACCCAATAATTTTCTAGCGTCGATATCTCAGCATTTAACCGTCCGATTTTCAATGTTAAAATATTAAACATTCGTGAAATTTTCCGATTTTTTTGAAAACAATATTTTCAAAAAATTTAGAATCAAGACCAACATTTCAAAAGGGTGTAATATTGAATGTTTGGCCCTTTTTGTAATGTTAGTATTGATTTAAAGTTTTTGAAAATATTGTTTTCGAAAAGATCTAAACATTTCACGAATGTTCCATATTTTAACATTGAAAATCGGACCATTTATTGCTGAGATATCGACGTTAGAAAATGGTGGGTTGTTTGGGTGAGACTTACAAAACATCAAGTTTCCTGTTTTAAACATTTGCATGGCAATATCTCAGCAACTATGGGTCGTATCAACAAAGTTCCAAAAAGAAAATATAGAGAATTTTTTCATCTAATTTTTTTTTTCAAAGGTGGGCAAACATGGGCACAAATTACCTAAAAATGGCTTTAACTTGAAAACGGTGCACTTTATGAAAATTTCACTCCAGCACTTTTTGATTACAAATTCAATTTTACATCGAAAAATGAATTTGAAATTTTTTTGAGACCAGCATTTCGATTTTTTTTTAAATCAGTATTGATCAAAAATTCATAACTCGCTCAAAGATTTTTTGCACAACCTGGAAATTTCTGAAAAGTTGATGGAGCCCGATTCTGGTACTCTCATCAGCTTTAATCTGTTTTTTGTGTTTCGTGTTGTTAGCATTTGTCTTTAGATAAGTTAAGTTTAATCATTAAGATCACAAGTTGTCGGATGATTCAAATAAATTAACAAATAAACAAATGTTATGTCCCCTAAACATATTCGAAAGTGAAAAAAATATCCATACCTACAACTTTGCCGAAGGCACCAAATCGATCGAAAAATTCCTTCAAAAGGTACAGATTTTTGAATTTTCTGCTGTCAAATTTGTATGGAAAATTATATGGACAAACCAATGATGCAAAATGGCTTCATTGGGCATACCGAAGGCACAAAAAAAGTTTCAGCCGGATTAAAAAATACAAAAAAACGAATGACCGAAATATCAGAGAATTGCTCTGGTGCTATGTTAAAACATATTTCGATCAGATAAAATCATAATTTGCTGATTTGAAGATCTCGAGATCAAAGAGCCTATAGCTGAAAATATTTCTTTATGATTTTTCAGAATGTGGGCGTGGAATCGCTGCTCTCTGACCTTGATATTTCGTTCCCCAAAGTTTCTCTATAGGCATTGTACAAAATATGATTATGTGAAACCGTCCCACATGTCGCTTAACCTTTATTGCCACACTGAGAACCCACGCGTTCTCTACCCTCCGAATGTAATCACTCCGTGTGGCGTCCTTTCCACACTTGGCCAACGCCGACGACAGGGACAAGTCATTCCCCCACCTTCTCAGGTGGGTCCACGTGGCAGCTGTCACCTGCCATTCACCGTGAGAGAAGCACAAAAAATCTCACGAAATTGCCTCCGAGGTACAACTTGCCCTTGTCTCTACCGTGTTGGTGGCACACTTGAAGTGAGTAGGTTACTCGCCCGAAAAAAAAGAAAGAACTTGAAATAAAAGGAAAAGCTTCAGAAAAAAAAACAATCAGCTTGAGGCAAGAATAGCTTCTTATTTTTTTGGTTGAGGAAAAACAGAAGAAGGTGTTTCCTGGAGAATGTGTAGGAAGGAGCAAAAAAAAACAAGGCAGTATAAAGCATTTTAGAACCAGAAGTTGCCAAATGACCATTATTAAGAAAACTCTACACGTGTGCTTTTTTCCGCAGGATGTGAGGAAAACTCGGGATTTTCCACAGTCCTCGTAACAATTTGATGGCAGCTTTTATTGCGAGTATTCCTTCCCTCCCAATTTATAGCCCCAAACAGTAATTAAACAAAATAATGAAAATCCTTTTAAACTTCCTTTTCTTCTCTCTCGTCTTTTTTTTTTAATTTCAGACAATCTCAAATCGGACCAGAGCTCCCCGTACCACCAGTACAACCACTACGGTGGGAAAAACAACATCACCGTTAGCAGCAGCAACAACAACAACAACAATAACAACCACCCGAAACAGCTGAAATCCGTGCCACCGGATCTTACCCCTGGAGAGGAGTTCCTTGGGAGTGGCAGCGGCAGCGGGACCGAACCGGACGAGCAGCTTCTCGAGCAGCAGCAGCAGCAATTTTTGGCTTCCAACGGAATTAATCCGCACGATAGGAACAAGTTCTGTGGCAGCTTGCCGAACCATTTGGACGCGGACGATGCGTGCGAGGCGATTTTCAAGCAGAATGGTGAGTGATGAGAAAAGAGGGTTGTTGAACATTGTGTTGATTTTTTGTTTCAAACTTTTTTTTTTATGACTTGGCGGATTTATTAATCTTTTGGATTGTTCTGATCGATGTGGTGTCTTCGGCTGGATTGAGAACCATTTAGAACAAAAAATAGGTTCGCGGACAATTTTTGACGATTTTTAATTTTCCCTTTTTTTCCACAAAAAACACAGTTTTCCAAAATGCGTGCACACTCAATTCTAATTTTCGAGTTCGGCATAAATCTACCGAAAACAGAAAAACTGATTTTTTCGGCAGAAAAATGACGAACATCGCCAAAGAAGCTATTATTTTTTGCAGACAACTGGGCAGAATGCCTAACAATTTGCCAATACTCGTCTTTATTTCTGCCGAGCGATAAGTTGTTCTGAAAAACTGAGTGTGTTGTGTATGCTTTATTTTTTGAAATGTTTTAGGGGACAAAAAACCGCAACTGAGTGAAATATCAAATCGAAAAATATGTTTTGATAAAGTGAACAGTTTTTAAATATTGCCTCATAAAGTTTAATTTTGGTATAAAAATTCCCTTTTTCAACTGTTTAAAAAAATGTCCATGATTGTCTATTTCTGATTTTTTTAAGGTTCTGAAAATTTTCACTAGAATAAAATGTGTTGGGTCTGTTTTTGATGTAAAATCAATGTTGCAATCGAACAATAAGTGCACGGTATTCGTATTTAACCACTTTATGTTCGATTATGAGTAAAAATCATAGTTTTTAGATTTTGTGTGAAAATCATCAATTTTTGAAAACAGTGCCTATGAGGTAACAAATTTTCAACCTTCCAAAATTCTTGTTTTTACTTTATAGTGAATCATTAAATGAATATATTTATTACTCTTTTTTAATTTATTAAATCATTGTTTTTACATTTAAATAAATTTATATGAAGTTTATAATTTAACTTCTACTCGAAGAATGTATACATTTACAGAACATTTGAGAAAACATATGTGTTGGTGATTTCTTTGCTCGTACAATCAACGTCTTAATGCTTTGTGTTTAAAATGAGCAATTCTCTGAGATTTCGGTCATTCGATTTTTTTTTGTATTTTTTAATCCGGCTGAAACTTTTTTGGTGCCTTCGGTATGCCCAAAGAAGCCATTTTGCATCATTAGTTTTTCCATATAATTTTCCATACAAATTTGGCAGCTGTCCATACAAAAATGGCTATTTTGGTAAAAGCCTATCGTGCGACATATCAAACTTCATGGAATTACATGCCATGAACACTGGAACCAGCAAAAAGCCAGATTGTGCACCATTGGAACCAGCAAAAAAGAGATTGTGTTGCACGATAGGCTTTTACAAAATTATCAATCTGGCCACTTCCACTGGTTCCGGAGTGTCCAGATATGGTCCAATTGGCGTTTTGCTGGTTGCAGTGTGCATGGCATGTAATTCCATGAAGTTTGTCGCACGATAGGTTTTTACCAAAATAGCAATCTGGCCTCTTCCAGGGTATCCGGAACCGGTTCCGGAGTGGTCAGATAAGGTCCAGTCGGCTTTTTGCTGGTTCCAGTGTACATGGCTTGTAATTCCATGAAGTTTGATATGTCGCACGATAGGCTTTTACCAAAATAGCCATTTGGCCACTTCCAGGGTATCCGGAACCGATTCTGGAGTGGCCAGATATGGTCCAATTGGCTTTTTGCTGGTTGCAGTGTGCATGGCTTGTAATTCCATGAAGTTTGATATGTCGCACGATAGGCTTTTACCAAAATAGCCATTTGGCCACTTCCAGGGTATCCGGAACCGGTTCCGGAGTGGCCAGATATGGTCCAATTGGCTTTTTGCTGATTCCAGTGTGCATGGCATGTAATTCCATGAAGTTTGATATGTCGCACGATAGGCTTTTACCAAAATAGCCATTTGGCCACTTCCAGGGTATTCGGAACCGATTCTGGAGTGGCCAGATATGGTTCAATTGGCTTTTTGCTGGTTGCAGTGTGCATGGCTTGTAATTATGTCACACGATAGGCTTTTACCAAAATAGCCATTTGGCCACTTCCAGGGTATCCGGAACCGGTTCCGAAGTGGCCAGATATGATCCAAATGGCATGCAACCTGTTCCGGAGCGTATGGCTTGTATTTTTAGATATTATATATAGTTTATTATGCCTTAATCCATAGCTAAATCTAATAAAACTCCGGAGAGTCGGTTTGCCGGAAAATTTGTTCTTTTGGAATCGATTCCCAGGAACCAAAGTGGCCAAATCGGGTCCGCAAAGCACAGGTGCCTTTCTAGACATCCATACCTTTCATTTGCGTCCAAATGAACGAAAATCGGTTGCAAAATGGATTTTTGTCAGCGTTTTCAATTCCGGTGTCATATAGACCCCTTAACACCTTTAACGTAAGTTTTTCTTAACACCCCAGGAAGGTTAAGTCTCACCCAAACAACCCACCATTTTCTCATGTCGATATCTCAGCAACTATAGGTCCGATTTACAATGATAAATTATAAAACATTCGTGAAATTTTCCGATCTTTTCGAAAAAAATATTTTTAAAAATTTAAAATCAAGACTAACATTGCAAACGGGCCAAACATTCAATATTACGCCATTTTAAAATGTAAGTCTTAATTTAAATTTTTTGAAAATATTTTTTTTCGAAAAGATCGGAAAATTTCACGAACGTTTCATGTTTTAACATTGTTAATCGGACCTATAGTTGCTGAGATATCGACATGAGAAAATGGTGGGTTGTTTGGGTGAGACTAAGAAAACATCAATTTTCCTGTTTTTTAACCTTTGCATGGCAATATCTCAGCAACCAAGGGTCGTATCAACAAAGTTCAAAAATGCAAAATATAGAGAATTTTCTCAGCTTTTCAAAACTATTTTTTTCAATAGTGGGCAAACATGGGCACCATTTCTAAAAAAATTAAAAACTGCGACTATTTTAAAAAAAGTAACCTAAAAAAGGTTATAACTAGAAACACGGTGCACTTTATCAAAAATTCACTACAGTACTTTATGATTGCAAATTCGATTTTACATCGAAAAATGAATTAGAAAAATTTTTGCGAACAATATTTTGATATTTTGAATAAATCTGTATTGATTCAAAAAATCATAACTCCCATGCCAATTCTGGAAATTTCTGAAAAGTTGGCATTTTATGTCCTCTAAAACATATCAAAAAATAAAAAAAAATAAAAATAATGTTTTTTTTTTGCAAATCAAGTTTTAATGACAAAAAGTTAAATAAAAAATCACAATTTTTTTTTACCCTGTATCATTTTTTTTTCAGTGTAGTCCATATCCATACTTACAACTTTGCCGAAGACACCAAATCGATCATAAAATTCCTTCAAAAGATACAGATTTTTGAATTTTCATACATCATTTTGTATGGACAGCTGCCAAATTTGTATGGAAAATTATATGCACAAACTAATGTTGCAAAATGGCATCTTTGGGCATATCAAAGGCACCAAAAAAGTTTCAGTTGGATTGGACCAAGACTAACATTTTAATAGGGCGTAATATTGAATGTTTGGCCCTTTTGAAATGTTAGTCTTGGTTTAAAAAAATTGAAAATATTTTTTTCGAAAAGATCGGAAAAATTTACGAATGTTTATATTTTAATCAGACCATTAAATGCTGAGATATCGACATTAGAAAATGGTGTGTTGTTTGGGTGAGACTTAGAAAACTTCAATTTTCCTGTTTTAAACCTTTGCATGGCAATATCTCAGCAACCAAGGGTCGTATCAACAAAGTTCAAAAATGCAAAATATAGAGAATTTTCTCAGCTCTTCAAAAATATTTTTTTTAGGTGGGCACACATGTGCACTAATTTTAAAAAAATTAAAAACTGCGACTATTTTCAAAAAAGTCACCTAAAAATGGATTTAACTTGAAAACGGTGCACTTTATCAAAATTTCACTGCAGTACTTTTTGACTGCAAATATGATTTTGCATCCAAAACTGAAGTTGAAACATTTTTGCGACCAATTTTTCGATTTTTTGAAAAAATCAGTATTGATTCAAAAAATTATAACTCGCTCAAAACATTTTTGCACAACCTGGAAATTTCTGAAAAGTTGGAATTGTATTTCCCCTAAAACATATAAAAAAATAAAAAAAATAAAAATAGTGTTTTTTGCAAATCATGTTTTAGTTACAAAAAGTGAAATTAAAAATTACCAATTTTTTTTTACCGTGTATCATTTTTTTTTCAGTGTAGTCCGTATCTATACCTACAACTTTGCCGAAGACACCAAATCGATCAAAAAAATCCTTAAAAAGACACATATGTTTGAATTTTCACACATCATTTTTGTATAACCAGCTGCCAAATTTGTATCGAAAATTATATGGACAAACTAATGATGCAAAATGGCTTCTTTGGGCATACCGAAGGCACCAAAAAAGTTTCAATCGGATTAAAAAATACAAAAACAATTGAATGACCGAAATCTGAGGGAACTGCTCATTTGTAATTTTTTGATCTCAGATAAGATAAACATGAATGGTTTGATATTTTCAAATCACTTGATTGTAAATCAACTTTTATCATGCACGTTTTTTATTTATTTATTCGTTTTGTCAGGTATTGATTTTAGTTCACTAAAAACTATTATGTTTCTATGGAAAGCGGCCGTGGCTGACGAGAAAGTTTTGAAATTACAAATCCTTAAAATTCCGAACATGAACGAAAAATCAAAGTTGCTCGAGTTGGGATTCGTTCCCTCGTCATTTGGATTGATAGGAAAAAATGCTAACCACTATGCCATTATGGCTTGGTGAGTAACGAAAGGAATTAGGAATACTGTTACTGCTAAAAATAATACACGCGCTGGGTCTTAGTCCATTTGACAAAGGTTCGGAAGTTCTAAATAACGTTTGAATCCGATTGATACAAACGTTCTTTAGGGCGGGGCTTGTCGATTCAAGCTGAGGTACCTTGCGCACGGCTAGGCTAGCACACAAACAAAAATATTATGTTTCTTAACTTGTAATTATTGAATTTAATTTCAGTTTTTCTCATCTAATTTTGTAAAATAAAAATATACCTTCGGTATGCCCAAAGAAGCCATTTTGCGTTACTAGTTTGTCCATATAATTTTCCATCAAAATTTGGCTGTCCAAACAAAAATGGTATACGAAAATTAAAAAAATCTTTATCTTTTGAAGGATTTTTTTGATCGATTTGGTGTCTTGGGCAAAGTTTTAGGTATGGATAAGGACTACACTGACAAAATAGTAAACGGTAAAAAAATTGATGATTTTTAATTTCAATTCACAAATCCGTGTAAAGAGGGTGTCAAACAAAAAAGGACACCTATGGTTTGACAAGTTCACAACTTTCTTGTGTCCAAAACAAGCTCCAGTGCTGCCAGTCAACCTCAACTATTCATACTCTCATGTCACAACAATTTTCGTGAAAAACTGAAGCTCGTTTCTATCATTTTGCTCCAAAATTGTCCTGGAAACATGTAAATTTGTAATCAAATTGGAAAGCAAAAGCGCTCCTCCGCTGACAAGTGTGTGCGTGGGATAAAATTTGCAATCTATGTGTGAATATTTCTGTGTGTGCTCTCCATCGCACTAATTGGGATTTATTTGTCGACGAGTTTGGTGCGAGAACACAAATTGGCTGCCCGGATCTGGAACGAGACCAACGTGTCGCCCGTTTGCCGTGGATTATTTTCGGATTGAATGAATTTTTAATCGGGAAGTGGCGCGCCGCGCCACTGATTTTCCTTGTTTGATAGTGCTGCTGTTGTTTTTATTATATCAGAGCCTAACGAAGTGATTATGGTATTGCGGAATTATGAGCTGTAAAAGAGGACAAATTGAGCATTTAGTGATTTGGTAATTTTGTGCCAATTTGTGTGATGCTTGAGAGTCAAATTCAAGAAGCTAAAGTTTCAATTTTATTAAAAATCCTAGAAATGAAAAATTCCGCAATTACGAGCGATCCTTTGAAGTCCAAACCCTGAGAACACCCCCTTAGAAAAGCAATTTGGAGTTCGTCCTGGCCAAATTCTTCAACTGCCCCTCTCTCATGGTATTCACGGGCAATGCAGTTTATCTGTCTTGTCCAGGCCGAGAATTCAATTTGCCCCACGACTCTGGACTCTGGTCACAGTTAAATTCCGCCTACATGTGCACACACATACCGACACACACACCCAGTCTTATCCATCTGCATACAAAACGGCTGGCGAGTCGAAAACCAAGAGCAAATATTTGCTCTTTTGGGGGTTCTTCTTCTTGCTCCCTCCCAGGACGACTTTGGGGGCTGGTGGCCAGGCCACCACAGGCATAAATCCCAGTGTCCTTAAACCACCACCGGCGTCATTGTTGAACGTTCTCTCTAGCCACCAAAAGGGGTAAAGTGGGCAACGTTGTCATGTTTTTGTACCTTCTTTAGGGTGGTTCCAAAGTTTGACAGGTGCAGGTGGAGGTCGTAACGGGTGAAATGAACCTTAGTTGAGTAAAGAAGCTTAGCAAATTGTTAAACATTGTGATGGTTTTTTGTGAGGAAATGAACTTATGAAGGACCGGTTTACCTTAAATCGTTTAGGGAAAAGGTAGCAGAGAGCGATGATGAGCGTTTCCATGTCAAAAGTCGTTCAAAATCTGACAATTTTACTTTTATTTAGCATTTCTGTCATTAAGATGAAAATTGTTTAATAATATTTCTGGTGTGGTCAATCGAATAAAAATTCATTGCTGTCCAACTGATAAAATCCAAAAAACGTGAGTTTTAAATAAGGTATTCGAAAAATTTTATTTTTCAAAAATGCATTATGACTAAAATTCTTTGTGAACACTTTCCAAAGAGGTTATTTTGCATCATTCTTTGTTGATTTGCAATGCAATGCATACATTGGTGCCATCTGTCCATACAAAAACTAACTTAATCCACCTATGTGGTTGGAGTCTTCCTCACTTATTACCAACAATGGCTGATGTGATGGAATCGTACAAAAATTTCATCTATTTTTTAGATCCGGAATAAAATAGTACATAAATATCACTTAAGTGGCCAAATCTCGAGACAGGGTTGCCAGATCTTCAATATTTTAGACTCGTTGGAAAGGTCTTTTAATTACCTAACCAACGGGTCGGATGATGGACCCGGACATAGTTTACATACATTTAAGTGAAATCCGGATATATGCGAAAACACATTTTTATACATAACTTTTGAACTACTTATCAAAACATTAATCTGTATAAAACTCGATCTATGGGACCCTAAACCAAGTCGAATGCAACAGGTTCGGGTCAAATCGGTTCAGCCAGTGCCAAGAAACATGAGCTAGTTTGTTGGTCACATACATACATACACACACACATACACACACAGACATTTGTTCAGTTTTCGATTCTGAGTCGATATGTCTACATGAAGGTGGGTCTACGACGAGCAGGATTATAGCCTTACCTCAGTGAGGAGGGCAAAAATGAGTCAAGAGAAGAGTAATTATTTTCCACTAATGGTCTTCGGCAACTGAAAAATCAAGTTGCATTTTTGAAAAGTGTTTGTTTTTTGCATGAGAAAATAAAATTGAGTAAAAAGAACTTTTTTATTTTCATTTTTAAATTTTAGCATTTTTCCAAGAACAAGCGATTTTAGAAAATTAAATTTTGGTATTTTTTTTATTTGCATGAAACTTTGTGTTCAAAAATGTGTATCTTAAGCACGGACTTTCTGATATTGATTTGGTGTCTTTGGCAAAGATATAGGTATTGCTTAGGACATCGAAGCAAAATGAAAATTACGCAAAAAACCCTTTTTTTAATTCGAATTTTAACATTTTTTTTCGCAAAAAATAACCATTTTTGAAAAATTTCAGTTTTTAATATGTTTTTAAGATGACAAAATTTGCCATCTTTTGAGTTGGTCAAAATTCATTATGCAGTGTTGCCAATTTTTCGAAAAAATCATTGACTAGAACTTTTCATAAATTAAGATTTTGTGTACTGTTTTCGAGTTATATTCACCAAAAAAAGATTTTGTTTTTTTTTTGTTATCGTGACTGTTTTTTACCTTAAATGGCCATGACCAAGCTCTGAACATATTTTTTTTTTTTGTAAAGATCAGAAAATTTTCTTTACACAGCAAAAAATCCGATAGTAAAATCGCATGCAAAAGCATTCACATCACCTTCGTCAAAATAAACACTTAATATTACACACTGCATGTACATTTTTTGCAAACACAAAAAACAGTTGCTACCGACGGGATTCAAACCCAGAACCAACAGTAAGGACTGGCGCCTTACCCCACTCGGCCGTCAGACCGATAAAAAGCTGCAAGGATAAACGTTTCGGTCAAGTAGGTTTCCCATACTGATGGGCTACATATTTCAGAGTGTAATATTACACAGAATTTCATAAAATAATGCAACATTTATTTTACACTCAGGTCTTTTACACGCAGCTGGATTACTACTTTATTTGCTGTGTAAATTAGCTTAAAAGACACTGAAGATTGGACGAGAATTTCCTTCCACGACGATTTTTCAGGAAATAATCGTCATGGCGAAAGTCATGGCCTGGATATCTACCTGATCAACGGGAGTCTATATGGCTATATTAACCATCGGTATAGCTTCAGGTAGCTTCAGTGGACCACGATGGACAATCTGCGGAATGTTGGATTGTTTTGAGTCATCCAGGAACTCCCGGAAGTCATGACCTGGATATCTACCCGATCAACGGGAGTCTATATGGCTGTATTAACCATCGGTATAGCTTCACTGCCGCTCCAATCTAGTCCGTCCCATATGTAAAAAGTGCGTGCTGAGATATCGCCGTGAGAAGCTCAGAAAATGTTTCACCTTTTTTACATTTCTCATCACCTATTTTTACATACTTTTTTCAACAATTACTTCAATATTGGTTCAAAAAGTACCCCTATCCTAAAATTTACTCAAAAAAGTTAAAATTTATAGGTTAATTTGATACATTTTCATGCTGGGACTGACCTGACTTTATTTATCCATCAATAAAGGCAAGTCTGTCAGGTTATCAAGGTAGGCTTGAACATTTACAACAGAAATTTGCCTGTCATTTGTTGGTTTGTTTTGGCGGTTTCCAAATTATTTTTATCAAAGATCTAAAAGTTTGTTTGTTTCAGGTTTATTTAATTGGAGGATGATTCTAGAAAAGTTTCCAGCAACGAAAATTTAGCCAGCAACGTTGTATTATTTCTATTTCATCTGCTGCAGAACAAATAGATATTTGATTGCATGTATCGATATCTGGGCCCTTAAACTGAGTAATCCAGAAGGGGAACCTAAATCCAGAACCAGACCATGGCTATTTATTCAAGAAGGAAAAAGTACTGATTGTATTGAATATTAGCTCAATGGTACGTAGTTTATGTTATTACCGTGGTTATCCCATGCATGAGGAAAAAAAGGCAAAATATTAGTTTTCTACTATGACGCTTCAAAATTCAAAATATACCGTCAATATGAAAAACTATGTGTTTTTCAGTTCTGCGAGTACTTAGGTACATAGTCTGAGTAAATACAATTATTTGACTATTTTTGCTGTTGATTTGTAAGACATTTTTATACAAGGAACTGACTTGCCTATATTTTGCATATGGGACAGCACCAAAGTGATTTTTATTTTGGATTTTTTAGAACAAACATAACTTTTTTATTAAATAGGCATAAAGGAGAAGTTCAAACAACACAATTTTTAGGTTTATCTCAAAATCGGCAAAAATACATATGGGACGGACTTGATTAGAGCGGCAGTTCATGTAGCTTCAGTGAGCCACGATGGATTCTCTGCGATCTGTTAGAATGTACGAGGTCATCCAGGAACTCCCGGAGGTCATGGCCTGGATATCTAACTGATCAACGGGGGTCTATATGGGTGAATTAATCATCGGTATAGCTTCAGGTAGCTTCAGTAGACCACGATGGACACTCTGCGGAATGTTGGATTGTTTTGGGTCATCCAGGAACTCCCGGAAGGCATGGCCTGGATATCTGCCTGATCAACGGGGGTCTGTATGGTTATATCAACCATCGGTATAGCTTCAGGTAGCTTCAGTAGACCACGATGGACAATCTACTGCATGTTGGATTGTTTTGGGTCATCCAGGAACTCCCGGAAGTCACGGCCTTGATACCCAGAACATCCCAACCTGCTGTAAAATATACAGCGTAGGTCACTGAAGCTATTTTGAATAACCTGGAATTACATTATTATTATTTTAAAAAAAAAATTATACTTTATAAAACTAAAAAATACTGAAAACTCTAACTATTCCAAATAGCGCGAACTCTTTTTACGCGAAAAATTCAAAATTCTCGCGTAAAAAGAGGTTTGACTGTTAAAAGGACACGTTGTCAACAAGAAATCTTTGTTTTTGCCTTTCTTACTAAAGAAAGGTATAGGTTTTACTTTAAGGCTGGACGTCATTTTCATCTTCGTAAATATGTCGATTCAGCATGAATTTTCTTCGGAAAAATCGTCAAAAAATCACACTGCATCGATTTTAGACGCTCTATCGACTCACCTTGACAGAACTCGCCTATCTCCAACCCTCGAATTTTGAGAAAATAAATTCCGTGGAGTTCGAGTGATGTCCGTGTGTGGTAAATTTTTTGCCAAATTTTGTGTCGCGTAATTCTCGGCTCCCCTATTTTCGATTTTGATTGTTCCAAGTGCATTTGAAAGCTGGTGTGCTGAACAAGGGTCATTTTGAAACCGAATTTCGAAATATCCATCTGTTTTCGGATGCGGCCAGACTTTTCAACAAAATACACAGTTTTCAAATGAAAATATGGTCAAAATTTTTCATTTTCTTTTCTTTTATTTATCCCAAAAATTGCATTTTTCGAGCTCTACATCCTCCCAAATTTTCATCCAGATCCATAATCTGGTTCTGGAGTCAGAGCCGTTTGATTAACCTACCAAAAGAAAAAAAAAATCCCTAAAAAAAGGTAAAAGCTCACCTGGTGACCTTTGCCAACACTTTTCATTTCCGATTTTATCCGAAATTTCTTTCTACATCCATAGTACAGACCATGAGTGAGCATCTGAAACAAATTTGACATCTATCGGCAATCCGGATCAATTTTTAGAGCGATTTACTTTTTGCCTTTCTTACTAAAGAAAGGTATAGGTTTTACTTTAAGGCTGGACGTCATTTTCATCTTCGTAAATATGTCGATTCAGCATGAATTTTCTTCGGAAAAATCGTCAAAAAATCACACTGCATCGATTTTAGACGCATCGTCGCCAAGTCGCCAAGTCGACAAGTTGTCAAGTTGAGCTTCTAATGCTGGCGCGTACTGCTGGCGCGTCTTGTTATTGGGATCCAATATACTCTAATATGTGTTGGGTGCCCTATCGATTTTCATTTGCTACTATAGACATCGTATATTTTTCGGCTCTTTAGTATTATCATTATATGCATAACTGTCCAGTATTTATTTTGAAACCTGCGACATGAGACCATTATGCGATTTAAATTCTGTCATTTATTTTTGTTGTGTGGTGGTCTAGAGGTTTGTGTCCTAACTAATATTTTATCTAGATCAGAGGCAAAAGATTAAATCTTGAGAAACATTGAGGTGAATTTGAAAGAGCTTTAAGAGAGTGGGGATCTTTTTAGAAAGTGGGGATCTTCTTCGAAAGTTCTTGGCTTGCTTCTTGTTGTTGGGTGAAAAAGGAAAGCTTTGATCGCAAGCGAGCGAGGGTGAGAACTTATATTCCTTTCCTCTCCACACTCGCGCTCACCGCACACGGCGCCTTGTGCTAAAGAGGTATAACTTCAAGCGTTGTGTTGTTGTTTTTTTTTTCGTTGCTAGCTAGAGCTTCTTCTCGCTCGCGGGCAAAACATCGCTGGCAACAGTGCCTGCGGTACATTCTGAAATGCCGCGCGGCGTGTACCTTTGAAAAAAAAACGGACAATACCAACACACAAAAGTGCTCGTACCGAAGCTAAAAAACCAAAACCGCGGTGTTTGTTGTCACTGGCGCAAGGGAAGCTTGCTATGATCGCGTTTGTCATAAACGCTTGTTTGATTACAAACTTACAAACATATTGTACGATTGAAAATATTCTTTTGGTGAAAATTGCGTTTTTTATTAACTTTGGAAATCATATCATTTATAATACATTGCTTTCATCATAAGACTTTCTTTTGTGCTGACGTTATAAATAAACAAAGTCGATGTTATGAATTGAAAAAGGTTCTACCATTGTTATATTCTTTAGTAAGAAAGGCTCTATCTCACCCCAGGTGGGATTAAATCGGGTTTTTGGAGATGTATTGACATTTATGTAAAGCAGTGATTCTCAACCGTTTTCGTTCCATTATCCCTCCTGTTCCAATTCCTGTTTGAAAGCATGCAAATACTCAGAGTTTTATTGATTTTATGTATACTTTTTTAAAGCTGTCAACAATTCATTAATTTGGTAGCTTTTTTTGAAAAAGGTTCGATAAAAAAATCATTTTCGCTTTTTGAATACCCCTGACTAAAGGCGGTTTTGAAAACAGAAAAAAAAAACAAATTGTTTACCTATTTGACCTTTTCAAGAAAAAAATACAGAATTATACATTTCGAAAAATGTTTCAGAAATTTCCAATATTTTCAAAAATAGAGACAAAATGCACAAAGTTGAAAAAAATTGAAAATATTCAAAATTTGATCAGGTTTTCTATCAAATGAATACACAAAACTCACTAAAATTGATGAAAAATAATTCTTTTCTAATAAACAAATGCACTTCTCGTGATCGAACTAAATTCAAATATTATAGAAAATTACATCATCATTACAAATCTTATAAATATTTTAAGAACTGTTCATGAACAAGACAATTTTAAAACTTAAAGAAATGAAACGGTTGTGATAAAAAAAATTTTTTTTAATTTGCGAAACATACTGAAATTATTTCAAATAAAAATCAAAATTCGCTCAACATCATTGCCTTGGCGTTCTCGATTGCGAGATTCCTACTCGAAACTAAGTGTCCGAAGGCTTGATTGTTGAGGCAATTGCAAACCTCTTTTTACACCTTAGCTTCCATCCAACCCGGGATTCGAACTGACGACCTTTGGATTGTTAGTGCAACTGCCTACCAGCGACTCCACCGAGGCAGGACCCAGGAAGACGACTCCTACACCTAGACTGAGCTAACGACCTAACCTTTTTAGGTTAGTCCGGGGCCAACATTTACTTCCCGTCCGACGGAAGGCGTAATCAGACAAATCTCGTCTCGAAAAATGCCTCCGGGGCCTTCTGGGATCAAACCTAGGCCGACTGGGTGAGAGGCAACCACGCTTACCCCTACACCACGGGTCCCGGAAATTTGCATTTGTGTGAAAAGTCAAATAAAAAAAAAAGTAACTTAAGTAGAGGGTTAATCCACCTATGAGGTTGATGCCTTTCTCAATATTGAAAAACAGTGAGTTTTTTTTAGATCCGGTTTTAAAAAATACACAAATATCACATAAGTGCTCATAACTTGAGACAGGGTTGCCAGATCTTCAATGTTTTGGACTTGTCGGAAAGATCTTTTGCTCATTTAAAAATTATTTATTTTGTATACATTTTGTAGACAAAATTGCTATAATAAAAGCATTGCAAAAGATTTGAATGTATAAACATCACAGAAGTGGCAGAAATAGTAAGGTTAGTGATAGAATTGAGTATTAATAATGATGTTTGAAAAAAATACATTATAATTTAACTTAAATGTTCTAAAAGGAGTTTCCAACAAGAAGGTGTTATTTTGCGGCAATTTTTTTTAGTTAGTTTTCAGAGATAAATTTAATATGTTGCCATTAAAAAATGTCGACTTCCTGGATCAATATAAATACAGAATATTATTGGTGGGACCTGAAGTGACTGTTGACTGTTGTTTTAATTCTTCAGAACAAAATATGATATTTTCTAGGCTTTTTTCGGTAAATCGAAAAACATGAAGTAAATGTATTATGGGAACATTTCATCACATGAAACTTTGTTTCTAAGGTGTAAACCTATCAAAATCCTAGAGAAGTTTTTAGCAATTTCGTGTTTTAGGGCACCCTAATACTTTTATACGTGAAGGAAAGTCTATGAGGCTCATTCAAGAAGTAAATTTTTGGATTTATTTTATATTCTAATTCAAGTAATTCTTTCTAGTAAGAATGTTAGGGTTTTTAATTAGTTGTAAGATTGAAGCCAGATTTGAAAAATATAAAATTGCTTGATTAAAACAGTTGGCCAAAAATGTCAAATATTCTGGCTGAATAGATAAATCTTATGCCAGGGTCGCTAAACTTTTAAAATTCATGATTAATTGGATGGACTTTCAAATATCACTCGTCCTGAAAAAAGTTCGAAAAATATGCCTGAAGTGGTTTCATCTCATGCCAGGGTTGCCAGATGTTCAAAAATATGACTCGAAATATCTATCCAAATACGAAGACGGTCCTGGAAGTAGTTCCAAAGAGATCACGTCATTCGTCAAAGAAAAATGCGTTTTTTTTTTACTAAATTTCTAATTATGAAACAGGGTTGCCAGATCTTAATTTTTCACTTTGTTATGAAATATTGATTCTTTTTTGGTATTTTTGATAAAATTTAAGTAGTGGTTGCACCAAACAAGTGGAACATATTCCAACAATCTGGCATCACTGCCAAGTAACAACATGGCATAAGATGACGGTCTTTCTGTGTTTTGACATAGTGTGTAGTTAGTTTCAAGTTTCATCTAATTCAGAGAGTTTTAAAATCTGAAAGTGAAATCCAATTTATTCGTGACTTCTAATGGAACTGCTTTCGAGATAACTCCAAAAGCAACCAAAATGTCCCAGCGTAAAGCAGACCAGCAGAGTACAAACAGACAAAGATTCCAACCTGGTCATTGTCGTCGTCGTCTTTGGTCCTCAGGAGGAAGCTGTCCACCATATCGTCCTGTTTCGTCCAATTTGAGGGTGAAGGGGGTGGGGTCCGTTGAGATGGGATTTGAATACACCAGACCAGAACGAGGGCTTCCCGGAAAATGCCAGGGGGTAAAGGTAGGTAAAGCGATAGGCTTCACCAAGAGTACGGTCATGATGTTATTGCAGTGATTATTTTCCTTGAGTTTATTAAATTAAGAGCACTTGAGCACATGTTTGCCGAGGAGGGGGGTTCTCAGGGGGTCTTCAACGACGACGGAGAGTGTATTTCAGCGCCGAAGGAGGAACGATAATTAGGGAGTCGTTTAGGGGGGAGGCGGTCTGGTCAGTTGGGGGTAGGTCTGTCTTTGAGGGTTATTGGGCTGTGTTCATTTCTGCTGGAGCGGAAGCACGAATGATGAAGTCGGAAGCTGTCAAATGAAATGGAGCTTTGGATGATTTAATTGCTCAACACAACAATGAGCTAATCTGTTTTGGAGAGGATCTGGGTCAGATTTGCTTTGGAAACAATGAATTTGAAGAACGTGGGAAATTCAAAAGTGATGCTTCAGAATATTTGCTAGTTTATCGTTTAACTCAAATTTGAATAATCCTCGTCTACCGTACGATCTGCCATGTTTCCACTAATTCTATTATCCTAAACTATCCCTTTGCCTCCACAACCATCACGCAGCGGAACCACCACCCATGAAACAAAATGCAAATTATCTCATCCTGTCTGGCAACCCTTCCCCCTGTGTCCCCAAAATCCCGGCAAGTTGTTTATTATCTGTCGAGGGACCCACTCTCTGTGTGTGTGTGTGTGTGTTTACCCACACGTGTATCCGTCCGGTCGACGGACGTGGATGACCCCTTCTCTGGATCCCTGCTGCCAATTCCAATTCCTACGCCCAGTCCTTGGTCGCCAATTCCGGTAGACCGTTTATTTGGCAAATGTGTGGCCAACCTAGGTCAGCCGGGAGGACCTGGATGTTCTGGGAGTGATTCTTTGGAAAATGTTTAAAAAATATTGAGCTCTTATTAAAAAATACCAAATTATTATTAAGTTACAACATTTCAAAAATATCCTGAATATTTACGAGAAAACGTGGCTTAAAAAGTGGCATTTCAGAGAAAAACGTGTATTTTGTCTTTTTTAATCTCGCCTCAACAGTCATTGGTAAAAAAACAAATTGTAGATGGCTACAATAGGTCGAAAGCAATGAGGTCAAAAGGACCAAAGGAATGCCAAAAATTACGAAAGTATTTAAAGTCGAAATTGCAAAAATAAATGGTATGAAATTTGTGGCATGTTTGATAATTGAAAATCGCAAAAAAAAATAAAGTTTGCAAAATATCAATTTATGATAGTATTTTTTTTGTATGACTTTTTGTCCTGTAACTCCAGCGTTCAAAATTTGTAAAAAGATTCAAAAGTCAAAGCAATGAATTCTGAATAGTTTACAATCGATTTTTCAGGCCCCCCCCTGATTGTGCAGGGAAATTTCGGACCCGTATTATTTTGTTTGACCATTAGGGTGACCTACCGCGTGTTAGGGTGGTCCAAAAATGGTAATATTCGTTGATTATTGTAAAAACCACTTTAAAAAAAAATCATAACTCCACGCCATTTCAACCGATTTTAGCTGTATTGGACGCAAATGAAAGGTTATAAGATAGCTATTTTCACTAAAACTGCGATAACGTTGAAATTTGAGCGATGACCTATACATGTTTGGGTACCAAAAGTTGCGTCATTTAATTTCGAAAATTTTGCCCGTTTTCGTCATTTTCCCATTTTTGCGCGTGGCTGGTCGAAAACCCCAAGTTTTATTTCCAAAAAATCGTATCTTTGAATATTTAAAACATAACTTAATCATTTTTTGATATGTTATGTAAAAATTTCCGAGAAATCCGGTAAAAATATTTTCAGACATAGGCTTTTTGGTCCCGAGACCTTCAAAACAGCATTTTAAGTCTTCATACGACCTTCTCAAATGCTTAGCTAGATATTTAAAACTTCAAACTATTTTTCCTAAAAAGCTATCTTATACCCTTTCATTTGCGTCCAACACAGTTAAAATCGGTTGTTTTTTTGCAAAAATCGACGAAATTGGCCATTTTTAAGACCACCCTAACACGGCGTGGGTAGGGTTACCAGGTCAAAATATGAAAAATCTGAAATTTAAAGGTTTGTAAAATAAAGATGGTTTAACTGATGTTATGGCCAAGAAGAAGAAACACATCTTATTTTTTTATTTTCAATTTAATTCGTTCATTCCAATTAAAAAATTGTTCAAAATGGACATGAAGTGAAAAATCTGTCATAATCGTAGGTCGTAGGTCACCCTTATGGCCAAACAAAAAATACGGGTCTAATTATTTCGTCCAAGGAACCCCTAGAAAAAAAAACTTTTTTTTTCGTATCATGCTGTTTTTGTGGGGAATTGCTGAATATTTATTCATACGAAGTTTTTTTTACTAACCATATGATTGTTAAATCAACGGACCTTTTTTGAAATGTGAATTTCAAGGCAGATAATATTTTACAGAATACTGAAACTTAAAAAAAACACCCTTTTTTCAGCCGGACCCTAAGATGACAGTTTTCGTGAGTTTCGCGTATTCACCGACAGATGGCCAGTGGGCCTCGTCAGAGTCCGCCCATTAAATACGCAACTCAAAATTTGCATGAGATTCTTTGTTTTTGCACGCTCACTTCAACTGTTCTAGACTAATATTTGAACGTGGCGTATCTCTAAACAAGTTTTTCATGAAAATGATTCCAGACTGCTTATTTTGTCGTTTTAAACCGAAACAAGGTAGAAACTATATTTATTCAAACTATTCGCCATTTTCAAAAGTTTGGCTAGATAATATCAAAGTCCGCCATCTTAGGCCCACTGGGCCCACAAAAAGAGTTACGCTCAGTTTGTATGGGAGCTGTCAACATGCTCCCGGGCTGCCTTTTTTACTTTTCTAACTCTTTCAATCCAAAAAATGATATGTCATTTTGACAAAGAACTTTGTCCTAAGGTTTCTATACGTGGTGTCAATCAAAATTTTCGCGAAGCGAAAACGTTACGTGCGAATTCCCCTCTCGGCAAATTTCCCCTCTTTTTGGTGCACGCTGGTTGGATGAAATAACGTTTCCCAATCAGTCAATCGAGAGACGTGAGATTGATGTATCTAAAATCACCCCCACTCCACCTCATAATTTTCGGATCGTCGACGAGCCAACAAAACTCGGCTCGGTCGGTCCCGAAAATTCATTCTATTGCTGGATGTCGACGAGAACACATCAGAAGCAGATGGCCTGGTGGCCCGGCAGCAGACGGCCTGGAGGTCTGGGAGCAGATAGCTTGGAGGCAAGGACCAGCTATGACATGGCAGTCGCGGGAGTCGATCATTGGAACTGGCCACCACCTGGACTGGAGTGGCCGGAGGCCCCGGGGATGTTCCGATGGGGGGACATTTGCCGAACCATAAGAGTTGGGGCAATATGGGTATCAAACTTTATGGTTTTTGATACTGAATATGAAATTTGACATTTCGGCAGTAGTGGCCACAATCCGGAGTGGCCGGAGGCCCCGGGGATGTTTCGATGGGGGGACATTTGCCGAACCATAAGAGTTGGGGCAATATGGGTATCAAACTTTATGGTTTTTGATACTGAATATGAAATTTGACATTTCGGCAGTAGTGGCCACAATCCGGAGTGGCCGGAGGCCCCGGGGATGTTCCGATGGGGGGACATTTGCCGAAGTTGGGGCAATATGGGTATCAAACTTTATGGTAATTATGAATCTAGTGAATCTTGGGAAATTTGGACCAGACAATGTAATCGAAAATTTCAACAACCATCTTGCAAAGTTCTTTGTCATACTGGTCATGTGTAACATAACCACCTGCACCTTTTTTGTCTCTCGCCCTTGTCACGGTCAAGGATGGAGGGAGATCAATAAAACTTTATTATATTTTTTTTTATAAAAAAAAATAATCTGAACTGTTTCTCAAATTGCTTTAGGGTTTGTTCAAACACAATGAAACAAGCTTAAACCTTTCAAGCCTGAATTTTGAAAAAAAATTGAGTTAATTATGGAAAATTCTTATGATCATACGAAAATTATAGGCTATTTTTGAAAATTTTCATTTTTGGGTCATATATGACCCATCAGGCCTGAAAGGGTTAAAGGGAATTTGTGACTTTGTAGTGCTGTTTGCATTGAAATGTTTATTTGTATGGAAAGTTTGTTCAAAAATGCAAAATTTTGTGTATCACAATAAATACAAATTTCTACAGTGTAACCTATGGTCATAAATTTCAGACAAAACTGTTTCTTGAGATGGGATTTTCTGATCGATTTGGTGTCTTCGGTAAAGTTGTAAATTATAATACGGACTGTTTAGAAAAAAAAAAGTTAAACTCTTAAAAAATAACCTTTTCTTTATTTAACTTTTTTCACTTAGAGTTGGATTCCAAAAATATGTAATTTTTAATTTTCAAAAATTTTCAACATTTTTATGGGACTCAAAAATATGCCTTTAAAGAAATAGTGCATGATGGTGCAAAATCTGGTTCCAGCATTATGATTTTTTGAAAACTGATTTTATTTTTGAAAAAATATCGAAATGTTCACCGTTTTGGAGTTTTAGTCACTTTTAAGATATAATCTCGAGTAATTTCAGCAATGTTCGTTTTTTTAAAAGACTTTATGAAGAAATGCCACCCATGAAATAGTAGTTTATGCAACAAGTTGCAAAATGTAGTTTTTTTCAGCACGAGTCGTTCAAGTTCAAGTTTTGTAACGAGTTCCATACAACATTTTTTGCAATTCCAAATGTTCATTATTTTGTCAATAAACGTTCAAATTTAAAAAAAAAAATGTTGAAAATTATTACTTTTCGAAACTAATGCTGAAAAGTTCAACTTTTCAGTACTCATTTCAGTGCTGAAATAGTAGTTTTTGCAATTCCGTCGTGAAACTACTTACTTTTCCTGTCATTCTTGAACGACGAAATAGCCTACTTTTCTGTACCAAAAATAACAGAATCGAATAGCAACACTTTTCAGAATAAATGCTGAAAAGTTCTACTTTTCAGCACCGAAATGGGTGCTGAAAAGTTGAACTTTTCAGCACTTGTTTTGAAAAGTAACACTTTTCAACATTTCATTGATTTAAACGATTTATTGACAAAATACATTAAAATTCGATTTAAAATTTCACTCAATGGGTGTTTTTCGAAATTGCAAAAAATGTTGTATGGAACTCGTTGCAAAACTTGATTTTTCAGCACTCGGCGTATTTATCCAACTCGGTGAACCTCGTTGGATAAATGTACGACTCGTGCTGAAAAAATCGTCTTTTTGCAACTTGTTGCATAAACTACTACTATGCAACAAGTTGCAAAAAGAGGATTTTTTCAGCACGAGTCGTACATTTATCTAACGAGGTTTACCGAGCCTCACAATGAATTGGAATCGATGAAAATGAGTTTTTTTAGTGCCAACTGAAGATATCTGAAAAGCTATTAGTTTGATTCTCAATTTAAAAATTAATCTTTTGGGACATTTTCTGGTTTTTTCCATTAAAATAATTTCAGAATCTTAAAATATGGTCTAAATTTTGAAATGAGAAAAATTGTCTATTAGTATTGGTATTTTTGTATTTTAAAATTTTGATAATTATTTTTATCGAGAAGATCAAAAAATTTCACTAAGATCATTTCAATATTTATTGGAATCATTAAAAATTCTTACCGGCCCTTTGAAAAAAAAATTGCTGATATTTTCTCTAAATATTTATACGTTTATTTAAACAGTTTTGAGAAACTGAGAGTTTCATCCAAAGTTGGATACTTTTTCAAAAGGTTCCAATGTACATAGGAAATCAATGGCGCAATGGTGGTTTTGTAAAATTAATCTAGATTTCATGATGTTTCAAGGCCAATTTTCAAAATTTTTATGCAAAAAGTTAAACAAAATGATACTTATCAATAACAAAATATCATAGAACTCTTTAAAATATTATTTCCCAGAATATAACAGTCCTTTGTTCGATCTGTTTGCCCATAATTTGTAAACTTGTTAAAAGCCCAAAAGTGTCCTTTTTGATTAAAACATCAATGATAAACTTTTACAAAGCTTTTTTAACAATTAACAATCTAGTTTTTTATATGAAAATTAAATTTTGTAGCTCTTATTATTTGTTCATGTTTGTTCAATGAAAATTCCTATTTTTTTGCAATAATTACTTTGACTGTACACCCTGATTTTTTGGAAACATCTTTTCTAGTTTCATCCCAACATAAAGACACAATTTGAAACATTCGAAAATTGTGTCTTCTCCAGAGAATCCCCCCTGTTTGACCGAAATTTGGTTTCTGCTGACCACGAACTTTGTGCGCCAAAAATTGAGATTTTTCGGTGCCATGAATAGCAAATGAGGTTAGAAGAAAAAAAAGTGCAAGAATCCTGGACAATTTAGCCTTATCTGGTATTTCATTAAATTGTGGAAACACGATAGCAGCAGCACTTGGTGGGTGGCCCGTTTAAATGCGCAAGATTTATTAGCAATATTGGCCCGTTCATGTAACACACTCGAAAGCCGGAAACGGTTCCAGCGTGTGAAATGGATGGAAAATTGCTTTACGATGCCCGGTGCTATTAAATTTCAAAATTTCAATAGGCCATTCAGCAGCACAGAACAAACAGCCGACCGAGCGGGTCCGGATTGACATAATTATACGCCTGAATCGCAGCTAATCATCGCCCCTTTCCCCGTGCGTTAACTGTGAACATCAACAACCAGCGCGGTGGCGGTCCACCAACTAGTCGGGGCAGTTTCAACAACCAATTAAACTTTGACCAACATACGTGTCCCGATGCTGGCGAGAGTCGATTAGATTAGGGTGGTTCAGTTTTGAGTTTTGTCGACTTCTTCGAAGTCACGTCTGAGTGAAGTGCACGTCAAGTGCGCCAACTGTGGAGGTAAAAACGCAGCATAACTTCCGACTGCTTCGCAGCTCACATCTGCCATCCTAATCCCTCGGCACTCGATATCTCGATAACCAGCTGGGGTCCAGTCGCGCACTATTGTGCGAGTCAATAATTAATTTCCAATCCTGCGTCCAGAACCTAACCCCTATCATCCGGTACTGGTGGTGATGGTTCAGCCGGGCACATCACACGGATCATCAGCCGCGGCCGTTTCACGTAACGCGGCCATTACGGGGCCACGGTCGTCGGGATATTCTATGATGATGGCATGTCCGGAGAGAAAGGGTCGTTTGATAATTATTGACCGAATTGATCCGCGGTTGGCTTTTGTGTGCGATGGAATGGGATTTAATTCGGTTAAAATTTGATTCGCGGAATGACGCTGAAATTGGATCAGATTTCATTTGGATTGTGGTTTGCAAATTGATACTTCTGAATACTCCTAAAATGCACTCAAATTATTGCAAAGTGTTGATTTGTCTGGTTTGTGTCCTTGTTGACCATTATGTCAAAAGCTCAATGACCTAACTATGTTGACCATGTTGGCGAGCACCCGCTCGTATCTTCCTCTATGTCTAGGCGGGGCCCGATAATGCCCAAAGACCTCAGAATTTGACCGCCAGGTTCTTTGCCATTCTGAATTAGGTTATTGGAAGCAGCGAAATGACCTTATATCCTAATATCAAATGATACTTTCTCATAATTTCACTGCCGGCCAGCGTGTTTTTTTGTTGAGACATCCACCAAATAGATTATTTTAAATGAAAAAAAGCGACTTCAACAAAACTCACCTAGATACGAGCAGCAGTGCAAACTTTCAGTCGTATTCTGCAAATTTAATTACCCACGTCAAGCCATTGACTTTTACTGACAAACAACAACAGGGGGGTGCACAAACAAACAAACCCCGCACAAACACACCCAACTAACTCATCAGCGTATTCGCGTCCCATTTGCCTCGACAAACGACAACAATAAACAACCAGATTTTCTAACCCTTCTCTCTTCCCCCATTGCCCGTTTGTTATTGCAGAGTTTCTCCAAACGCACCTGAAAAACGTCCTCGCCAGTCACCAGCAGCAGCAGCCGGAATATGTGACGGTCGCACCGTCCGGAACGTCAAATGTGACTGGCGGCGGCGGCGGCCATCAACCGATGGCTGGGTCGTCATCGTCGTCCCAACCACCTCCGTACCATCAGCAGAGCTCGCCATTTTACTCCAGCAGCAGTGGGAAAGGGTCCACCATTTCGTCGACCGCCCTCGGCAGCAGCACATTCCGGTCCGGGTCGGTCAGCGGGGGAGGTAGGTTTGATGAAACGATTGGGGAAGGGTTTGTGTCTCGGCTCTCGAAATTTCCTTCTGATCTTTCAAGTCAATACACTCACCAACTGGTTAATTTATTTATGCTAATATACCAAATCCAAATTCCTAAAATTTTGGATTCCTAAATCCTGAATTCAATTAGAAAATCATGTTCCGAATCTAAGCCCTAATCCTGGTTCCTAGTTCCTAATTTCTGTTTTCCAAATTTCTAATTCCAAAGTTCCAAATTTTTAAATTTACAAATCTCCTAATTTCCATTTTTTCCAAATTTCCAATTTTCTCATTTTCCAAATTTCTAATTTTAAAATTTTTGTGTTTCACAATTTTTCAAGTTTACAAATTTTCAAATTCCCAAACTTCCAAATTTCTAATTTTCTAATTTTTCAACATTCCGAATTTCCAAATGTTCAAATTTCCAAATTTTCAAATTTAATGATTTCCTAATTTCCTATTTTCTTAATTTCCTAATTTTCTAATTTCCTAATTTCCTTATTTCCTAATTTCTTAATTTCCTAATTACTTAATTTCCTAATTTATTAGTTTCCTGATTTCCTAATTTCCTAAATTCTCAATTTCCGAATTTGCAAATTTCCAAATTTCTAAATTTCCAAATTTCCAAATTTCCTAATTGATTAATTTCCTAATTTCCTAATTTCCTAATTTCCTAATTTCCTAATTTCCTAATTTCCTGATTTCCTAATTTCCTAATTTCCTAATTTCCTAATTTCCTAATTTCCTTATTTCCTAATTTCCTAATTTCCTTATTTCCTAATTTCGTAGTTTTCTTTTTTCCTAATTTCCAAATTTTCTTATACAGTCGACTCTCTGGCTGTCGATCTTCTCGATATCAATAATTCTCCATCTATCGATGAATTCTTCAGTCCCTTCAATCTGCATACTTCAATTATCTTCATTCCTCGATATTTTCCCTTGCTTGAAGGATCTCTTGCTCGACGGTCCCTTGGATTCTGTTTGCTTTAAAAATCTCTTCCGGTTGTCAATAATTTCACTTTCTCATGGCTTGCATAGACATTTTTCTTGGCGAAACGATGCTTTGAAGGGTGTTTGACATTAGTTTGTTTTTGTTTGATGGACGTTGCCATGATTCTCTCCCATAGCTGGGTATCAAGAAAAAAATATTTTCAATCGAGTCTTCATTTTGCATCGTTCTGTAATCTGATGATTCTCTTCCTCGACGGTCCCTTGGATATTGATAACCAGAGAGTCGACTGAATTCTAATTTCCTATTTTGAAATTTTCTTATTTTCCTAATTTCCTTATTTCCTAATTTCCTAATTTCCTAATTTCCTAATTTTCCAATTATCTAATTTCCTAATTTCCAAATTTCCTCATTTCCTAATTTCCTCATTTCCTAATTTCCTCATCTCCTAATTTCCTCATTTCCTAATTTCCTCATTTCCTAATTTCCTTATTTCTTAATATCCCAATTTCCTAATTTCCTAATTAAGAAATTTCCTGATTTCTTAATTTCCTAGTTTCTTAATTTCTTAATTTCCTTATTACTTAATTTCCTAATTTCCCAATTTCCTAATTTCCTAATTTCCTAATTTCCTAATTTCCTTATTTCCTTATTTCCTTATTTCCTTATTTCCTTATTTCCTTATTTCCTTATTTCCTTATTTCCTTATTTCCTTATTTCCTTATTTCCTTATTTCCTTATTTCCTTATTTCCTTATTTCCTTATTTCCTTATTTCCTTATTTCCTTATTTCCTTATTTCCTTATTTCCTTATTTCCTTATTTCCTTATTTCCTTATTTCCTAATTTCCTAATTTCCTTATTTCCTAATTTCCTTATATCCTAATTTCGCAATTTTCTTTATTCCTAATTTCCAAATTTTCTAATTTTCTAATTTACTATTTTCCAATTTTCTTATTTTCCTAATTTCCTTATTTCCTAATTTCTTAATTTTCCAATTATCTAATTTCCTAATTTCCAAATTTCCTCTTTTTTAATTTCCTTATTTCTTAATATCCTAATTTCCTAATTTCCTTATTAAGAAATATCCTGATTTCTTAATTTCCTAGTTTCTTAATTTCTTAATTTCCTTATTTCTTAATTTCCCAATTTCCTTATTTCCTAATTTCCTAATTTACTAATTTCCTAATTTCCTAATTTCCTAATTTCTCAATTTCCTAATTTCCTAATTTCCTGATTTCCTAATTTCCCAATTTCCTAATTTCCTAATTTCCTAATTTCCTAATTTCCTAATTTCCTAATTTCCTAATTTCCTAATGTCCTAATTTCCTAATTTCCTAATTTCCTAATTTCCTAGTTTCCTAATTTCCTAATTTCCTTGTTTCCTAATTTCCTAGTTTTCTAATTTCCTAATTTCCTAATAAGCTTATTTCCTATTTTCCTTATTTCCTAATTTCCTTATTTCCTTATTTCCTAATTTCCTTATTT
Source organism: Culex quinquefasciatus (assembly GCF_015732765.1). Lineage (NCBI taxonomy): Eukaryota > Metazoa > Arthropoda > Insecta > Diptera > Culicidae > Culex > Culex quinquefasciatus. The sequence goes on from NC_051861.1 coordinate 103,599,041, forward strand.
CCTAATTTCCTAATTTCCTAATTTCCTAATTTCCTAATTTCAATTTTTCAATTTTTCAATTTTTCAATTTTTCAATTTTTCAATTTTTCAATTTTTCAATTTTTCAATTTTTCAATTTTTCAATTTTTCAATTTTTCAATTTTTCAATTTTTCAATTTTTCAATTTTTCAATTTTTCAATTTTCAGTTTTTCAATTTTTCAATTTTTCAATTTTTCAATTTTTCAATTTTTCAATTTTTCAATTTTTCAATTTTTCAATTTTTCAATTTTTCAATTTTTCAATTTTTCAATTTTTCAATTTTTCAATTTTTCAATTTTTCAATATTTCAATTTTTCAATTTTTCAATTTTTCAATTTTTCAATTTTTCAATTTTTCAATTTTTCACAAGGAGCGGCCGTGGCTGACTGGTTACGGTGTTCGCCTTATAAGCGAATGGTTCTGGGTTCGATGCCCATCTGCTCCCAACGAGAAAGCTAAGAACATATTAATTTGAAATGATGAATGTGAACGAAAAATCAAAGTCGCTCGAGGCGGGGTTCGATCCTCCGTCCTTTGGATTGGTAAGCAAAAATGCTAACCACTAGGCCATGACGACTTGGTGAGCGTAGACTGGAATTAGAAATACTGTTACAGAGAGCGAGTTGTGGCGCTATAACCACGGCAAAAATAGTGTCCAGGGCATTCGTGGAAATACAATGTCCCATCCCAGAGGGTCCCGGAGTACCAAACCTTCTTAGCATGGTGCTCCCAACGAATACAACCAAATCTCGGAGCGTATGGTGGTGTGTCCCCACGCTTCTTCCTCCCCTGTCGATTCAGAATTGTGTTGTTGTTCGAACACTTTGTGCTCAAACTCAACCCAATTACGAGTCATCTCTGCGATACGGCTTTACGCAAAAGGCCTGGCCGCTTTAACGCTTGTGATGTTTCAATGCATTTTCAATGCAATGGCGCACTACAAGTGTTAATAAATGACAAGAAGAGTGCTAGGCGTCATCTAACCTAAGGCACTCTCCAGGATCCCTTCGAAAGATTGGCTGCGCTAGGGTCTGATTAGATTAGATTAGATTAGATTCAATTTTTCAATTTTTCAATTTTTCAATTTTTTAATTTTTCAATTTTTCAATTTTTCAATTTTTAAATTTTTCAATTTTTCAATTTTTCATTTTTTTTAATTTTTCCATTTTTTCAATTTTTTAATTTTTCAATTTTTCAATTTTTCAATTTTTCAATTTTTCAATTTTTCAATTTTTCAATTTTTCAATTTTTCAATTTTTCAATTTTTCAATTTTTCAATATTTCAATTTTTCAATTTTTCAATTTTTCAATTTTTCAATTTTTCAATTTTTCAATTTTTCAATTTTTTAATTTTTCAATTTTTCAATTTTTCAATTTTTTAATTTTTCAATTTTTTAATTTTTCAATTTTTCAATTTTTCATTTTTCAATTTTTCAATTTTTCAATTTTTCAATTTTTCAATTTTTCAATTTTTCAATTTTTCAATTTTTAATTTTTCAATTTTTCAATTTTTCAATTTTTCAATTTTTCAATTTTTCAATTTTTCAATTTTTCAATTTTTCAATTTTTCAATTTTTCAATTTTAAATTTTTCAATTTTTCAATTTTTCAATTTTTCAATTTTTCAATTTTTCAATTTTTCAATTTTTCAATTTTTTAATTTTTCAATTTTTCAATTTTTTAATTTTTTAATTTTTCAATTTTTCAATTTTTCAATTTTTCAATTTTTCAATTTTTCAATTTTTTAATTTTTCAATTTTTCAATTTTTCAATTTTTCAATTTTTCAATTTTTCAATTTTTCAATTTTTCAATTTTTCAATTTTTCAATTTTTCAATTTTTCAATTTTTCAATTTTTCAATTTTTCGATTTTTCAATTTTTCAATTTTTCAATTTTTTAATTTTTCAATTTTTCACTTTTTCAAGTTTTTAATTTTTCAATTTTTTAATTTTTTAATTTTTCACTTTTTAAAGTTTTTAATTTTCCTATTTTCCTATTTTCCAGTTTCAAAATTTTTTTTTTTAATTTACAATTATCCAACATTTTAAAATTTACAACTTTCCAACTTTTCAATTTTCCAAATTTACATTTCCTTAGTCCTTAGTCCTTAGTCCTTAGTCCTTAGTCCTTAGTCCTTAGTCCTTAGTCCTTAGTCCTTAGTCCTTAGTCCTTAGTCCTTAGTCCTTAGTCCTTAGTCCTTAGTCCTTAGTCCTTAGTCCTTAGTCCTTAGTCCTTAGTCCTTAGTCCTTAGTCCTTAGTCCTTAGTCCTTAGTCTTAGCCTTTAGTCCTTAGTCCTTAGTCCTTAGTCCTTAGTCCTTAGTCCTTAGTCCTTAGTCCTTAGTCCTTAGTCCTTAGTCCTTAGTCCTTAGCCTTAGTCCTTAGTCTTAGTCCTTAGTCCTTAGTCCTTAGTCCTTAGTCCTTAGTCCTTAGTCCTTAGTCCTTAGTCCTTAGTCCTTAGTCCTTAGTCTTAGTCCTTAGTCCTTAGTCTTAGTCCTTAGTCCTTAGTCTTAGTCCTTAGTCCTTAGTCCTTAGTCCTTAGTCCTTAGTCCTTAGTCCTTAGTCTTAGTCCTTAGTCTTAGTCCTTAGTCCTTAGTCCTTAGTCTCTAGTCTTAGTCCTTAGTCCTTAGTCCTTAGTCCTAGTCTCCTTAGTCCTAGTCCTTAGTCCTAGTCTCTAGTCCTTAGTCCTTAGTCCTTAGTCTTAGTCCTTAGTCTCTAGTCCTAGTCCTAGTCCTTAGTCCTTAGTCCTTAGTCCTTAGTCCTTAGTCCTAGTCCTTAGTCCTTAGTCTTAGTCCTTAGTCCTTAGTCCTTAGTCTTAGTCTTAGTCTAGTCCTTAGTCCTTAGTCCTTAGTCCTTAGCCCTTAGTCCTTAGTCCTTAGTCCTTAGTCCTTAGTCCTTAGTCCTTAGTCCTTAGTCCTTAGTCCTTAGTCCTTAGTCCTTAGTCCTTAGTCCTTAGTCCTTAGTCCTTAGTCCTTAGTCCTAAGTACGAATATACTACAAATTTTAATATCATCAAAATAAGTATTTTTATTACTTTATTCGCCAGCAATTGTTGTGTTTATGTAAAAATCCACTACCTTCAACATCACAAATAACTCTCTTCAATCACCGATCAGATAAAACCCACTCCGTCAAGAGTGCTCCGCTCGACTGACGTTGATTAAAAATGCAACAATACTCTGACGGTTATCCTTCATCCTGACATCCAATATTTCAATAACCCATCCAAGCGTGAATATGTTTGCTCAGTTCGTGCAAATGCAGTGCCAGAGAAGCACAGCGAGCGACTGGATTTATCATTTATCGAAATGCGAAAAATTGCAAATGGTAGTGTCCTGTCACCAATAATAGAGTTTTACCCTGGTGTACGTGAGAAAGTCAGTGAAAGAGAGATAGAGAGAAAGAGTGCCAATCCTTTCGGAACGAGCTGAAGGACGATAAATTGATTGCATTAGCACTTTTTTTTTTTTTGCTCGATATCAGCATTTCCAAGAACAAAAGAGTACAGTCCTTTGGACAAGGATAACGAGTAATAAGAGGGAGGGGGAGACAAAAAAGTTGAGTACTCTTTCACATATAAATTTAATCATATTTCATAGCGGAATGCTGATCAAAGGCAATGCCTCTCCCCCCTTAATCAACGCCATCTGCATAGCAGTACAGTGGGAAATGCATCACTACTCGAGTTCAATTTGTGCTCTTGTAAAATGCTCAAGACAACTAGGGTAGACGACCCTATCCTGCTGTCTTCAAAACTAAATTTACAGTTTCGTGTTTCATTTGCTTCATTTAGCTTGACAGGTGTCGAAAAAATCTTCAAAAAGGGTAAAAATCCCAAGAATTGAACTCTCTCCAAAAAGTTTTCCTGAAAAAAGTTCCACAATTGGACCTCTCACCGTAATCCGCACTATTTGCTTGGTTGTCGTCAACTATTTTATTGGAAAGAAAGTCGAAGAATGGTGAGATGGGACAGCCCACTGCAGCCCAAGGAGGAAAAACGAGGATGCGAAAAATGAGCTGGATTGCATCGCAGTGATTGAATTGCACCTCCCGGCAGAGATTGCGACGTGGTTGTTAGGGTAATTGAGGAGTACATTGATGGTGGCGAACTTGAGAAGATGAAAAATGCACTGCAAGTCAATTTCAAGAAAATTTAAATTTAATGAGATATTATTAAGAGAGTGCTTAAGATGTACGATTAAGATTGGAATTTAAGGTTAGGATTAAGGTTAGGAACTTGGACGAAGATTTGAGATTATGATTTGAGCTTCAGAATCAACATTAGTATTAAGTATTAGGATTTAGGATTAAAGATTGAGGAATAGGATTTTGGATTGTGGATTTTGGATTTTGGATTTTAAATTTTGGATTTAGGATTTAGAATTTAGGATTCAGGATTAGGATTTATGATTTAGGATTTAGGATTTAGGATTATGGATTTTGGATTTCGGATTTTAGATTTTGGATTCAGGATCTAGAATTTAGAATTTAAGATTTAGGATATAAGATATAGTATTAAGGATATAGGATTTAGGATTAGGATTAGGATTTTGGATTAGGATTAGGATTAGGACAAGAATAAGGATATAGGATTTCATATAGTTCGAGGATTTTGAATAGGGATTTGGATGGAAAATTAGGGTTTAGGTTAGAATTTTTGATTTATGATTGGGATTTTGGGTTAGGATTCAGGCCGAGGATTAAAGAATATAAGATTAGGATTTTAGATTCGGAATAAGGTTTAGATTTAGGATTTGGATTTAGAGATCAACATTTAGGAATTGGAATTTGGATTTAGGGTAAGAATTTTCGGATTGGACTAAATTTAATTTTCATTTTTAATTTAAAGTGTTAAATAATAGACTTTAAAGAATAATTTAGTATTAAAACCATAAATAAATGCATTTCCAAACAACTTTCCGAAACACTTAACGTTACCAACTTCCACTATTTAATTATTCAAAAATTGATTATTGACGCCAAAAGTTTGCCCGAACCACCCCCTTGCTCCAACTCTTCAATGATTGATGGCGCTGATCGAGATGTGGCACGTGCTTCATTATTCAGCGATGAGGAGCCTCCAAGAGTGAGTGACGCGGTAATTCAACTTGAGCGGCTCCGGAACGGAAGTTTGCTTTAGTGTTTTCCGGAAAATCCGGCACCGGGTGAGGAAGAGAGAGAGGAGTGTGTATTGTTTGCACTTTGAGAGCGCGAGAGAGGCTTCCTTAAAGCGGTTTCGCGAAAGTGGTTTGCACTAATTGAGCTCGTTAAAGATAGATTACCGAACCAGTTTGAAGTTTCATCGCTGGGGGTTTAGTTTTTGGGAGAAGTTTTTTGATGGAAATAAGTATCAAATTGGGGGGAAGCTTACGATATGGCTTGGTTGCAAATTTTGTTGTATTCTGAGTTGTTTTAGAGTTTAAGATTTGAGAGTATGCTTTAGGATCTAGGAGTATATGTTAGGATTAGTATTTAGGATTTAGGATTGATAATTTAAGACTTGGATTAGAATTTATGATTTATGATTTATGATTTATGATTTATGATTAATGATTTATGATTTATGATTTATGATTTATGATTAATGATTTATGATTTATGATTTATGATTTATGATTTATGATTTATGATTTATGATTTATGATTTATGATTTATGATTTATGATTTATGATTTATGATTTATGATTTATGATTTATGATTTATGATTTATGATTAATGATTTATGATTTATGATTTATGATTTATGATTAATGATTAATGATTTATGATTTATGATTTATGATTTATGATTTATGATTTATGATTTATGATTTATGATTTATGATTTATGATTTATGATTTATGATTTATGATTTATGATTTATGATTTATGATTTATGATTTATGATTTATGATTTATGATTTATGATTTATGATTTATGATTTATGATTTATGATTTATGATTTATGATTTATGATTTATGATTTATGATTAATGATTAATGATTTATGATTTATGACTTATGATTTATGATTTATGATTTATGATTTATGATTTATGATTTATGATTTATGATTTATGATTTATGATTTATGATTTATGATTTATGATTTATGATTTATGATTTATGATTTATGATTTATGATTTATGATTTATGATTTATGATTTATGATTTATGATTTATGATTTATGATTTATGATTTATGATTTATGATTTATGATTTATGATTTATGATTTATGATTTATGATTTATGATTTATGATTTATGATTTATGATTTATGATTTATGATTTATGATTTATGATTTATGATTTATGATTTATGATTTATGATTTATGATTTATGATTTATGATTTATGATTTATGATTTATGATTTATGATTTATGATTTATGATTTATGATTTATGATTTATGATATGATTTATGATTTATGATTATGATTTATGATTTATGATTTATGATTTATGATTTATGATTTATGATTTATGATTTATGATTTATGATTTATGATTTATGATTTATGATTTATGATTTATGATTTATGATTTATGATTTATGATTTATGATTTATGATTTATGATTTATGATTTATGATTTATGATTTATGATTTATGATTTATGATTTATGATTTATGATTTATGATTTATGATTTATGATTTATGATTTATGATTTATGATTTATGATTTATGATTTATGATTTATGATTTATGATTTATGATTTATGATTTATGATTTATGATTTATGATTTATGATTTATGATTTATGATTTATGATTTGTGATTTATGATTCATGCACGGTGTATTCATTTATTTAAAAAAAAATACAAAAAAAATGTTTTTGTACCTATTCAAAAATCCAAAATCATTTGTTTAACAGTGAACATTCATTTTAATTTTTGTTTTGTTAGTTTTGCTTTTTATTTGTTGCTGAAGGTTTTTTTTAATCAAGCCTAATTATTTTTTTGTTCAAAGCATAGCATAGCATAGCATTGGTGTCTACCCGTAGTTACTACTCTGTTATTGACCAGTACCTCCAAGAATTGCTCCGTGGACCACAGATGAAGAGTAGGAACCAACCATCATCACTTCGCAACTTTCAAATGTCCTTATCATGCTAGTCAATCACAGCGCCGGCCACGACCAGTGGTAAGACACGGGGAAATGGATGGGAATTTTAGTCCGATACTTGAGTGATGAAGACCGCTAAATCAGCTGCGTCTTCTACAAAGTATCACGTGAGATTTGAGGGGGTTAGTAAGATGGGTGTGAAGCCAGGATTCACCGTCGTAAGTGATGTGGCCGGTCAAGTTATTTATAGTCCTTAATTCTTCGTATGTTCTCAAATTCATCTTGAAAGCTTTCCAATTCGGTTCGCCAAGATTTTTGTGGTGAATTCTGGTCGTGTTGAAAGTTCAATATTCGCCTAACGAGTATGCAATCAGTAAATTTTTCTTGAATTCAACTTTGCATTCAAGATTGCAGGTTCACAAATTCCAATCAAGTTTCTTGGATTTTATAGCATTCTTAATTCTTCTGGTCAACTAAGCCTCGATGGTCTGATGGATAACATTTTTGTATGCTGACCCTAAGGACGAGGGATCGAACCCCGCCGCCGAGCAAATGAATTTTTCGTTCATATTCATTGTTCAGAATTCCTTCTTTCCATATTTTCTCGATATAGTAGCAGATGGGAATCGAACCCAGAACCTTTCGCTTACAAAGCGAACAGCGTAACAGAAGCCAACAGAAAAAAAAAAAACAAAATGTTTTATATTACCAACTCGAACTCGAGTCCTTCGCAAAGTCAAAATTGCATCCCCTGAAAAACACACAAACATGCGCTCTAAACTCGGTGGCAAACAACAACATCTCTCTGCAGCACAGGGCACATGCATTAATTTCCAACTTTGTGATACAATATTTAACCAAATGTGGGGTGTGGTGTGCATGTGCATGAGAAGAGCCCATAGATGCAGGTTTCGAGCCACCAAAAAACCGGTGGTGCTGGTGCATCGCCTTCGATAAGGGCTTTTGCTGAGCGAAGATGCAACTTTTCACTTGAGAGTTTCCCGCAACCCACAAAAAGGGACAAAAACCATTCAAGGGAAGTGAAACTAGAACGAATTAGAAGAACCCTGGTTAGATCCGTTGCATCATCATCATCTTGGAGGGAGAGAGAGAGAGAGAGAGAGGTTGGCCCAACTCACCCCCAACAGCTTCAAAGCGCCACCAACAAAAGTGACAACTCCCACAAAGCAGCAAATAATGCCGACAACTTGCTCGGAATGTCCCCCCCCCCCTTGCCCAAATAACACCAGAAAAAAGTTCTTGCCTCTTCGAGCTTCCAGCTGAGCTCTAAATAAATTAAGCAAGTGCACACACACCCACACACACGCCACCACTTGTTCTTTGGCCGCTGTCGTCGTGACAGTTGGTGTGAAGTGGGCTTTATGACCGGCGGAAAGGGACCAACCAACCTCTGTTGGCTTTCCGTGGGGGCTTAGAACCACCACCTTGTGAGACAATGCTGGAACGTTTTGTAGCGAGCAATGTTCGAAGGGGAAAAGTTTGGGGGGCTTCATGAAAATATTATATCTTTGGTGACTTTCGGGGGCGGGGTGGAACAAAGTGGGGATTATTTGTTTGCGGAACAAAGTTTTGTGCTGCAAGAAACTGCAGGCTGGAAGAGAAGAAAGTTTGTGTTGTGTGAATTTATTTCAGAAAGACGTGGTTATGTCACGCTTTAATCCTGCTGGACTATTTGAATCAGTTCCAATAAAAACAAATAAAGCAATTGTTTTGAAAAACCTTAAAAAAAAAAAAAGCTGTTTTGCTTTAGGAAAAACGCTTTTTTCATAAATCTAAAAAGTCGTGTCCGGTTGGGAATCGTCCCAGGAAAAAATCCAATTACTAATTTGAAGGTTTTGATGCGCTCTTTCAACTGAATTTTGGCCCGAAACCCGGAACTCAAAGCCTGCTTTTTTAGTGCTCTTTTTCGGAAATACTTGGGCGATGTCTGTATCCGCTCTTAAAAATTTGTGCATCATTGGAAAACCACTCGTAAAACCCACAATTTTTATATTTCATTTTTTTTTAGTGTAGTCCATATCCATACCTACAACTTTGCCGAAGACACCAAATTGATCAAAAAATTCCTTCAAAAGATACAGATTTTTGAATTTTCATATATCACTTTTGTATGGCCAGCTGCCAAATTTGTATGGAAAATTATGTGGACAAACTAATGATGCAAAATTGCTTCTTTAAGCATACCGAAGGCACCAAAACAGTTTCAGCTGGATTAAAAAATACAAAAATTAAAATTTAAGAAAAAAGACCGATTTCGTAGAGAATTTCTCGGCTCTATTTCACGTCTGGTGATATTAAATCTGGTTTTTTATTTCAAAATTGACGATTTGTTTAGATTTGTTTAAAATGTGTTTTGTAATATTTTTTTTACTTTTTACCAGTATCATAACTTATAAATGTATAAGGTGTTTTGTTATGCTTTCAAAATTCAGCCAAAATGGTTAGATAAGCCTGGCTTAAGGGTACATAGCAACCAAGGAAGTTGTTGTTTATTATTCCAAATAATAAGAGAAGTTTAATTGATTTTTTTTTTGAAAAAAAAAATTCGAAATTTCCTAGAATCAATTAGATATCCATAATTCCCAATGATTTTTTTTTAACTTAAAAGCGTCTTGATACTAGAAAAGTCTTCAATAAATTGCACATATTATTTTTCATTTAAACAATTATGTTTAATAGTATATTTTGTATTGGATCTTGATTTGGATAAAACTTTGTCCATCAATTCCTTATTTCTAAATAAACCATTTTGCATCGTTGGTTTCTCCGTACAAGCCAAACTATAAAGATGCCTTTATAAAAGTGCCATGAAAACTGATGAATAATGAAAAACTGCGACTATTGCGTTGCCTAAAAATGGCAATAATCTGAAAACGGTACGCTTTATCAAAATTTCACGAAAGTATTTTTTGATTGCAAATTAAATTTTACATCAAAAATTGTAAATTTTTGCGACCAATATTTCGATTTATTGAAAAAATCATAACTCGGTCAAAGATTTTTCGCCCGTTCTGGAAATTTCTGAAAATTTGTCCCCTAAAACATAACATAAAATAAAAAAATAGTGTGTTGCAAATCAAGTTTATGTAACAGAAAATGAAATTAAAAATCATCAATATTTTTTTAACGTGTATCATTTTATTCAGTGTAGTTCTTTTCCATACCTACAACTTTGCAGAAGACATCAAATCAATCAAAAAGTTCTTTCAAAAGATACAGAGTTTTCAATTTTCATATGCCATTTTTATATGGACAGCTGCCAAATTTGTATGGAAAATTATATGGACTCTGGTTCTGTTCATCGACTCTTCCCTTCTATCTCTGTTCTATTGACATTTGAGCAACTCTCTACGAAATCGGCCGATTTCGACCATTTTAATTTTTTGTATTTTTTGATTTGGCTCAAACTTTGTGGGGGCCTTCCCTATGACCAAATAAGCTATTTTGCGTCATTGGTTCACCCATACAAGTCTCCATACAATTTTGGCTGCTGTCCATACAAAAATGGTATGTAAATATTCAAACAGCTGTAACTTTTGAGTGAATTTTCTGATCAATTTGGTGTCTTTGGCAAAGTTGTAGGTATTCTTGAGGACTTTTGAGAAAAAAATAGGTAAACGGAAAAAAATTGCAGATTTTTTAATCAACTTTTTTTTCACTTAAACTCAATTTCCCAAAATAAGTATTTTTTGATTTTCGAGATTTTTTGATATGTTTTAGGGGACAAAAATCCGCAACTTTTGAGCCAGAGAGAAATAGGGTCAAAAAATTTTCCGCCGAGTTATGAATTTTTGAAAAAATAGTGATTTTTGGAAAAAATCGAAGTTTTATGCAAAAACAAGTTTGTCATTATTTTTTAATGCAAAATTGAATTGGGCTGTCCCGATGACAGTTGAGCCAGTCAGATTTGCGATTCCTTTCCGTAGGGTCGTAGAATTTTCGCGTCCGCCGTCGGTGTGTTTTTCGTTTTTTGGCGTGCGTGTGTGCGTGTGAAGGTGCGGCTGGCTTTGGCTGTCTCGATGACAGTTGAGCCAGTCAGATTTGCGATTCCTTTCCGTAGGGTCGTAGAATTTTCGCGTCCGCCGTCGGTGTGTTTTTCGTTTTTGGCGTGCGTGTGTGCGTGTGAAGGTGCGGCTGGCTTTGGCTGTCCCGATGACAGTTGAGCCAGTCAGATTTGCGATTCCTTTCCGTAGGGTCGTAGAATTTTCGCGTCCGCCGTCGGTGTGTTTTTCGTTTTTTGGCGTGCGTGTGTGCGTGTGAAGGTGCGGCTGGCTTTGGCTGTCTCGATGACAGTTGAGCCAGTCAGATTTGCGATTCCTTTCCGTAGGGTCGTAAGAATTTTCGCGTCCGCCGTCGGTGTGTTTTTCGTTTTTTCGCGTGCGTGTGTGCGTGTGAAGGTGCGGCTGGCTTTGGCTGTCCCGATGACAGCTAGCCAGTTTGATTTGACCCTATCAACACCCTATCATACCATTTCAGCTCGATACACATCGAAACTCGTCGTTCGCACCGTTAATCAGTACCTCACTAAACATCAATCATTTAAAACTCGTAAAATCATCTCAAGTTAAAAGTTACATTGTTTAATCCTTCATTCTTTAATTACAAATGATTTTTGTTCTATCTTTCCACAGCCGGCTGTCTAAGACTAGACCATTTCATTTAAAATTTAACAACCGATAAACGGGAAATGTCTCATCCGCAGCAGCCGATTGTTTGCCTTGAGAATAACATATAATACCTTTCACCAAACACTATGATTTTGGGTCGCATCATCATCTTCTATGATGAATCCTGACCAAACACCCTATCCTACTAACAAGTTTTCAGGTTCCTGGCGCTCGTGGGGTGTAAGCACAGAGTAAATCAGCTGCCCTAGTAGCAACCTGCGCTAACTAACATTCCCGTCCCTTAAAATCGAGGTCTACAAACTGACATGGCGGGCGCCGTTGGTGGCCAATGACTGTTACCTATTCGCAACTGATCTAGCTTTAGCAATCATGGTGTTTTATCTTTTCAGCGCATTCATACATGCTGTTGATAAGGGAAACACCACTAGATCGTCGAAGCCTATAATCAGTAGTGCTGAAAGGATATTACGGTGGTCTATACAAGCCAGATGACACATGTCGCCATTTTGAATTTTCTTTGTGCTAAAATTTAGTGCTCATTTAGTGCTATTTAGTGCCCTATACTCCACATTTAGTGCCCTTATAGTTTCCATACAAATTGCCATACAAAATTTGAAATACAAGCCAGATGACACATGTCGCCATTTTGAATTTTCTTTGTGCTAAAATTTAGTGCTCATTTAGTGCTATTTAGTGCCCTATATCCCACATTTAGAGCCCTTATATTTTCCATACAAATCGCCATACAATAATTTGAAATACAAGCCAGATGACACATGTCGACATTTTGAATTTTTCTTTGTGCTAAAATTTAGTGCTCATTTAGTGCTATTTAGTGCCCTATACCCCACATTTAGTGCCCTCATTGTTTCCATACAAATCGCAATACAAAGTTCAAAAGTCAAATTTCAGATGTCGCCATTTTGAATGTTTTTCAGTGCTAAAATTTAGTGCACATTTAGTGCTATTTAGTGCCCTATACCCCACATTTAGTGCCCTCATTGTTTCCATACAAATCGCCATACAAAGTTTAAAAGTCAAATTTCAGATGTCGCCATTTTGAATGGTTTTCAGTGCTTAAATTTAGTGCTCATTTAGTGCTATTTAGTGCCCTATACTCCACATTTAGTGCCCTCATAGTTTCCATACAAATCGCCATACAAAGTTTATAAGTCAAATTTCAGATGTCGCCATTTTGAATGTTTTTCAGTGCTAAAATTTAGTGCTCATTTAGTGCTATTTAGTGCCCTATACCCCACATTTAGTGCCCTCATAGTTTCCATACAAATCGCCATACAAAGTTCAAAAGTCAAATTTCAGATGTCGCCATTTTGAATGTTTTTCAGTGCTAAAATTTAGTGCTCATTTAGTGCTATTTAGTGCCCTATACTCCACATTTAGTGCCCTCATAGTTTCCATACAAATCGCCATACAAAGTTCAAAAGTCAAATTTCAGATGTTGACATTTTGAATGTTTTTCAGTGCTAAAATTTAGTGCACATTTAGTGCTATTTAGTGCCCTATACCCCACATTTAGTGCCCTCATAGTTTCCATACAAATCGCCATACAAAGTTCAAAAGTCAAATTTCAGATGTCACCATTTTGAATGTTTTTCAGTGCTAAAATTTATTGCTCATTTAGTGCTATTTAGTGCCCTATACTCCACATTTAGTGCCCTTATAGTTTCCATACTAATCGCCATATAAAGTTCAAAAGTTAGATTTCAGATGTCGCCATTTTGAATGTTTTTCAGTGCTTAAATTTAGTGCTATTTAGTGCCCTATTCCCCACATTTAGTGCCCTCATAGTTTCCATACAAATCGCCATACAAAGTTTAAAAGTCAAATTTCAGATGTCGCCATTTTGAATGTTTTTCAGTGCTTAAATTTAGTGCTCATTTAGTGCTATTTAGTGCCCTATACTCCACATTTAGTGCCCTCATTGTTTCCATACAAATCGCTATACAAAGTTCAAAAGTCAAATTTCAGATGTCGCCATTTTGAATGGTTTTCAGTGCTTAAATTTAGTGCTCATTTAGTGCTATTTAGTGCCCTATTCCCCACATTTAGTGCCCTCATAGTTTCCATACAAATCGCCATACAAAGTTCAAAAGTCAAATTTCAGATGTCACCATTTTGAATGTTTTTCAGTGCTAAAATTTAGTGCTCATTTAGTGCTATTTAGTGCCCTATACCCCACATTTAGTGCCCTCATAGTTTCCATACAAATCGCCATACAAAGTTCAAAAGTCAAATTTCAGATGTCACCATTTTGAATGTTTTTCAGTGCTAAAATTTAGTGCTCATTTAGTGCTATTTAGTGCCCTATACCCCACATTTAGTGCCCTCATTGTTTCCATACAAATCGCCATACAAAGTTCAAAAGTCAAATTTCAGATGTCGCCATTTTGAATGTTTTTCAGTGCTAAAATTTAGTGCTCATTTAGTGCTATTTAGTGCCCTATACTCCACATTTAGTGCCCTCATTGTTTCCATACAAATCGCCATACAAAGTTTAAAAGTCAAATTTCAGATGTCGCCATTTTGAATGTTTTTCAGTGCTTAAATTTAGTGCTCATTTAGTGCTATTTAGTGCCCTATTCCCCACATTTAGTGCCCTCATAGTTTCCATACAAATCGCCATACAAAGTTCAAATGGTTCGGCCTCAAAACTGTTGCATTTGCATTTTCTGTATGAAAAACACTAACTATTTTATTTTATTTTCAAATAAATTCGTTCATTTTTTTGAAAAAGATGTTCAAAATTGGCATCAAGTGGAAATCCTGGCAAAAACTGTCAGTATCTGGCACTGCAAAGGGTGAATCTTTATTCTGGCATTCCTAGATTTATCTGACAACCTGACAACCCTGATTACAAACTTGATTTTTAAAATTATTGATACAGCTTCTAAAGAGATGACTTGAAATTGTGGAAAAAATAAAAGTCAAGATACACAATTTTTGTATTATTTTGGTGTTATAATATTTTATCAAATTCTTCTGAAACTATGGGCAAGTTTTGACGAATTTAGCGCTAAAATGACATGCCAAAAATAGTGAAGATGATTTTTAAAATGATTGATTTACTAATAAGAAAATTTGTAAAATCGATGAAATTTCTTTATGTCAGGACAACCAAATACTTTGATTAACGAGACAATTGATAGTTTTATAGAATTTTTGGTAACCTTGAATTCAGTTTCATTTTAATAAAATTTATTTTTCAATCTAGTTATTACTTTTTTTTGAGGCTTCAAGAACTTAACATGCATTCGATGTGACGAACAGGGATGGAATAATTGCAAAAAAATCAATTTCGTTTGCGAACTTTCTTCACCCGCGAAAGAGAGAGGAGGCAAATCACGCAAAAGAAAATCGCTCCCGAAATTCTCCAAGAAAATCAATCTGCTGATGATTTTCTGTGAATTTCCTTGTCAGCACCACTAATAATATTTATTTCACTTTGTTTACACACATTGCCCATCTACAAAATGTGACAGGTCATTTTTTGACGTGTGACGTTAAACTTGCAAGTGTAGTAGTGAAAAGGATATTCCACCGAATAATCAACATGATGATTTTTCTAGATTCTTTTTACCGATCTTTCGTGCGCGAGAGAGGAGAGCCATGCTCCTTTCGGATCTTTTCTCTTGATGAACGTCCAGAGATTTTCTTTTGATGATAATTATTCCATCGCTGGTGACGAAGAATATAACTAAGAACAATATGGAATCATCAGGTGAGTTGATTTTGTTGCATATGGAGCATTGCATAAGTTCATCTGCTGCGCTGAAAAATGGCATGAAAATACCAAATTTTTGTATTACTTTTTCAAATAACAGCGACCAAAACGTGCCCTTGGTTGCCTTGAATGGTAAAATACCATGAAATAATACCAAAAATCATGTATGTGGGAGACCACACGAATACGAAAATCTGATATTTCAAGGGCGTGGGATTCCTAAAAAATTAAAGCAATGTCCAGAATACCAAAACTTGCTGGCTTTTGGGTCCAATCGAAAACAATATTTTTACTTCTGACTTGCCCGACATGCCCCCAGGATGTCAAAAATCACTTTTTGCTCATGATACAGCATCTCCGACAAAGGTAGACAAAGGTAGCCTTCGTGTCATCACAAGAAGACTGCAAAAAATCTTGGATATTTTCATTTTTTTTTTTTTGAAAAAAATGGAAAATTACTCCAAATGCTGCAGAATCTTAACTTATTATTTTCCCTCACAAACCATCACATTATAAACATGAATGAGGTAATTTTAAGGTGATTTTTTTTATTTAAATAAGACAAGATTTCATCCACTTATAAAGAGGAATTCTAGACTTTGTCTCAAGAATAAACTGTTAATTTATAAACAAAATTTCAGACCTGCCATGCTTTATGCTGTGCCGAACTGAACAAGCTGTTGCTTAACCAAGAAGAAAAAACTTCAGAGGATTCAGAAAAATATCTGCGCAAGGGTGTACATACTATTTTTTTAATATTTTCATCAAAAAAATGTACAAAAATAGAGACATGTAATTTCAGGAAAAGGTGGTCATAAAATTGCCATTTTCGAAAAAAACATTTTCAAAAACGTAACTCCACGGCATCGAAGATCGTATGCAAACATGAAATGCGGTTTTGGAGGTCGCGGGATCAAAGAGCCTATGTCTGAAAATATTTATATTGGATTCTTCGGACAATTTAACATAGCATATCTCAAATTGAAGAAGTTTCATTAACGACACAATCTCATGAACCCTCTCCCACTTGTAAAACCTCCTTCCCTCCATAGCGTAACGTACTTTATGGATGACGACGACAAATTGTTAAAACATAACTTTTTCAATTTGCATTAAAACAACAAACTGTTGCAAATTTATGATTCATTTATGTTTTCAGCTAACTTTAACAACAAACGATCCTGTTCTTATCGCAATGGAAAGTACGGCCCTTGTGTATGAAGCAGTGGCAGACGGTCTGGAAAGGCAATTAGCCTACGATGTAGTTGAAAAGAAGTATGTTTTATCTATTTGTCTTACTGTTTTCGACAATGTTATATGTAAATTATAAAAAAAATAATGCTTTCTATACAATTAAAAAAATATTTTAATAAATCCCGAGCAGACAGAAATAACTTTGGAGGCCAATAACATTTTGGGTGGGGGACATTTCGCCGAATGTCGTTTCGCCGAGGGTCATTTCGCCGAAGGTCATTTCGCCGAATGTCGTTTCGCCGAATGGGACGTTTCGCCGAATGGACATTTCGCCGAATAAAAAAAAAGAGAAAACGAAAATAAAAAAGAAAAAGAAAAAAAAAGATAAATATAAGACAAAAAACAAATTACAATTTCATTGTTTATTTTAAATTAAAAATCTTTCACTCTGACACTACCATCAAGAAATTCGTAACGTTTGTGCATAAGGCAAAATGAAAAATACTTTTTTTGAGTAGTTTCAATCTTGAAGTACCGGAAAAGACTCTGGAGCTCTCTGTAGTATTTCTGGAAGCATAATCCTTTGATACGCACGACGAATTGAAGCCATTGATCGGGATCTCTAAATCCATTAACCCACAAGAACGTTGTAAGTTTTATCCTCTCCGTATAGGTAAACGTCCTCGTCAAAATGATGCGTTTTATAAAGGCAGGCCATAAATAAACAGGTCCACATGTATCTTGCACCGCAAACAGAACGTCATCGCTGAACTGATTTCCATAGTAAATGGTTGACATTAAATTCAGTGGATTGGACATTTTTACCTTTAAAAAACCCCAAAATAAATCAACTTAAAACACAAAAAAGTGACATTTGAAATAAAATACCTTCGACCGCGACCTCACGAACTGTGTAGCAAAGAAACCAGGCACATGAAGCATAGTCTCCTACGTTCAAGGACAATGCAATTATTCTCTTTTGATAAGCATGTTCAAGAGTAATTATTTGCCGCTTATAAATAATAGAAAAAAGGTAAAAAAACATTATTTTTGGAAGTTTAAGCATACGCGGATTTTTAAGCATACTATTTCAAAAAAAGGTATTTTATATAAAAAAAAAATATATTAAAAAACCACTCTTATCAATTTTAGTCTTCATACAAAAAAAATATTGAAAGAAAAGTGTTATTATTATTATTTTGTGAGTTTTTCATATTTTCATAAATAAACTGATCATTAAAATTAGTATAATTAACAGGTTCAATATTTCAGTAAGTTTTGGCATTCTTTCATACATGAGCAGTTCTTTGAAAATCAAAGGAAAATGAAAACAAATCTTCTGCAGGTATTTGACTTTCTTTGGTTTTTAACTTTTTGTATGTTCTGAGTTTTTTTCATTTTTGGTAATCTAATTAAAAAAGTACTTAAAAAGGGTTTGAGAATACTTCTGTAAGTTTTGCATTCTTTTATACATGAGCAGTTCTTTGAAAATCATAAGAAAATGAAAACAAATCTTTTGCAGGTATTTGAAATTTTTGTTTTTAACTTTTTGTATGTTCTGAGTTTTTTTTTCATTTTTGGTAATCTAATTTAAAAAAAAAGTACTTCAAAAGGGTTTGAGAATACTTCTGTAAGTTTTTTGCATTCTTTTATACATGAGCAGTTCTTTGAAAATCATAAAAAAATTAAAACAAATCTTTTGCAGGTATTTGACATTCTTTGTTTTTTTTTAAACTTTTGGTATGTTCTGAGTTTTTTTCATTTTTGGTAATCTAATTTAAAAAAAAGTACTTAAAAAGGGTTTGAGAATACTTCTGTAAGTTTTTGCATTCTTTCATACATGAGCAGTTCTTTGAAAATCATAAAAAATGAAAACAAATTTTTTGCAGGTATTTGACATTCTTTGTTTTTTTACTTTTTGTATGTTCTGAGTTTTTTCAATTTTTGGTAATCTAATTTTAAAAAAAGTACTTAAAAAGGGTTTGAGAATACTTCTGTAGATTTTGCATTCTTTCATACATGAGCAGTTCTTTGAAAATCATAAAAATGAAAACAAATTTTTTGCAGGTATTTGACATTCTTTGTTTTTTTACTTTTTGTATGTTCTGAGTTTTTTTAATTTTTGGTAATCTAATTTTAAAAAAAGTACTTAAAAAGGGTTTGAGAATACTTCTGTAAGTTTTTGCATTCTTTCATACATGAGCAGTTCTTTGAAAATCATAAAAAATGAAAACAAATTTTTTGCAGGTATTTGACATTCTTTGTTTTTTTACTTTTTGTATGTTCTGAGTTTTTTCAATTTTTGGTAATCTAATTTTAAAAAAAGTACTTAAAAAGGGTTTGAGAATACTTCTGTAAGTTTTTGCATTCTTTTATACATGAGCAGTTCTTTGAAAATCAAAGGAAAATGAAAACAAATCTTCTGCAGGTATTTGACGCTCTTTGGTTTTTAACTTTTTGTATGTTCTGAGTTTTTTTCATTTTTGGTAATCTAATTAAAAAAAAAAGTACTTAAAAAGGGTTTGAGAATACTTCTGTAAGTTTTTTGCATTCTTTTATACATGAGCAGTTCTTTGAGATTATAGGAAAATGAAAAATCTGACTTCAATGTACATGTCTGTGGAAATTATCCACTGTTTTAATTTTTTTTTGTTTCACACTTTTTCAAACAAATTATTTTGAAAATTGTCTATGAATTTATGCAGCAGTTTTTAAACAAAAAAGAGTCTAGCAAAACTATTCTGAAAGTGTTTACCTCTACAGTAATCTTGTATTTGTTAAACTTGTTGTAACTATGGATGTATGAGGTTGCCAAGAGATTGTTATTTTTAATAACTTCATGGAAATATTGTTGGTGAAAAGTCATTTTCAATCAGGATTCCATTCAGGTCGGTTCGCTTTTGTGAAGAAAATGGAAAATTACGGCGAAATTTTGAAGAGCTCGCGCGGTGGAGACGTTTTGCTGTTCGGTGGATACATGTACAACCTCAATCGACTGGTAAGTTTGTATGAATTTCAAGATAATAAGCAGGAATTTCAAAAGCGTTTCAATTGCTGTAGTCCGAAGACACCTACTACTGGGAATGCAAATATCGGAACAAAACGAAGAAGGAAGTGGCAAGTTGTTCGGCAAGGCTCAATTCAAGACTTCGGGACAACCGACACCTGGTTTGTTCCACCGTTAAGGATCATACCCACGCACCGGACACTTCCGAGGTCGATAAAGTAAGGTTGAGGATGGAGCTGAAGAGGATTACTGCCTCTGATAGTGGCCCTCCATCGAGAGTGCGGCGTGTTGCCGCCATTGGTCTCCCCGATAGCGTGCAAGTGAAGCTTTCAGCGTC
The DNA here is from genome assembly GCF_015732765.1 of Culex quinquefasciatus. Classification (NCBI taxonomy): domain Eukaryota; kingdom Metazoa; phylum Arthropoda; class Insecta; order Diptera; family Culicidae; genus Culex; species Culex quinquefasciatus. The sequence continues at coordinate 103,619,041 of NC_051861.1, forward strand.
TGCTCAGCGAAAAATTATTCAACGGGCACGACCAGCAATTGCATCCGTTCAGTACCGCGATGGAGTATTTCTTATCCCGGAAGAACTACAGCGCACCCTCAACGGCGACGTATTCTACCGTGGAACCGTCGAAGTGGAAGGAGGAAAGGCGTTGCTGTTTGTCGCTAACACAGAAATCGAACGGCTCTGTGAGGCCCGTTTCTGGATTTCGGATGGAACTTTTGATACGGTGCCCGGAGAGTTTCACCAGCTGGTGACCATACATGCGAGTATCGCACCGGATCATGCCCGTACAATTCCTGCGGTCTACGCTCTGTTAACCAATAAGACTCAGGCACTGTACGCAGCGATGCTGCAGAAGGTGTCGGAGGTGGCTGCGGAGATGGAAGTCGATTTAAACCCACCCATGATTCTCACCGATTTTGAGAAAGGGCTGATTAACGCCTTCCATGAAGAATTTCCTGAGGCAAATCAGGTATTTTTTATTTTATTAATTTATTTTCTTTGTAAATTAATTTTATTTTATTTTAGGTTGGCTGTTATTTTCACTTCACTCAAAGTCTGTGGAGGAAAATCCAGACCATGGGGCTGGTTCCATTGTTTGCCGGCGATGCAAATTTATCTCGATCCTTCAAAAAACTTCGAGCCCTTCCATTTGTGCCGGAAAATCACATCCCAGAAGCTTTTGAGATCATTAAGTCAGCAGCGCCCTCTTCAATGGCGGGCTTCATGCTTTACATCGAGGAGACATATGTCCTCGGGCGGAAGAAGACCCCCAAATCGAAAAGTCGCCACAGTCCCCTATTCAAGCCGAAGTTCTGGTCAGTACACGAAAATGTGAAGGAAGACCTACCACGCACATCGAACTGCGTTGAATCGTGGCACAACGGCTGGGCGATTGTTGTTGGTGTGAGTCATGGGAGCACCGGACGCATCGTGCGAGAAATTCAGCTGGAGCAGAAGACAGCTGCTGGCCGTGTCCAGGCAATTCTTGCAGGAGCTCAAGGCGAGGTGCAGAACGACGTAAAGGACAAAAATGCGGACCTCAAGAGAATAGTGATGAAGTTTTCTGATTACAAGCTTGCAGATTTTATTGATACAATTACTAACGTTCTGTAATTCTTTCTTACTAAGCATTAAGCAATAAAAAACAACAACAAAAAAATTAAAAAGAGCATTTTTAAAATACATGAAATTAAAAACACTTTCTATTAAATAGCATAAGAGACCATCTCTCAACCATTTATACAATGTCGAAATCTTAACAAAAAAACAACCCCCACACAACCCCCTCAGCGTCTACGTGGTTTTTGGATGACCCCCAAACAGTACCTAAAAAATTCGGCGAAATGTCCATTCGGCGAAACGACTTTCGGCGAAACGTACCATTCGGCGAAACGACTTTCGGCGAAATGACATTCGGCGAAACGACATTCGGCGAAACGTACCAGATCCAACATTTTATGTTATTGGCAACAAGTTTTGTTATTCATCGTTTAACGTAAGTTTTCTTTAAATTTTTCTTACTCTTGTTAGTGGCTTAGTTAAAGAAAGAATTGTTCCAAAATGGATTATGATGCAACACACAGCTGAAAGAATTGTTGGTGATATAATTCAGTAACAAAACATGTTATTCCCAAGTTATTATCGTCTGTTTTTGTAGTACTTAGATTATTTTCAGATGAAAAAAAACCTTTATGATTTTTGTCATTTTTGTCATCTGAAACTAAGAGTTTAGCTCTTAGCTGATTATAGTTGTTTTTCAATTATAACCAGTATACCAAATAGTATTCGAAACTTTTTTGTCGAACACAGGAAGGCATAAAAACCTAATTATGGAAAATTATTTAATTTTAATCATTTTTCAGACAGCTGATAGACATTTCGGTTACGGAAATATTATCAACGTACGATAAATATAAATATAAAATCGAAGATCTGTTCTCCAAGCACAAAGAAACATATGATAGTTTCTTGAGACCAAGTGCTAAGAAAGCCAACTGCGAACCTCAAGACTTAGTAGAAGATGACAGCGATACAGACACTGACAATGAAGAAGAAGAAGATGCTAAGCTGCCTAATTGGGAAATCATCGAAAATGTAGTAACAGAAAATCAAAAAGAAATGATGGCAAGATATCTTGAAAAACAACTCGTTGTTGATCCGTTGTCAGAAGCTGGAAAGGTAAACTTTCCTTTTTTTTTGTTACTTTTTGGTTAAAATTTTGATATTCACAAAATTTATATTTTCAGTATACGAACCTCATTTGTGACGTGTTAATAATGGAATGGGCACTTTGCATATTCATTGAACGATATGAATACACCTCGAGAAAAAAGGCACTGAGACATTTGAAAAAGCAAAGCCGGATGATTATTATGCAGTTTAAGTATGAGTCGCCTCCCGCAAAAAAAAGGGCCCTAAGAAAAAATCTCGGAAAAACAAGAAGCGATAAATCAAATCAGTATGTGTTTTAACTATAAATGATGTACAAAAATACATGAAAAGTAAATAAAACGATGTGTGCTACAACTGACTTGACACGACTCAAGTTCTTGGAACCAGCATTTCAATTTAATATGAGAAAAATTTATTTTTTGCAATTCCGTCGTGAAACTACTTACTTTTCCTGTCATTCTTGAACGACGAAATAGCCTACTTTTCTGTACCAAGAATAACAGAATCGAATAGCAACACTTTTCAAAATAAATGCTGAAAAGTTCTACTTGTTTCGAAAAGTAACACTTTTCAACATTTTTTTGGTTTAAACGATTTATTGAAAAAAATACATGAAAATTTGACATAAAATTTCACTCAGTGTGTGTTTTTTGGAATTGCAAAAAATGTTGTATGGAACTCATTGCAAAACTTGATTTTTTCAGCACTCTTCGTATTTATCCAACTCGGTGAACCTCGTTGGATAAATGTACGACTCGTGCTGAAAAAATCCTCTTTTTGCGACTTGTTGCATAAACTACTATTATGACTCTATCCATATCTCCCCTACATTTATCGATAAAATCTACATCTATCTCCCCCACATTTATCGATACAATTTCAATAAGCTTTGAAATTATTTTAATTGCCTCCAATATCTATCATATCATCATCGCTATTTTTGAAAAGATCAGATTATTCGCTCTACAGCAGTGTTTCTTAACCTTTTTCGTTCCATTCTCCCATTGGCTAATTTTTATGAACTTCATTCCCCCCTCAAACGCGGGCAAACTTTAATCAAATTTCATAATTTAAGATTTAATGTTTAGTAGTTTAGAATAGTACCCTACACATGCTGATTCCTTTTGGTAATGATTATCCCATTCCTTGCAAAGTTATGGAAATCGTCATTAATCAATGATTGCCAACTAGGACGTCAATGATTGTACCACAAAATTTTATCAATTTTGAAACACATTTGATTTAGACCAAAAAAACTTTCAGTAGCTTCAAGAAGGCAACAACAGCATGTGCTGTACATGCTGATTCATTTTGGTGCAGAAATTCGTTAAATTGAATTCTATACAGAGCATTTCAGAGTGATGATCAATTTTCTTCAAAAATGATCAACGGCTTCACCTTAAGAAAAAAAATACAAAAATCATGCAAAACATATATATATGCAGTTTGTGAAATAATCAACAAAATGTAGTCCAAAATTGTTAAAAATTTCTACACTGCCCCTGATCGCATAAATGTCCCATATGCATTTTCATCGCTTTAGAGTTATCGATGCAATTTGGTTCAAAATCGTGTGATCTTTCAGAAAAGCCTATAACATCCAGTATTTTGTTCTAGAAATCACGAGGAAATCCAGTTTTTTTCGTGAAACTTAACACGTAGCCTTATGTGTGGGACAAACTTCACTTCAAATGCGTTTTTCTCAAATAGTGTCCAGGGCATTCGTGGAAATACAATGTCCCATCCCAGAGGGTCCCGGAGTACCAAACCTTCTTAGCATGGTGCTCCCAACGAATACAACCAAATCTCGGAGCGTATGGTGGTGTGTCCCCACGCTTCTTCCTCCCCTGTCGATTCAGAATTGTGTTGTTGTTCGAACACTCAGTGCTCAAATTCAACCCAAGGCACTCTCCAGGATCCCTTCGAAAGATTGGCTGCGCTAGGTTCTGATTAGATTAGATTAGATTAGATCGCTTATGACATATTTGCTTTATTTATTAACCAACAAAAATTATTTTAATTCATTATTCCAGGTTAAAACAGATTCAGTAATGGAGGATGGAGAACCAACTAACTTAGAAAACTGGAAAAACAAGGCTTGTACTCGGTTTTACATAAAACCGACAGTTAAGAGTGACAGTATTTCTGTTGCCTTCCTACACCAACACAAGCTGTTTACAGAAGATCGTCGGAAGTATGAAATAATCAACACTTGCGCTTTGGATGCAACTATTTATGTGAGCTTGTTGGCATACAAACGCATTAATCACCTAAACGTTTTCACTGAATCACTTAAACAAATTGCAAATGAACCTACCGCTTTAGGAAAAACTAAAGTGCGCAACAACCTTGCCCGTCACATTTTCTGCGGAAAATTTAACTACCAATCCAAGGTAACAACAATTGATTGTGCTGCACTGGTAGACTCGATAGTACCGCACTTTATAAATTTCAACTCGATCTCTATCACCGAAAATTGCATAACTTGTGACGTTTCTAAGAAAATCCATCAGAAGATGATTTCGATCATTAAAAACTCGCAAAATAATATTATTGACGCTATTTGTGAAGCATTACAACCTCCACCGTTTCCATGCTATGCATGCAAAACACTAAAGAATTCAACAATTTCTTACGGACCATTAATTTGGATCGATTTACTTGATTTGTCTAGCAGTCTTACGTCGGAAGCGTGCCCAATAATTTATCTTGACGAAATTCCAAAGTTTCTGACAGTTCTAAACGAAAAGTATAAACTTCTTGCAGTTATCTCAAAACAAAAATGTCAAGAAACAATAGATCATTACGTGGCTTACCTAAGCGTAGAAAATCGCTTTTTTAACACTGAAAACGGAACAAGCAAATCAAAATACGTACCAAACATAATCTATTCGCAAATGTAAAACCATTACTCTAAAACAGAACAAAACATGTAAAACGAGAATTATTATTGTAACATGTTGTCAATAAAAAAAATAAAAAAAGCACTTCATGAGTTCTAAATTTTAGCACGGAAAAACATTCAAAATGGCAACAACTGAAATCTGACTTTTGATCTATGTATGACGATTTGTATGGAAAATATGAGGGCACTACATGTGAGGTCTAGGGCACTAAATAGCACTAAATGAGCATCAAACTTTAGCACTAAATGAGCACTAAATTTTAGCACTGAAAAACATTCAAAATGGCGACATCTGAAATCTTACTTTTGAACTTTGTATGGCGATTTGTATGGAAACAATGAGGGCACTAAATGTGGGGTATAGGGCACTAAATAGTAATAAATGAGCACTAAATTTTAGCACTGAAAAACATTCAAAATGGTGACATCTGAAATTTGACTTTTGAACTTTGTATGGCGATTTGTATGGAAACCATGAGGGCACTAAATGTGGGGTATAGGGCACTAAATAGCACTAAATGAGCACTAAATTTTAGCACTGAAAAACATTCAAAATGGTGACATCTGAAATTTGACTTTTGAACTTTGTATGGCGATTTGTATGGAAACTATGAGGGCACTAAATGTGGGGAATAGGGCACTAAATAGCACTAAATGAGCACTAAATTTAAGCACTGAAAAACATTCAAAATGGCGACATCTGAAATTTGACTTTTGAACTTTGTATTGCGATTTGTATGGAAACCATGAGGGCACTAAATGTGGGGAATAGGGCACTAAATAGCACTAAATGTGCACTAAATTTTAGCACTGAAAAACATTCAAAATGGCGACATCTGGAATTTGACTTTTAAACTTTGTATGGCGATTTGTATGGAAACTATGAGGGCACTAAATGTGGGGTATAGGGCACTAAATAGCACTAAATGAGCACTAAATTTAAGCACTGAAAAACATTCAAAATGGCAACATCTGAAATTTGACTTTTGAACTTTGTATGGCGATTTGTATGGAAACTATGAGGGCACTAAATGTGGAGTATAGGGCACTAAATAGCACTAAATGTGCACTAAATTTCGGCACTGAAAAACATTCAAAATGGCGACATCTGAAATTTGACTTATAAACTTTGTATGGCGATTTGTATGGAAACTATGAGGGCACTAAATAGCACTAAATGAGCACTAAATTTTAGCACAAAGAAAATTCAAAATGGCGACATGTGTCATCTGGCTTGTATTTCAAATTTTGTATGGCAATTTGTATGGAAACTATGAGGGCACTAAATGTGGGGAATAGGGCACTAAATATCACTAAATGAGCACTAAATTTAAGCACTGAAAAACATTCAAAATGGCGACATCTGAAATTTGACTTTTAAACTTTGTATGGCGATTTGTATGGAAACTATGAGGGCACTAAATGTGGGGTATAGGGCACAAAATAGCACTAAATGAGCACTAAATTTTAGCACTGAAAAACATTCAAAATGGCGACATCTGAAATTTGACTTTTGAACTTTGTATGGCGATTTGTATGGAAACTATGAGGGCACTAAATGTGGGGAATAGGGCACTAAATAGCACTAAATGAGCACTAAATTTAAGCACTGAAAAACATTCAAAATGGCGACATCTGAAATTTGACTTTTAAACTTTGTATGGCGATTTGTATGGAAACTATGAGGGCACTAAATGTGGGGTATAGGGCACTAAATAGCACTAAATGAGCACTAAATTTTAGCACTGAAAAACATTCAAAATGGTGACATCTGAAATTTGACTTTTGAACTTTGTATGGCGATTTGTATGGAAACTATGAGGGCACTAAATGTGGGGAATAGGGCATTAAATAGCACTAAATGAGCACTAAATTTAAGCACTGAAAAACATTCAAAATGGCGACATCTGAAATTTGACTTTTAAACTTTGTATGGCGATTTGTATGGAAACAATGAGGGCACTAAATGTGGGGTATAGGGCACTAAATAGCACTAAATGAGCACTAAATTTTAGCACTGAAAAACATTCAAAATGGTGACATCTGAAATTTGACTTTTGAACTTTGTATTGCGATTTGTATGGAAACAATGAGGGCACTAAATGTGGGGTATAGGGCACTAAATAGCACTAAATGAGCACTAAATTTTAGCACTGAAAAACATTCAAAATGGTGACATCTGAAATTTGACTTTTGAACTTTGTATTGCGATTTGTATGGAAACCATGAGGGCACTAAATGTGGGGTATAGGGCACTAAATAGCACTAAATGAGCACTAAATTTTAGCACTGAAAAACATTCAAAATGGCGACATCTGAAATTTGACTTTTGAACTTTGTATGGCGATTAGTATGGAAACTATGAGGAGGCACTAAATGAGCATTAAATTTTAGCACTGAAAAACATTCAAAATGGCGACATCTGAAATTTGACTTTTGAACTTTGTATGGCGATTTGTATGGAAACTATGAGGGCACTAAATGTGGGGTATAGGGCACTAAATAGCACTAAATGAGCACTAAATTTTAGCACTGAAAAACATTCAAAATGGCGACATCTGAAATTTGACTTTTGAACTTTGTATGGCGATTTGTATGGAAACCATGAGGGCACTAAATTTGGGGTATAGGGCACTAAATAGCACTAAATGAGCACTTAATTTTAGCACTGAAAAACATTCCAAATGGCGACATCTGAAATCTTACTTTTGAACTTTGTATGGCGATTTGTATGGAAACCATGAGGGCACTAAATGTGGGGTATAGGGCACTAAATAGCACTAAATGAGCACTAAATTTTAGCACTGAAAAACATTCAAAATGGCGACATCTGAAATTTGACTTTTGAACTTTGTATGGCGATTTGTATGGAAACTATGAGGGCACTAAATGTGGGGTATAGGGCACTAAATAGCACTAAATGAGCACTAAATTTTAGCACTGAAAAACATTCAAAATGGCGACATCTGAAATTTGACTTTTGAACTTTGTATGGCGATTTGTATGGAAACTATGAGGGCACTAAATGTGGGGTATAGGGCACTAAATAGCACTAAATGAGCACTAAATTTTAGCACTGAAAAACATTCAAAATGGCGACATCTGAAATTTGACTTTTGAACTTTGTATGGCGATTTGTATGGAAACTATGAGGGCACTAAATGTGGGGTATAGGGCACTAAATAGCACTAAATGAGCACTAAATTTTAGCACTGAAAAACATTCAAAATGGCGACATCTGAAATTTGACTTTTGAACTTTGTATGGCGATTTGTATGGAAACTATGAGGGCACTAAATGTGGGGAATAGGGCACTAAATAGCACTAAATGAGCACTAAATTTTAGCACTGAAAAACATTCAAAATGGCGACATCTGAAATTTGACTTTTAAACTTTGTATGGCGATTTGTATGGAAACTATGAGGGCACTAAATGTGGGGTATAGGGCACTAAATAGCACTAAATGAGCACTAAATTTTAGCACTGAAAAACATTCAAAATGGTGACATCTGAAATCTGACTTTTGAACTTTGTATGGCGATTTGTATGGAAACTATGAGGGCACTAAATGTGGGGAATAGGGCATTAAATAGCACTAAATGAGCACTAAATTTTAGCACTGAAAAACATTCAAAATGGCGACATCTGAAATTTGACTTTTAAACTTTGTATGGCGATTTGTATGGAAACAATGAGGGCACTAAATGTGGAGTATAGGGCACTAAATAGCACTAAATGAGCACTAAATTTTAGCACTGAAAAACATTCAAAATGGCGACATCTGAAATTTGACTTTTGAACTTTGTATGGCGATTTGTATGGAAACAATGAGGGCACTAAATGTGGGGTATAGGGCACTAAATAGCACTAAATGAGCACTAAATTTTAGCACTGAAAAACATTCAAAATGGCGACATCTGAAATTTGACTTATAAACTTTGTATGGCGATTTGTATGGAAACTATGAGGGCACTAAATGTGGGGTAAAGGGCACTAAATAGCACTAAATGAGCACTAAATTTTAGCACTGAAAAACATTCAAAATGGCGACATCTGAAATTTGACTTTTGAACTTTGTATGGCGATTTGTATGGAAACTATGACGGCATTAAATGTGGAGTATAGGGCACTAAATAGCACTAAATTAGCACTAAATTTAAGCACTGAAAACCATTCAAAATGGCGACATCTGAAATTTGACTTTTGAACTTTGTATTGCGATTTGTATGGAAACAATGAGGGCACTAAATGTGGAGTATAGGGCACTAAATAGCACTAAATGAGCACTAAATTTAAGCACTGAAAAACATTCAAAATGGCAACATCTGAAATTTGACTTTTGAACTTTGTATGGCGATTTGTATGGAAACTATGAGGGCACTAAATGTGGGGAATAGGGCACTAAATAGCACTAAATTTAAGCACTGAAAAACATTCAAAATGGCGACATCTGAAATCTAACTTTTGAACTTTGTATGGCGATTAGTATGGAAACTATGAGGGCACTAAATGTGGAGTATAGGGCACTAAATAGCACTAAATGAGCAATAAATTTTAGCACTGAAAAACATTCAAAATGGTGACATCTGAAATTTGACTTTTGAACTTTGTATGGCGATTTGTATGGAAACTATGAGGGCACTAAATGTGGGGTATAGGGCACTAAATAGCACTAAATGTGCACTAAATTTTAGCACTGAAAAACATTCAAAATGGCAACATCTGAAATTTGACTTTTGAACTTTGTATGGCGATTTGTATGGAAACTATGAGGGCACTAAATGTGGGGTATAGGGCACTAAATAGCACTAAATGAGCACTAAATTTTAGCACTGAAAAACATTCAAAATGGCGACATCTGAAATTTGACTTTTGAACTTTGTATGGCGATTTGTATGGAAACTATGAGGGCACTAAATGTGGGGTATAGGGCACTAAATAGCACTAAATGAGCACTAAATTTTAGCACAAAGAAAAATTCAAAATGGCGACATGTGTCATCTGGCTTGTATTTCAAATTATTGTATGGCGATTTGTATGGAAAATATAAGGGCACTAAATGTGGGATATAGGGCACTAAATAGCACTAAATGAGCACTAAATTTTAGCAAAAAGAAAATTCAAAATGGCGACATGTGTCATCTGGCTTGTATTTCAAATTTTGTATGGCAATTTGTATGGAAACTATAAGGGCACTAAATGTGGGATATAGGGCACTAAATAGCACTAAATGAGCACTAAATTTTAGCACAAAGAAAAATTCAAAATGGCGACATGTGTCATCTGGCTTGTATTTCAAATTTTTGTATGGCGATTTGTATGGAAAATATAGGGGCACTAAATGTGGGGTATAGGGCACTAAATAGCACTAAATGAGCACTAAATTTTAGCACAAAGAAAATTCAAAATGGCGACATGTGTCATCTGGCTTGTATTTCAAATTTTGTATGGCAATTTGTATGGAAACTATAAGGGCACTAAATGTGGGGTATAGGGCACTAAATAGCACTAAATGAGCACTAAATTTTAGCACAAAGAAAATTCAAAATGGCGACATGTGTCATCTGGCTTGTATAGACCTATTACGGTTCTGTTCAGCAACGGAGGGGCAACCATGGGTGATCTCTCATGCTCATGCTCATGCATTTTTTAATGCAAAATTGAATTTGCAATCGAAAAGTACTTTACATATTTTTTGATAAAGGGCTCCGTTTTCAAGATATAGCCACCGAAAGTTTGCTTTTAGCGAAATATTTGCAGTTTTTCGATTTTAAAAAATAGTGGCCGGAGTTCTTTGCTCTCGCGGAGGACTTGATGACGCGGTTTCGGAGCTGCCGTAACAAGGCGGAACAATTCCTGGCCCTCGGGGAGCTGATGATCAAGCACATCTACAATATATAAAAAAAACCTTTGATCTAGTGTAAGCTTTTTTTTATTTCTATCGCCTTTCCTTTGCAACTTAAGTAAGTTTTTTTATATTTTTTCTTACTCTTGGTAATCTCTTAGTTATAAGCAATAATCGTTCCAAAATGGAATGAGATTCAACACACAGCTGAAAGGAACTCTAAAACTCTGTTATGAACTGCAAAAGAACTTATTGTAACATGATTATTCACTAATAAAACCGAATTGAATTGAAAAAATAGTGGCCATGAGTGACCATTTCTTAAAAAAAATTTTTTTTAAAAGTTCAGAAAATTTGCTAAAAAATTGTCTAAGAGACATTGAAGATTGAAACTTGGGTTGCCGAGATAGAGCCGCTTTAAGAAAAAGAAACACGAAAATTAAAGTATTCTAAATCTCACCAGAATAACCCACCTTTTTTTAGTGACGATATCTCAGCAACTAATGGTTCGATTATCATGTTAAAACATGAAACATTCGTGAAATTTTCCGATCTTTTCGAAAAAAATATTTTGAATTTTTTTAAATTAAGACTAACATTTTAAAAGGGCCATACATTGAATATTACGCCCATTTAAAATGCTAGTCTTGATTTAAAAATTTTCAAAATATTTTTTTCGAAAAGATCGGAAAATTTTACGAATGTTTTATGTATTAACATTGAAAATTGGACCATTATTTGCTGAGATATCGTCATTAGAAAATGGTGGGTTGTTTTGGTGAGATTTAGAAAACTTCAATTTTCGTGTTAATTTTTCTTAAAGCGGCTCTATCTCAGCAACCCGAGGTCCAATCTTCAATGTTCAAAAGTTCAAAAATTGATAACTCGTCCGCAGATTTTTTGACCATGTTTCTCTATGGCTCAAAAGTTGCGGATTTTTGTCCCCTTAAAAATATCAAAAAACTCGAAAATACAGCTACAACTTTGCCGAGGACACCAAATTGATCAGAAAATTTACTCAAAAGTTACAGCTGTTTGAATATTTACATAACATTTTTGTATGGACAGCAGCCAAAATTGTATGGAGACTTGTATGGGTGAACCAATGATGCAAAATAGCTTATTTGGTTATAGGGAAGGCCCCCATAAAGTTTGAGCCAAATCAAAAACTACAAATAAAATTCATTTCCGGTTTTGGTAGAGAATTGCTCAAAGTTTTCATTTGTTGTCCCGTAAAACATATCAAAACATAAAAATAGTGTTTTTATTTGCAAATCAAGTTTTAGAAACAAAAAGTGAAATTTAAAATCACCAAAAAAAATTTTAGCGTGTACTATTTTTTTTCAGTGTAGTCCTTATCCACACCTACACATTAGCCCAAGACACCAAATCGATCAAAACATTCATTTAAAAGATACAGATTTTTGATTTTTATAAATCATTTTTGTATGGGCAGCTGTCAAAAATATGGATATGGACAAACTAATGATGCAAAATGGCTTCTTTGGGCATACCGAAGGCACCAAAAAAGTTTCAGCCGGATTGAAAAATTCAAAAAAAAAGGTGCAGGTGGTTATGTTACACATGACCAGTATGACAAAGAACTTTGCAAGATGATTGTTGAAATTTTCGATTAGAATGTCCGGTCCAAATTCCCCCCTTATAATAACCGTCCTATCGAACTAAGGGGACGGAAATTGCAAGTGGAGCTGAAATAGAAATCGAAGTGAAATCAATTTACTTTCCTTCACCACTCGAATGTTACCAAGATGCGGGAATGTTTTTGCAAGGCTGTTGCAAGCAATCGGCGGCAGTAAAGGAAATTTGAACAGCAGACATTAAAACTACCCTTACAGGGCTCTTAATGATTACGAGATAGTTATTCTAAATTTCCAGAAACAGATTTTCACAGTGGCACAAAAAAATGTGCATTGCAGTAGTCTATTTATTACTTCCTGCCTAATAAGCAATATATTTTAACTGCTTAGCATTAGCATATTTTAACTGCTTAATTTCAGATAATGGCCAAATGCAACTTTTTATGTACAGTATCAAAAATCATTAAGTTTGATACCCATATTGCCCCAACTCTTACGGTCCTGCAAATGTCCCCTCATCGGAACATCTCCGGGGCCTTCGGATTGTGGCCACTACTGCCAAAATGTCAAATTTCATGTCCGGTATCAAAAACCATAAAGTTTGATACCCATATTGCCCCAACTCTTACGGTCCAGAAAATGTCCCCCCATCGGAACATCTGCGGGGCCTCCGGACACTCCGGATTGTGGCCACTACTGCCGAAATGTCAAATTTCATGTTCAGTATCAAATACCATAAAGTTTGATACCCTTATTGCCCCAACTCTTACGGTTCGGCAAATGTCCCCCCATCGGAACATCCGCGGGGCCTCCGGCCACTCCGGATTGTGGCCACTACTGCCGAAATGTAAAATTTCATGCCCAGTATCAAAAACCATAAAGTTTGATACCCATATTGCCCCAACTCTTACGGTCCGGCAAATGTCCCCCCATCGGAACATCCGCGGGGCCTCCGGCCACTCCGGATTGTGGCCACTACTGCCGAAATGTCAAATTTCATGTCCGGTATCAAAAACCATAAAGTTTGATACCCATATTGCCCCAACTCTTACGGTCCGGCAAATGTCCCCCCATCGGAACATCCCCGGGGCCTCCGGACACTCCAGGTTGTGGCCACTACTGCCAAAATGTCAAATTTCATGTCCAGTATCAAAATCCCTAAAGTTTGATACCCATATTGCCCCAACTCTTATGGTTCCGCAAATGTCCCCTTATCGGAACATCCGCGGGGCCTCCGGCCACTCCGGATTGTGGCCACTACTGCCGAAATGTCAAATTTCATGTCCGGTATCAAAAACCATAAAATTTGACACCCATATTGCCCCAACTCTTGCGGTCCGGCAAATGTCCCCCCATCGGAACATCCCAGGGGCCTTCGGATTGTGGCCACTACTGCCAAAATGTCGAATTTCATGTCCGGTATCAAAAACCATAAAGTTTGATACCCATATTGCCACAACTCTTACGGTCCAGAAAATGTCCCCCCATCGGAACATCCCCGGGGCCTCCGGCCACTCCAGGTGTTGGACACTACTGCCAAAATGTCAAATTTCATGTCCAGTATCAAAATCCCTAAAGTTTGATACCCATATTGCCCCAACTCTTACGGTCCGGCAAATGTCCCCCCATCGGAACATTCGCGGGGCCTCCGGCCACTCCGGATTGTGGCCACTACTGCCGAAATGTCAAATTTCATGTCCAGTATCAAAAACCATAAAGTTTGATACCCATATTGCCCCAACTCTTACGGTCCGGAAAATGTCCCCCCATCGGAACATCCCTGGGGCCTCCGGCCACTCCAATCCAGGTGGTGGCCAGTTCCAATGATCGACTCCCGCGACTGGCATGTCTTAGCTGGTCCTTGCCTCCAAGCCATCTGCTCTCGGACCTCCAGGCCGTCTGCTACCGAGCCACCAGGCCATCTGCTTCTGATGTGTTCTCGTCGACGTCCAGCAATAGAATGAATTTTCGGGACCGACCAAGCCGAGTTTTGTTGGCTCGTCGACGATCCGAAAATTATGAGGTGGAGTGGGGGAGATTTTAGATACATCAATCTCACGTCTCTCGATCGACTGATTGGGAAACGTTCGTTCATCCAACCAGCGTGCACCAAAAAGAGGGGAAATTTGCCGAGAGGGGAATTCGTCACGTAACGTTTTCGCTTTGCGAAAATTTTGGATTGACACCACGTATAGAAACCTTAGGACAAAGTTCTTTGTCAAAATCTAATGACCGAAATCTCAGAGAATACTGTGTAAGTAACTTGTTGCGACTCTTGATTTTGTCAGCACTCGTCGTATTTATCCAACTCGGTAAATCTTGTAGGAAAAATGTACGACTCGTGCTGAAAACAAACTTTTTTTTTGCAGCTACTTTGCATAACCTTCTATTTTGAAAAATGTCATATTTTCACAAGAGCTTAATTTTTGAATATTGTAACGGTGTGTTACGGATAGGTTAAAGAACCTACAAATTAAATGGAATAACTTTATTTAAATTCAAAATGATTACAATTTATCGGGTGAATTCCGCGAGGCTACCCGGAGTCTGGTTGAGCTGAGACTGCCTGTTCAGCAGCGTTGTACTGGTTGATCTCCCGATTGCTTGAAGGTGTGTGGATTGACATCGCGCGTACACTAGTACCATTACAATATTATACATTGAAAATCAGATCAAAAGTTTCCAAAATATCGTCGATTGTTGTATAAGAGCTAATTCATTTCATGTTTGCTTTTTATCACAGCATCCAAAATCCATCCAATTATATCAACAATGAAAATTGTAGACACTTTTCTTAGATTTTGGCAAATAATTATTTTATAGATGAAATAGATGGACTGAACACTAAAACGCGTTTTTCTCGAATACTTGATTTGGCACAATATTGAAATTTTCAATCTTGGGTAGAACTGAAAAGGTTCATGTACAGATAAATACTATATTATCACAATCTAAAACGCAAATTTATTTGATTCTACCCCTTAATTTAACGCATTCAAAAGTTTATCTTCCACCACTCGGGCCACCCCGTCCGGAACGTGACTTCCTCGGGTGTGTCTGACCCATACGTTGAATGCTTCTCTAAAGCTTCTCCGCTATACAGAGAAACCTCTTTTTACGCGATGCGTTACGTTTTTCTAATTTGTCGATTTATCTGGAACGACACAACATTTCGCAATCTTTTAAAAGCAATTTGTAGGTTTTTTTTCAGAACTACAAAACGCTTTTTGAAGCTTGCAAAAATAATGTATGGTTTAAGAAAAATCGACGAAACAAAAAGCGTAACGCCACCGCGTAAAAAGAGGTTTCTCTGTACCACCATACTCAAATAACCTTATTCTTATCGAAGGCGAAGCCACCTTGAAACTTGCCAACATGTTCGTGTCTGCCAACACGGACAAACTTGACTTTCTGGTGTGACTACACAACGAAAGGAGAAAGCCCCCAAAGAAGCTACAAAAATCAAATTAAGGACCAACTTCTTCGGAATCCTTCTCCGGAGATTAGTGCAAGAAGCCGAACTGAGCTAATGAATATCGGTTGCAAACTTTTTCTAATTAGAGTGTGGTCGAGGAGGCAAACTTAACGTTAATCGGTTCCCCGTTTGCATTTCGATCTCGTTCCAGAACGTCCGGATATTCAGCTGAAGCTGCCGCTGCACCGGATGTGCCCGTCGATGGACACCGGGTACGATCAGGGCTACGGAAGTGAACGATCGCCGGAGGACGAGCTGCCACCGCCACTGCTGCTGATGCACGAGGCCCAGTACAACGAGATACTGGCCACGTCCCAGCTGACCCAGCAGCCGCCGGCCAGCGTCATCGAGCCGGACGACCTGCAGCGGTTCTGGAACTACGAGAAGGCCGCGGCCAGTTTGATCGCCAGCGGCGAGTACAGCTTCATTACCAAAGGTGAGTGGGTTGCGCTGCGACTGCGGCTGAAACTGCGACTGAAACTGAAACAAGCAACATTTTGACAAAATTTGACAAAATAAAAAAAAACAAAGTTTGTAAAAGTTTGTCAAAAGTTTGACAAAAGTTTGAAAAAGTTTGACAGAAGTTAGACATGGTTTGACAAGGTTAGACAGAGTTTGTCTAAGTTAGACAAAGTAAGACAAAATTTGACAAAAAATTGCCAAATTTGACAAAATTTTACAAAGTTTAACAAAAATTTGACATAAGTTTGACAAAAGTTTGACAAAATGAAAAAAACAAAGTTTGTAAAAATTTGACAAAAGTTTGACAACAGTTTGACAGAAGTTAGACATAAGTTTGACAAAAGTTTGACAAAGTAAGACAAAATTTAACAAAATTTGAAAAAAACAACAAAATTTTACAATGTGTATGACGATGTGCTTGACAATGTTTGACAAAAGTTTATCAAAAAGATGACAAAAGTTTGACAAAATTTTGAAAGAGTTTGTCAAATTAAGACAAAGTATGACAAAATTTTAGAAATTTTGACAAAATTCTACAAAATTTGACAAAATTCTACAAAATTTGACAAAATTCTACAAAATTTGACAAAATTGACAAAATTAAAAAAAAAACAAACAAAATTTTACCAAATTTTAAAAGTTTGTCAAAAGTTGAATTTTGACAAAATTTAGACAAAAGTATAAAAAAGTTTGGCATGGTTTGACAAGGTTAGACAGAGTTCGTCAAAGTTAGACAAAGTAAGACAAAATTTTACAAAAATTTGCCAAATTTGACAAAATTCTACAAAGTTTAACAAAAGTTTAACATAAGTTTGACAAAAGTTTGACAAAAAATTGACAAAAGTTTGACAAAAGTTTAACAAAAGTTTGACAAAATTTTGACAAAAGTTTGACAAAAGTTTGACAAAAAATTGACAAAAGTTTGACATGGTTTGACAAGGTTAGAAAGAGTTTGTCAAAATTAGACAAAGTAAGACAAAATTTGACAAAAATTTGCCAAATTTGACAAAATTCTAAAAAGTTAAACTAAAATTTGGCATAAGTTTGACCTAAGTTTGACAAAATTTGACAAAATAAAAAAGAACAAAAAAAAACAAACAAAGTTTGTAAAACTTTGACAAAAGTTTGACAACAGTTTAAATTTTTTTTACAGAAGTTAGACATGAGTTTGACATAAGTTTGAAAAGCAAAACAAAATTTGAAAAAAACAACTAAATTTTACAATGTGTATACTTGACAATGTTTGACAAAAGTTTATCAAAATGTTGACAAAATGCAGAGTTTGTCAAATTTAGACAAAGTAAGACAAAATTTTACAAAATTTTATAAAATTTTACAAAATTTTACAAAATTTTACAAAATTTTACAAAATTTTACAAAATTTTACAAAATTTTACAAAACTTTACAAAATTTGACAAAATTTTACAAAATTTTACAAAATTTTACAAAATTTTACAAAATTTTACAAAATTTTACAAAATTTTACAAAATTTTACAAAATTTTACAAAATTTTACAAAATTTTACAAAATTTTACAAAATTCTACAAAATTTGACAAAATTGACAAAATAAAAAAAAAAACAAACAAAATTTTACCAAATTTGAAAAGTTTTTCAAATGTTGATTTTTGTCAAAATTTAGACAAAAGTATGAAAAAAGTTTGACAAAAGTTTGGCATGGTTTGACAAGGTTAGACAATATAAGACAAAGTAAAACAAAATTTGACAAAAATTTGCAAAATTTGACAAAATTCTACAAAGTTTAACATAAATTAAACCTAAGTTTGACAAAAGTTTGACAAAAGTTTGACAAAAATTTGACAAAAGTTTGACAAAAGTTTGACAAAAGTTTGACAAAAGTTTGACAAAAGTTTGACAAAAGTTTGACAAAAGTTTGACAAAAGTTTGACAAAAGTTTGACAAAAGTTTGACAAAAGTTTGACAAAAGTTCGACAAAAGTTTGACAAAATTTAAACAAAAGTTTGACATAAGTTTGACAATGTAAGACAAATTTTTTACAAAATTTGATAAAAAAACAAACAAAATTTGACAATGTTTGACAAAAGTATGACAAAATTTTGACAAAGTTTGACAATTTTTTACAAAAGTTTGACAAAAGTTTTACAAAAGTTTGACATGAGTTTGACAAAGTAAGAAAAAATTTGACAAAATTTTAAAACAAAAACAAACAAAATTTGACAATGTTTGTGTAAGTTTGCCAAAGGTTTTACATAGTAAAAAAGTAAGTAAATCTTTCCCAGTTCCTGAGGGGAACACCCTTGAAGAGTATCGGGGCCGGCATTTACAAATCGGATTCAGTGGCAGTTTCATTCCCAACTTAATATTAACATTTAAAGGTTAATGTTAACATTCCATAGGTCGCCTCCTTAAGGTGTCGTGATAAGGTCCAGTTTGTGACGATACACTACCTTCCCTTTACTAAGCAATCGATTCCAGAAGGGAAAAGATCGAACCAACATACCGAGCCGTGATTTGAACCCCGATCTACCGCTTACTAAGTGGAAGCGTTACCATTGGGCTACGTGGCTCGGTCAAAGGTTTTACATAAGTTTGACAAAAGTTTGACAAAAGTTAGACAAAAGTTAAACAAAGTTTGACCAAAGCTTGACAAAGTTTAACAAAATTTTAACATGGTAAGACAAATACAATACAAAATTTGAAGAAAAAAAACAAACAAAATTTTACAAAAGCCTGAGTTTGACATAAGTTTGACAAAATTTGAAAAAATAACAATATTTGAAAATTTTAAAAACGTTTGTAAAAGTTTGACATAAGTTTGACAAAAGTTTGACAAAAAATTGACCAAAGTTTGACAAAGTTGAACAAAATTTTAACATGGTTAGACAAATACAACACAAAATTTGAAAAAAAAAAACAAACAAGATTTGACAAAAGTCTGAGTTTGCCATAATTTTGACAAAATTTGAAAAAAATAACAAAATTTGAAAATTTTAAAAACGTTTGTAAAAGTTTGACATAAGTTTCACAAAAGTTTTACAAAAGTTTGACAAAAATTTGACAAATTTTGCGATAATTTGACAAAAGTTTTACAAAAGTTTTACAAAAGTTTCACAAAAGTTTTACAAAAGTTTCACAAAAGTTTTACAAAAGTTTTACAAAAGTTTAACAAAGTAAGACAAAATTTGACAAAAATTGAAAATAAAAACAAACAAAATTTGACAATGTTTGTAAAAGTTTGCCAAAGGTTTTACAAAAGTTTGATAAAAGTTTTACAAAATTTAGACAATGTTTGACCAAAGGTTTTTAAAAATTTTGAAATAGTTTAACAAAATTTTAACATGGTAAGACAAAGTAAATTAAAATATGAACAAAAAACAAACAAAATTTGACAAAATTTTGACAAAAGTTTGACAAAGTAAGACAAAATTTGAAAAAATAACAAAATTGGACAAAATTTAAAAAAAAAACAAACAAAATTTTCCAAAGTTTGTAAAAGTTCGACATAAGTTTGACAAAAGTTTTAGAAAAGTTTGGCAAAAGTTTGACAACAGTTGTACAAAAGTATTACAAAAGTTTGATAAAGTTTGACTTAAGTTTGACAAAGTAAGACAAAATTTGAAAACAAAAACAATCAAAATTTGACAATATTTGTAAAAGTTTGCCAAAGGTTTTACAGAAGTTTTACAAAAGTTTGACAAAAGATTAACAAAAGTCAGAAAATAGTTTGACAATAGTTTGACAAAAGTTTGACAAAGTTTAACAAAATTTTAACATGGTTAGACAAAGTAATACAAAATTTGGAAAAAAAACAAACAAAAATTGACAAAAGCCTAAGTTTTACAAAAGTTCGACAAAGTTTGACAATAATTATGTTTTTAAAAATTAAAAGAAATTGCGATTTAGTCCAATAATAAGGAAAAACTAAAGTGCTCGAATCAAATTAACAGTTCATATGACATGAAAGAAATCGCAAATCAAAACGGAACACAAAGCCAAATCGTCAATTTTCATCAGTTCACTGACCTGCACAACCGATTCACAAAGGATTCCCATTTCCCAGCTTGTACTATCAGGCCCGGAAGCTGTCAGTTGAGCTTTTTTTTCCGCATTTTCCCCTGCAGACTCCGTCCAACTTCCAACAGCTGGACAGTTTTCAATTGAACTAAACCATCCCCCAGGACATCATCCTCCTATGTTCTCCTTGGGCTGTCTCTCCTCCGCTTAGGTCAAACTACACACACCCGGAATAGTTTTACACCGGTCTTAGCAAAAACCTGAAAATCGAACGAAAGAAGCCGACCCCAACTCCCAACTGGGAAGGAAAAGGAAATTTCCCGCCTGTCCACATCTATCTGGGCATGAAATGAATCTCCGGGTTCGGCGCAAAAGTTCGACCTTTGTCCCGCTTTGGGGAGACCACTTTCTAACCCTTTTATGTGGGGTTAAGGGGTCTAATAAATTAGATTATTTTAATTTAATGAAGATTTGATTAACAAAAAATTGTAAAATTTAATTATTTTATTAAGTTAGTATAAAAATACTTTAAATGTAACCCCTTAAAACAGAACCATTTTGGAGATCCGTTTTCCTTTTTACAAGAGAAGTGGGGAGAAGTGGGACCATGTTTGCTTTAAATTGTCATCAGCTACCTGTCAGACGGTGACCGCTGGAGTTGCACCCTTTTCAGACACGAAAATGGATTGGATCCATTATATTGTTACAGTGTTACTTTCTTTTTTTGTCCGAAACGACAAGGGTTCTAAACGGGTAGGCACAGACATTCGTCAAAACCCGCACAAAGTGGTCGTTGTCGCATTTGATGGTGGTTTCCTTTGATGTTGAGGTACTTGATTGATGGACACAAGTTGAAAGTTATTTTCAAGAAAAAAAATATGGGTTTATTAAAAAAAACTTTGCAAATTGATTTTTGTTCGAAACCTAAATTGCAAATTGAAAATATTTGAAAATTAAAAAAAAAAATATTTTGTGAACAAATAATGCAAATACATGCTACCAATTTTGTAAAAAATAATTTAAAATAATTCTGCTAATTTTAAAAACGTTAATATTTTTATTGTAATATCGATGCACATCTGACATTGGTAGAAAACGATACTTGAAATGTTGTGATATTTGAGTATTTTTTAAAAACACTGAATTTTGTGTAGTATTAACCAAAAATCATCCGAAGTATGAAAATATATTTGAAAGGCATTTTTTTATACATCGATTTATCAATTATCGGCAATTTAAAATTGAAATAAAATGCATTTTGAGCTCAAAAACCATTTTTTTTTAGAAAATGCGTACCGAATTTGTTTTTGATTCACCTTGCTAAATACGAAATTTCATTCATTTTTTAGCAAATTTAGTCAATTTGCTCATTTTGTGGTGAATATCCAAGCAGCAATGTTTTATTGATTTCGATAGATGCAAGTACTTGCAAGTACTAAAAATCGTTAACATTGCTGCATGATAACTTTTTTGAACAGAAGTTATTTTGCAATTTTAGGTTTTCAAAAACAATCACCCTGAAATTTTTAAAAATAATTATTTTTTTAACCATCTAATACCCAATTTTTTCGATTTTTTATTTTTCCCGTGTTTTAAACATCTTTTTTCTACGAAAAACTTTACTAAGTATTTTAATTTGCATTTATCTTGTTCAGTTAATGTTTGTTTTTGGTAGTATTTTGCCTATTCTAACACCTCCTATCATTACATTTTGCCTATCCAATTTTTTCAAGGTTTTACAGTAACTTTTTCAATTTTTTACTCGTTTTTCATGTTTCCTGCTGTAAAATGGCACCATTACCATTTACCCCTAAAAATAATTACATTTTTTAAAACCTTTGCCAATATTTTTAAAAACGTCATTTTTTTGGGATCAACTATGGCTGTTTTTTCACATAAAACAAGTAAAACTTCCAATCCATAAATTTTCTAAAATTTTAAGAGTTTTTCTTTCCTATGCTTTTTAAAGATCAAAAATTGGTTGAAAAATAGATTTTTGGCGATTTTTTAAATCGAAGCCCGTTTGGTGGGAAGGTGGGAATTGAATATTGAAATAACAAGCCATAATTTCAGCATTTGCATGGAAAAGTATTTCAAAATGCAATTTACACTATTTTAGTTTTTTTACAATCATTTATTTTCAAAAAATTAAAGATTTGACGAAAGCAAAAATTTTAGCGACAAAAATTTAGACATCGAAAATTTTGAAAAGTTCAAAAGATTTTTAAATCAACTCAAACATACTAAAAGGGATTCTAAACGCATTTTTAATTGATTTCAGCTGATTTTACTTAAATTTCCATTGAAATTTTGAAGCTTTTTGAAAATATATTGTATTTGCTCCCTGATTTTGTAAGTTTCAGAATTTGCCTCAGAGGTACTCAAAAATCCCAGAAAGCAATAAATAAAAAAAATATTTATTGGACCTTCGAAAAAATCTCCAAAAGTTTACTAACAACAGTTGAATTGATGTTGTTTTGCAGAAATTTATCTGAAGTCATCTTACATACACACAATTCAACTGAAATTATTTTGCAGATTTGATGATTTCTGAAAAATCATCCTGCTATGTTTTTAAATATAAAGCGCTTGCAAGGTAACTTGTATCTACTAATATACATACAAAAATGGTGTGTGCATATTTAAAACATGAATTTTGAGCAAGTTATTTCCGATCGATTTGGTGTATTGCGCAAAGTTGTAAATATATTTGTGTAGACGAAATGACTTATTTTTAAATTCAATTTTTATAATAAAAAGTGAAATATTATAAACCTTGAAAAAATTTAAATGTGGAGATCATTGGGCCTCTTCAAACGGACGATTTTTTCATACTGAATTATGAATTATTTAAAAAAAATACGATTTTTGTAAGGTGTGCAACTAACATTTAAAAATCCATCAAATATGTGTTGATGCAAAATCAAATTTAAAATAAAAACGTTACTTAATCCACCGGAAGGTGGTTGCTGCCTTCCTCCTAAAAGCCTTGCAACCACACACTACGAAAGCTTTGGCTAACGCTTACTTAGTAAAGACACTATACATATGAGTGCTGCCATCTAGGTATGATAAATTTAATGAACCATTTGAAAGCACTGCAGTGTTTGTGTGCGTGCACTGAGCGTAAAGTTCCGACAGCTATCCGCCGGAGCTTTCAAATTATGTAAATAATGACCCTTTTAGTATCAACCAAAACAGTTTTTCGAACATATCTTTTAAAGTACTGCACCAAGCCGGATGAAATTTAAAAAGACTTAAAGAACCTGAAGGCAAATCCAAAAACATAGATCCGGACAAAATCGGTCGAGCCAGTTCCGAGAAAAGTGAGTGAGAAAAAAAATTCTACGTCCATCCACACGCACAGACATTTGCTCAGAATTTGATTCTGAGTCGATATGTATACGTAAAGGTATATCTGGGAGGCTTATTTAAAAAGTTCAATTTTTGAGTGATTTTATAGCCTTGCCTCAGTGAGGTGAGGAAGGCAAAAAGTACTTCACATCTTTTGGTGGATGTATCATAAAAAGGTTGAATATACCTCTTTTTTATGTAATTTTACCTCAATTTGGACTGAAAAATATTCTAATCTTTTTGAAATAGAAGCTCTGGCGAGAATTGATCGACGGATTTTTGAAAAAAAGTGCATAGTTTTACGTCTATTTGTCTGTTCTTATAGGAAAAATCATTAGAATTTTTAAATTCCATAGGCTTTCACAAATTGACTTTTCTTTCAATTTTTTTTATTTGAATGAACCTTTTTCTTGCATTCCCTATGTGTGCAACTCTCTACGAAATCGGCCGATTTTGACCATTTTTATTTTTTGTATTTTTTTATTTGACTTAGACTTTGTGGGAGCCTTCCCTATGACCAAATAAGCTATTTTGCGTCATTGGTTCACCCATACAAGTCTCTATACAATTTTGGCTGCTGTCCATACAAAAATGGTATGTCAATATTCAAACAGCTGTAACTTTTGAGTGAATTTTCTGATCAATTTGGTGTCTTCGGCAAAGTTGTAGGTATTCTTGAGGACTTTTGAGAAAAAAATAAATACACGGAAAAAAAATTTACAGATTTTTTTATCAACTTTCTTTTCGCTAAAACTCAATTTCCCAAAATACGTAATTTTTGATTTTCGAGATTTTTTGATATGTTTTAGGGGACAAAAATCCGCAACTTTTGAGCCATAGAGAAACATGGTCAAAAAATCTGCCACCGAGTTATGAATTTTTGAAAAAATAGTGATTTTTGGAAAAAATCGAAGTTTCATGCAAAAACAAATTTGACATTAGTTTTCAATGCAAAATTGAATTTGCAATCGAAAAATACTTTACAGATTTTTTGATAACGGGCTCCGTTTTCAAGATATAGCCACCGAAAGTTTGATTTTAGCTAAATATTTGCAGTTCTTCGATTTTTGTTGTTTTTTTTTTTTCTCTTTTTTTGTGCATTTGAAAAACATTTCTTGAATGATAAGCTCACTTGAAAAACTTACTTTTTAAAATCTGAGAAAATTTCCTACAATTTTCTCTTTAAAACTCTGGAAATCTGACAATCAGTTTCTGAGAAACATCCTCACGAAGAATTCGAATCGATGAAATGGATCACCTAGTTAGCCTCTATTGTTCAACTGGCCATATCTCGCTAACTATTGGCCCGATTTTCATTGTTAAAAGTGCAACTTCTGCAAAATTTCTGATGATTTCAATAAAAATAAAAATTAAAATAAATTTAAAATATTTGGAGTATTTTGTTAAAAATAGCAACATCATTAAGAAAAATAAATACATTTTTGAAAACCCTAAAAAATGTGGAAAAAAAATTAAAAAAATTGCCCAGTCTTAAGTTTTCACAATCATGTTTTGAAGATATTTTTTTTTCGCTGAACATTGGAGTTCCCCAAAAATTGAAAATATTTTTGATTGATCTCAGACATGCTAAATGGGTAATTCTCTACCAACTCACACGAAATCGGGAAAAGTTGCCCCGACCCCTCTTCGATTTGCGTGAAACTTTGTCCTAAGGGGTAACTTTTGTCCCTGATCACGAAACCGAGGTCCGTTTTTTGATATCTCGTGACGGAGGGGCGGTACGACCCCTTCCATTTTTGAACATGCGAAAAAAGAGGTGTTTTTCAACAATTTGCAGCCTGAAACGGTGATGAGATAGAAATTTGGTGTCAAAGGGACTTTTATGTAAAATTAGACGCCTGATTTGATGACGTACTCAGAATTCCGAATAAACGTATTTTTCATCGAAAAAAACACTAAAAAAGTTTTAAAAATTCTCCCATTTTCCGTTACTTGACTGTAAAAATTTTTGGAACATGTCATTTTATGGGAAATTTAATGTTCTTTTAGAATCTACATTGTCCCAGAAGGGTCATTTTTTCATTTAGAACAAAATTTTTCATTTTAAAATTTCGTGTTTTTTCTAACTTTGCAGGGTTATTTTTTAGAGTGTAACAATGTTCTACAAAGTTGTAGAACAGACAATTACAAAAATTTTGATATATAGACATAAGGGAATTGTTTATAAACATCACGAGTTATCGCGATTTTACGAAAAAAAGTTTTGAAAAAGTTACTTTTTGCGTTTCTCTTTGTTTCGTCGTCCGTGTCTGTCGCGGGTGACCATGAACGGCCATGATCGATGACGACCAACTTTTTCAAAACTTTTTTTCGTAAAATCGCGATAACTCGTGATGTTTAGAAGCAAACTCCTTATGTCTATATATCAAAATTTTTGTAATTGTCTGCTCTACAACTTTGTAGAACATTGTTACACTCTAAAAAATAACCCTGCAAAGTTAGAAAAAACATGAAATTTTAAAATGAAAATTTTTGTTCTAAATGAAAAAATGACCCTTCTGGGACAATGTAGATTCGAAAAGTACATTAAATTTCCCATAAAATGTCATGTTCCAAAATTTTTTACAGTCGAGTAACGGAAAATGGGAGAATTTTTAAAACTTTTTTAGTGTTTTTTTCGATGAAAAATACGTTTATTCGGA
Organism: Culex quinquefasciatus; assembly: GCF_015732765.1. Classification (NCBI taxonomy): domain Eukaryota; kingdom Metazoa; phylum Arthropoda; class Insecta; order Diptera; family Culicidae; genus Culex; species Culex quinquefasciatus. Next base: position 103,645,518 of record NC_051861.1, read on the forward strand.
ATTCTGAGTACGCCATCTAATCGGGCGTCTAATTTTACACAAAAGTCCCTTTGACACCAAATTTCTATCTCATCACCGTTTCAGGCTGCAAATTGTTGAAAAACACCTCTTTTTCACATGTTCAAAAATGGAAGGGGTCGTACCGCCCCTCCGTCACAAGATATCAAAAAACGGACCTCGGATTCGTGATCAGGGACAAAAATTTGCCCTTAGGACAAAGTTTCACGCAAATCGAAGAGGGGTCGGGGCAACTGCTGTGTGAGTTGGCGGAGAATTACCCAAATATGATTTGAAACGCAGGAAAATGCATTTAAAATTGTTTTCAGTTTATAAGATATCTGTTTCCTTTCAAGATTAGAAGTTTTTTGAAAAAAAAATATATTTTTTTGCGATTTTGAAGGGAGGGGGGGGGGGGGTGCGTCATAAACTTTGAAAAACAGTTGCAACGGCCTAACACCTTTTACAAAATTCTCAAAACTTTCCATTCACAAGCATTCGTATTTCACAAAAGTATTGTTGAATGTTTCCCCTTGATCCAAACGAAATAAAATTTCTCATCACTTCCACTCAAAAGTGCTCCAAAACAACAGAAATTTCTCTCCAATTCAGGCAGTAAAATTCTGCCCCCAACGTTCACATCCATCCCTTCTGGCAGACGAAAGCATTTATTCAAATAAAACTGCTGCTGCTGCTGCTACTGCTCCACTACGAGCAGCCATTCCACTCCCCCTAGAACCGAAAGATGAAAAGTGTAACTGCCAAACCAGCCAACCAGCACTTTTCGTGTGCATTTCCTTACAACGGCAGAGAAGAAAAGGTCCTTTGAAGCGCTTCTTGCTGTTCTTGTTGAGACGGATGAAGAGCAGTGAATTTGGGTTGTTTCGTTAACTCGTCCAATAGCATTGACGCAAACAACAAACTTTTCATATCATCGCGCCTCGGAAGGCACGCCGGCTGAGATTTTTGCACAATTTAATCTTGCTTTGTTCTGAAAATTGTGTCTTACTTTTCGCACTTGTGTTGAGTATGTTGACATGCTTGAAAAACAAAGCCCTCTACACAGCATCCCAACTCGGAAGGCACACCGTCGAAAACGCGTAAAATTCCAAGAGATGTTCCCGAAACGCTTTCAAGTGAATCGATCCCCCCCTGAGCTGTTTTGTCCTTACACTTTCCCGCACTTTACGTTGTGTCTATTATTCATGGTCGGGCCAAGAGATGGGAAAATGTTTTCGGAACCCCGCGAAAAAAGCAGCGAAATGCAAAGTGTAATAAAAACGAACGACCGGCTGCATTCGAGGGGGGGAAAAACGACAACAAAAATTGTAGTCATATGCGGGAGCAGACTTTTTTCCGAAATAAAACGCGCGGAGCATTATTTATTATCGCAAAGTGGGTGGTTGTTTTTGTTAATAAAGCATGACGGGCGAGGGGGGGGGGGGGTGAATTGACTTTTCCGGAGGGAAAATTTTCGCACAGTTTTTCGCAGAAAATAAAATTGAATTAGGAATTCATGACACCTGGTGGAAACAGCTGGAACTGACCTAAATTTGAGTTTTCTTCGTTTTTAAATTTATTTATTTGTTGAAGAAATCCTCAATTAAACAAATTTTCCAACCGTCATCAAACTGGGCACACAAATTATTCATGGTTGCGAAATGCTTCGTCTGCTTCAAAATTTGAAGTGACTGCGGCGAGCCTTTCGAGCTTTATTGGGCTGTTTTGTTTCTGGTCTCTTTGGGCAGCACTTGAAGATATTTCCCCACGCCGAATTTATGGGCTGAGCAAACTGTCATTCAAGTGGAAGCTGCTGGTTTATTGTGGAAAGAGAGCAGTCGCGAGCAGCGCGAAGTACCTAATTAATTTTGAAGTACGATTTTCATAGCTCATTGAGTTTTGGAGCACAATGGATTGGGCGAAATGGAGCAGCAAATTGTAGGAAAATTTTGCATTCAAATGGATTAAATTTGTAGTGAATCTACTTCAAAAACAAAAATAAATATTTTGAGATGCTGACGACAATCCATTGTTATTAAGACAATTCTATCAAAGAACGATAACTAATAAAATTTTCAATATTTTTAGTAATACTTTTTTTTAAATTACCAAAATATTTTAATTTTTCAATAATAATAAAATTTACCTAATTCGAATTATGGGTATCAAACGAAGCGGAGCAATTCTCTACCAAAACCGGAAATGGATTTTATTTGTATTTTTTTATTAGGCTCAAACTTTGTGGGGGCCTTCCCTATGACCAAATAAACTATTTTGTATGATTGGTTCATCCATACAAGTCTCCATACAATTTTGGGTGCTGTCCATACAAAAATGGTATGTAAATATTCAAACAACTGTAACTTTTGAGCCATACAGAAACATGGTCAAAAAATCTGCCGCCGAGTTATAATTTTTTGAAAAATAGTGATTTTTGGAAAAAATCGAAGTTTCATGCAAAAACAAGTTTGACTTTATTTTTTAATGCAAAATTGAATTTGCAATCGAAAAGTACTTTACAGATTTTTCAATAAAGGGCTCCGTTGTCAAGATATAGCCACCGAAAGTTTGATTTTAGCGGAATATTTTCAGTTTTTCAATTTTTAAAAATGATGACCATAAGTGACCATTTCTAAAAATTATTTTTTCGAAAATTTCAGAAAATTTTCTATAAAATTGTCAAAGAGACATTGAAGATTGGACCTCGGGTTGCTGAGATAGAGCCGCTTTAAGAAAAAGAAACACAAAAATTGAAGTTTTCTTAATCTCACCAAAACAATCCACCATTTTCTAATGACCATATCTCAGCAAATAATGGTCCGATCAATTTTAATATATGACAAACCGTGAAATTTTCCGATCTTTTCGAAAAAAATATTTTGAAATTTTCAAATCAAGACTAGCATTTTAAATGGGCCAAACATTGAATATTACGCCCATTTAAAATGTTAGTCTTGATTAAAAAAATTTCAAAATATTTTTTTCGAAAAGATCGGAAAATTTCACGAATGTTTCATGCATTAACATTGATAATCGGACCATTAATTGCTGACATATCGTTATTAGAAAATGGTGGGTTATTTTGGTGAGATTAAGAAAACTTCAATTTTCGTGTTTCTTTTTCTTAAAGTGGCTCTATCTCAGCAACCCGAGGTCCAATCTGCAATGTCTCTTAGACAATTTTATAGCAAATTTTCTGAACTTTTCAAAACAAATATTTTTAGAAATGGTCACTGATGGTCACTATTTTTAAAAAGTGAAAAACTGCAAATATTTCGCTAAAATCAAACTTTCGGTGGCTATATCATGAAAACGGAGCCCTTCATCAAAAAATCTGTTGGATACTTTTCGATTGCAAATTCAATTTTGCATTAAAAAATAATGTCAAACTTGTTTTTGCATGAAACTTCGATTTTTTCCAAAAATCACTGTTTTTTCAAAAATTCATAACTCGGCGGCAGATTTTTTGACCATGTTTCTCTATGGCTCAAAAGTTGCGGATTTTTGTCCCCTAAAACATATCAAAAAATCTCGAAAATCAAAAATTACTTATTTTGGGAAATTGAGTTTTAGTGAAAAAAAAGTTGATAAAAAAATCTGCAATTTTTTTTCCGTGTATTTATTTTTTTCTCAAAAGTCCTCAACAATACCTACAACTTTGCCGAAGACACCAAATTGATCAGAAAAATCACTCAAAAGTTACAGCTGTTTGAATATTTACATACCATTTTTGTATGGACAGCAGCCAAAACTGTATGGAGACTTGTATGGGTGAACCAATGACGCAAAATAGCTTATTTGGTCATAGGGAAGGCCCCCACAAAGTTTAAGTCAAATCAAAAAATACAAAAAATAAAAATGGTCGAAATCGGCCGATTTCGTAGAGAGTTGCTCAGCGAAATTTTGTATGCGTTTTCACTTTATTAGAGTTATTTGATGAAAAAAATACTCAAATTTTTACAAAATACCTATTTTTGCTTAAGTGTTAAATGCTCTATAATTTTGAATATAGGTATCAATCGAGGTGAAATTTTGTTTTCATTTCCACTTGATTTTTTTTTGTTGTAAAATACTCAAATCTTAACAAAATACCGATTTTTTTAAATCTAAAATTTTGCTCAATTTGCTCGAATTTCAACATGCGTAGCAAACAAAATGTTTTTTTTATATCATACTCTTCACAAAAAACCTTATTATTCAAAAATAATCAAAATTGAACGAAAAATACAATATTTTAAAAATGTGGTATTCTGTGAAATTCTGCGTATTTAAAGAAAAAACCCTTAAAAAAGCGAAAATTCATTCAAAACTTGATTTCGTTTGATACCTATATTGCACATTAAATAAATTTGAATATTCTTGAAAAATTACGGTAATTTGTAAAAATATAAGAATTTCACAAAAAAAAAGTTCGAATAAATCGAAAATTCATCAGAAATTTCGCTTCGTTTGATTGCCATATTGTGAATTATGAAAAGTTGAAAAAAAACCGTATTTTTTCGAAAGTAAATTTTTAAAAACTTTCAATATGAGTATCAATTGAGGCGAAATTTTGTATACATTACCACTTGCTTTTTATTCGTAAAATACCCAAATCGTCACAAAATATCGTATTTTTAAATACTCGAATTTTGCCTTATTTGCAACATGCGTGTCAAACGAAATATTTTTTTACGAATTTTAACTTTATAAGAACTTTGTTTGAAAATTATATGCCTTATTTTTTCAAAAATAATCAAATTTTAATACAAAAAAAAGGTACGATATTTTAAAAATGTGGTATTTTTATTAATTTGCGCATTTTAAAGACTCTTGAAGTGAAAATTTCTAAAACATTTAGCTATTTTATTTTTATTCCCGCGGATTCTCACCATCACCAATCGATTCCTCGGAATTTTTCACATAAAAAGTCTTGGTTTAAAGTTCTAAATGACCGGGATCAATTAAGTCCGTTTTTGCCTCGATTTTTCCCACTGTGCTTATCATACAAAATGGGCCTGTGAATATTCGAAAATATCGAGGTTTTTAAGCGAAGATGGCGTTAGAATGGTGAACGCCCGAAATGTCAAAATCACGCAGTGGTACCAACATTACGGAAAAAGTTTGCCATGGCATGACAGCCAAATTTTTTTCTAATGTTGGTGCTACTGCGCGATTTTGACATTTCGGGCGTTCACCATTCGAAAGCCATCTTCGATTAAAAACCTGGATATACTTTGGCAGGGTGGCCACTTAAGTCGGGAAATCGGGAAAGTCGGGAAAAAGTCTGGAATTGGCCAAAATCCGCCAAAAATCGGGAAAAAGTCGGGAATTTGTGATTTTTTGTTAAAAAGTCGGGAAAAGTCGGGAATTCTGAGCATACTTGTTTGAAAATCAATGTTTTAACTCTTGAATAATTTTGTAGTATTTTGTACAATTCTCAAATTGAATTTACTTAATTCTGCTTTAATAACTTACTTTAAATTTAAGGTTCTTTTTACAATTTCAATATATTTGAGTATGGAAAAGCTATTTAGGACATTCAAAATCTTAGTTAATATTGGAGTCTTTGACACAGATCTTCATAATATTTTTCATGAATCATATGATCTCTATAAATTTTTGTTTATCATACAAGAGGTAAAGTTGATGAAAAACTAATATAAAAATAGAGCCTAATGGCCAGCTTAGAATTATGATTCTATTTCATTTTGTAACATAGATTGAATATTTGAAAACAGATTCCAACTTGAGTTTGGCAATGGTTTTTTTGTAAATATTTTTAATTGTTTAATTAAATTCTTTTTGCAATTCCGTCGTGAAACTATTTACTTTTCCTGTCATTCTTGAACGACGAAATAGCCTACTTTTCTGTACCAAAAATAACAGAATCGAATAGCAACACTTTTCAAAATAAATCCTGAAAAGTTCTACTTTTCAGCACTCAAATGGGTGCTGAAAAGTTAAACTTTTCAGCACTTGTTTCGAAAAGTTACACTTTTCAACATTTTTTTGGTTTAAACGATTTATTGACAAAATACATGAAAATTTGACATATAATTTAACTCAGTGTGTGTTTTTTGGAATTGCAAAAAATGTTGTATGGAACTCGTTGCAAAACTTGATTTTTTCAGCACTCTTCGTATTTATCCAACTCGGTGAACCTCGTTGGATAAATGTACGACTCGTGCTGAAAAAATCCTCTTTTTGCAACTTGTTGCATAAACTACTATTAAGTAATTAAAATATGTTTTTTTTTATGTTGCCTTTAAACTTTTTTTGTGAGTATGGTTAAATTACTACTATACATAAAACTTAATTTTCAGTTTCCGAAAAACTTAAATATCAAATAAAATCCAAAATTTTAAAACTTTTTTACGTTTTGAAAACATAAAGAAAATTTTGAAATAGAAAAAAAAATAATCCAAGAAATTTAGAGTTATTGCAAAACTGTTTAAATAATTGTCTCTTCAAACATTTTGCTTAAAATAAGTGGTAAAACTTAAATCATATCTAACTGAATGTTCATTGAAAAAAAAAACAGTTAAATACTGACCACTAGATAAATTAACATTGATTAAAAAAAACAATATCAAAAATTACAAAATTAAAAAGGGAACCAGGCAAATTTTTTTTATGAATTTCTTGACATTTATCAAAATTCTTTGGATAAATAAATTCAGCAATTATGTTTTAATCATTCTTTGATTTAAAATGATGATGAAGTTTAAAAAAAAAATAGGAACAAAATTTTAAGTTCAGTTATCTTTAACTTTTTGTCATTTCCAGTTGAAACGAAGTATCAAAAACTATACTTTTGTCAATTTAAAAAAATAACATGAATGTTATAAGTATTGTTGAACTTTCGATAATTTTTTCAAAGACTAATTGTTTGTGTTTCTACTCTGAATCATAATAATGAAGTTCCATTTGTGTAGTTTTTTTCAATTGTTGTTTAGTTTCTGTATTTACAAAAAATGCCTATATTTGGATTATTTTTAAATTCATTATTTTTTTATTCGGTGGTTAATATTGACTTTTCTTATAGAAAGTTTTTTGTTTGAATTCATTCTTTAGATAAGAAATGCGTGTTATTTGAGCATTCTGGAAAAGTCTGGAAAAAGTCGGGAATTTGTAAATGGGATTTGAGTGGTCACCCTGACTTTGGGCAATATTGTAGTTTATGCTTAGGACTGTTCAGAAAAAAAGCGAAGTACGCAGACAAAAAAAAAAAACATTTTTTTATTTGGCTTATTTTAAATTTTCATTTATTTTTTATGTTTTAACTTTTACGTTGGAGTTTAGGATGGTGCGAAATCTAAATCCAAAGAAATATTTTTTTTGAAAAAAATGTGATTGTTGGATTATATCTGCAATATTGCCAAACCAAAACTAAACATTATTTTAAGATTCAAAGTTAAATTTTAGATCGAAAATGACCAAAATTTTTTAAAGGGCCTTTTCAAATCAAATTATTCGCTCTACAGAATTGCCTTGGCGTTCGCGTTTACGAGATTCCTACTCGAAACTGGGTGTCCGAAGGCTTGATTGTTGAGGCAATTGCAAACCTCTTTTTACACCTAAGCTTCCCTCAACCCCGGGATTCGAACTGACGACCTTTGCCTACCAGCGACTCCACCGAGGCAAGACCCAGAGAGACGACTCCTACACCTGGACAGAGCTAACGACCTAACCACTAGGTTAGACCGGGGCCAACATTTACTTCCCTGTCCGACGGATGGCGTGATCAGACAAATCTCGTCTCAAAGTTTGCCACCGGGACCTTCTGGGATCAAACCCAGGCCGACTGGGTGAGAGGCAACCACGCTCACCCCTACACCACGGCCCCGTCCAAAATGTAAGATTTGACTAAATCAAAATAATTAGCGCAAAAAAAATAACACAAACTTTTTTAAATATTTGTACCAGCCTTATGTAAAAGCACGTGGTTACATACAATTATTTAAAAGTGATATCTTTAACGCTACAAGAAAAAAAAAACACAAACAAACCTTAAAACAAGGGTCCCGATTTTCAGTTCAAATGTCAGAAATCACTCACTCATCACCGAACGAATCTTTGCCGACTGGAGCGCGCAACCATTCGCGAGCGAACACGACACGCTGGCTGCCAGCGACTTGCTCAATTTCACTCAGCGAAACCAATACTTCGTGATTTTATTTTCTTACTCCGTCCGTCACACACGTCCGAGTCACACACGAATATGATCAGAGAGGAGAGAGCCTAAAATTACCAGCGCGGCGCTCACTTGGCCTGTACTACCACAGTTTGCCGTGAATTTGTATTTGGCATGGTGTAAATTGCTGTCAAATGTGTATTTTATTTTGTGTAAACTTTGAGTCAGCTTTGAGCGACTTAACGAAATCGGTCTTTCTGAACCATTCGCTGTACTACCCGATGGGAATGAGAGGGAGAGCACAGAGAGAGAGAGAGAGTGTGTTGAACAGCGATTGGTGTGGAATTGACAAACGGTAGGAATACATCAGAGCAGTTTTTCGTCGCTCTAGATTTGTGCTTGCGAGTGACTGAGTCTTTTTTGAGCAATCATGACCCTTGCCTTAAAATTATTCAACTAAAGTTAAAGGGCAAACCTAACTAAAAAAAAGCATCAATCCGTAACTCAACCTAATTAAAATAACAACAAATGTAAGTCAAACGGCTAACCCCAAATCTACCTGACCTGACGAATCACCCAAATTGGGCTAGTTTCCATCGGCATCACTCAAGGGCGCGCACTGCACAACAGTCAAAAAGGACCCGAACTCGTAATAGGGGGATGGCGTCGCTATTTTTAGACCACATTTTCCACTTTTGCTCATCGAAACCGACTGCTTTATCGACTTCATTTTGCTGGGCGAGATAGGACGCCGTCTATTTTTAGACGATGACTCAGCACTTTTACACTCTTGCGCTTAAAAAAACCAGGTGGCAGCACGATGTAACGCCACGTCCCTATTACACTTTTCCCGGCAGTAGCTACTTCAACTCCAAACAAGAGAGAGAGACAATCTGTGCCGGTGGTCCAACTTTTTGGCAATCATCATGAACGCAGCAAAAAGGACGCATCCTCTCGGTCTCCTCTCGTTAAGGGCAATTTACTTCAAGTACGGTCCAGCGTCAATCCGGTTGGTTGCGTCATTTTTGTCAATTTTGGTCCCTTTTTTTGATTGAGATTTAATTGCACAATTACAGTGCAATGTTTTTTTTTTCGGGGCAACTTTAGCCGACAAAATCTTCCAACAATTAACTCAATCTTGTTCTTCTTTTTCGTTTTCAGATTCCGTGTTCCTGGTGCAGGTGCCGAAGGGGACGCGCGGCCTGGGTCTGTCCGTGTCCGGCGGGTCGGACTCGAGCGCCCCCTTCCCCGGCCTGATACGCATCAAAAGACTGTTTCCCCACCAGGCGGCGTGGGCCACCGGGATGCTGCAGCCCGGGGACATCCTGCTCGAGGCGAACGGCATCCCGCTGACCGGGCTGACCAATTACGTGAGTAGTTTGGAGATTGGTTTTTTATTTCTTGTTGGGTTTTTGGATTTAGGGCGGATTGTTTTTAATTTTAGTTCAAATAAATTACATGAATAACAAATTCATGTCAATTTGATTGACCTAAAGTGAACTCGCACAGTTGTTGTATCGAGCCCCATAGATTTTCGTGCAAAAAGTAAATCCTCCTGTTTCTGAGAGTAATACGCTTTTAGAGTTTCGGGACCTGCATTTACAAAGCGGATTCAGTGACAGTTTATTACAAGTTGATTGTTAATGTGAGGAGCGAGTTTTTTTTAGAGTTGGATAGGATGTAAAATTGACTTTGAAGTTCTAGATTCGAAAAGCATTGAAAATATTAACATAACACGCAATTTCGTACAGCTTGATGAAATCCAACTCAATTTTCAATTTCAATTCGGTTTTATTGGTGAATAATCAAGATACAATGAGTTATTTTGAAGTGCATAACAGAGTTTTGGAGCTCCTTCCAGCTGTGTGTTGCATCATAATCCATTTTGGAACAATTATTTCACTAGGAAGAGTAAGAAAAAAAACTCACAGAAAAGCGAAATCCAACTCTATCAATTTCAGTTTCAGTGGACAAAAAATTTTGAGCTGTAGGATATGAAGGACGTTTTGAATAATTATTGTAATAGTAAGAATAAAATAAAATATTGCTTTTTGGAGGCTATCGAAAATTCCCGAACAAAAAAAAAATTTTTTTTTGTCGTTGAGAAATATCAAGTTCTTAGTCATTATTGATTGACAATTTAGAGCTGAGCAGTTGGTACTTTAAGTAACTATTTTTTCGTAATTTTAATTAAATTTAATTCATTTCAATCCATATCCAAAAAAGAAAAATTGTAGAGATTTTTCTCAGCTTTTTAAATACATTGTTTCCAGAGATGTATGAGGATGGAAACTATATTTTTTTTTTGATTAAAAATACTATTTTTTCAAAAAAAATTATTAAAAGTTCGCAAAGAAACTTTAAGTTGATTTTAGAGTGACGTACTTTTTGGATGAAGCCTTTGCACTTTTCTATGGAATGTCCCTTAATTTGTAAAGAGGGCTTATTTGGACCTGAGGAATCGAAGAAAAGAGTTTCATCCAAAGTAAAAAATAACAAAAATTAAAGCTAATTTTTGTTTTGCGAAATTTTAGAAAACTGCTCAATTATTATTAAATAAAATTCGTTAATTTTTAGGACTTCATAAAAAATTCTTTTCAGATTTGTGTTATTGAAAATATGAAAAGTAAAAAAAAAATGAAATAACATGCCATGGAACCCACATTTGAATGAAAAAAGGGTATTAAAATGCATTATACAATTGTTTTGCGATCTGTAGTATTCAAAATATCAAAGTATTGGCGAAAAGTTTATTTTTGCGTGCAAAAAAAAATATTTGCAGTGCTCTAAATAGTTATTTCATAAAAGTTTAAAATAATTTTAAACGGCCCCGAACATGCTTTCAGGGGTTGTTTGTACATATAAAAATAGCATCTGGCCAAAATATGAGCACTCTAGGTCAACGGGAAATGGGGCAAATCGGGACACCAAGTTTGAAGTTTCAAAAACGTCAAAAATCTTACAAAGGCTATAACTTAAGATCAATTCTCTGCGAAATCGGTCTTTAATTTAAGAATTTTAATTTTTGTAATTTTCAATTCGACTGAAACTTTTTTGGTGCCTTCGGAATGCCCAAAGAAGCCATTTTGCATCATTAGTTTGTCCATATACAGCAATTCCATTTGAAAAGAGCCTAAACCGAAAAAAAAGTTCTTCAATCGGGCTCAACATTTTTCTGGGGGTTCCTCGGCCAAAATAATTAGACCCGTATTTTTTTTTGTTTGGCCATTAGGGTGACCTACATCTTGCTAGGGTGGTTCGAAAAATGGCAATTTTCGTCATTTTTCGCAAAAATCACTTTTTTCGAAAAATCATATCTCCGCGCCATTTCATCCGATTTTAGCTGTCTTAGACGCAAAAGAAAGGTGATGAGTTTGGCTATTTGTGAAAAATAGTAAGAAGTTCCAAAAATCTAGCTTAACTATTGAAAAAGTCGTATGAAAACTTAAAATGGCGTTTTGACGGTGTCTGGACCAAAGAGCCTATGCCTGAAAATATTTTTATCGGATTCCTCGGAAAATTTCACGTAACATATCAAAAAATTGGCGATGTCGAACCGTACGTTTCCAAGATTTGATTTTTTGAAAATAAAAACTGAGTTTTTCGACGTGCCACGCGCAAAAACAGGAAAATGACGAAATCGGCAAAAAATCAACTTTTTTTCACTAAAACTGCGATAACTTTCAAATTTCAGCGATGACCTATAGATGTTATGGTACCAAAAGTTGCGTCTTTCAATTACCCAGACATGTATAGGTCATCGCTGAAATTTTTAAGTTATCGCAGTTTTAGTGAAAAAAGTTGATTTTTTGCCGATTTCGTCATTTTCCTGTTTTTGCGCGTGGAGCGTCGAAAAACTCAGTTTTTATTTTCAAAAAATCATATCTTGAAAACGTACGGTTCGACATCGCCAATTTTTTGATATGTTACGTGAAATTTTCCGAGGAATCCGATAAAAATATTTTCATAGGCTCTTTGGTCCAGACACGGTCAAAACGCCATTTTAAGTTTTAATACGACTTTTTCAATAGTTAAGCTAGGGAACTTCTTACTATTTTTCACAAATAGCCAAACTCATCACCTTTCTTTGCGTCTAAGACAGCTAAAATCGAATGAAATGGCGCGAAGAAATGATTTTTGCGAAAAATTACGAAAATTGCAATTTTTCGAACCACCCTAGCAAGATGTAGGTCACCCTAATGGCCAAACAAAAAATACGGGTCTAATTATTTTGGCCGAGGAACTCCCAGAAAAATTTTGAGCCCGATTGAAGAACTTTTTTTTCGGTTTAGGCTCTTTTCAAATGGAATTGCTGTACAAATTTGACAGCTGTCCAAACAAAAATGATGTATGAAAATTCAAAAATCTGTATATTTTAAAGGATTTTTTTTATCGATTTGGTGTCTTCGACAAAGTTGTAGGTATGGATAAGGACTACATTGAAAAAAGGATACACGGTAAAAAATGATGATTTTTTTTCACTTTTTGTCACTAACACTTGATTTGCAAAAAAAACACTATTTTTATTTTTTTTATTTTTTGATATGTTTTAGAGGACATAAAATGCCAACTTTTCAGAAATTTCCAGGTTGTGCAAACACTTTTTGACCGTGTTATGAATTTATGAATCATAGCTGATTTTTTCAAAAAATCGAAATATTGGTCGCAAAAATTTTTCAGCTGCATTTTTCGATGTAAAATCAAATTTGCAATCAAAAAGTACATGTCCATGTAATGTCCATATAAAATTCACATTTAAAAAGGGCGTAATATTGAATGTTTGGTCCTTTTGAAATGATAGTCTTGATTGAAAATATTGAATATTGAATATTGAAATTTTGAAAATATTGTTTTCGAAAAGATCAAAAAATTTCACGAATATTTCATATTTTAACATTGAAAATCGGACCATTAGTTGCTGAGATATCGACATTAGAAAATGGTGGGTTGTTTGGGTGAGACTAAGAAAACATCAATTTTCCTGTTTTTAAACACTTGCATGGCAATATCTCAGCAACTAAGGGTCGTATCAACAAAATTAAAAAAAAAGCAAAATATAGAGAATTTTCTCAGCTTTTCAAAAATATTTTTTTTCGAAAATGGGTAAACATGTGCACTTAATTAAAAAATGGAAAACTTCGTCTATTTTCCAAAAAGTCACCTTAAAATGGATTTAACTTGAAAACGGTGCACTTTATCAAAATTTCACTAAAGTACTTTTTGATTGCAAATTTGATTTTACATCGAAAAATTAAGTTGAAAATTTTTGCGACGAATTTTTCGATTTTTTGAAAAAATCAGTATTGATTCAAAAATTCCTAACTCGGTCAAAGATTTTTTTGCGCTACCTGGAAATTTCTGAAAAGTTGGCATTTGATGTCCTCTAAAACAAATCAAAAAATATAAAAAAATAAAAATAGTTTTTTTTGCAATCAAGTTTTAGTGACAAAAAGTTAAATAAAAAATCACCAAATTTTTTTTACCGTGTATCATTTTTTTTCAGTGTAGTCCATATCAATGCGTACAACTTTGCCGAAGACACCAAATCGATCAAAAAATTCCTTCAAAAGATACAGGTTTTTGAATTTTCATACATCATTTTTGTATGGACAGCTGCCAAATTTGATGCAAAATGGCTTTTTTGGGCATACCGAAGGCGCCAAAAAAGTTTCAATACAAAAAAAAAACGAAATCTGAGAGAACTGCTCTTCCTTCTAGTTTCCTTCTAGAACACTTTGGTGAGGATGTTGTATCCCATCAGCGTTCGCCCTCCCCAAAATGTTTACCCTCCCCATACAAATGACATCGGCCGAATCTCCCGCATGCGGGGAGAAAACGCCATTTATATATCGAACCCCAAGCAACAAAAATCTTACCAGACAAGCACCGAAAATAATGATCAACTTCAATATTTCACTCAAAATTCATCCAGAAGGTTTTAGATACCCTTGTATTTTAGTTTTTTTATGACCCAGAAGGTTTTAGATACCCTTGTATTTTAGTTTTTTTATGACCTTTTAAATTTTCTTTTAACGTTTCAAGTTATTTATTATTTTTCCTTCCTTGTTTCCTGAAAATCTGAAAACCGTAATCGTATTATTTGGGCACCTACCTCACCTCCATACTCGGAGTAATCCCTCTATTTTTTCCCCTTTTTTTTAATTTTTTACACATGCTTGAAAAGTGGTCGTCTTAATGCTTATTTTTAATTATATTTAATTAATCTTTCTACTATTTCACCATCATCTGTATATTTGTTTAACAAATTATTCTTGACACATATCAATTTTGCTGAAAACCTAAAGATTTTGTTAACCCAAAAAGATGCCCCTTTACCCTTTTAGAATTACGACAGAGTAAACTCCAGATTTATTTGTAGTTCTTCAATTTATCGTGTTGTAATATGACACCCCACCCCACATACCAAGCCGGGACCGTGGTGTAGAGGTAAGCGTGGTTGCCTCTCACCCAGTCGGCCTGGGTTCGATCCCAGACGGTCCCGGTGGCATTTTTCGAGACGAGATTTGCCTGAACACGCCTTCCGTCGGACGGGGAAGTAAATGTTGGCCCCGGTCTTACCTCATTCCTGATATCCCAATTATTTTATTAGTGTGTGTAGTTCGAGTTATGGTTTGATTGTTGTCTTTTTATGTCCATCGTTCGTATAATCTCATGTTTATTTTATTTTATTTTTTTTTCTTATCACTTGAATAACCCTTTCTTCAAATCCAGGTGCTGAAAATATTATATTCATAACTAAAAAAAAAACATTAATACATTCACACACAAATTAGCCAAGATCAATGTACAGTATCCTAAGCTGGCGCTTGTATTTACCCTTTCCGAATTGGTAAAGGGCAGTCTCAAGCCCTCCGACCATCCCACTTTTCGATGGGTTCGGTGTCCCAGCCATGCGGAGGGAAATCTGAGAGAACTGCTCTTAGGCAAAATTCAATTTATTTTCAAAGTTCAAAATGCATCTTAAAGGGCATAAAAAATGCAACAAAATGCAGGGAGAAGCATCCCAATTGAATAAATTTAAAGGGAGTAATTGGCATTTTTGTGAAAAATAGCATAATTTTCAAACTCAAATAAAATAGTGTTCCATCCAGATTTCAACTCGTTCGACCTGCAGCTTGTAGGAGACATCTGAGACTACCATCTGAGACTAAGAACGCTTTGTGTAAGGCAGTTTAACATATTAAATAGACACTTTTGCTTTAAGTGATTCTTTTTTATTGTAAATTTTTGCTCGCAACACCCCTGAGATTCCATTTTCTTGTGATAATTTTAGAAACATGCATAAAAATGTATACTTCCATCCATTTTAGCCCTTAAAAAATAAAAGTGTGACGTGAAGTGTCACTTGAGCAAAAGGGATAGACTGCTTGTTTACAAACGCAGATTCGCCCTATTGAACTGTTACTACGGAATTAAGATGACCACTCCCCCTCGCTCCACTAGGCCCGAAAAATCAGGTGGAAAAATAAATATTTCAAAACTTCAATGGAATTAGTGGCATCAACTGAAAATCTTCGAATCTAGACATTTCAGAAAACTAGTCATTGGAAAATAAACAACTCAGATTTTTAATGCATTTTACAATACTTTCTACTTGGAAATATTGAATCCATGGCAATTTCATTGTTTTTTTTTTGTTTTTTTTTTTTTTCAATGAGACTGATTTTAAACAGTACTGTTTGGTACGGTATGTCCACGCATCCCTCCTCCCCTGTTGATTCTGTGAAATGTAATCCGTTCTCAAAATCCTCTCTGCGGTAAACACAAGGCAGTAGGGCTGGCCGCTTTAATTTTTGTTTTACATTTTCGGATGTTCTCGGATTTACTGCAATTATTAATATTGACAGGAAAAGTGCTTGGGACGTAATCTAATCACAACGTAATCTAATCACAAGACTTTCCAGCATGCATTCATCGGACTGCCTGCGTTTGTGTTAGATTATGGATTAGATTACACGGAGAAAAAAGAGTTCCCAAAATCGTGAACACCCCTTCATGAAATTGGGAAACACGGACAAAGTGTTCAAATTCCATGGTACGTTTTTGAAAATCGTACCATGGCATTTGAACACTTTGTTCGTGGTTCCCAATTTCATGAACGGGTGTTCACGATTTTGGGAACTCTTTTTTCTCCGTGTAGATGAAAACAAAAGTAATATCAAATGATATTTTATACAGTCAATTTCACCTAACATTCAGTAATTTTTCCTCACAACATGATCATACAGAACGATTTGCTCATAGCCAGCAGCTTCGATCTCCATCCTGGTGGTGTTCGTCCCAAAGTGACCCCCAATCGGATCCGGATAGATATTCTTCCGGTCATACATGTTCCGAAATATAATACCCCGCACTGGATCGCAAAGAACTTGATAGTTCTTCGAGTCCCGCTTGAACACCTTGTTCGTCCTGGAGTTGTAGTAGGACAAATCAAACCTGGTCGGACACAGCACTTGTTCACCCGCGAAGAAGGTCTTCCAATCGAATGGGTTGTCCTTGCTGCTGCTGCGCCGCAGCGCCTGCTCGTAGTCAATGTACCCGGAGATTTCCGCATTTTTCCGACAGTGCCGCACGAAGATGATGGTCGAAAGCATCCCAAGCCGGTTGGGTCTTTCACGGACGGCGAGTTCACGCAGGAACGCGTCCGAAGTTACGAGCCCTCGGCTGAAGTAGGCATTTGGATCTTGCGTCGCCCGGAAGTAGTCGCCAATTTCATTGCGGCGGCTTTCGAAGGCGGCTTTGGTGAGGGATCTGTAGCCGGTTTGGTACAGCCGCAGTCCGTTCTGCTTGTGGCCGAGGTAGCGCAGGTCCTGGGTTGTGACGAGACTTTGGAGGTAGTCCTCGTAGGTGGAAAATTCCAGCAGACGCACTTCGTCCTTTGACAGCTGCATTTCTCCTGGCATAAAAAAGCCCAGTTAACTAGATTGTTTTTGTTTTTTACTTTCACAAAGCTAATCTTCTCCCTTCCTCCTTTCACAGGAAGCCCTGGAGGTGCTCCGGACCGCGCCCAACTACGTGACGCTGACCGTGTGCCGGCCCCAGGACGAACAGTACCGGAAGCTGTCCCCGCCGAGCGAACCGCCCCGGCCACCGCTGCGGAATCCCCTCTCCAGTGAGCCCGCGTCCCAGCTGCAGTCGCCTCAACTTTCGTCCTGCTCGTCATCCTCGTCAAACATTGCGGCTGCTGCTGCCACCTCCAACAACAACAACCTTGGACAGCAGCAGCAGCTGT
This sequence comes from Culex quinquefasciatus, assembly GCF_015732765.1. Taxonomy (NCBI): domain Eukaryota; kingdom Metazoa; phylum Arthropoda; class Insecta; order Diptera; family Culicidae; genus Culex; species Culex quinquefasciatus. The sequence continues at coordinate 103,662,884 of NC_051861.1, forward strand.
TGCACTTCCAGCAGATGCAGCAGCAGCTTAGTCAGTACAACAACAACAGTCAGCAACAGATGATGCCATATTACTATCCTCAGCAACAGCAGCAGTATATGTTTCCACCGCAGACGCTGGCTTTTGCCCCGGCCTCGGTGGCGGATCCCAGCCAGAGTGGTTTCAGTGGGGTAAGTTATAATCTCCAAGTTAAGCTCCGCTACGGCGGCGACCGACGGAGGATTTTCCCTAACTGGGTCATTTCGAAAGGTTAGATGTTAAGTTAATCCAAGGATTATTTACAGTAGGCTCTGTGATCTTTGTTGTGATTCTCTAAATTTTAGGATTCCCGGGAATCGAGACTTGCTCTTTCTTCAAGAATTCCAGGGAACCCTGGAAATTTCAAATACCCTATTTGCCTTATTCGCTTAACAGTCTCAAATAAAATTTTCAATACCAACTGTTGAATTCAGGATGCAGTTTGATGTTAAATCATATAAACAAAGTTACCAGAATTTTGAATTTTACTATTTTTTCGTTATCATATTGAAAACGCCTCGTCGTATTATACAACTCTGCAATAGGAAATTATATTTATCTCTGTTGATTTGTCTTCTCCCTTAGGCATTTTTTTTTTTTGAAATTTGCAAAAAATGGCATTTTGTGCGGCATGGGGAGGGCGCTATATCTTTTTCATGAAGGCGCAGCACAAATCGGCAACTTGGCAAATTTGCAAAATGCAAAGTTTCTCTTGGGCCCTGCTGAGGGCGCCAAATTGTTTAAGGAGGGCGACATTTTTTTAAAGAACTTGTTAGTCGACGACTAACCTCGACTAACCTACAGCTCAGCCCTGTTTGTCTCCATCTTCTTTATGAATTGTGCTCCCTGATCATACACAAAAAAAAATGGTAATGATCATCAGGAAATGGTGACAGATTTTGTGTCAAAAAAGTGTAATATTAGGGGAAAGTAGGGCAAGTGTAACAAGCTAAGGAAATGTTCGTTAAAAAAATCTGTAGGATTTTTTCATAATCATCTTTTTCCAGGTCTTGACTAAGACTTTTATAGAACAAGTTTTTAAAAAATCCTGTTTTTTTAAGTAAAAACTTTAAAAATTTTGATTTTCCGTACGTTCTACTCAACTAGTGGGGCAAGACGAACAACCCGTTGGGGCAAGAGGAACAATGCATGAAACAACATGTTAATAAGCTAACAACTGAACTGTTATCACTTAGATACATCAGATTAGATTGTATTTGAAAGGTTTTTTTTTTTTCATTTTTAGATTAAATAATAATATTTTACTATAAATTTGATCGCTTTAACGAAAAAAAAAATACTTAAATTATCAAAAGTAAATTTTCCATAATATCACTATATTTTGTGTGGCCAATTTTTTTAACAACTGTTAATCAGTTTTTAAGTACTTTTATGTATTTATATCATAATAAAATATGTTGTTACAGCATTTATATTTTTTCCATACTAAAAATCTATATGGTACACTTGCCCCACCTGAACAAGATTTTTTAAAAGCTCTCAACAAAAATAACCAAAAGTTAAATCATACTTTATAATTGGTGCAAGTCAATGATATGGACACTACTGATCTAGGAAAAATAGCATTTTGATAAAATGGGCCTTAAAACGAAACTTAAGCCTTATTTTGTACTTTCCAAAAATTTTAAGAATACTAAGGTTTTGAAAAAAAAAACTACATTCAATCTTATGCCCCGTGGCGTTTACGTCGTTTTTTCGGTTATGTGGTAGTAGAATCAGCTAATTGCATTGATAGCAACAATTCCTCATACTGGAAATAATCAAAATTGTATAAATTACGGCCGTACGAGCGATTGTTCCTTTTGCCTCATATGGTCGTCTTGCCCCACCTTCCCCTACATCAATAAATGATGAATTTTCATCAGTTTGTGGTGAATATTCATCAGGTTCACATTTTTACACATTTTTTAGGTAATATTACTCTAAAAAGAGGTAATATTCAATCTACCAAATTTTCATCATTCCAAAATTAAATTTTAGTTGCTGTGTACCCCGAATCAATGTCACGGAGGTAGAGGTGAATGGCTTTTCAGAATAGAACCGTAGCATTTAGACCCGAAATTTGTTATTTAGAACTGAAAACGAATTCTGTTGACCGGAGTGTGTATTCAGGGAGCCTAAAGCCTACACACTTAGATTTTTTTACTGTACTCGGTAAATTTTTTACCGAAAACTCAACAGCCGAGCGCTCGGTAGTCAGCTCGGTAAAAATTACAACTACCGCGAGCTCGGTAAACGTTAATTTGACAGCTTTCTTAAAATTTCACCGAACAACCCGGTAAAAATTACCGAGAATTTACCGTGCCTACAGTAAAGCTTTATTTTCATCATTTTTCTTGTTCTTATAAAAAAATGACTTATAAAATTGATAATACATTTATTTCAAAACAATTTTTCAATCAATGCACTTTTTTTGGAGACCTCGATTATTCCGCTGCAGACTCAGAACTAGAGCATGATAGTGTGAAAGTAAATTGATTGTTTCGAAGTTCTAAACCAAGGTAAGAGACTTCAACACAAACTGAAAAGATTTTTTAATTAAAAACATGCTACATTGTACATGTTTTTCGAAAAAATACTAAAAATTATTGTGTCTACTCTACGCGTATCAAATGATCGGGATTTTTTCATACATTTTGAAAATACTCTAATTTTTCACAAAACTACGTATTTTTGGAAAAAATGCTAAAATTTTCAGTCTTTACAATATGGGTGTCAAGTGTTAAAAGTTTTTTTCATACATTTCGAAAGCGATTACACAAAATACTCAAAATTTTCACAAAACTGCGTGGTTTTTGAACAAAAATTCAGTTTTTGACAATATAGCATAGCATAGCATAGCATAGCATAACGGGTCTGCACCACGCTGTAGGGGGTGCCACAGTGGTCAATCCAATATTCTTAGACAATTTGGTTGTTGCCCGGTACAAACAAAAATATCTATGAACGTAAATTTCCACACTGTGCTCCAAGGCTACGCCCATACAGTCCCGTGGGGATTTGGGGAGGATTTTGTTGTTGTTTACTAGTGGCAAAAGTGCGGGGAACCCACGCGACTTTTAAAAGTAAACGGAAATTATTGGGAGGTTTGGATAGTAGGGTAGCGGGAATTTCATCGGGCCAATGAAATATGGTATAATTTGCAGAGTATTTTGTAAATTGAATGTTTGTTAGTGTTAGTGTAAGTCTGTTGTGCATTATATAGTTTGTATATAGTATTGTTATATAAAAGTTGTAATGATATATAATGGTTTGATCTCACCAAATTTTCGCAAAACATCAATCGGAATCAGTTCGGGTCCTAATGATCTCTTTCCTGGTGTCACTGCTGGTCAACTTCAACGTTATTCCCCGTCATTACCAGCACCGAAAACTCCGCATGTCAATTCGAGGCCCATTAACAACATTCGATAGAAAAACCCGACGATCCACTTGATTTTCCGGACGTGCAACCAGTTCGAGGGCAAGAACCGTTTGACATTTTCACAAAAAAAATACAACAAACTCTCAAAAAAGAAATAATGACAAAGAAAAATGACGTACATTCCCATGAAGTCCCAGAGCTACCACCAATTCGAAAACGCGGAACCGACTGTCAAACCCCCCAGAAGACAACAAACACTCACACACGCGAGGGAAGAATAAAACAAAGAACAATTTGCTTGATGTCTCGAAGCTGCAACCCGTTCGAAAACGCGGAATCCATTCAATATTTTCACAAAATTACACTTTTAGCCTTTTTTTGAATCGATTGTCTGATTTTTCACCGCACGCACACCTTCAGTTTTTGACAATATGGGTATCAAATGATCGGGGTTTTTTATGAATTTCGATAGCAATAATATTTTTTGTGAAATACTCAAATTTTTCACAAAACTACGTATTTTCCAATAAAAAATATGAAATTTTTTTTTACGCATGGTTATCAAATGATCAGGATTTATTCATACATTTCGAAAGTTACAACACTTTTTTTTAAATGATTAATTTTTCACAAAATATACCCATTTTGACAACAAACAAAATTCTTGTTTTTTTTTTTTCAAAAAGAAGTAGTATTGTGCAATTTTCCAGTGTTTTCAAAAAATTGTGTTTTATTTCTGAAATGTATGAAAAAATCCCGATCATTTGATATCCATAATATAAAAGTGTGAATCTTTTAGTAATTATTTCGAAAATGCGTAGTTATGTGAAAATTTAGAGCATTTAAAAAAATGCTAATACTTTCGAGTGAACGAAAAATCTCGATCATTTGATACCCATATTGTGAAACATTTAAATTTTTAGAATTTTTCCGAAAATACGTAGTTTTGTTAAAATTCTGAGATTTTGCTGGTACAGTCCAGACTCGATTATCCGAAGCCTCGATTATCCGATGTTTCGATTATCTGAAGTTCGATTATCCGAAGGTTTGTATGGGACTTCGGATAATCGAACCACGAACAAAAAAAACGATTTTTTTCTTTTTCTTGTTTTAAACATTATATTCGAGTTTTGCGACCCCATTTTAGTCAAATTTGAATAGTTGATTGCTTATTAAATAATAAAATGAATTTTTTCAACATTTTGTCACCGCCAAATTGGCCACCATCTTGGTTTAAAAAAATGTAAATCAATTTAGCGTAGTTTTTAGAAGTCATAAGAGGTTAGGTCGTTAGCTCAGTCCAGTTGTAGGAGTCGTCTCCCTGGGTCCTGCCTCGGTGGAGTCGCTGGTAGGCAGTTGGACTCACAATCCAAAGGTCGTCAGTTCGAATCCCGGGGTTGATGGAAGCTTAGGTGTAAAAAGAGGTTTGCAATTGCCTCAACAATCAAGCCTTCGGACACCTAGTTTCGAGTAGGAATCTCGCAATCGAGAACGTCAAGGCAGTACTTTAGAGTGAATAATTTGATTTTTGAAAAATAAGGTGCTAAAAAATCATTATCAATTGCTGAATTGAATGAATTATAATAAAAATTTGTAGTCAAATAGATTAGTTGATGACTGATCTTTGTTGAATACGAACAATCAAAAAGTCTAAAATTTAGAGTTGTCTGTTGCTACAAATATGCACTTCCCCGCTGTATGAAACACATAACTCTGGTGAAGCCACTTATGAGCTGGATATTAGCTTCCCTACCCCACTGTTGCACCGGTTTAATGCCAGGCACGAACCATGTATAACGCCAGACCATGTCCGTATTATAACAAACGCGTTGCAAATTATATCCCATTCAGCTGGAAAATTATAAACTATCACATTCGCCGCTTCATTCCCACCGCACCATAAGCCAGAATAATTTCATTACGCGGGGCGGTGAATGCTAATGTTGGCATTTGGAATTCGAAAACGCTTAAATTGTGATTTTCCATTTGAATTCTGCACACACAAACTCACACTCTAAAAGCCCTTACTCAGCTTAAAACACTGCTGCTGGAAAAAAGGTGCAAAATAGCTAGTTTTAAATATATAGTTTAAAGAAAAGGCATGCAAATTGATTGTCCCCCAAGGACCACTAAGAGAAGTGAAAAAAAAAGAAAATCTTTCCAACTTCATTGGAGCCATTCGAGCGTGAGACGATTTTTATTTTTCGTTTGAGGTAGCAAATGGTGCAAGACAAGGGAAAGGGAGCTCCGGTGTGTTTGTCTAGCCCCATAACTTGGCAGTAAAATTGCCATTTATCTTGGGAGGTTGAGCTGACCTAGTTTTTTATTGTTTTTTTTTAAGTAGGTTTAAAAAGTTGGTAATTTAAGGAAGTTGCACTTAATTTTTTTTTCCTGCATTAATTTTTTTGGTTTCTTTTACTTTTTGAAAGCTGGCAAATTGTTGCAATTAAAATACAGATACGTTACAAAAGTTTTAAAAAGTTGAAATAGTTTTGGGAAATTAGCAGAATAAAAATAATATTGAAAATATTACAAATAGGAATTATTATAGAAAAAAATGTCAGAGGTAATTCATAATTTTACCCCAGAAAAAAACCAAATCATGAAAAAACTCATATAAAACCAAATAATACCTCAATTGCTATAATATTTAAAATAGCAAATAGTGGGATGTGTAATAAAAGGTCATAGGCGAAATGACATAAGTTTGATTAGAAAGTTTGTAAATTTAGAGATATTTTAGTATTTTATCAAAATTGTTGATTCTTGCTCATGATTTTTTTTTCTTCACTAAAATTTGAGCACTACTTTCAATAGTTTGATAAGATTTTTTAAATTATTTCAAAATTATTTCTGTGGAATTATTTTTAAAGGACGTAACCTTGCTTGAAAACGCCCAAGGTAACGACCTATTGTAAAGTTACCTTGGATTTATTCATGTTTCTAAAATGCTTTTGTGAGATTTTCATTCTCTCTAACATGAACAGTTCTTATATAAGTTTAACGACTTTGTGTTAGATTCAACCAAATTTAAATATTCTTTGAAATCATTGTAGTGAGTTTTTTTTCTCTTTTTTTTCTATGTGAGAAGTTTTTTATGTGTCAAGAGTTAATTTTAAGTCCGAACATATTGTAGATAACTTTAAATTCTTTCTAAGCAAATTACTCATGTTTCTGTAAATTTTTTATGCATATTTTCATTCTTGCAAACGTAAAAATTTCTTCAAATAGTTCAAAAATCAAATTTCAGGGTATTGCAATACATGTTTAAATGTCCTATTCTTGTTTTAATACTATTCTTGTGGGTTTTTTTCCAATTTGTAGATTTTGATGAGATTTTTTATGAATCCAAAAAAAAAATCAATTTGCTTTCAAAATGATTTATTTTTGTTTCAACGAAAGGAATAAAATTTTTCAAAAATTAGATGAGCTTTTTTCATTTGAAACAAAGTGCAGTCATGCCCCGGTTTTGCACGCCTCGGTTTTGCACTGCCCCGGTTTTGATCCGTACAGCTGCCTCGGTTAAGCATGGCCCAGTGATTAACTGAAGCACAGAGCCTATGGGATTTTGGCTATATGGGAGACGTATGAAAAATCATGTAAACATCAAAAAATTATAATGCTTTGGAATAGGGATGATGTCAAATATCCATTAAAATTATAATTTCATGAAAATTTTCACAAAAATACGTATTTTTCCTGTATTTTGAAAATGCAATGTTTCTCGAAAAAATACTCTAAATTATTATTATTGCAATATGGGTATCAAATGATTGGATTTTTTTCATACATATCGAATGTAAAACCATTAAAAAACACTCAAAATTTTCACAAAACTACGTATTTTCAAAAAAAAAAAATACTCAAAATTATTGTAATTGCAATATGGTTACAAGCGATCAGGATTTTTTAATACATTTCGAATGTAATAACAACATATTTTGAAAACACTCAAAATTTTCACAAAACTACGTTTTTTTTTTAAAAAAAGTACTCAAAATTTCAGATTTTACAGTATGGATAGCAAACGATCAGGATTTTTTCGAATTTCGAATTTCGAATGTGATAACAACATTTTTTGAAAATACTTAAAATTTTCAACTAAACTGCGAATTTTCGAAAAAAATTCTCAAAATTTAAGGTTTTACAATATGGTTATCAAATGATCAGGATTTTTTCATACATGTCGAATGTAATAACATTTTTTTTTGAAAATACTTAAAATTTTCTCAAAATATGCATGCATAAAAAAATTTCATTTCCATTTTTTTTTTCAATTTTCCTGTTTAATATTTCAGCAACTAAGGGTCGTATCAACAAAGTTCAAAAATGCAAAATATAGAGAATTTTCTAAGCTTTTCAAAAATATTTTTTTCAAAAGTGGGCAAACATGTGCACTAATTTAAATAAATGAAAAACTGTGACTATTTAAAAAAAAAGTCACCTAAAACTGGATTTAACTTGAAAACGGTGCACTTTATCAAAATTTTACTAAAGTACTTTTTGATTGCAAATTTGATTTTACATTAAAAAATGAATTTGAAAAATTTTTGCGACCAATTTTTCGATTTTTTGAAAAAAATAGTATTGATTCAAAAATTCATAACTCGCTCAAAGATTTTTTGCACAACCTGGAAATTTCTGAAGAGTTGGCATTTGATGTCCTCTAAAACACATCAAAAAAAAAAATTAAAAATAGTGTTTTATGCAAATCAAGTTTTAGTAACAAAAAGTTAAATAAAAAATCACCAAAAAATTTTTTACCGTGCGTCATTTTTTTCAGTGTAATCCATCACCACACCTACAACTTTGCCGAAGACACCAAATCGATCAAAAAATTCCTTCAAAAGATACAGATTTTTGAATTTTCATACATCATTTTTGTATGGACAACTGCCAAATTTGTATGGAAAATTATATGGACAAAATAATGATGCATAATGGCTTCTTTGGGCATACCGAAGGCACCAAAAAAGTTTCAGCCGTTTTCAAAAATACAAAAAAGAAAATTACAGAAAAAATACCGATTCCGTAGAGAACTGCTCAATACTATTCTTGTGGGGTTTTTTTTTCGATTTGTAGATTTTGATGAGATTTGTTATTAATCCAAAAAAACAATTTGCTTTCAAAATGATTTATTATTGTTTCAACAAAAGGAATAAAATCTTACAAAAATTAGAAAAGCATTGCTGAAGCACAGAGCTTATGGGATTTTGGCTCTATGGGAGACATTGGCTTTAAACGTATGAAAAATCATGTAAACATCAAAAAATTATAATGTTTTGGATTCGGGATGATGTTAACTATCCATTAAAATTATAATTTCATGAAAATTTTCACAAAAGTACGTATTTTTCCTGTATTTTGAAAATGCAATGTTTCTCGAAAAAATACTCAAAATTATTGTTATTGCAATATGGATATCAAATGATTGGATTTTTTCATACATATCGAATGTAAAACCATTTTTTTTAAAACACTCAACATTTTCACAAAACTTCGTATTTTCGAAAAAATACTCAAAATTTCAGTTTTTACAATATGGGTATCAAACGATCAGGATTTTTTCATACATTTCGAATGTAATAATATTTTTTTTGAAAGTACTTAAAATTTTCACAAAACATGCATGCAAAAAAAATCCAATCGTTTGAAACCCATATTGTTAAAATTGAAATTCTGAGTATTTTTTCGAAAATACGTAGTTTTGTGAAAATTTTAAGTATTTTCAAATAAAATGTTATTACATTTGAAATGTTTGAAAAAATCCTGTTCGCTTGATAACCATATTGAAAAAAAAATAAATTTTGAGTATTTTTTCAAAAATACGTAGTTTTGTGAATATTTTAAGTGTTTTCAAAAAATGTTGTTAATACATTCGAAATCGTTTGCTACCCATATTGTTAAAACGGAAATTTTAGGTATTTTTTTGAATATACGTAGTTTTATGAAAATTTGAAGTATTTTCAAATAAAATGTTATTACATTCGAAACGTATGAAAAAATCCTGATCATTTGATACCCATGTAGCATAAACAATATATGTTTGGTCTCTTTAGAGAAAAAAAATGCATTTTCAAACTACAGGAAAAATACGTATTTTTGTGAAAATTTTCGTGAAATTATAATTTTAATAGATAGTTGACATCATCCCGATTCCAAAACACTATAATATTTTTATGCTTGAATGATTTTCATACGATTATAGCCAATTTCTCCCATATAGCCATAATCCCATAAGCTCTGTGTAGAGCGTCCAATTTCCCGTCCCGGGATAAAAATTCCCGGGATTTCCCGAAAAAAAATATTTCCCGTTTCCCGGGAAATCTTTAAATTTCCCGGGAATTCCCGAAATTTAAGCGGAAGTATACATTTTCTTAAATTTTTGGAACTATTTTTTTGAAAATGCTCTGAAAAAATAATAAATGAACAAACTCAACATAATTTTGTTAAATTAAATGTATTGTTTGGTTTATATATAATTAATCGGGTTATCAGAAATTATGATATCAGAATTATTTCTGATAATATTAATTATTGAAGCAACTAGGAAAAGATCTTGCTTAATGAGTATTAAATTATTGCAATTAAGTAAGCATTAAACAGATTGATGTTATTTCATCAAAACAATAATAACTCCTTATCTCTAAATTATAATTGAGATTTGTTTACGTTTTTTGTTTACCATGATTAAATGAAATGAAAATCGAATTTGAGCAAAAAGAATTAATTCAATTGGTTGAATACCTAGCACTAAAGAAATTACAATTTGAAGTAAAAGAATTATGGAGCACTAGTGCAACTACAGGTTAGAGGGTTAAATGTGAAAAAATTGTAGACTTTTTGTGGAATGATGTTATTTTATCGTATAATTTAAATCATGTTGCATAATAATACAAAACAAATCATTGAAAAATTACATACTTTTGTTTGTTCTCAAAAAATGCAAAAATATATTCAATGCATGCTTCAAATATTTGAAAACATTGGGTTGTTTGGAGTAAAACCAACACTAAAAAGCTTTACCATTTGTTCAAAGGCTGAAACCAGTATTTGTCATGATAAACATAATTTCTGCATGTTTTTTCTCATTTCAATAAACTGGTCACAGAGGCAAGTTTAAAATTTCTCATAAAAAAATACCGAAATACATATTCTTGTAGTTGAATGATTTTTTACATGCAGTCAAGCTGTTAATTGATCTTTCACACTTATTTAAACCATTAATGTTGATGCCCTATTCAATTTTGTTGCATGTTAAAACCAAGATCCTAACAATTTTCAATAAATTAAAAATTTCCCGGGAATTCCCGGGAAATTTGCTGAAAATTTCCCGTTTCCCGGGAAATTGGACGCTCTCGCTCTGTGCCTCGGTTATGCACGCCTCGGTTTTGCATCCCCCATATGCGGTACTAAACCGAGACATGTCTGTTATTTAAATAATTTTATGTTTTTTTTTAAGGTGGATTCTTTTTCTGTAATATTTTTGTTAATTTTTGCATACTTCTGAATGTACATTTAATTCTGATTAAATATGTTTTTTTTTCTATTTTTTATTTTTAATCATGTTTTTGGTCCACATTTATGATACTTTCCAAAAACAACATTTTTTTCCAAAATCATATCTAAACCAGAGAATCGCTTCTCAAGGTACAGAATTTCATACATTGACCAGTAGGGTGAGAAGCATAATTGAAAATTTTGGAAAATCAGAAGAGATACCTCCTGGATCGATTCTTTAGACAATAATAAATAACTGTGCCAATTTTGAGCCAAATCGGTTTAGGTTAAGGGGTTGCTTTTTATCGTTGATGTTTATATTGGAAAAATCGCGAAATATATGGGAAATGTATGGCAGCAGGTGAAGCAGTTATCGTCCAAACTTTTCCAGGTGTGAGATTTTTATAAGAAATTTAATTTTCTATCAGTTTGTTGAAGGGTGCAAAAAGATTTGAGGTGATCCTGATGAGTTATTAGCAAAACGATGAAAAGAAATCAGCTTGCAGGGAATTTAATTTCCTACAAGAATCTCACACTTGAGCAATTTTGTCTTAGGGGTAAATTTGGTTCCTGATCACAAATTCATGGTCCATTTCTGATATCCCGGGACGGAGGGACGATACAACCCATTGCATTTTTAAATATTCGAAATAAAACGCGTTATTTTATTTCCCGGAATCTCGTAAAAAAATAAGTTACAATTTTTAATTTCTGTGAATTTTTAAATCCTCGACAATCGTCTCCCTATAATTATTGTAATTTTTGAATGCAAATTTTGTTATTTTGACTAACCATCATCTTTATCTTTTACCTCTTTTTTCGTCCTTCCAGGAATTCGAAATCATCCTCACCAAGCAGCAGGGCTCGCTCGGGTTCACCCTGCGCAAGGAGGACGAATCCGTGCTCGGACACTACGTGCGTGCCCTCGTGCGCGATCCCGCCCTTAACGACGGCCGCATCCGACCCGGCGACAAAATCGTCGCCGTCAACGACATCCCCATCTCGTCGATGACCCACGAGGAGGCCGTCATCTTCCTGCGACAGTCGGCGGAGGTGGTCAAACTGCGCCTCTACCGGGACCAAGCCCAGACTCCACTTTCGGCACAAAGTCCCACCTTCGGCCGAAGGACGACCACGACAGACGGCGAGGAATCTACGCCGTGTCACGGAACGACCAAGCCCAAACCAAATCTCCGACCGGAAGCGTTAAACCTGCTCACGGACATTGCCCACCGGAAGCAATCCGCGACGACGACGACGGCGAGTAATTCCGGCGGAGGTTCCACAAGCTCCTCGGTCAAGTCCAGCAACGCGTCCCCACGCAGGTTACGACGAGGTCTGCAAGGTCAGAACTCCAAGCGCTCGTACGACAATCATGGCTTCCAAGAAACGTGCAGCAACTACTCCGACTCGGAAACGTCCACGATCGTGAGTCATCAGCAGATGGTGGGGGTGGCGATTCCAGGATCCGGCGTTTACCACAGCGCATCGTGTCGATCGAGTCGTGGGGCGGGCACGACGGTGATGAGCCAGCAACAGCAGGTTCAGCTGAGCAGTCTGGATGACCAATACTACTGTGATGAAGAGATTGAGAGCTTGTACGATGAGGAGGATGAGGAGGGAGGCGATGGGGCGCAGAAGAGAAGGCCCAACTTTCTGGATTTGGCCGGGGAGGGTGGGAGTACGCCGATGTCGTCGCGGAAGCCGAGGTTTCAGTTTTCGGGTAAGCGAATTGCATCATTCAAAAAACTTTCTGAATATTATAATGTATTTATGAATTATTTAGTTCAAAGAGGAGCACTTAGGTCATCTTACTGGATTGCAATAATATTAGCTTATATCTGTAAAATTAACATCTAATACCGACGATTCAATTAGCTAGATCCATTGTGGCTATTTCAGTTGTAAAAAAGGAAAATGCAGGAACAAAATGACAAAAATTTATCGTGACAGACCGGATTAAATTCGAGCATAGGCGATCAAACAAATCGAGAAAATCGAAATCTAAAACGTCAAAAAGGTCCTATCAGCATCCTCATATCCTCTTGCCCCACTTTCCACTACTTAAATAATCGAATAAATCAACAAAGCAATAAAAGTTACAAAAAAATATTTCAATGAAAATTACATTATTTTTTTCCACAAAAAAACGTATTTATTCCTGTACATTACAACTGCGACACTCCTGCGACATTTGATTTTATTAATTGTTAAAATAGATTTTAGGCTAAAATCAGAATTAAAACTTACTGAAACCCCTTTTTTTGAACAAAATTCTTGTGTTTTTAGGAAAACATAATTTTTTAAATCATATTGATTAAGAAAAATAATCAAAATCATCAAATTATTTGTGTTTGTTATATGGGTATTCAATGAGTTTCTCATAGATATTGATGGTTAAAGCTTTTTTAAAACTACCTAATTTTTTTTTACAAAACTTTGTATTTTTGCAAAAAAAAAACTAAAATTTTAATGTTTTTGCAACATGAAAATTTTATGTTATGGCAATATGGGTATCAAAAGCACACAAATTTATCATACATTTCGAATGCAATAGAAGATTTTAGCAAAAATACATAGTATTTCCAGAAATTAAAAATTTAAAACAAACTACGGAATTTGAAGTATTTGCAACATGGGCATTAAAAATAAATGAATATTTCACATACAGTTCAAAAGTAATATGTGAATAACATTTTTTTTTTTAGATTATGGGAAATTCAAAACTATTTATGTTTTGAAAATTACTCAGATTTCAGGTCAATGCAAAACATTTTTCAATGATTGGAAAATTTACAATCATTTAATACCCATACATATTTTTTCGGAAAATTCGAATATTTAAAAAATGCTGTTAATATCGATTTGTAATCTGTTCAAATTGCAAAAATATTGAATTTGAGCTTTTTTTCGACAAATATGTAGATTTGTGAATATAAAACGGAACGGAATCGACGTAACACCTTATAATGTGGCCCTCTTAAACCTTGCGGTTTCGTCAACGGATCCACAGGCGTGTATCGTTCTTTTTGCGACAAGACTCCGCCTCCCGGGTCTCCTAAGTGTGAAGGTATGGGCACGGGGAGAGGGCACCGAATACCTATATTTACACTTAGAATTTTTTGCGTCCGCCCCGGGATTCGAACCGGCGACCTTTGGATTGTGAGTCCAGTGCGCGGTCCGATTGATCCACACAGGCTGACAATAATGGCTGTGAATATAATAATTATAATACTATTTGCAAAAAAAAAACAATTGAGTTAATGTTAAATTTAAATAATGTGTATCGAAATTACAAAAAAAAACATCACATAAGTACTTTTTTCGAAAAGGCGTAGTTTTGAGATTTTGTTTAACAATTTCAAAAATTACTATTGCTATCGAAAGCTATGCGATAGTTGTGATCGTTTGGTTCCCAATTTGCAAAAACTGCATTTTTTTCAATAATACGTAGATCATTAAAAATGTTGAGTATTTCAAAAGATTAATTAAAATCTATGAAGAAATTCACATCACTGAATACCAGTATTAAAAAAAATACATGAAATTTCAAGATTTTTTATTCGAAAATGCGTAGTTTTGTGAAACTTACGAGTAATTTCCAAAAATACAATTGATATCGATTGCTATGAGTTGGGTTAGTGAATTTTCATGATTTAGCGAACAGCGTGAAACTCGTGAAATTTGAAGATTTCCGTGAAATTCCGTGAAATTTATCAATTTTCTTAAATCAATTCAGTGAAATAATAACATAATGAAGATTTTATTCACTTTTTGCGTCACGTTCAAATTTAGTGAAGATTTCTTTTAGTTTATTGAAAAAAATGCAATGAAGCATAAAAAGTAGTTTCTATAATTATAAACGAAGATTTTCTGAGTTATTTAAGCAGTTTCACGATCCGCGAAATTTGTTGTTTTGAAATGATGGTCCCCGTGAAATTTGCCATTTTTTCGCGTGAAAAATCACTAAGCCTAGCTATGAGATAATTGTGATCAATTGATAAAATTTGAGTATATTTTCCGAAAACAAGTAGTTTTGCTTTTGAAATCTTTGGAAAACGTCCGATCTTTTGATATTCATATGGCAAAAACTGAAAATTGTAGTATTTTTTTTATCAAAAATACGTAGCCTTGTGAAAAAGTTGAGTATTTAACAAAAATTATTGAAATCTTGAAATTTTTTTCCATCATTTTATGCAAGCACTACAAAACAAATTTCTTTTAAAAAATCTGATCATTTTCTACCCACATTGTAAAAAGTTAGAATTCTGTTTTTCATTTGAAAATACGTTTATTTATAAAATGTTTAATGTTAAAAAATGTTGTTGAAATCAATAATTTGACACTAATAATGTTAAGACATATTTTTTTTTATTTTTTATTTTTCAAAATATGTAGTTCTGTGATAATTTTGAGAACTTTAAATAAAAATGTTTTAAGGGCCCACATCAGCCGGGGAAGTTGTTCTCTTCTTCTTCAAAAAATATTGCATGTGACATCACGAAGAAATGTCGTGCGACGTTTCGAGGTGGTTGGATTGTTCTGTAGAGTGATTTGGAGATGGTTGATTGAAATACCTTTCAACCATTATTGATTTAGTACACTTTTTTTGTAATAATTCGTGATTTTACAATATTTTTTTGAATATTCGGAAATAATGCAACACAAGTGCAACAAGCAATTCAGTTGCGCAGCGCAAAAATGGCAACAGCGCACCATTCTTGGCTGCTGCTGCTGCACACGGCCAGCACAAAGCGAAGACAAAGGAACGTTATAGGGTAGACTTCACATTTTAGCTCTCTATTATGAAAATACATTTTAGAAAGTTGATATTTTTCATCAACATTTTTACTAACATATTGAAAATACATGCGCAATAATGTATCGTTTGCTAATAAAATTTTGAGATGTCTCACAAAAACCAAAGCCCTTTTGCTGAGCATTTTTTCCTTCTCAAACTAAAGATAAAAAAATGAATAAAAAAAATGCTAAATATATTTACAATTGTTAGAGCACACTTCAATATAATAAAAATTATATATTCTAGTTTACTATTTTATGTCTGTGATCGATCGAGTACTTGACCCTATTCCAGCAGCAGAGGCTCGCCAGGAGTATTGTTTTGAATTTGATCGATTGTGATTGGCTGAAATTTCAAGCACGTGGTTCTCGTGTGTAAACAAACTAACATACTCTCGCGCATGGATATCTCTATACGCATCCTGTCTTAGTGGTTGAATTGTTTCTAATTTTGTTTCAATGGAATGCATGATTTTTAGGTTTTTTGGCATGCTTCGTGACTGTCCACGTGACGGGTAACGGAGTTGTTTACGTAAGAGTCTTTCATGTGATTACTCACGAGACGACTCAGCCACGTCTCTAGCTACTCACGTGACTGACTTTGGACGTTAGATGAAGTGTCGTGGAAGTTAGTAGATTGCTCTAATATTGTGTTGTAGATAATCGAAGAATTATCAAATGCTTCGAACCATCAAATCATGAAAAATGACGTTTCAGTGATATTTTTAATATTCAGTTCTGCAACCCTAAATAAGACAAATTTTAGTAATTTGAAGCGATACCTAATAAACATACATTAGCTACCATACAAAAATACAAAAATACAAAAATACAAAAATACAAAAATACAAAAATACAAAAATACAAAAATACAAAAATACAAAAATACAAAAATACAAAAATACAAAAATACAAAAATACAAAAATACATTATTATTTGTATTATTTGTATTATTTGTATTTTTTGTTTTTTTCGTATTATTTGTATTAGTTGTATTATTTGTATTATTTGTATTATTTGTATCATTTGTATTATTTGTATTATTTGTAATATTTGTATTATTTGTATTTTTTGTATTATTTGTACTATTTGTATTATTTGTATTTTTTGTATTATTTGTATTATTTGTATTATTTGTATTATTTGTATTATTTGTATTATTTGTATTATTTGTATTATTTGTATTATTTGTATTATTTGTATTATTTGTATTATTTGTATTATTTGTATTTTTTGTATTATTTGTATTATTTGTATTATTTGTATTATTTGTATTATTTGTATTATTTGTATTATTTGTATTATTTGTATTATTTGTATTTTTTGTATTATTTGTATTATTTGTATTATTTGTATTATTTGTATTATTTGTATTATTTGTATTATTTGTATTATTAATTTTGTTATTTTGTAATTTTGTAATTTTGTTATTTCGTAATTTTGTAATTTTGTAATTTTGTAATTTTGTAATTTTGTAATTTTGTAATTTTGTAATTTTGTAATTTTGTAATTTTGTAATTTTGTAATTTTGTAATTTTGTAATTTTGTAATTTTGTAATTTTGTAATTTTGTAATTTTGTAATTTTGTAATTTTGTAATTTTGTAATTTTGTAATTTTGTAATTTTGTAATTTTGTAATTTTGTAATTTTGTAATTTTGTAATTTTGTAATTTTGTAATTTTGTAATTTTGTAATTTTGATATTTTGTAATTTTGTAATTTTGTAATTTTGTAATTTTGTAATTTTGTAATTTTGTAATTTTGTAATTTTGTTATTTTGTAATTTTGTAATTTTGTAATTTTGTAATTTTGTAATTTTGTAATTTTGTAATTTTGTAATTTTGTAATTTTGTAATTTTGTAATTTTGTAATTTTGTAATTTTGTAATTTTGTAATTTTGTAATTTTGTAATTTTGTAATTTTGTAATTTTATAATTTTGTAATTTTGTAATTTTGTAATTTTGTAATTTTGTAATTTTGTAATTTTGTAATTTTGTAATTTTGTAATTTTGTAATTTTGTAATTTTGTAATTTTGTAATTTTGTAATTTTGTAATTTTGTAATTTTGTAATTTTGTAATTTTGTAATTTTGTTATTTTGTAATTTTGTAATTTTGTAATTTTGTAATTTTGTAATTTTGTAATTTTGTAATTTTGTAATTTTGTAATTTTGTAATTTTATAATTTTGTAACTTTGTAATTTTGTAATTTTGTAATTTTGTAATTTTGTAATTTTGTAATTTTGTAATTTTGTAATTTTGTAATTTTGTAATTTTGTAATTTTGTAATTTTGTAATTTTGTAATTTTGTAATTTTGTATTTTTGTTATTTTGTAATTTTGTAATTTTGTAATTTTGTAATTTTGTAATTTTGTAATTTTGTAATTTTGTAATTTTGTAATTTTGTAATTTTGTAATTTTGTAATTCTGTAATTTTGTAATTTTGTAATTTTGTAATTTTGTAATTTTGTAATTTTGTAATTTTGTAATTTTGTAATTTTGTAATTTTGTAATTTTGCAATTTTGTAATTTTGTAATTTTGTAATTTTGTAATTTTGTTATTTTGCAAAAAATATCTAATTTGATCATTCTCTTTACCAGTCGATAACGACGTGAATGCCAAAATAAATCCAAAACCATGCCTTTGATTGCAATGATTGCAACAGAACAAAGCCTACACACACGCACACACAATCACACACCGTGGCCAGCCAGGCCGGCAAGTTAGCAGAGAAGAAATAGGTTCAATAGTCCACCAAAATTATCAAAATTTTTAATAGAATAAACACTGTTCATTTTTTAAATCACCAGTGTTATTTGAAGTTTCAAATTACATTATTATTACATAAAATTTCATTCACTTTTTATCTTCAGGTTGCATAATGAAAATGCTTAGCCGAGTACGAATTGTACGCTCCCATCTCGCTGTGGAACATCAATAAATTTTATTAGAGTGTAAAATATTATTACATAATTTACTGTTGGCATTATTTCAGTGAAAAAATATGTTGAAAGATATTTGTCGTCCAATATTTATTTTCCTAAAAGCGTACAAAAATATGAAGTCGGCCCTATTTGGCTCCTTTGTTCTCGCTGTGTGCCGCGTGCTGGCCGAGTGCTGAGCAGCAGGCTAGCATGGCGCGCTGTTGCCACTTCTGTTTTATGCAACAAAATTGCCTGTCGCGTGCTTGTTGCATGATTTGGGCTGGATAAAAATATTTTTTTTGTAGAATATTTACTATAAAAAAACGAAAACTCATATCAAAACAAATTTATATTCAATGAATAGATAATTGTCTTGAGAAGCGCGTACCAACTTCCTTTTTTGGACTGACAATGTGGTTTTTGCCCTGTTGGGGTTACACGATCAAAAAACAATATGTAGAGTGCAAAAACAGCATGCAACATTGAACTCTCGGACCCAACATTGAAACAATGGTATTGTAAAAATAGTTTTGCTTAGTTGCAAATTGTTCAGAAATTAAAACTCTAGGGGCTAAATCAAAAATCATATCGATATATTTTGTAGTTTTCGAGATATACCAGTTTTAGAAAAAAAAATTTCGAGGACGGGTTTCCGGCTGAAGTGCCTCGTTAAGTGTTAAAATATATGAGAATATTGAGTTTTTTGACAATCACAATCCAATATGTAATACGAAATTTGAGTATAGTTTTGAAAACACGTAGAATCATGAAAATGTTGAGTATTTCAAAAAAATATTTTAATGGTAAAACTATTTTAATGGTATTTCACAGATTCTTATATTGATGAATTTCACTTTTAGGATTTTCTTCGCTTTGAGATATTTTAGCATATAAAATTTCTAAAATCCTAATAAAATTTAAGTAGCTAAATTATGAATTCAACTGACATTTTTTGACATTTTTCATTTTTTTCGAGAGCACGTAGTTTTGTGAAACTTGAATATTTCTCGTCAACAGCATGATTTAAATAAAATATTATTTCTTAAAATCATAAGAATTTTACGAAAAGTTAACTGGTATTTTTTAAACAAGATTGCATACAATCTATTAAAACACCCAGGCAGCATTTTTAAAGCATAAGAAAATACAGTATTTTTGTGGAAATATTCATGTCATTTAAATCGTAACAGATAGCAGATATCGATCCCAAAACACTACAATTGTTTTTTGTTTGAGATTTTAGTTGTCACCCTAAGCAATAACAAATCCGGAGATTTGTTTGTTTGTTTTTTTTATTGAAAATGTCCAATAAATCAAATTTATTTTTTTTTCGATTTTTTTGTGTTTTGTTTACCTCTTTCTAAAGGCCGGCAAAAAAAGCAAAACATTGAAATTAAGTTTATTGGACCTTTCAAAAAAGTTCAGTGTACCTAATACCTAGAAATATTTTAGAGTTGCGCGATCAGGTTCTTGTTCAAATTGCCATTCAGTCAATAAGACTGAAGAAGGCCTCTATTTCCATTTTACACAGCTTTTATGCAATATCCCACAAATTTTAAAGCTCGTCTCCCTCTTTCGCCCCCTTCAGTGGCCAACACGAACGCGTACGAGCTGAACAACCTGGACAACGAAGCGCTGGACGCGCCCACGATGTACGCCCTCAAGGGCAGCACCGATCCGACTGTGGCCGCTTCCGGTTCCGGCAGCAGCGACCGGGACCAGTTTATGAGCCTGCCGTGCGAAACGTTCCTGGTGGCGTGCAAAACCGAACAGGACCTGAACGCGGACTCGACCGACGCGATCTACGTGAAGCACTTTGCGCACAAATCGCCACTCTACTCGTCGGTAAATGTTCCGTTGAAGAAGAACGTGAGCGAGGTGGTGGACGCGGTGGAGAAGGGAGGTGAGTGGAAGGCTTTGAAGGTGACAGTTTGGTTTGACTTGTTGAGTTGTAGACTTGGAGATTTGAGGACTTGAAGACTTGAAGACTTGTAGACTTTTAGACTTGTAGACTTTTAGATTTGAAGACTTGTAGACTTGTAAATTTGTAGACTGTAGACTTCAAGACTTGAAGACTTGTAGACTTGTGGACTTGTAGACTTGTAGATTTGAAGACTTGTAGACTTGAGGGTTTGTAGACTTTTAGACTTGTAAATTTGTAGACTTGAAGACTTAAAGACTTAAAAACTTGAAGACTTGTAGACTTGTAGACTTGTAGACTTGTAGACTTGTAGACTTGTAGACTTGTAGACTTGTAGACTTGTAAACTTGTAGACTTGTAGACTTGTAGACTTGTAGACTTGTAGACTTGTAGACTTGTAGACTTGTAGACTTGTAGACTTGTAGACTTGTAGACTTGTAGACTTGTAGACTTGTAGACTTGAAGACTTGTAGACTTGAAGACTTGTAGTTTTGTAGGCTTTTGGAATTGAAGACTTGAAAACTTGTAGACTGGAAGATTTGTAGACTTGTAGACTTGACGACATGTAGACTTGTAAATTTGTAGACATGAAGACTTGTAGACTTGAAGACTTGCAGACTTTTAGACTTGTAGTCTTGTAGACTTGTAAATTTGTAGACTGTAGACTTAAAGACTTGAAGACTTGTACAATTGTAGACTTGTAGACTTGTAGATTTGAAGACTTGTAGACTTGAGGGTTTGTAAATTTTTAGACTTGAAGACTTGAAGACTTGTAGACTTGTAGACTTAAAGACTTAAAGACTTGAAGACTTGTAGACATGTAGACTTGTAGACTTGTAGACTTGTAGACTTGTAGACTTGTAGACTTGTAGATTTGTAGACTTGAAGACTTATAGACTTGAAGACTTGTAGACTTGTAGACTTGAAGACTTGTAGACTTTTGGACTTGCAGACTTGTAGACTTGTAAATTTGTTGACTTGAAGACTTGTAGACTTGTAAATTTGTTGACTTGAAAACTTGTAGACTTGTAGACTTGTAGACTTGAAGACTTGTAAACTTAAAGACTTGTAGACTTTTAGACTTGTAGTCTTTTGGACTTGCAGACTTGTAGACTAGAAGATTTGTAGACTGGAAGATTTGTAGACTTGTAGACTTGAATACTTGAAGACTTGTAGACTTTTAGACTAGAAGACTTGAAGATTTGAAGACTTTTAGACTTGTAGTCTTTTGGACTTGCAGACTTTTAGACTTGTAGACTAGAAGACTTGTAGTTTTGTAGACTTTTGGATTGAAAACTTTAAGACTTGTAGACTGGAAGACTTGTAGATTTGAAGGCTTGTAGACTTGAAGACTTGAAGACTAGTAAACTTTTAGGCTTGTAGACTTAAAGACTCGTAGACTTGAAGACTTGTAGACTTTTAGAATTGTAGACTTGTAGACTTCAAGATTTGAATATTTGAAGAATCTACTCTACTCTACTCTCTTTAACTCAAGATGGACAAACTGGCAACACTGATTGGCAGTAATTAGTTAATATTTACCCCTACCTTTATCACAACCTCAAAAACCAACTCTCTCGGAAGTGCTCAATTTTTGTCTTGTCTCTTTCATCACATCTCAAATTGAAGCACCACAAAATTGTGTGCGATCATGTAATTATCGTCCGATTCAATCGGTCTCCTCAACAAGGAAGGAGGAAAAACAAGGAAAGCTCAGCAAAAGAAGAAGGCCAACTTTTCGGCCAAAGTTTCCCATCGAACTGAGAGGAGAAGACGCCCAACCCGGAAATTGGCGAATATTCTGCTTGGCTGGCCTCTATCTCAATTTCACTTTGTTGTAGCTGGGACCATTTCCCAGGGAACTATACATGCTAAGGTTGAACAATTTGAGGATGGAACAAGAGCGGTTGGAGGGAATCACCCGGAAGTGTGAAAACTTTGCACAATTTCTCGCAAGATAAGAGTCGACATCATTTAAATAAATTTACAATTCCCACGGTAGCAGTTTTCTTGTCGGATTTTAAGGAGGAAGGAAAATTCAAGGTGGTGGGGGCCAGATCAGAATAAAACTTTTTATCGTGTCTTTTGAGGGGAGAGCGACTCGGATAGTTTCGCCACACAAAAAAATGGAGAGAAGAAGGATGAATCGATTCTTTGGGGAAAAGTTTCACTCTTTTCTGAGAATGCACACAAAAAAAAAGAATTCCCAAAACTTTTTGATTCAAAGTCTGACTGAATCTGGAAACACTGGCAAATGATTCAAAGAAAGTGGAACTTACAGCGCCAGGAGGAGCAACCCATTGCCGGTGACCGGAAACCATGAAATACTTTTTAACGAGTTTATTTGAAAAGGTTGATTCGACCGAACCGAACTGAAACTGTGTGCCTGTGGGCGAAGAAGAAGAAAAATTGAAAACTTTTGGGGACTGGGAAATTGCTGGGCTCCATCGGCCATGAAGCTTGCCGGCTCCTCCCATGGGTAAAATGGGAGAAACACAATCGAGAGTCTGGCATTGACACTGATTGCTTTAATTGGTTCGGCAAAGAATGGATTGGTTTATCCGTTTGGCAACCGATTTGGGGAAGCAAACTTGAACTTTGGGGAGAGATTTGCTTTTTATTTGTTTCATTTTTGCAGGACTTAATTCTATTTGAAAAAAAAAATTGTGAACATGTTTAACTCTAAATTGTACACTCAAATGATAAAAGAACGAAATAGGGAGGGATGGGGGAATCTGTACCCCTAAAAAGACAAATGTGATTTCTCAGCCATTTCTGTAGAAAAATCCATATAAAAAAAGATGAATGACCTCTCTAGGTTAAAGTCACGTTAATAAAATTAAAAACAACATCCATAAAAAATTTGCAGCAAAGCTAAAGACAAAATCAACATTTTTTATAAAAGCATTACCGGATTCAAATAAGAAAAACTATTTCCAATATTTTGGTGTACAACTTTCCAATATTTGTTTGATTTTTGTATGAGAAAACTGTAAATGAGCATTTCTCTACGAAATCGGTTTTTTTTTTCAAATTTTATTTTTTTTTTTATTCCGACTGAAACTTTTTTTGGTGCCTTCGGTATGCCCAACGAAGCCATTTTGCATCATTAGTTTGTCCATATAATTTTCCAAACAAATTTTGCAGCTGTCCATACAAAAATGATGTATGAAAATTCAAAAATCTGTATCTTTTGAAGGAATTTTTTGATCGATTTGATGTCTTTTTCAAAGTTGTAGGTATGGATACGGACTACACTGAAAAAAATGATACACGGTAAAAAAATTTGGTGTTTTTTTTATTTAACTTTTTGTCGCCAAAACTTGATTTGCAAAAAAAATCTATTTTTTATATGTTTTAGTGAACATTAAATGCCAATTTTCCGAAATTTCCAGGTTGTGCAAAAAATCTTTGACCGAGTTAAAAATTGTTTAACCAATACTGATATTTTCAAAAATTTTAACCCAGGACTAAGATTTTACCTAAAATGGCCTTAACTTGAAAACGGCGCCTCTTATCAAAATTTCACTGAAGTACTTTTTGATTGCAAATTTGATTTTACATTGAAACATGAAGTTGAAAAAT
The DNA here is from genome assembly GCF_015732765.1 of Culex quinquefasciatus. NCBI lineage: Eukaryota > Metazoa > Arthropoda > Insecta > Diptera > Culicidae > Culex > Culex quinquefasciatus. The sequence goes on from NC_051861.1 coordinate 103,687,016, forward strand.
TTTTGCGACCAATATTTCGATTTTTTGAAAAAAAACTGTATTGATTCAAGAAATCATAACTCGGTCAAAGATTTTTTGCACAACCTGGACATTTCTGAAAAGTTTGCATTTGATGTCCTATAAAAAATATCAAAAAATGAAAAAAAAATATTTTTTTTTTTGTAAATCAAGTTTTAGTGACAAAAAGTTAAATAAAAAATCACCAATTTTTTTTACTGTGTATTTTTTTCAGTGTAGTCCGTACCCGAACAGACGGTAATAACTAAATTCATGCCATTTCAATAACAAATACTGTTAAAATAACAGAAAGTGTTATGGAATAATCATGAAAAATCCATTTTTGCATATGAGTTCAATAACAGTTTATGTTATCATAACAAAAATTGTTATTGGTCTGATATTGATTGACAGCAAAAACAACTTGAGAATAACATTTTTTGTTATGGAAGAATAACTCCAAACGTTATTGGGATGATCGGATTAGTTGTTAAAATAACAAAAAATAATAACAAAGATTTGTTCGAAAAATAACGTAAAATGTTATTAGTCTGTTATTACAATAACAATCCAATAACAAAAACATCATAACGGCGAATAACAAATCTTGTTATAAATAACATAAAATGTTATTGGCCTAGTATTTTCAGATAACAAAGAATGTTATTCCCAAGTTATTTCCGTCTGCTCGGGTATTCATACATACAACTTTGCCGAAGACACCAAATCGATCAAGAAATTCCTTCAAAAGATACAGATTTTTGAATTTTCATGCATAATTTTTGTATGGACAGCTGCCAAATTTGCATGGAAAATTATATGGACAAACTAATGATGCAAAATGGTTTTGTGAAAATGTGTGATTTTACCACTTTTTTGTTTTTTCAATCTAAATTGAGGTAAAATTTAAAAAAATATTGGAAAGTTGTATACAAAACTGTTGGAAATAATTTTTCTTATCCGAATCCGGCATAAGTTTTATAAAATTGTTGATTGTAAAGGTAAAAACACATTTTTTTCCAAAATCATAGGTTTACGCTACTTGTTCATAGGTGGCGACATGGGGCTTTTTGCTTTGCTGCATAACTTCTATATCAATCATCTAAAAAAAAGCAAAATTAAAAAAAAATGGCAATTCAGTTTAAACAATCATGCAGGGCAATATAAACCATGTGCACAACATTTGAGCCAAATGCACTGGTTTTAATCAGTTTCCACTAGTCATCACTAAATGACACTATTGTTCTAGCACAGCGGTAAATTTTTCTCTGACTACATTGATTACAATAAAATGATTTAAAAAACCATTCTAATTTTTTTATTTTTGCACTCATTTTGTAGAAATAGCCTGAAAATAATGGCCTAAACCGTAAGAATCAGCACTAACCGTATCAACAAAAGCGCAGGTGGTTATGTTACACATGACCAGTATGACAAAGAACTTTGCTATAAGCTCTTGAAATGTTTTTTTTTTCTTTTTAAGGCAATGAAAATTTGATTCCAAGTTTTTACCGAAAATTCTCCCAGAATCAAGGAGCAACTTGTAAACTATATTAAAAACTTAGGCTAATACGGAGCTAGGAAGGAACGCAAAACGTCATGTAAAAAAATCAAGATCTAGAAACGGTCAAGAAAAGGATTATAAAAAATATGTTTATTGAGTGGTACGCAGCTGAAAGGCACAGAAACGGAATGCGAAGTACGACGTTTTTCCACGCGGTGCCCGTTTGCGGTATGATTTGAGGAAAAATCAAATAATTTGGATTTGATTTTTTTAATGCGTCTAAAATTAACAATAGTTTAAATAACACATAATAACATTGAAAATTCTGAATTGCCTCCAAAACTTAAAACCGCAGAACCTTGAAATGACGAATATTATAGAGTTTTTTTTTGTTCCAAATGCAATAAACATTGGGAGAATCCATAAGAACTAGAATTAAGATTTCTGGCAAAAATAAAATAAATTACTTGAATTCTTTAATTTCTAAAATTCCAAGAATTCCAAACCTAGAAACAAAATTTTAAAAGTTCTAGAATTCGGAAATTTAAAACAATCACAAATTAAGAAATGTTAAAAATTTAAAACTTTTAGAATTCAAAACTTATTAAATTAAAAAATTGTAAAGTTTTAACTCAAAAATCAAAAATAAATAAAATCTGATTTAAAAAATTTAAAACATTAAAAATTGAAAACAAAAACAAAGTTTTTAAACTCTTATATCAGTAAATTAAAACATTCGAATATGTAAAAATTAAAAAAATCAGATGATCAATTAAGTCGTTGCAATTATTTTACAAACTGTATGTAACCCTTTCCGAAAAATTCGGGGGCAAAAAAAATGTTTTCAAAAATCTTCAAAATTTAAATTGAAATAGAAGTCTAATCAACTGAAAACTATTTGAAATGCATTTTCTTGCGTTTAAAATAATATTAAGCATGTCTGGGATCGATTAAGATTTTTTTTTAATATCCGCAAAAAGTTTTTTTTCGCCGATAAAATGTCATCAGTACTTAGATATTTAAAAAAAAATTATTGCAATGCAACTGGTGCAAAATGCATTTTAAAACACTCTTTAAATTCAAATTTTTATACCACGGCTTGTAGTTCCAATTTTTATTTTTTTTTATTATTTGATAACTCTATAATTTCAATTTTTTAAAATTTTAAAATAAAAAAGACAAAAAAGGGTTAAATTAAACGCCACAGTTTAACTCCGGATAATCGAATCAATATTTTTAAGTTTTCCCTAAATTTGGGCCTCTAACCCAAAATGTGACTTTAAAAATGTCCCAAAGTTATCTGATTTTTTGTTATCTGTTTAAAATGGTGGAATAAAAAAATTAAAAATTTATGAATTTAAGAACCTAATAATTTAATAATTAAAATATTTAGGAAATAATGAATTTAATAATTTTAGAAATTATGAACAATAAAATCAAAGAATTTAAACTTTTTATTTTATAAAATTTTGAATTTTGAATATTTAACTAAACTCACTTAGCTATAAGAGCAATTCTGGAGTTTTTTTAAAGGTCCAATAAACCAAATTTTCAGTTTTTGCTTTTTAGGTGCTTTTCTAATACCCCTGACTCAAGGCGGTTTAAAAAACACCCACAAAGCAAAAACTGGAAATTTGGTATATAGGACCTTTCAAAAAAAAAACTCCACAATTCTCCCAATGAGCAATTAATAAGAATGAGTAAATTTAATCGAACTTTTTTTGTGTTTTTTCATTTGGATAAAATGTGGTGTAACTTTGTAACACCAAAAAGGACATTTTGCAATATTTTTCGTCCAAACAAGTCTCCATATAAATTTGGCCAGCTGCCCATGCACAAAAGCTTTTAAACATGTTTTAGAAGACAAAAGAGTACGTTTTTTAAGCTATAGGAAAAGTTGATCCAAATTCATTTGGCAGTGTTGCCAATGTTTAAAAAAAAACATAATTTTCGAATTTGCGAAAAAAACATTTTATGTTGCTTTTATTTAGATTTAAAATCAAAATTGCAATCAAACAGTACTCCACAGAAAATTTGAAAACCGTGCACTGATTTTAGCTTGTTTTACTTGTTTAAATAATGACCAAGCTTGACCATGGCTGAAAATATTTTTTCACAGAAATCAGAAAATGAGTATCTTTTTCTACATCACTGAAACAGTGTCGAATTTGAGCAACGATAATAATTCAGAAATTATGGCTCCGATTTTCAATGTCAAAGCAAAGTAAAGTTATTTAGAATTTTTAAATCCAAGATGGCGGTTAAAATGGTGGCGATGAAATACAGGAAAAAATCTTTTTTTTAAATTTTTAAATTAATCTACTGTTGAAATTTGACTAAAATTGGATTGCAGAATTAGAATTTGGTGTTAAAAGTAAAAAAAACGCATTTTTCGTAACTTTTTTCAGAAATGCTCATTTAATTTAGGGTAGCCTATTTTTCCCAGAAAATCCAATACATACAGCTTGTAGGAAATTTCAGGCGATTTAAATTGCAGCGAATTAAACACGCAAAAATCATTCCAAATCGGCGCAGCTGCAAAACATCACTGTTTTATATGAAAATAGATTCCAGAATCGGATTCATCGGCCAAAATTACTGAAAAAAAATGAATACCCTAACCTTGAAGACATATGCGTGCAACGTCGTGTAATTAGTAGGCCTTGCTTCTGAATTCTAAGAAATTTTGAAAATTGGCACCTTTCTTCACTAAAACTCAAATTTCTCGGAAGTGGAGGGTCTAAATTGCATTTTCTCAGAGGGAAAATGTACGCCGTGAAATTTCCAACAAACTGCATGTATTGGTTTTACTGGGGAAAATAGGCTACCCTAAATTAAATGAGCATTTCTGAAAGAAGTTTCAAACAATGCAATTTTTTCGACATAAATCCGCCTGGGAGAGAACAAAAATATATTTAAAAAATATAAAAATAATAAAATTCAAGAGAACTCCCCGTATGATCGAATCGAATGTTTTCAATTTTCAACCACATAAAATGTTAAAGCATTTAAAAACAAAATTTTGAAGGGTCGCAAAATTTCACAATTATAAAAAAATAACATTGCAAATTCGACGCATAGTTGCTAAGTAATGGTTATCATAGTTTAAGAAAAACGCAATTTCTCTTATCAAAAAAAACTACCCTTATTTGAAGGTTTTTTTGTGCCAGTCCCAAGCAATACTAGGACTAGGATAAATGTACGACTAGTGCTGAAAAATTCTTCTTTTTGCAACTTGTTGCACAAACTACTATTTTAATATTTTTTTTCTCTCTCTTTCCTTCCTCCCCCAGGCAAAAAGAGCCTCATGAAGTGGAAGGGCGCCACCCTGACGTCCGACGAGGACGACGAAAGCACGGCCAGCCCCGCCCAGCACCAATCCATGGACGGGTCGTCCCCCTCGCTAACGGGGTCGTCCTTCCCCACCAGCTCGACGCCGGACGCCGAATCGAGCCTGGCGGCAACGTTCGGAACGACCACCGGCAGCACCACCACGCCGACCACCGAGCGGGAACTGGACACGGCCAACGACGACGGCGGCGGCCTGGACGGTGACGGGAATAAGGTTGGAATCACTTATAAATTCTTTGAAAAAAAATGTGAACAATTTTGTGTTTGGCAGATTTTCACCGTCGAGCTGAACAAGGGATGGAACAGCCGGCTCGGGTTCAGCCTGAAGCAGGATCCGGACAGCAGGCGGCCGGCGATCAGTGCGATCTACAGCGAGAGTGTCGCCGCCAAAGACGGACGGCTGCGGGTCGGCGATCAGCTGCTGACGGTGAGTTTTGACATTTATGTAGCATGCCATGACAAAATAGACGTATCCAGTTTGAAATGGCCGCTAGGTGGCCAATGGTGTTAGAAATGACAGCTTCCATGTATTTGAATATGGGAGCTCAGGAAAACTAAATTTTCAAGCAATAAAATGATTATTTATGATAAAAGTATTGATTGATTAGGTGCACAAAATGTGTCTAGAATATTATTAAAATAAAAAGTTAAGTGTTTTATTTTAGAAGAAAATTAACAAAAAGTATGAAAATCGAGACATTTAGTATGGGAGCTGTCAAATCTCTCACCATCAAAAAGCAGCGTTGAGCTTTCGCTGGATTTGTCTATATCTCTACCCCTGTATCCATGACAACAACATGACACCAAATAACAATGAAAAATGCACCTCGGCAGGTCAACGACGAATCGGTGGAATCGATGTCCACCGGCCAGGTGATCGACCTGCTCCGCATCATCCGGGGCTCAATCTGTCTGCGGTTGGTTCGCATCGCCGTCCATCCGACCATCGACGCGGACATCATCCTCGAGGAGCAGCAGCCCAACCATTCCGAACAGCCAGAGTGTGGCGAAAACGCCGACCAAATCGAAGGGGAAACGGTCCAACAGTAAGAAGAAGACTTTTGTAGAATTCCAGGTTGAACGCTCTCGTGAAAAAATAAGGTAAGCGAAAATTTGTCCCGAATTGTAGTGAAATCGTTTGGTTAACAAAACTGTGAGCAAGTCGAAATTAGTCAAAATAATATATTGAAAATAAAATATCTTTGAAAGTTTAAATCGAGCACTGTCGAAGGCGACTTCTTCCCTAAAACAATTAAATGTAAAAAAAAATATCGAGAGCGACTAACAAAACAGGAGTACTTATACGAAAAGATAATTCATAATTCCACGACATTTAACGTAATGATCGAAATGCATTTGTTGTTTGATTAAGAAAGTAAACCTAGCTAAATGAATAAATTGAAGAGAAAAGCAAGAAATAAAAGTAGTATAGCGAAATTCGAAGTGATTTTAATCGAGTAAATAAATACCAAAAACAAAAATTATGTTTATAAAACAAAAAAGCGAGCAAAGCGAAAACGAAAAGTTGTAAAATGAGTAAACCCAAACAAGAACCGATGAAATTTTATCACACGAAAAGTTAGCACGTTTCAATTGTAAGAAGAAAAAAATATTACCAAAACAATTAGCGAATATGGAAGGATTAAATCTGTCTGCCAGCCAGCGAAGAGTCTAATAAACAAATTAAACATTTATGAATAAAAAAAAGTCAAGTATTTATAGAAAAAAGTGTAAAAAAGCGAGTTTTCATGAGATTTGCCGAATATCACAGCTGATTTGACTATCAAGGATCATAATCAAATCTTGACCCGTCTACAGCCGAACGTTTGTGGTAAGTACAAAGTTGAGGTGGTTTCTATAACGTTTCTCAATCTGTTGCCAGTTGCTGCACAATTGGTTCCTTTCCTGAATTGAATTTTTCATCAATGTGCTTTTTTTTAGCAACTCTCCACGAAATCGGCGGATTTCGACCATTTTTTTTTTTTGTATTTTTTGATTTGGCTAAAACTTTGTGGGGGCCTTCCCGATGACCAAGAAGCTATTTTGAGTCATTGGTTCGCCCATACAAATCTCTTTATGATTTTGGCGGTGGTCCATACAAAAATGGTACGTAAACATTCAAACATTTGTAACTTTTGAGTGAATTTTCTGATCAATTTGGTGTCTTCTGCAAAGTTGTAGGAAATGTTTAGGAGTGTCCAGAAAAAATAGGCACACGAAAAAAAATTGCCAACTTTTTATTATTATTTTTCCACATAATTCCCAAAATAAATATTTTTGGATTTTCGAGATTTTTCGATATGTTTTAGGTGACAAAATCCGCATCTTTTGAGCCATAAAGAATCGTGGTCAAAAAATGTGCCGCCGAGTTATAAATTTTTGAAAAATAGTAATTTTTGAAAAAAAATTAAATTTTATGCAAAAACAAATTTTGACCTAATTTTCTATGTAATATTGAATTTGCAATCGAAAAGAATTTTATAGATTATACATTCAATATTATGCCCTTTTCAAATGTAAGCTTGCTTAAAAAAAATCTAAATAATGTTTTCGAAAAAACTCGCATCGTTTTGCACCCTTCGACAAAGTTGTTGGAAATTAAATTTGCTGCAAAATTCTCACACTTGGACAATTTTGGGCGAGACCCGCACCACCTGGCAGAAAAATATCGAAACGATGTTTTTCTGCATACATTTTTGCGATTTTCCCCATATAAACTTTATCGATAAAAAGCGACCCCTTAACATTTGCACAGATATTCATTTTTGCCTAGGGAATCGAATCAGAGGGTGTCCCTGATGTCGATTTTTTTTATTGTCACCCTAATGGACAGCTGCCAAAATTGTATGGAGATTTGTATGGGCGAACCAATGACACAAAATAGCTTCTTTCAGAGGCTCCAACAAAGTTTGAGCGAAATAAAAAGAATACAAAAAATAAAAATTGTCGATTTCGGCCGATTTCGTATAGAATTGCTCAATTGATTGTTTCTAATTTCACGGATTACTAGGATTGTACGAAATCGAGAGAACTCACTACCCCTAGTCTTTTGAATGGTAGGGTACGTTATCCATTAGTGGACCCCTTTCCTATAGTGGACCTTCTGAAGGGTTTTTGATGAAAAAATCAATAAAATCACAATTTCAAGCATGTTGTTGTCTACAAACCTTTTATTTAGCATGTTTAGCATCATTTAAGTCAATGTTGGCTAATTTTGAATTGTCCTTTTCACCAAATTAAGTGTTTTGAGTTCGACATCTGAAATCAGCCATGGCCACTAGCATTTTCACAACAAAACTGTTTTTATATTTTATGATTGAATTAACTATACAATCATTTTTTGACTACTAATTTAACTTCAGCAATTCGAAATAATGTAAGTTTAAGGAACTTTACTAAAATAAAGCGAAGAACTGCTCATTTGCGAGCAAAAATTATGGGGTTCCAATATTGGATAATGAAAATCCAAACTTTTCCAAAGTGGACCCCTGATAATTAAACCTTCAAAATGAAAGGAAACTGTGTATTTAAGCAAAAGTTTCTCTTAAACATACAATAAATGCTTGTTATTATCAACCTAAACGCATATATTTTTTCAATTGTGGGCAGGGCTGCGGAGTCGGGTCATACTTCAAGCGACTCCGACTCCGACTCCGACTCCGGCTTTCTGAGTCTAGCCGACTCCGACTCCGACTCCGGCTCCGGCTTTCAGCTCCAACCGACTCCGACTCCGACTCCAACTCCGGCCCACCAACTCTAGCCGACTCCGACTCCGACTCTGACTCCAGCTTTCGACTCCACATATTTAATTTTTTCAAAAATTATCAAAAATCAAACCATCCACATTAACGACCCCCGGGTCTTTTGTGGTCTCTATTGCAAGTTTCTGCTCGAACCTAGGAGTCCGAAGGCTTGAATGGGGAGAGCACCAAAACATCTTTTTACTCTAAAAATTTGTAAACAATTTGCAATGATATCAAAATAGTTTTCCCAAGGATCGACACTTTCAGATTTCAGTATCTTTAACATACACAATGATTATTTAAAAAAATAGTTGCCTTTTTTATATTTTTTGTCAGTTTCAAATATGTTAAACGTGACACTATGATTTTTTTTTTGTACTTAGTTATAAACAAAATGCGCATGTTGAGGTCCAAGTAGTAGATTGTTATAATCGTTGATTATTTGATGGAAGAGTTATACTCTCAGTGAGTTTTTTTTTCAGATTTTCAAAAACAGACATTCATTTCATTTCTAAAACCTAGACATTCACTATAAGCATAAGCATAAGCATAAGCATAGGTGCCCACCCGCAGTTGCTACTCCGTTATTGACCAGGACCCCCAGAAGTTACATCCACGAGCCGTGGAAGATAAGTGGGAGCTATCTTTCCTCGCTTCGCAACTTCTCAAAGGCCCCTATCATGCTGATCAATACCGGCGCCGGCCACGACCAGTGGTAGGGTCACGGGGAAGTGGATGGGAATGTTAGTCCGATACTTGAGTGATAGAGACCGCCCAATCGACTGCTTCTCCGACAAAGTATCACATGAGTTTTGAGGGGGTTAGTAGATGGGTTTGAGGTCAGGATTCACGAGTGGCAGTGATGTGACCATGAGCATTTTGTTTATCGGTTGAAATTTTAAATCTTAGGCAGCCGGCTGCGGAAAGATAAATAATTGATTATTTAAAAAGTTTGTTTTAATCAAACGCGTGCCAACCGAGCGGCTGGACTTATCAGTATATTTTTACTGTTGGTACAATTAAGATAACGCGAGCAAATGTCAAAAATAGTAGATGAGTTAGTACTAAAGCTGCCAGTTGGAATAAATTATTACGATCAACGAATATAAACGAAAAGAAAACAGGACACCACGTAACCGATTGTAATGAAATTAAAACAATAACTTAAACGAACTTAACCGGCGGCGTGCCTTCCTATCAACGATGATAAAAGAAGGACTTATAAATTTTAAATATAAAAAGACTCCAAAAAAATACGTTGCATAGTAACCGCGAAGTCCCGCTACTCACAATCGAATCCGAAAGATAGCTATCTAGAATTTTAAATATAGTATTAATTCGACCGCGATCCTCCAGAAATTCTTCGTCGGCGTGCCTTCCGATCAACGGTGATGTAAGAAGGGCTTTATTCATTAAAATGATTTTATATCATAAGCCTTAAAACATATTCGTCGGCTTGCCTTCCGATCATCGATGATATAGAAAGGACTTAATCCAGCAATACGACTTGCTTGTCTCGAAAAAAAAAGAATCCGGATCGTTTCTATCGAAAACTATGTAAAGAGAACAAAAATAAACTCATTGGCCAACGAACGCGCGAACTAAAAATAAAGAAAAAAGAAGAAGAAGAAGACCAATCACCCCATGCACACAAACAGCGACATAAAAGAGATGAAAACAACACGAATCAGAAGAAATCCAATCACCCCATGTACACAAATAGCGACACAAAAGAGATGGAAAATAACACGAAAAAACAGGACTGCGCGTCCACACAGGCACCGCACTACTCTAAAACCTAGACATTCACTATCGGGGTAAAGTACTTTTTTCAGAATGAACTGGATTAAATTTGGTGAAATTTGAATTGAAAAGGTACATAAATATAGGCAAAAGGATGCAGTCAAGAATCAATTGAATATTTCTGAATTTGTAGTCAATATTGTCTATTATTTTTTTAAGTTATGATACAACATACTTGGGTTAGAGAAGACTAAAAGGTTATCATTTAGTGATCATAGTGAAATAAAACAATTAATGCATTCCAATCACAATAAAAATGCTTCAAAAACATAGTGGCATCTGATAAATCTCTTTCAAAAAATGAACAAAGTGGCAACGCAGTGCATGCGACAATTAAAAATATACAATGTTCTCCTGCATTGTAACAAATTATGAACAATAATGAAAGTAATTTTTATTGTTGAATTTAGATAACTCCGACTCCGACTCCGACTCCGGGTTATCTAAAATTGTCGGCTCCGACTCCGACTCCGACTCCTGCTCATAAAATTTAGCCGACTCCGACTCCGACTCCGACTCCTGGTCCCCAAAAAGACCCGACTCCACCGACTCCGGCTCCGACTCCGACTCCGACTCCACAACCCTGATTGTGAGTATAAAGGTAAGAACAAGATTGTCCGTCAGGCCTGAACGCAAACGCAAAAATTTGCGCCTGTCATCATACACAGAAAAAAAATATTTCTGTAAATTTACATTATTCATCATGTACCAAAAGGTATCATGATAAATGATGTATATTTACATTAGGTTCATTGGAAATTTACATTAGATTCATTGGAAATTTACATTAGTTTTGAAAATTTACATTAGTTTTGGAATTTACATTAGTTTTGAAATTTACATTATTTCAAATCAACTAATTCTGATTGGCCAATGAGAAAGAGAAGCTCGACTTGGATTGCAGTAGGAAAAGGGTGTGGCCTGTGTTCTATTTTAAAATGATTGAAGGCAGTGGGCCAGCGAAGGATGAGAGCGATAGAAAGAGAACCAAATATTACTATTTTTAGTTCGGGTAGTTTTGAAGTCAACGTTTGGCAGAAATACATTGGATATATGATTTACATTGAATAGGAATTTACAGGAAGCCGAACACGGGTAGAAATTCATCAGATTTGAGTTTCCATTCTCAACGTTTCCATTAGATTCATGATTTACATTAGATTTGGATTTACATTGGAGTAATTTCCATGACTTTTTACTCTTTACATCATATTTCAACATTACATTGAGTGAGTTTACATGAGAAACAGTAATTACGTGCTGTGTAAATTTACATATTTTTTTCTGTGTAGCCTTCCAGTCATCGACCATTGAACAAAACAACCCCTGCAGATTGTTCGACTGACAGTTGATGGAAAAATCGAACTGGCACAGCGTTCTGCGTTCACCACTGCGTCGAACGGACAATCTTGTTCTTAGCTTAATTATAGCTGTTTCATGTTAAAAGTACCAAAAATGCTAAAGCCGTAAAAAATTATAATTAATCAAAACTATAGTCAATTAAACATAACTGAAGCATCATAATTGCAGTTTGAAATTATATTTTATAATAATAAATCAAGAACAAAACATTTTTTTAAATAAACATGCGTGCAGAAAAAAAAGTTGAATTCTGGAATGTTGAAAATTTTGTAGGTTGAATATTACCTCTTTTTTTGGGTAATATTCCATAAAAAATGTGTAAAAATGTGAACCTGATGAATATTCATCAAAAACTGATGAAAATTCATCATTTTCTGGGGTAAAATTCATCATTTTTTTAGCCACAAAATCTGTCACCATTTCCTGATGAATATTACCATCATTTTTTTCTGTGTAACAAAACATATTTCTGGAGTTTTTTTTTGAAAAGGACCAATAAACCAAATTTTCAGTTTTTGCTTTTTGAGTGTTTTTCAATATCCCTGACACAAGGCGGTTCTAAAAACACCCAAAAAGCAAAAACTGGAAATTTGGTTTATTGGACCTTTTCAAAAAAAAACTCCAGATTTGTTTATGATGAAAAGTGAGCAAAAACCATCTTTTATTCATTATATCTATCATTAGACCTACACCATGCATCAAAACACCAAATATCGGTTAAGTTTGGTATAAAAATAACAGTTTGCCTATAGTGGACCCGGGTCCACAATCGGATTATGGACCCGGGTCCACTATAGGAAAAGGGGATCCATAACAGGTAAAAAAACTTTTTTTTTTCAAATGGCTATTTTTCTGCTCAAAAACAAATAATATGATGAAACAAACAGTCAAAGTGTTCAAAAGACTTCAGTGAAGAAAAAGTGCTTAAAATATATACGAATATATATACGAAATCTGCGACGATTCCTTGACGTAAATACCTGGACACACTGGCACCGTCCTCCAGACCGATCCGGGAAAAGCACCAACACAACGACGACTGCACAGAATCTGCAACGATTGTTTGACGCATGAGCGACCACAACTCCCGGACACGCGACGATTGAATCACGATCCGACAGGCTTCTGCCAACCACTTTTCAAAACGTTGTGTTTGACAGTTGTCAAAATCCCTGGGTCAAAAGATGATTGAATATTGTACCTAAATTTGATGAATATTACTCAAGTATACGAGTAGCAAAAATAATGTTGAATATTCATCAAAAATTAAGTAATATTACACATTTTTTGAGTAAAACCTGTTTGACAAAAAAAATCGTTATTCAAAAATTATAGAGGTAAAATTCATCATTCTATTTTTCTACATTCTGTTTTCAGCCTTCCATTTTTACATTATTTTTTGCCTTGTTTTTTGCTGTGTACCCTATTTTGCGGCAGTTTTGAAGAGGCGACAAAGTCTTGTTAAAAAAAAAACTATTACTTTGAATTTAGCATTCTATTGCTTAAATTTTCAAAAAATGATGACTACAAATCTAAATGCTGCTTTTTTAGTGTCAAAATAAGCTGGAGTTAAAGAACAGATTCACAGGTAACCCCGAACTTTGCATTTCTATGTTGTAGGAGAAATGATTCGAAAAAATAACTATCTTCAGTCAACAAACAGTTTCGGCATGGTCATCCCAAACAATAAGGAATGGGTACTTTGCTACTCATATGAAACACGATACAGAGCTGCCAACTTATCTTCAAGGTTAAAAAGTCTAGAGGAAATGCAATTGTAAGGATAAAACTACTGAACCGCTTTGAGGAAATAGGGGTTAGCATGAGCTGAAAATTATGACCCACGATGTAATTTGTAAGTTGTTTGCAGCCAGCACACACACACAAGTAACGATCTCATTCGTATTCATTTATTCCTATCTGTTTGTGGTTGGATAGTTTGTCTTTTCAGTTTGATAGAGGGAAAGGATGAGCTTTTTTGAACGAGGAAAAGTCCCATTTTGCACTAGAAAAAGTTGAACTTTTGTTAAATTATTAGAGGTTTTGAGTGGTTAATATTTCATGGACACCATTTTCCGTGAAATTTCCCAAAATCAAAACCCACTCGCTGAAATGTTTAAATAAAACATGCTGATGACCGCACCAATTTGAGCTCATAACTTATTAAAAATCGTTGCAACAGTTGGAAACACCCGGCATAATTTAGCTCCTCCACACAAAACTTCCATAAAATAAATCAGCAAAGCTTAACGCGCGTGGCCCTTCACTGCAGACCTCAACAGAAAAGCCAAAAATATGAACTGCCATAACTTCCTTCGCCACCACCGAAGCTTACAACCACACATCAGAATGGAAACGGAAGACCCGGCCATGTCCCGCTCGTCGTCGCCGGAAGCTCATCTAAATTCGCTTGTTGTTTACCCTCATTTACATCGTGTCGTGCCCAGCAGACAGCAACAACAACAACAACAGAGCACAACTCAAAATGCTTTAAATTTTTAACACACTTATACCAGGAGGGGAGGGGGACATTTTCGAACCCCGCCACAATCGTGTCAGCAAAAGAGTGCTCACTTCCTGCCGATGATGCCAAGAGGACGAAACTTTCGGTCCTTGGACGGTGATCATCGTGAGGGGTCCACTTTCAGGGTGCAAACTCAATTGGGTACTAAAGCCCTAGGTCAATTTTTATGTACAACGGTAAAAAACACGATTAAAAACCATTTCTGATCACTTTTTTTCATTTTAAAGCAATTTTTTTTTGACAAGACAACATTTTTTCAATGGATCAACTATGGTTCCCTTGGAACGAACTGTCAAGTAGGAGCTTTCCTGTCAAGAAGGATCGCGAGGTTAATTTTTCAATATTGATTTAAAAATCCATTTTAAACTCTTTGTGGTCGTACAAAGGGTCGTTGTACTCAGAAAAATAAGCTATATCGCTGGAAACAATAATATCAGCAATCTAAGCTTCATTTTAGGACCCAATTAGCATATAAATATAACGGCATGCTGGCAACACTGGCATCCCTTACCCTGTGAGGTGCGTTTTTCTTCAGGGTTTTATTTTCAGTATCAGGGAAAAATGGGGAAAACTGAGCGGAAACCTGAATGAATTGATTGTTTACACTTACTTGGGTGCATTCTACTTGAGTTTGAAGTGTTACAAAGGCTGTGATTCTTATTATTTTACACTTTTTTGCCTTTCTTACTGAAGAAAGGTATAGGTTTTACTTTATGGCTGGACATCATTTTCATGTTCGTAAATATGACGATTCAGCATGAATTTTAATCGGAAAAATCGTTAAAAAAACACACTGCTGTCAAGTTGAGCTTCGAATACTGGTGCCAGAATGCTGGCGCATATATGTTGTGGCTCGAGATAGACTTGTTTGTAGAAGCTTGTCTACCGATGTTTCCTACAAAATGTAAGATATCGTAGCTTTTCGGTTTCTTTTGCCCTGTCCGTTTTTGCATAACTGTCTAATGTTTATGCAAAAACTTTTGTGACATAGGACATTCATCCGGCAACAATCAATTTGTTTGCCGTGTGCTCCCAAAATCGCCTTATTAAAAGTAGGCTTCATTTTTTCGTGATTTTGTAAGTTTATTTAACAGGTTTCAATTCAATTCAATTCAATTCGGTTTTATTAGTGAATAATCATGTTACAATAAGTTCTTTTGCTGTTCATAACAGAGTTTTGGAGTTCCTTTCAGCTGTGTGTTGTGTGATTATTGCTTATAATTAAAAGATTACCAAGAGTAAGAAAAAATATAGAAAAAACTTACTAAACTTGCAAAAGAAAGGGGATAGAAATAGAAAAAAAGCTTACACTAGATGTGCTTGATCATCAGCTCCCCGAGGGCCAGGAATTGTTCCGCCTTGTTACGGCAGGTCCAAAACCGCGTCATCATCTCCCCCGCGAGAGCAAAAAACTCCGGCAGGGTGAAGAGATCTTCCTCGGTGACTCATTGCTGGGCCGCATCGCCGCTACCGGCAGCGACCACGCTTGCAAACGATCGCCCCCATCCAGGAGGGAACGCTGGGTTGTCCGCTGGAACCGTACGCTGGCCAGCTGCAGGAACGGCTGCGCTCGTACATCGCTGAGGAGGGTGGGACGCTGCTGCTTTCTTCTTCCTCTTTTCCTGCTCCTCGAGGTAGGCCTTGCGCGCGATGCATCCGTGGTAATTGCCGGTATGGTTGCCGTCACAGTTCGCGCGGCTTGGTTTGTTCTGTTTTATTTTTTCTCATAAAATTATTTTTATTAGGTCCTTTTCTGGTTGGGACCGAGTCGGCTTTTGTAATTACATTTGACTTAATAATTACAGAGGACCTTGTGTGTAAATATTAGAGGGAGGGGAGCCGATTTTGGTTTGTTCTGTGTTGTCCCCTAAGTCTGCCTTTCGTGGGAGTGCGCACGCCTCCGAGAGGTGTGATTCACCGCACTTCACGCAGCGGGGCCGGAGGTTGCAGTTCCACGAGCCGTGGCCGAATTTCTGGCAACGGTGGCATTGCGCTACGTCCGTCGGGTTCTTGGTGTAAAACCGCCAGTTTACCCAAAAACCGTCCAACGTTTTAGTCCGCCGCAGGTCTTGGATCTTGACGGTGCCGCGGTCGAAGTACAACAGGTACAGTGTGTGTACCTGTTACCGTTGTCTTGCACGAGAGCACTTTTATCTCCCGCGGTTTTATTCCGGCGTTCGAGAGGTGTCGCTTCAGGTCGGCGATCGGACGGTCTTGGTAACCCTGCAAGACTACCTTAACAGGGGGCTTCTCTGGGTCGTATGTGTAGAAGTTGAAGTTGCTACGCTTCAGTTCTTCAAGCACCAGGTCGAAATCTTTTCTGTTCAGTGTGATCACTTGCACTGCCGACCTACCGATTTTCAGACAATATCGGAGGCCTTCCAGCAAATCGTCAACATCGTCCGCCAACGTGTCCAAAACAAAAATTGGAGGTGGTCTTCGTTCCGTAGGAGAATTGTTCTTTTTTGACGTCGACACTTTTTTCCGTGCACGACCATCATCGTCGTCGTCGTCGTCGGCAGTGCTGCTACCGTCGGTGTTGTTGTTGTTGTTTTCTTCGTCGTCGCTCAGCATCTGGAATTCGTTCCTGATGGGGATGTTGGCGGATGTTGCTGTGTCACTGGTCGTGGCACCGGAGGTACCGGAACGGGTTCGCACTGGTGATCTCGGAACATATCCGGAATGTAGTAACTTTTTGTCGATTCCATCTGCGCTCACGCTCCCCTGCGCGATGGCGGCCGACACGGCGTTGGTTTGTTTACCTTTTTGCACACGGCCGGTAGACGAACTTCGCGGGTTTTTGGATGCCGCACTCGTACTGCCACGGCCACGGCCGGCCTTTGGCATGCTGGAGAAAAAAACTCGCGGGTAATCACAATCAAATACAGCGAAGAAATCCGAAAAAACGATAGAGCACTGAACACTTTACTGCTGTTTGCTCTCGTGCGTACACGGAGGTGATTTAACAGGTTTCGTTGAATTCTATTAGGAGCTTTCTAAGCTTTTCATCGTTTATATCGTTTTCAAAATTTCCAATGCTTGCGACTCCAATGGCTTTCTACCTACTTACGATTGAGTGTGTAGTGGTTTTGAAAAAAGTACTCTAGATTAACACTTCTTAGGCCACTGCAATACATAAGTATGAAAGCACGGGAACATGTCCATCCAAAATGGGTGCTGCATAAAACTTATTATTTTTAACAAATTTTCGAACAAATCAGCAGCGAATTACAAGTTTGACAGCCGAACTACACTTTAAAGTTTGTTTTGTTATTAGTTTTTGCAAAACCGCATATTTTTAACGAAAGTGTCAAAAATATTCGTAATCACCTTTTGTCTCTTGGTGGCGCTTTGTGTTAGTATGTGTGTGGTCTATGTTTGCGGACGTGCACTCAGAACAGAGAACAGTGAGAACTAGCGAAAATGCTTCGCTTTCTTCTGATACAAGTCGCCATATTGAAATTGCTTGAAGATTCATACCCGTGATTAAAGTTTATAAATGATAAATCTAAGGGTTACAGTTACTACAAAATGAATACAACTGGAAAGGATGCCAATGCCAATAGATGACCAAACTCACTCAGCCACACACTTACTGCGGCCCAAAGCTGGTTTATCCTTTTCCTTCGAAAAGCTCTCTCATGATGGGTACCCCAAACGTGGCAAAAGGCTACAAATGGCGTTTGGGTGATAGTTTTCCGGGGGGAGGATATTTGAAAGCGATTTACATCTCATTACACTTTCAAAACTCGAGCAAACACCCTCCCACACCACACCACACACGCTGGCACATTACACATTCACCACGCGCGAGCATGACTCTTTGGTCCCGGAAAAAGGCAACGTTTTGTGCAAATTTCATATATCAGTGCGGGTGGGTGCGGGTGAGTGCGGTGAATGTGAAAATCACGCACTTGCTTCGTCATTCGGAGTTTGGTTTTGAATTTTGATTGAAAGTCCGTGCCGTCTGACCCGCACCAGTCCGGTGAGCGTTGGTGGAATTTGTAATTTTGTTAAATTGATTTGTTTTGCGCTGGTGGGCAGATTTGAGCGAGTGTGATAATATGTGCGTCAAAATCTGTTGATGGGATTGAATTTGGCTTTGTTAGCTGGAATTGTAATGAGATTTGAAGTTTAATTGAAATTCGTTGGAAATGTATTAATTTCAAATTGTGATTTGAAGCATAACCAAAGCTGGGAGCAGAATTGAAACATGGTAAAAAAAATCACAAAACAATACAAAACGAGAGTCTTTTCTCTTTAAATTCTTCTGTTCTTCTGTTCTTCTGTTCTTCTGTTCTTCTGTTCTTCTGTTCTTCTGTTCTTCTGTTCTTCTGTTCTTCTGTTCTTCTGTTCTTCTGTTCTTCTGTTCTTCTGTTCTTCTGTTCTTCTGTTCTTCTGTTCTTCTGTTCTTCTGTTCTTCTGTTTTTAATGATGTTTTTTCTATGGTTCATCTATTTTTTTCTGTTCTTCTATTGTTCTATTGCTCTGTTCTTCTGTTCTTTTGATTTTCTGTTTTTACTTAAATTTTTCTGTCTTTCTGTATTTTTTTGTTCTTCTTTTCTCCTGTTCTTCTGATATTTTCTTTTCAAACTTTGCTTCCAATTAATTTTATATTACTCACAAGTCCACACAAAACGGATTTTCCACTCAGCAACCTCAATTTGAAGCGTTTCCTGCTCAACCGAACCGCCCGGATGATGTTCTTGAGGAGGCTTCTAAAGTGGCGCTTTCCGGTTCAATCTTGATCTGCGGAGGACTAACTTGCTGTTAGAAATTTGAATCCACAAATCATGTGGGGAAAAAAGTCAGCAAATGCACAGAAAAAAAATTAGGTTTTTTCTTTAAGAAAATTTCAGATTTTTATTGAAAGTTTAACAATTACTTGAAAACCACATAAATCATTTAGAGATATCTGCTAAAAAAATACCAAATTTCAGTAAAAGTCACCTTACATAAATGAACAACAATTTTAAAAATCTTTTTTTTTTCGTGCCTCTTTCAAGAAATCGCCTCTGACCACAGCCCGGAAGGGTTTCATAAACCGGAGTAAATAATTTATTTGCCCATCGAGGGCCAGATCCCGAAGAGAACGCATTCGAGGATACGGGTTTTATCGGTCCTTTCCGGCGTGCTTATTGTATGGAGCACGACCCTCACTCCGTTTTTTCTGGTGGAACCTTCTTTAAAATATCTGGGTTTTTTGGGGTTCGTTGTCTTTTTCATTTTTTGCTGTTGTTGTTTTGGTTCCCAAGTGATTTGACGTCGACCTTGCGCTGAACCCAGGTAATAATGAAGTTTGCGGTACAATTTGATTATGGTTGATGGGCGCCAGAGGAATGGACAGAATTTGTGGTTCGTTTGTGGGTTTTAAAATGTAATTTGAACTTGGAAAACAAAATTATTTGGCAGAGACTGTTTTTTTTATATTTTCAACTTTGCGTTGATGGTGTTCCTCCAAGTTATCGTTACCAAATGAAAATGATTTGTAATCAAACTTTGATTATATCTAGCCAGTTTTTTCAAGTTTTCGCATTTAAAACACAACAGTTTGCTTTTGAAAATATTTTTTTCGACTAGTGTAGCAAATCTTGCACAAATCATGATCTTTTTAACGTTTTTTTTACGTTTTTTTACGTTTTTTATACAATTTCGGAAAAGACATTGCACAGCGGTCCAGATCGCAAAATTAAGTGGAAAACGGATTTTCCGAAAAATTGTAAAGTTTTGGAGCTTTGGTGTCTTCAGAAGAGTTGTTGTAAATAAAAAGAGGCAACTTTTGGCTTGGTTGAAAATTAAGGTGGTTCACGATTAGGGTGATTTTGAAAATCAACTTTTCAGGATTATTTTTAGGAATTTTTTTGTCTTCTAGAAAGTTGTTGAGCTTGCCAATTCAAGCAACTTTGTCGAAGACACCAACATTTTATCTCGTAATCTACGCCTTCTACGACCAAATTTATAGAAAGCATCTAAGCAAACCTTCGAAAATCGGTTTCTTGAACGTGGAAATTCAGGGTTAAGTTTTAGAGAAAAGTGATATTGGGGGCACTTTCAGAACTCTAAAAAACACACATTTTTAAGTTTTTGACAAGTCAATTTGAACTTAAGGGCCAAAAGTTACAGCCTTTTTAATGATGCAAAATTTAAAACTGATGCAAAAAGATGCAAATTTAAAACTCAAATATCTCGAAAAGGCGCAAGCCAAATTTTAAGCACCATGTTGCATTTGAAAGAGGAGATCCAGCACTAGAAATGCTGAAAAAATCTCAAGGGTGTTTTTCTTTAAACTCGAGATATCTTCACCACCCTAACGAAATTCGAAAATTGTCCAAATATATGTTTTTCCATGTAATTTTCTGGCCCCAGAATTGAGCTAAAGTGTCGAAAAATCGATTTTTGGTCATATTTTTTGGTTTAAATGATAATTTTACCCAATCAAAAGTTGCTAGTACTTAAGGGGTTACATACATGTAGAAAATCTCAATATTTCATGATTCCGAATATTTATTAAATCCTTTAAAAAGATGAATTCCAATCAATCCTGAAAGTTTCATGAAGATATGTCATGATTTAAGTGAGTAGAAGACGGTTTAAGTTTAAACTTTTGCCATGCGCAAAGCGGACTGTCGAACTTTGTGAGCGTTTTTCTCTGAACAACGAGTTGATTTACGGGTGCCACGATATCTCGATAGACCAAATTGGCTGAAATTTGGGGTGAAGACTCTCAAGACATATTCCGTGTGCATGACGAAGCCCGATTTTGAAATTTTGTTTTTTTTTTAATACAAAAATCAAAAACTGACAAATTTTCATATGAAAAACACAAAAATATTTTTAACTTTTTTTAAAATAAACTTTTTTAAAATCGACTTTCGTCATGCACACGGGACCGGTTTAATTAATGAGTCTTCACCAAAATTTTGAGCCGATTTGGTCAAAGCAGTGTTGAGATATCGTGGCACCAGTTTTTTGAAACTGCTAACTTCAAATAGGCAACCAAATGTGTTCAAATTTATTTTGTTGATAGATGAAATGTTTATTTTAATGCCCTGAAAACAGATTTAAAACAAGTTCAAGCGTGTGCTCAAACCAACCTCTGCATTTTTTGCCGATTTACATGTATGTAACCCATAAGTGTTATCTATACAATTTTTTGAGGCCGGATCTAATTTTTTTGAAAACGTCGTCCGGATCTATCTTGCGACACATCGTTGGATGCGTAATCAAAAGACCTTTTGAATTGATACGGAAGATTGAAAATATGACAACCCTATCAAAAGTTATAAGCACTTTAGTCTTATTTATATACTTTTAGAGGCTGTATTCACCTAATGAATGTGAGGAAGAATCCAACTACCTAAAGGTGAAATCATCAAGTTTCAAAACTTATCGTCGATTTTTTTATGTAATAACTAAATTTGTAGGCATTTTATGCTATTTTTCATTGTTATAAAAAACAAACTTAATATTAGAACTGTATATA